>NC_080194.1:45866383-46507520 GCF_030028045.1 Hippopotamus amphibius kiboko | reverse complement strand
TTGTTGTTACAATTTTAATATTTTCTAATAATATGTTTGACTACTGAATTTATTATGAAATAATATGTATACTAAAGCTCTGGAGAATGTCTAAAATATTAACTGATTAAGCATTTTTAAGTGAAATAGAATATTTTAAAAATCAAGAAAAATAGTTATAAATCTGTCCATAAATAATTTATTTCTCAATTGGCCATGGAAAAAAATTGTATATTTTTAAGGTATTTTTTAAAAAGTTACCAGTGTGTTTCATATATAGTTATTCCTAAATAGTATATAATATGTTAAAGTGACATTTTTGAGGAGATTTCCTAAACAGATATTACTAAAAGAGCAAATAACATATCCCCTAGCACACTATTTGCATATATTTGAAAGTCATGATGAACAAAATGTGAAACTGCTAGTTTAAAGTCCCCTAGTTCTTTAAGTAGGAAATAGGAAGTTAAATTTACTCAAGAGAAATATCAAACATTTAATGGAAGGAAAGCCAAAAGAGATTTCCTTCTCATGTAATTGGGTTTTAAACATGACATTTTCAAACTTAACAATAATAAGCCCACTTCTGCCTACACTTATATATGGCTAAGTATAGTGGTTTTCGTTGTATATTTAATAATGATAAAACATTACAGATTTTATTGAATGTGATTACACACAATTTATTGGTAATCATCATAACTTTACTTCTCCCAAGATCTATAAGTTTTATGTTTAAATCCATAAAGCTACACCAGTGACTTATACATGTTAAATAATTTCAGGTTAAATGAAGTATTTACTTTAATTAGCTGTTTGGATTTCATGTGTTCTTTCACCTTCTGGATGTGACTTTCCACAGTTAACTGAAGTGTCTTTATCCTCCCCAGGACAAGACGAGTGCCTTGAGCCTGAGCAACGTAGCAGGCGTCTTCTACATTCTGGTTGGCGGCTTGGGCTTGGCAATGCTGGTGGCTTTGATAGAGTTCTGTTACAAGTCCAGGGCAGAAGCGAAGAGAATGAAGGTGGCAAAGAGTGCACAGACTTTTAACCCAACTTCCTCGCAGAATACCCAGAATTTAGCAACCTATAGAGAAGGTTACAACGTATATGGAACCGAAAGTATTAAAATTTAGGGGTAGGACTTAGGGCCTACTACAGTGAGTGGGTGATGCATTCTGTAAATGCAGTGTTGTGACCTGTCTGTCCAGTGGTGGTATTGCTTGCTTCTAATTTAGAGCTTTACATTTTTGAAAACTTCAGTGCAAAGTGGTTCGGTTTTCTTTGGCTGCAGATGTACTGTTCGAAATTTTATGTTGCCAATAGATATCTGCATTGAAAGGGTTCTAAAGACAAAAACAAACCTCCAGAATTGCTCTGTAAAATGATTTAAACAGAATATTCTACCTGAAAATTGGGAGAAATTTGAAATTAGATCTGAGTTTCCTTGTACACAGAACATGCTAATCTTCTCTGGAACAATCTAATTTTAAGATAAATGCTAACAAAATAAGCATAAAACCTGTTTCAAATTATCAAAGCCTAGAGAGTTGCCTATTTTTGATAAGGTTGTGTTGTTTTCTGAGAAAATATATGTAAAATCTCCAAGGCACATAGTAAGCACTCAGTGAATTTTAGCTCCTATTCTAATTTGTTTTATATACATTAGCCATCTTTCTATAATTTTAAAGAGTGAAACCCTGCTGTTTGTTCATCGGGCAGTTCTTGAGTCAGACTTTTAGGTAGTAGTGATCATCAGAATATTGACTACATTCACATTTATTACATGAAATTCAACTTTTATTTTCACAACATTACTTAGGTGAATAGGCATTTTAGGCAATTTCTCCATCAAAGATGTCAACAATATATGTTCTTTAGGAGAGACACAGTAAGAATAAAAATTGCAGTGAGTTTTATTGACTTTTGTTTTCATTTCGATTGTTTTTAAGTAAGCCAGATCAGTCCCACTTACATTCTCTCATCACGTGACAATAAAAAATTTGTAAGCATTCAGTAAAATATAGGACAGAGGTCATTTTTTAAGACTCTAAATGTCCAGTACATTTTCCCTCTGATGATAGAAAATGGATTTAAAATAAGATCTGGCAGCATTTGTTGTTGCTTTTCTTAAAATCAGGTCTCTAAAACCCATTTTCTGAAATTATATATAATAGCCATTCTGATTAAAATGATAAATGAATCTTTGAACCCCCAAGAGACATTTAGTGTTTGATGTATCTTATAGTCAAACCCTATATAATTTTTATAAGAATAAGATGTACACCTGAGGTTATGCCAGGTACAAGTGCTTGATTTTGATATTTATTTATTAAAAAAAACTATTGAGGGAGTTCTCTGGTGGCATGGTGATTAGGATTCAAGGTTTTCACAACTGTGGCCCAGGTTCAATCCCTGGTTGGGGAAATGAGATCCCGCAAGCCAGGTGGTGGCTAGAAAGGAAAAAAAAAAAAAAAAAAAAAAAAACAAGGCTATTGAAATACTTGTTAGTATCTTAAAGCAAAGAACAAAATCAAGATCTGTTTTAATCAAGATCTAATTGCTTTTATCCAATATCTAGAAAACAGTGAATGAGTACAACTGCACATAGATAAACCCAAAGTGTTTCTTTCCAAATTTTGTGAAAAAGAATTAAGAACAAAATCCTCAATTCACTCAGATCAAAATATTTACAGTATGTCTTCTAATAGAACAACAAACTATGATGATGTCAAGATTTCTTAGTCATTGTAGTAATGCTTTCATCTTAATATTTACAGAACTGTGGAGAGATTTTTCCCAAACTGAGAAAAACAATATCTGACAAGTTTTCAGAGCCAATTATTTGGACTTCATTCTGTGATGAATTTCATATCTTTTAAATTTTTTGTTAGCATAGTAAATACATTCTAGAAAAATTCTAGAAATACTCATGGATGCCAGTTCAATACAAAGTTCTGGGAAATTGCTAGAATGAGGTATGAATTCCCAGGTTATGTACATAAAATTCACATGTAATAAATGTGAGGCAGAACCTAGTATTGCAGTTCATCACATGAATTGCCTTTAGAACTGAACTTTTAAGACAATATATTTCATATAAAAATAAAGCATTCATATCCATATGACTTTTCAAAAGACTTAATGGTATTCAGAGCAAATAAAATGATCAACACCTATACAGAAGACTTGAGAGGAAGCATTTTCTATTCTACACCCATATTAAATGGTTTTTTCCTTTCAAAGACTCTATTGACCATAATTATAAAAATGACTGATAATTTAGATAATATTGTGTTAGAATTTCAAAAACAAAACCTGAATGTCTACCTTAAAGCGATCATCCCTCAAGGGAACACATAATTAAGATCATAGCCATTGGCCACAACAATCCAACCAGACCCAGACTATATGCTAAATTTATAAGTTTTCCAATTTGAGTAGTCTCAGTAGGGTCACATAAAGATGAACAGAAATGACATTTTATGTAAGTGGCAGAAGATATAAATATAGGAAATAAGAATGCTGAGAACTAAGAATAATAGGATTTAAAGAGAGAATAGCAGTTGTCAAAGACATTAACACTCAGTTGTATTAATGTATAGAGAAGGAGAGCTTACTTAAGAGTACTGGAATCCTTCCTGTTTTTATATTTTCTTTTCCTCATAAGGGCAATCAAGAAAATAAAGGAAAAAAATAGATTCTATGGCAAAAGCTTTCTGAAAAAATCACAATGCTCTTATTAATTATATTTTAATATTTCCTTTTCGGAAAAACTTTAATAGTTTTTTTTAAATAATTATTTTACTTAATATTAAATGTCAAAAGGGAATCTGAAGAAACAAATTCAGACTGTCATCTTGGTTTGTTTCAATTTAGTGATGAGTAATTTCTGTAGAGATTGTCTCCTGACTCCTGATTGTAAAGAAAAGTGAAATCTAATTTTTGAGGCTCTTCACTAAAGGTGAATTATAATAATGACATTGATGTTTATCATGGATACTTCAGTAGCAATGTGACTTCAACTTTCTGAAGTTATCAGGGTAACTGATCTCTAAACCTTTTCCTTGTAACATTTTCTAATCCAATTTTTATTTCGTATTTAATATATCATTAGTCTAATATTTTAGGTTATAGGGCAGAATAAATACAAGGATGGAATTTCCTAAAGAATTAGGTAAACAAATTCACAACAGGGAATTAAGGCACCATATGAGTTATGAGAAAGTTATGATCTAAGCCACAACAAAGGGAATATCTCCTTTACCTTATTTCCTCTTGCGTTAACATTAACATTCAGCTACTAGAAAGAATTCAAAGGCAACGAATGAACAGTAAGTAGATTTCCATAATAATACTGCTTGTCTCTCCTCAGTATAGTATTATTACTATATAATATGACAGAACAAGAATATAATGAGGATTTCAGAGACATGATCCCATAACATCAATCTGGGAAGTTCCCCAGTGATGACCATTCAGTGAGGCATTGAAACATGCCCCCTTTCAGTGCACTTCCCTTTAAGCACTTAAAGCTTCTTAAAATATGAGATTTAACTCCCATAGTAGGCATAGAATGAATTTTATGTCACTAATTGTGCTATTCTGGGTCAAGTCTATAGCTGCTGTGAGTGAATGAAAGCATCTATGGATAGATCTGTGCTCTGAAAAAGGAAGATCTGTCATAAATAGTCTCTATATATAGTTTGGTTAGACAATTCATCATAATTTTAAGAGTATAAGCATTTAACTGTTAAGACATTTTCCAACAAGAAAAAAAGATACAAATAGAGAATGTTGTCAAACCAAAGGAGCTTTTAAGCTGGACTAGAAATACTAGGGTGTAGAGTGCAGCAAGTTAAAACATGTGTCTTGCCCAGATTTGCCAAACAAAATCTTGTTTTATGATTTTAGAATTAGTTCTTAAACAGATAGGACCACAAACTCTAGAGTGATTTATTCTCCCAGGTAGTTGGGAGAACTTTTCTTTCCCATGATAAGCAGTTTTCATATGACCAAAAGAATATGGAAAAATGCAGATGTCTAATTATTAATATTTTGGTGTTTGTTGTGTCATATTTTGTTGAAAAGACAGAAATATTGTAACACTCCACATTCTTTCTGTTTCCTTTCCATGCAACCCAGCTGACCTTTTCTGAAGCCATAAGAAACAAAGCCAGATTATCCATCACTGGGAGTGTGGGTGAAAATGGCCGCGTGTTGACACCCGACTGCCCAAAGGCTGTACACACTGGAACTGCAATTAGACAAAGTTCAGGATTGGCTGTCATTGCATCGGACCTACCATAAAAACCAAAAAAATAATTGAGTGCCTTAATTAAACTGTGTTGGTGACTGATGGAAAAGCAGCCCTGAGGGACATGCTAAGCGCACGTCTTCGCTAAACCAATCCTTCAGCTGAGAGCGGGAAGTACGTCCTAAGGCGCCGAACATCCAGCAGCAGCAACATGTGCATGAGCTCAGCTCGGAAACCCAAACTCAGATTTTATATCAGGAAAACTCACAATTTAGGGTTTTTTTCGGGGAGTGGGTGGGGGGGCTGGGATGGGTGTATCAACAGCAACAAATTTCAGTTGAGTGGACTTGAAAACTAATCAGACGTGCGAGTTAGCACATTAAACTGTGAAGTTCTTGCTCAGAAAGCCCTCAGTCTTCACTCCAAGGGATAAAATAGTTATAGAAGTCAATGAATATGCTAACCTGTGTCTCCAGAACACCCATATATTCAATGGAAGACTATCCAGCCGAGAAAACAAATCACTAAACTCTGATAAGAAAATAATAAACAAACATGTAAAATCCTGTGAAAAAATTTAAAGGAAGTATTTACACTTACTTTGGAGAAAACAAATACTGAAACATGCTTGCTTTTTAACTGATGTAAATTCAGTAGAGGACAACACAATTCTTTTTTCTAACCATCTTAGGGAACAATACATTGCAATAATTGAAATAAATGCCATCACTGTAATAAACTTTAGAGACTTTTTTTAAATAAAAGTTGTTGGTCATCTTCTTGTTTGCTGTAACCTTCACTCTGTCACATGAGTCAGTGTCCACAGATTGCATTTGTCTCACTTCCAGGAACAAAAACAAAATGAAGACAACATTAACGTAAAATCATCAGTCTACAATGTAGAATCAGAAGAGACTACGGGTCACTCATGTTATCAATATTATTTATAATCTTGTTCTGTGTACAAAATCGTGGCTTTTGTACCCACCAAAAAGAATAAACAACAGACATTCTTAAAATATTTACAGAGCTTAAAGTTTTTCCTTATCATTATGAAAGTTATTTGAGAAATTATAAGACTGTAAGTAGGATTGTAGTAAACTGTGGGCCATATTGGAAAATGTAGCTAGCCCTTATTATTTTTGCATAGTAAGCTACTCTTTTTCACAGCTCTTTGCCTCATTAGCAAGTAAATTGTCAAAAATGGAGTGTTTAAATTGGGGAATGAATCATTGTCTTAACAGCAACATACCCTCTAATTATGCATTGAAATTTTACTTGGCTGTATTTTGCTGCATAAAATAATGCATCTCTTGGGCTTCTCCCCCATTCCCATTGTTCAGTTTAAATCATTTGAAGGCACTAATAATAGTTTGTGGTAGACAACATATGAAGAATTAGTCTTTGTATTCGACTGAAAATTGTGAAGAAAATTATACTTGTTTATTTACAAAAATCACCTTAGTTATGCAGGAATTAAATTAACTTGGTTCAAAAGAAGGTTTACATCATTTGAAATAAGTATCATAACATAGATAAACATCACAATACTTAAAGATCTTGGCAGAAAGCACAAGATAGGATGATTTTGGAAGTTTGGCCTTGAAGGATGAGTTGAGTTTTCACAGGTGGAATTTTTATGGGTGTTAAAAGCTTTATAGGTGACCCAAAGCTTGGCTTGTCAATGGATTGTTTAAGGAGTATATGAAACTGGATGGGCTGGAGAGAAATGGGTGTGATATCATGGATGATAAAATTGGAAAAGGTGAAAGACTGATTGCCTTGTTTCAACTCTCAAGATTCTCATTCCCCATTCGATTTCTGTGCTGCAGTAAGAGCAGTCTTAAAAAGTGAAAATCTGATAGCATACACACACACACACACATACACAGAGTTCCCTCAGGAAAAATTGCAAGCTCTTGAGCAAAGCAAATGAGTCACTTTATAACCTGGCCCTTACTTATTTCTTCCATGAATTTTCTCACCCCCTACCCAACCTCTGCTGCCCATAAATGAACCTCAAAAGCAGGGACATAGCATTTACTATTTCCTCAATCTATAACACTTCCCTATCTCCTCTTTACCTGACTCACTGGAACTCATCCTTCAGTACTCAAATCATATTTTACCTGCCCTGGGAAGATTTCCATGACTATCTACCAGCTCCTGTCCATGAGATTGAGTTAGGTGCCCTTTTGGCCCCATCACAGCACTTACCTTACTGCATTGTAATTGCCTGTGTACTTGTCTGTTTAACTACTAGACTGTAAGCCCTTTGAGGGCAGGGACTGTGTCTATCTTGTTCACAGTTGTACCCCCAGCACCCAGCACAGTGCCTGGCATATTGTAGGTGCTTAATAAATATTTGTTGAATGAATGAGTTGAATTGAATTGAATTAATTTAGTAGAACAGAAAATACAACATCTTTCCTCATTAACAGCGTGTGTTAAGTATATAGTGAGTCAAAATGAAGAGTGAAGTTTGGCTGATTTCATAACATTGTCTACCACACTAAAAAAAAAAAAAAGATGGTCTGATTAATTTTCTGATCAGATGAGAGGATGTTCTATGTAATTCTATCTAGCTATAAAATAATGTGTTTAGCTAGAGAAATTGTCATAAGGTAATTAAGGTTTCAGCCATACTTCTAAAAATAGCTTTCATTTAAGTCAGAGTCAGTTAGTGATGTAATGTTGTTATATTTCTTATAGTTTTATTTCTATATTAATAATACTATTATATACTTAAATTTCTGTATTTCTTATAGAATAATTTTGCCAAAAAAATTTTAAATTTGTCATTAGTAAAGAGTGATATCTATCTGGACTCTAATCTGAGGAAATGCTATAAAGCTAGGAAATGTGATTTTAAAATGTTTATGTTTAAGTTAAAAGCATTTAAATTAAAACCTTTAGTTCCATAAAGTAAAGAACTCAATTAGCAAGCAAGCATGATCACCATCTAGGGCAAAATTTCCTGAACATATCAGGAAAAGCCAGTTTTGAAACTACATCAGCTAGTACATGATGACCACATTTGAAAGATAAAAACAGCCCACAGGAGAACCACTTCACTGCACTCAATTCAATAGCTAGTAATTGAAAATGCGGCACTGTTACTACACTTGCTTCAGGCTTGCTGCAGGCTGCTCCCTGGTCTCCCACCTACTGACTGTCAACTCATTCCATTTCCCTAAGACATAGCACATAGTATGTGTTCAATATATTTGTCAATGCATAAACACAACTTTATATAGTCAGTATCAGTGAAGAAATGGTCTAATAATTTTCCTAGAAAATAGAATATCTCAATTTGCAAAACAAATAAGTGTTAATAAGAATAATAACTAAATGAAAAGTGACATCCAGGAGAGTTTCTGAAAAGAAAAATAGAAATAGCACAGATTGATTTGCCTTATACTTACCAATATGATGCTGCATGAAAAGTGTGCCTTTTCATGCACTTTCATAAACAGGTTTTAATTTTAAATAGTCCAGCAGGCTAGATTAATTAGCATTTATAAAACCAAATGCAAATGTAATTGGTAGTGTGTTTATATATTTTCTAAACAGCTAGTATATAAACATACTAGCACTTACATTGGTAATAAATCATAAAAAGAGATGAGATTTGGAAACTGTACCTCAAAAAACAACAAAGAACTAAATTACTTTCCATGAAATAAGAATAGCCTGTTTATTTACTTATCTTGCTTTGATTTTATTTTCTGTGGGTGAAAAAGTGTAGGTATGTAATGTTTAATATATTTCTGTTCCCATGACCTGCAGATTAAAATTTCCTACATGCCACAGACTGGTATTTGTGGTTGGATTAAAGCAGGGAGTCAAGGAGAAAATTCTAAATCCCATGTTTGAGTTGATATTAGGCCAGAAATAACCCTAATAATATGTCTCCTTCCCACAGAAATGTGCAAAAATCTAGACTGAGACTTGTCCTTCTACACTGGAAAGAATGAAAGTTCATTTTATTTTTTCCTGGCTCTGAAGAAGATGGTAGTTTGAGAAGACCTCCAGAATACATAAACTGTTTTTTTATGTGCTAAATGCAAAGTGCAGTGAACAACAAAATAAAGCATAAAACATAGATTATTATTTAATTATATAATAAGATCATTAAGTAAATAATCTGTTAAATTATAACATCTAATTCATAGCTTGAGTGAAGAAGTCTTTTACAAGATTTGTAATCCTGTAATGCCAAACACAAAGAGAATCTGCTTAAGTAGGAGATTATTATAACTTCCCCCTCAGAGCTCACACACTTGACCAACACTTCTAAAGTTCATAAACATTTAGTAATGGCTGAAAACTGTGTCATTGGCAATCAATGTTTTAATATATGATTGAATGAGCTGATTGACTGAATAAAGGAATTAATGAGTGAAGACCAACTAAAGATGTTTGTGATCATTGCCTAAATAGAAACTTCTGCCAGCTCTCTGTGCTAATTTTCTGCATAAATGTCAATGCTTTCAACATTTTCTAACAAAGAAGGTATTTGAAACAATTTAGGCCATATCTGTATCCATCTAGAGATTGACCTTAGTCACTGAAAACAGGTGCTGTTTCAAACTTCTAAAATGTGGGAGTTGATTAATTCTATCTGCCTGACTTGCTAAGAGTCATACTTTCCAACAACATCCTGTTTATAACTCTAAACACAATCAAAGTCTATCAGCATCATCGATCTTCTAATACCAGTGTGAGAGCAGGTCAGAGCTTTCAGGTCTTTGGGTCTCATATCTGTAGAGGAAATTCTGATACTTTGACTTGAGTTTCACTTGAAACTTTCAATCCATTAGGCCTACATCCATGTCATCCTTGGTCATAGCCACACTTTGAAATAATCCCAATAATTTCTCTCTCTCATCCCACATTCTCCTCCCAACATTCTTCTGCACTTCTCATCTTTCTCCTCATTCATCTTCTCACTGGTTCCCTCTCTCCCTGATTTTGCCACCATTCTTCCTATTGTCCTCATCATGAAGTTAGGAAACTCCTGACAGCCTCAATCTCTCCTCAGAGCACCGTTCAATCTGCTAATAATACAGTAGTGGAACATCGAAGGAAAAGGAATGACAACCCTTACAATTATACATCTTCTCCCATGCATATAAAAACCCTCCTCTTTGAAGTGTATATCACGTAAGCACGCTGTCAAAATGGACTGTCTACTTGTCTATTTTGTCTGGTGTCTTTTCTGTCATTGCCTCACATTCATAAAGGACTATGGCATTTAGCTTATTCTTCCTTTCCAAGTTCTTTCATCTTGAGCAAATTCAAGGTCAGTGTAGATGTTTAATGTAAGCCCTAGCCCTGCGGTTCTTTTACTCTATTTTATTTAAGTCACCCATACCAATGAATGTAGCAAACCTTATGATCATTTACCTTCTCATCTTCCTTCAGATGATGACTCAGTTCTTACCTTCCTTTCATACCCTTGTCACTGAAAAGAGTGGTCTTTTATCCCTTATTTAACCCCTCTATTTGACTCCATCACTTTTTACCAAAATGTCCATCCCAAGTTTACCAGACCTTGTAGCTGTATTAACTAAAAAAATTTAATATTTATCTAAACCAATTGATCTCTTCACTTTTCAGTTTTCCCCCCAATCCCCTGTTTATTCCTTCTCAGTCTATATTATGTTCATTATGCCTTCCAGCCAAACCTTACTTGTTGATACATCCAGGTTGTACCCTCTTCCCCTTTCTCTTCTCAGGACATAAACCACGTGATTGATCTCACCATCATTAAGATGCTACAATCACCTACATATTATTAGCTCAGAAATCTTTATCTTCCATTCTAGTCTCACATATCCAATTTTCTAGTGGTTACCTCTTTTTGACTTAATTGCAACTTGCCAGACTTTCACTCTACATTTCTATTTCCTTTTATATTCTGTCTCAGTGAGTGACACTAATATTTACCTAATCTCCCAAATTAGAAACATGATAATCATTCCAAATCGCTTTTCTTCATCATTCTCACATATAATTAATCAACATCTTAAATTTCTTGTATGTCCTAATTATCTCCCTTCTCTGTCCCATGCTCTTCATCCATACAATGACTAATTTAATCAAGGACTCAATCTCTCACTGTTATTACTACAGTTGTATCCTATTAGGTTTACTTCCTTCTTTTCTCACTTATATCCCCCCAGTCCATTTTCTACATGGCTGCCAGAGAGATTTTTCTAAAACACAAATATGATCCTGTCACCTTCCTGATTAAAATAACTCAATGTCCATTATATGAGGCCTATCAACATCTCCAGTATGTTCTCTCAACTACTTTTCATTTCATTAACACCAAATTACTATCACAACTCTAGTTTTCAGAATGCTTCATGTTCTTTCCCTTCTAAGTCTTGCCAAATAGTACCTCTACCTGAAATGTATCTGTTTCAGAAAGGATTCCTAACTGTAATCAACAGAACCACTTTCATCCAGTTAAGCAATAGTGAATTTATTAATGAATACTAGAGAATTCACAGAATCTCTGGGAAACACAGAGAGTCAGACCTAAAAGCAAAGCAGCCAAGAACAATGCCTAAATTATATCACTGATCTGCCCCTAATCACCAGTGAACACTATATCAGAGCAAGGACACTGAACAAGGGACACTGAACAAGGGACACTGCTGCTAGGACTTCTGTTTTCTACTGCCTCTGAAGGTGGGGTGCCTCCCAGCATAGTCTGTCACCTCCATGCATGGCCTCTTTCCAATTAAAACTTCAGGAGTGAATTCAAACTGGTAGATAACTCAGTTCTCTCCTTTCTTTTGTACCCTAGGGAGACAGGGAAACCAAATACTGGCTTCCACTTTAGGGAAGCATATTTGGAAAACAAATGTAAAAAGATATTTAAGAGAAGCTGAATGGGCACAAAGTGTGGCCTATATCATCTGTCCCTTTGTGCCTAATTCCTACTCAATCCTACAAGAAGCATTCTAGAAATCATATCTTTGGATAGTAATTCCTGATTTTATCAGCATGGAGATCCCTCTTTTTTATTTCTCTATGTCCTGTGTGTACCTCTATAACAGCATTTATACCACTGTTACAAGGTTATTTTTATAAACTTCTTCACTTTATCTTTCTAGACCCTTTGGTTCCAAAGGCAACAAAGAGTACCAGAATTAGCTTTAGAGTTAGACAGAACTAAGTGTAAATCCTTTTTTGGGCATTTACTCTCTAACTTCTGGGGGAAAAAAGCCTATTGTTTCATATGTAAAATGGAAACAAGAATACCTAGCATCTGATGTTGCTGTGAAGTTGAGAATGAATGTTTATAAATTGCTTATCACAGCATCCGGTGACAAGAGCTCAATAAACAGAACTATATTTATTTCATCTCCATAGCCTTGGACTTCTGCTTTTGCCTAGGAAATACAAAGCTGCAAAAATGTCACTTTCACCCTAACAATAAGAAAGAGCCAAATAATCAAAAAAAAAAATAAAATCATAACTTTTATCATGCAAGTCAGAGAACTTCTCATGGCATCCAAGTAAATTGAATTTGGAAAAAGAACAAATCCCTTCAGGGTGAGATGGGATACAGAAACAGTTTCTCATTTTGTACAACAGAGAGGAGGTGGCACTGTTCTTACCAACACAAGTGACTGAGAAGAATTCAGCTAAAATGTAAAGAAATCCTTAAAGGCCAAGTGATGGCTAGTATGTCAGTTTAAAATAGCTGAGGACCCTGGACAAAGAGAAATTCAGACTTACTTGCAAGCTCTTTCTCATGACCCTTCACTGAGTGCTCAGAAGAAAGATTGGGGCCAGGGTGGGAGACTCCTTTGGTGGAACAGGTGTGCATGAGGTGAATAGCACCTACCGACAGACACTCAAAATGTCCTGCCTGACTTCCCAGAACCTTTTGTTCTACAAATCAAAAGTCTCAAGCTCCCAGAGGAGGAGCAACAAATCCTTTTGTCTCCATGACACAAAGAATTATTGCTTCTGGAGAAATAATTGAATAATTCAGCTAACCGAAGCCCCCATGCAGAAGCCACAGGAAACTGCCATGGGCCCAAGATTCTAGACTCTGCAGACATCTGCTGCTACTGGCAAGAGGCAGAAATTTCTCACCTGAAATAGACTGAAGTTTTGTTTCTAAGAGATGGAAGCGTAGGAATACTGAGAAAATCTCACTCTCAATACCAAAGTAAAAACTGCCTGCTTATGACATGCTAGACAAGCATAATAGAAAATCCTACTTTGCTCCCATGACAAGCCTAGTACTGATTAACAAGCAACACATGTCTGCTACTGAGGGGAGGGGTAAGAGTGTGGTGAGAGAGGCCTCTAGTATGGCATAGGTGTGAAGGTCTGAAAGCTTATGAGAGGCAGAGGAACACTGAGAAAAACCCTCTTGCACCTCAGTCTCCACATTAAGCACAGGGTGACAGCAGCCTACCACTAGATGACTTTGAAGTCTGTGGTATACTGAAGGTAATGCTAACAACAACAAAATCCAGCACAACTCCTAACTAGATTTACTCAACACTCCCGAAATAAATTCCTGACCAAAACATAGAAGTGCCATTTACACAGGCAAATACTACCCATTTCATTCTCTACTGTTCTTCTACCTGTGATGTCAAGTATTTAATCAAAAATTAAAAGGCAAGAGAGAAAAAGATGGCGGTGAAGTAGAGGGACGTGGAATTCATCCCTCTCCACAGATGCATTGGGAATGCACCAAAAGATGCAATAATTCCCACAGAGAACCAACTGAACACTAGCAGACGACCTTGGACACCAGAAAGGACTGCAAGGAGCCTGACATAACAGGTAGGGAGGCATCTACAAAAGCTCAAAGAGGGTGAAGCGGCGGTGCTGTGGCAGATGGGAGGGAGTGAGAAACATATGGAGGGTCTGCACCGCAGCTCAGCGTTCCTGGACTGAGACATCGATTCACAGCTGAACAGAGGGTCCAGGAGTGGGAGCGTGGGAACTGGAGAGCTGGTTCAGGGTGAGAAAAATTGTTGCCAGTAAGGTGACAGACCGAGAAGAGAGGAGGGAAGAGGTCCGCGGCGAGGAGTGCCTGCCCCTGAGAGCTGCTCGGCCATGATGGTGGCTGGACACTGCAGATTCATGGGCGGGGTGGGGGGGGAGGAGCCGTGGGCATAGCCTCTCTCTCTCTTTTGGCACCTCTGCAACAGGCAGTGGAGACACGCCTGTGGGCCACCTACGGTGCTCAGGGATAACAAGTACCCTCAGGCACTCGGGCGGGGCTGGATTAAAACCCATTGGAACACAGGCAGCAGGGAGGCTGCAAAGAAAACAAAAAAAAAAAACAAGAAAGGCCCAACTCTGAGACTTTCTGTTTACACCTGAGCCACCGGCGTCCCTCTGCAACAGGCACCTCCAAGCCCGACTGAAACAACAGTACGCCACTGCTCACTCACTCCCAGGGAAAGGAGCCACTATTGTACCCTCTCCCTCCTCACACACTGATGCTTACAGACAAACAATAAGGGAAGCTCTGCTGGCCACAGAATAATGCAAAAAAACCCAAGGTGAGTAGAAGGACACTTACAGCTGAGACTCTAAGGAAACAGAAATATTAACATTAGTCTGAGGCTTGGACAGTCTTCTATAAACACCTCTAATGCCAGGACAAGCAATCCCAAAAGTCTGGACAACCATGAGGAAACAACAGAACACCATGCAGGCAAAGGGACAGGAAAAAAAACCCACAAGACCAAATAAATGAGGAGGAAATAGGAAAAATGCCTGAAAAAGAATTCAGAGTAATGATAGTAAAAATGATACAAAATCTCGATAACAAAATAGAGAAAGTACAAGAAACAGTTCATAAGAACTCAGGGAAAAAAAAAACAGCAATGGATAACAAAATAACTGAAATTAAAAATACTCTAGATGCTATAACCAGCAGAATGACTGAGGCAGAAGAAAGAATAAGTGAGTTGTAAGATAGAATGGGGGAAATAACTGCCACAGAGCAGGAAAAAGAAAAAAGAATAAAAAGAATAGAGAACAGTCTCAGAGACCATAGCGATAACATTAAGTGCACCAACATTCAAATTATAGGCATCCCAGAAGAAGAAGAAAAAAAGAAAGGGTCTCTGAAGATATTTGAAGAGGTTATAGTGGAAAACTTCCCCAACATGGGAAAGGAAATAATTCACCAAGTCCAAGAAGCACAGAGAGTCCCATACAGAATAAACCCAAGGAGAAATACACCAAGACACATATTAATCAAACTAATGACAATTAAACACAAAGAAAAAATATTAAAAGCAGCAAGAGAAAAGCAACAAATAACATATAAGGGAAAACCCATCAGGATAACAGCTGACCTTTCTACAGAAACTCTGCAGGCCAGAAGGGAATGGCAGGATATACTGAAAGTCCTGAAAGAGAGAAACCTACAGCCAAGAATACTCTACCCAGCAAGAATCTCATTCAGATTTGCCAGAGAAATCAAAAGCTTTACAGAGAAGCAAAAGTTAAGAGAATTCAGCACCACCAAACCAGCCTTACAACAAGTGCTAAAGGAACTTCTCTAAGGAGGAAACACAAGAAAAGGAAAACACCTACAAATACAAACCCAAAACAATTAAGAAAATGGTAATTGGAACACAGATGTCAATAATCACCTTAAATGTAAATGGATTAAATGCTCCAACCAAAAGACACAGACTGGCAGAATGGATACAAAAACAAGACCCTTCTATATGCTGCCTACAAGAAACCCACTTCAGACCAAGGGATACATATAGACTGAAAGCAAAGGGATGGAAAAAGATATTCCATGCAAATGGAAGTCAAAAGAAAGCTGGAGTAGCAATACTCATATCAGACAAATTAGACTTAAAAGACTATTACAAGAGACAAGGAAGGAGACTACATAATGATCAAGGGATCCATCCAAGAAGAACATATCACAATGGTAAATATCTATACCCCCAACATAGGAGCACCTCAATACATAAGGCAAATGCTAACAGCTATAAAAGGGGATATCGACAGCAACACAATAATAGTGGGAGACTTGAACACCCCATTTACATCAATGGACAGATCATACAAACAGAAAATAAATAAAGACACACCAGCTGTAAATGACACATTAGACCATCTCCACTTAATTGATATTTATAGGACATTCCATACAAAAATGATAGACTACACTTTCTTCTCAAGTGCACACGGAACATTTTCCAGGATAGATCACATCCTGGGTCACAAATCAAATCTCGGCAAATTCAAGAAAATTGAAGTCATATCAAGCATCTTCTCAGACCACAACGCCATGAGACTAGATATCAACTACAGGAAAAAAACTGCAAAAAATACAACCACATGGAGGCTAAACAATTCACTCTTAAACAACCAAGAAATCACTAAAGATCAAAGAGGAAATCAAAAAATCTAGAAACAAACCACAATGAAAACACAACAACCCAAAACCTATGGGATGCAGCAAAAGCAGTTCTAAGAGGGAAGTTTATAGCAATACAGTCCTAACTTGAGAAACAAGAAAATTATTGAATAAACAACCTAACCTTACACCTAAAACAATTAGAAAAAGAAGAACAAAGAAACCCCAAAGTGAGCAGAAGGAAATAAATCATAAAGATCAGAGCAGAAATAGATGAAAAAGAAAGGAAGGAAGCCATAGCAAAAATTAATAAAACTAAAACCTGGTTCTTTGAGAAGATTAACAAAATTGATAAACCATTAGCCAGACTCATCAAGAAAAAAAGGGAGAAGATGCAAATCAACAGAATTAGAAATGAAAAAGGAGAAGTCACAACGGACACCTCAGAAATACAAAACATCATGAGAGACTACTACAAGCAACTATATGCCAATCAATTGGATAACCTGGAAGAAATGGATACATCCTTAGAAAAATACAATCTTCCAAGACTGAACCTGGAAGAAATAGAAACTATGAACAGACCAATCACAAGTACGGAAATTGAGGCAGTGATTAAAAATCTCCCAACACACAAAAGCCCAGGACCAGATGGGTTCACGGGTGAATTCTATCAAACATTTCGAGAAGAGTTAACACCTATCCTTCTCAAACTCTTCCAAAATATTGCAGAAGGCAGAACACTCCCAAACTCATTCTACGAGGCCACCATTACCCTGATACCAAAACCAGGCAAAGATGTCACAAGAAAAGAAAATTACAGACCAATATCACTGATGAATATAGATGCAAAAATCCTCAACAAAATACTAGCTAACAGAATCCAACAGCACATTAAAAAAAATCATACACCATGATCAAGTGGGGTTTCTCCCTGGGATGCAAGGATTCTTCAATATATGCAAATCAATCAATGTGATACATCATATCAACAAATTGAAGGATAAAAACCATATGATCATCTCAATAGATGCAGAAAAAGCTTTTGACAAAGTTCAACATCCATTTATGATAAAAGCTCTCCAGAAAATGGGCATAGAAGGAAATTACCTCAACATAATAAAAGCCATATATGAGAAACCAAAAGCCAACATCATTCTCAATGGGGAAAAACTGAAAGAATTCCCTCTAAGAAAAGGAACAAGACAAGGGTGTGCACTCTCACCATTATTATTCAACATAATTTTGGAAGTTTTAGACACAGCAGTCAGAGAAGAAAATGAAATAAAAGGAATCCAAATTGGAAAAGAAGAAGAAAAATTGTCACTCTTTGCAGATGACATGATATTATATATAGAAAACCCGAAAGATTCTACCAGAAAACTGCTAGCACTAATTGATGAGTTTAGTAAAGTAGCAGGATACAAAATTAATGCACAGAAATCTCTTGCATTCCTATACACTAACAACGGAAGAGCAGAAAGAGAAATTAAGGAAACTCTCCCATTTACCACTGCATCAAAAAGAATAAAATACCTAGGAATAAACCTGCCTAAGGAGGCAAAAGATCTGTATGCAGAAAACTTTAAGACACTGATGAAAGAAATCAAAGATGACACAAACAGATGGAGGGATATACCATGTTCCTGGATTGGAAGAATCAACATCGTGAAAATGACTGTACTACCCAAAGCAATTTACAAATTCAGTGCAATCCCGATCAAATTACCAATGGCATTTTTCACAGAACTAGAGCAAGAAATCTTACGATTTGTATGGAAACACAAAAGACCCCGAATAGCCAAAGCAATCTTGAGAAGGAAAAATGGAGTTGGTGGAATCAGGCTTCCTGACTTCAAACTATACTACAAGGCCATAGTGATCAAGACAGTATGGTACTGGCACAAAAATAGAAAGGAAGACCAATGGAACAGAATAGAGAACTCAGAGGTAAGCCCAAACACATATGGGCACCTTATCTTTGACAAAGGAGGCAAGAATATACAATAGAAAATACATCCTCTTCAATAAGTGGTGCTGGGAAAATTGGACAGCTACATGGAAAAGAATGAAATTAGAACACTTCCTAACACCATACACAAAAATAAACTCCAAATGGATTAAAGACCTACATGTAAGGCCAGACACTAGAAAACTCCTAGAGGAAAACATAGGCAGAACACTCTACGACATACATCAAAGCAAGATCCTTTTTGACCCACCTCCTAGAATCATGGAAATAAAATCAAGAATAAACAAATGGGACCTCATGAAACTTAAAAGCTTTTGCACAGCGAAAGAAACCATAAACAAGACTAAAAGGCAACCCTCAGAATGGGAAAAAAAATAGTTGCCTATGAAACAACAGACAAAGGATTAACCTCCAAAATATACAAGCAGCTCATGCAGCTTAATACCAAAAAAGCAAATAACCCAATCCACAAATGGACAGAAGACCTAAATAGACACTTCTCCAAAGAAGACATACAGATGGCCAACAAACACATGAAACAATGCTCAACATCACTCATCATCAGAGAAATGCAAGTCAAAGCCACAATGAGGTATCACCTCACACCCATCAGAATGGCCATCATCACAAAATCTGGAAACAACAAATGTTGGAGAGGATGTGGAGAAAAGGGAACTCTCCTGCACTGTTGGTGGGAATGTAAGTTGGTACAGCCACTATGGAAAACAATTTGGAGGTTCCTTAAAAAACTACAAATAGAACTACCATATGATCCAGTCATCCCACTCCTGGGCATATACCCAAAGAAAACCATAATCCCAAAAGAAACATGTACCATAATGTTTATTGCAGCACTATTTACAATAGCCAGGACATGGAAGCAACCGAAATACCCATCAACAAATGAATGGATAAAGAAGATGTGGCATATATATACAATGGAATATTACTCAGCTATAAAAAGGGATGAGATGGAGCTATATGTAATGAGGTGGATAGACCTACAGTCTGTCATACAGAGTGAAGTAAGTCAGAAAGAGAAAGACAAATATTGTATGCTAACTCACATATACGGAATCTAAAAAAGGTACTGATGAACTCAGTGACAAGACAAGAACAAGGACGCAGATGCAGAGAATGGACTGGAGAACTCGAGGTTTGGGGGGGTGGGGGGTGAAGGGGAAGCTGAGATGAAGTGAGAGAGTAGCACAGACATATAAATACTACCAACTGTAAAAGAGATAGCCAGTAGGAAGTTGTTGTATAACAAAGGGAGTTCAGCTCAAGGATGGAAGATGCCTTAGAGGACTGGGATGGGGAGGGTTTGGGGGAGTTGAGGGAGGGAGGGAATATGGGAATATGTGTATAAAAAGAGATGATTGAACTTGGTGTACCCCCCAAAAAATAATAAAATTTTAAAAAAATTAAAAGGCACACACACATAGAGAAGAAAAAAACCCATTATCAAGAAATAAATTAATAAAAAGAACCATACCCAGATGTTGGAAGTATACTATGGAGTCTTTAAATAATGCATTAGGCAAAATTCTAAAATGGTCCCTAATGATCCTAGCTCTCGTATAATCTTCTCTTCTTAAGTGTGAGCAAGACTTGTGGATATGAAAGCATGTCACACCCTTGATTATGATACATTATATTGGAAAATGGAATTTTCCAGATGTCATTAAGGTCCTTAACCAGTTGATTTCATCAAAAAGGAGATTATTCTGGGTGGGCCTGACCTAATAAAGTGAGTTCTTAAAAGGAGGTGTAGAAGTAAAAAAAGAAGTAAGAGAGATGCACTCCTGTTGATCTGAAGGAATGCTGTCTTGTGAACTGCCATGTGGCAAGGAAATGAAGAGCTTAAAATACATCAAAATGTAAAATTAGTGACAATAATGGTACAAAGGAAGGGAGAGAGGAATTGTAGTATACTATGTGAAGTTTCTTACACTACACATGAAAAACTATAATATTATTTGAATGCAATTTGATAAATTGAAGGCATATATTGTACATCCTAGGTGAAACACTATGAGAAATATTTCTTTTAAAAAATGTATAACTAATAAGCCATTACTGGAGCTGAAATGGAATTATAAAATATAACACAACAGAAGGTAGGAACAGAAAATGAAAAGGAACAAAGAACCAATCAACAAATAGAAAACAACTAGCAAGATGATAAATTTAAATATGACCATGTTAATAATTATAGCCAATGTGAATGGTCTAAATACATCCATTAAACGTAGAGAGAGACTGAGGATCAGAGGAAAAAGCAATACTCAATATTATCTATCTATAAACACCTATAAACAAGAAAACCACTTAAAATATAACCATTACCACAAATATAGTAATTGGCACATTAAAAATGCTGATCCAGATTACTGAGTGAGTGAATGGAATTTATAATTGTCAGAAAAATACAGCTTATAAAAATAAATTAAAACAGATAGTGAGTACAGAATCAGATCAACATCATGGACATGTACGTATCTAAAAAAGCTTGCCTAAAATTTTCCAAAGAAGCCATACAGATGGCCAAAAGGCACATGAAAAGATTCTCAACATAATTAATCATCAGAGAAATGTAATTTAAAACCATGATAAGATATCACTTCATATCTGTTAAAATGGATATCATCAAAAAGAACAGAAGGATATATTGTACATCACAGAAACATAGCCAACAGGTTATACAAAGTATAGAGTACAATTTTTAAAAATTGTGAATCACTTTGTTGTACACTTGAAACAGGCAATATTGTACATTAACCATAAAATAACTACATATATACACAATACAACTATATATATACAATAATTATGCATATATACAATAACAGAGCATAAACTATGTGAATGAATTGAGAGCCTTAGTTCTTTATCTCATTTATTGTAACTTATAATTCAATTGAAAATGAGATATAGAAGTAGACTTTGAAGTTACTGTTAATGAACTTGCAAATCCATGAAGAGCTAGGGGCTTACATGGATAGATTTCAAGCGGTGCTTGTGAACTACCTTAAATTTTAGGGTTTTTTGATGTTGAGTTTAAGACCTGTTTATATATTTTGGATATTAACCTCCTATTGGTCATTTCATTTGCAAATATTTTCTCCCATTCAGTAGGTTGTCTTTTTGTTTTATCAGTGGTTTCCTTTGAGGTACAAAAGCTTTTAAGTTTCTTTAGGTCCCATTTGTTTATTTTTGTTTTTATTTCCTTTGCTTTAGGGGACAGATCCAAAAAATATTGCTGTGATTTATGTCAGACTATTCTGCCTATGTTTTCTTCTAGCAGTTTTATATTTTCTGGTCTTACATTTAGGTCATTAATGCATTTTTCAGTTTATTTTTGTATATGGTGTTAGAGAATGCTCTGATTTCATTACATTACATGTAGCTATCCAGTTTTCCCTACACCACTTATTGAAGAGACTGTCTTTCTCCATTGTATATTCTTGCCTCCTTTGTTGTAGATTAATTGACCATACATGTGTGGCTTTATTTCTGGGCTTTGTACCTTGTTCCCTTGATCTATGTGACTGTTTTTGTGCCAGTACCATGCTATCTTGATTACTGTAGCTTTGTAGTTTAATCCAAAGTCAGGGAGCATGATTCCTTCATCTCTGTTGTTCTTTCTCAAGCTTGTTTTGACTATCTGGGGTCTTTTGTGTTTCCACACAAATTCCAAAGTTATTTGTTCTAGTTCTGTGAAAAATGCCATTGGTAACTTGATAGGGATTACACTGAATCTGTAGATTGCCTTGGGTAATATGGCTATTTTAACAGTATTTATTCTTTCAATCCATGAGCATGGTATATCTTTTCAGCTGTCTGTGTCATCTTCAATTTCTTTCATTAGTGCCTTACAGTTTTCAGAATGAAGGTCTTCTACCTCCTGAGGAATTTTATTCTGTTATTAGCATATATTTTATTATAGCATATAATATATAGCATATATTTCTGTTATTAGCATGTAGCATTAATTTTTATTGTTATTAGCATATAGAAATGCAACAGATTTCTGTATATTAATTATGTGTCCTACAACTTTGCTATCTGGTCCTGGACTTTTGTTTGTTGGGACGTTTTGTTGTTGTTGTTGTTTTATTGCTGATTTAATTTCATTAATGGTGATTGGTCTTTGGAGTTTGTACATTTCTAGGAATTTTTCCATTTGTTCTAGGATTGTTCATCTTATTGATATATAGTTGTTCATTGTAACCTCTTATGGTCTGTTTTATTTCTTTGGTGTCTGTTGTAACTACTCCTTTCTCATTTCTAGTTTTATTGATTTGGGTCCTCTCTCTTTTTTTCTTAATGAGTCTGGGTTAAGGTTTATCAATTTTATTTATCTTTTCAAAGAACCAGTTCTTAGTTTCATTGATCTTTTCTATTTTTTTGTCTCTATTTTATTTACTTATGCTCTGATCTTTATGATTCTTTCCTTTTTAGCAAACTTCTTATTTGTTCTTTTTCTAGTTCCTTTAGGTGTAAGGTTGTTTGAGTTTTTTCTTGTTTCCTGGGGTAAGCTGGTATCACTATAAACTTCCCTCTTAGAACTGACTTTGCTGCATCCCATAGATTTTGGATCATGTTTTTGTTTTCATTTATATTTAGATTTTTTTTTTTCATTTTCTCTTTCATTCCTTCAATGATCCATTTGTTGTTTAGTAGAATAGTATTTAGTCTCTACGTGTTTGTGTTTTTTGCAGTTTTTTTGTTGTAGTTGATTTCTAGTTTGATACAATTTGAATTTTCTTAAATTTACCAAGGATTGTTTTGTGATCTAGCATATTATCTATACTGGAGAATGTTCCATGTGCGTTTGAATGTATATTCTGCTGCTTTTGGATGGAATGTTTTATATATACCTATTAAGTCCATTTGTCTAATGTGTCATTTAAATCCAGTGTTTCCTTATTGATTTTTCTCTCTGAATTTGTTCATTGATGTAAGTGGGGGTGTTAAAGTCCCCTATTATTATTGTGTTACTGTCAGTTTCTCCCTTTACATCCATTAATATTTGCTTTATGTATTGAGGTGCTCATATGTTGGGTGCATATATATTTATAATTATTATATCTTCTTAGATCAATCCCATGATCATTATGTAATGTTCTTCTTTATTGCTTATAACAGTCTTATTTTAAAGTCTATTTTGTCTGAGATAAGTATTGCTACTCCAGCTTTCTTTTGTTTTCCATTTGCATGGAATACCTTTATCCATCTCCCTACTTTCAGTCTGTGTGTGTCTTTAGATCTGAAGTGAATCTCTTGTAGGCAACACATATATGGGTCTTGTTTTTATATCCATTCAACCACTCTGTCTTTTGATGGAGCATTTACTCCATTTACATTTAAAGTAACAATTGATATGTATGTTCTTATTGCCATTTTGTTAATTCTTTGCGGGTTTTGTAGGTCTTTTTTGTTCCTTGCTTCTTCTTTTGTTTTCTTCTCTTGTGATTTCATGACTATCTTTAGTGTTATGTCTGGATTCCTTTTTCTTTTTTGTGTAGTATCTATTATAAATATTTGGTTTGTGGTTACCATGAGGTTTTTGTATAACAATCTGTATATATGGGATTGTTTTAAGTTGCTTATCTCTTAATTTCAAAAGCATTTTTGGGAACCCTACATTTGTACTCTTCTCCTTTCATATTTACTGTTTTTGATACTATAATTTACATCTAATTGTTTTGTGTATCATTTAACTGCTTATTGTGAATACAGATGATTTTACTACTTTAAACCTTCCTGCTAGTTATGGATGATTTCATACCTTTACTGTATATTTGCTTTTACTGATGAGCTTTTTCCTTTCATAATTTTCATGTTTCTAGTTGTGGCCTTTTCTTTTCCACTTAGACAAGTTCCTTTAATATTTTTGTAAAGCTGGTTGTGGTGCTGAACTCTTTTAGTTTTTGCTTGTCTGTAAAGCTTTTGATTTCTCCTTGCTGGGTAGAGTATACTTGGTTTGAGGTTTTTCCCTTTCATCACTTAAATATATCATGCCATTGTCTTTGGTCAGCAGAGTTTCTGCTGAAAAATCAGCTGATAGCCTTATGGGAGTTCCATTGTATGTTATTTGTTTCTTTTCCCTTGCTGCTTTTAATATTCTCTGTTTATCTTTAATTTTTTTCACTTTGATTAGTGTATCTTGGTGTGGTCCTTTTTGGGTTAATCCTATATGGATCTCTCTGTGCTTCCTAAATTTGTATGACTGTTTCCTTTCCCAGTTTAGGGAAGTTTTCAGCTATTATGTCATAAATATATTCTCAGCCCCTTTCTCTCTCTCTTCTCCTTCTAGGACCCTTATAATTCAAATTTTAGTGTGTTTGATGTTGTGCTAGAGGTGTCTTAAACTGTCTTCATTTCTTTTCATTCTTTTTTATTGTTTCTGTCCAGCATCAGTGGTTTCAGTCTTACAGCTTGCTGATCTGCTGCTCTGTAATATTTAGTCTGCTATTGATTCCTTTTAGTCTATTTTTCATTTCAGTTATTGCTCTTCATCTCTGTTTGTTATTTATATTTTCTAACTCTGTTAAAAACTTCTAACTTTTCACTCTGTGCATGCATTCTTCCTCTGAGTTATTTGATCATCTTTATGATCACTACCCTGAACTCTCTTTGGTAGATTGCTTATTTCAATTTCACTTAGTTCTTCTTCCAGGCTTTTATCTGTTCTTTCATTTAGAATATGTTCCTCTGTCACCTCATTTTGCCTAAGTTGCTATTTCCTATCTATGTATTTGGTAGGTTGTTTACATTTCCCAACCTTGGAGAAGTGGCCTTTTATAGGGGATGTCTTATGTGTCCCTATACATCCCCTTACTCTAATCTCTTGAGCTCTATGCTCTAGGGATTCCTCCTATGAGAGCTGCATGCATCCTTCTGCTGGTTTTCTTGGGGAGGAGCATGTCCACAGGTGGTGGAGCTGTTGCTTTCTTGCAACTGGTGTCTGCCTCTTGGTAGGTGAGCCTTGTTTAGGAGCTAAAGCAGGCTCTGGGAGGGTGGGGCTGTATATTTAAGCCTGATTTTTACATAATGATGTGATGTTGTGATTTATAATAAATATATATTTTGTTGTCATCCTTACCTGGCATGGGGCTCCTGAAACCCTTGCAATTTCCTGAGTGATATGGGTGTCTTATTCTAATGAGGAGACTTTGTGTGAGCTCCTGGACAGCTCCTGGATGAATGGCCATTCACCAGAAAGACCAAACCATTATTAGAAGCTTGGAATTTTCAGCCCTGCCCCCCATTCTCTTGAGAAGGGAAAAGAGCTAAAAATGGAATTTTATATGCCTGTGTGATAAAGCCTCCATAAAACCCCCCAAAAGGCGCAGGTTTTGGAGAGCTTCCAGTTCTGTGAACATCCATACACTGAGAGGGTGATGCACCTTCCACAGGGGCAGAAGCTCTTGTGCTCAGGACCCTCCCAGACCTTGTCCTTTGTATCTGTTCATCTGGCTGTTCATCTATATTCTTTATCATATCCTTTAATAAAGTGGTAAAGATAAGTGTTTCCCTGAGGTCTGTGAGCTTCTCAGCAAATTATGAAATCCAAGGAGGAGTAGGTAATGGGAAGCTCTCATTTGTAGCCAAGTCTGACAGAAGTTGTGTGTAATTTGGGAACCTACTATCTGCATTTGGCATCAGAAGTGGGGTGGGAACAGTCTTGTGGGACTGAGCCCTTAAACTGTGGGATCTGACACTATGTCAGAGCTTAGTTAAATTATAGGACACCAGCTGGTGTTGTGGAGAATTACTTGGTGTGGGGGGGGGAAATCCACATATTTGGTGACTATAAGTGTCAGAAGTGAAGTGTTCTGTGTGAGGAGTAAGAGAGACACATAGAAGGAAGACTGCTAAGTTTTTCTAACACAATGCTTGTAAGTTTCAGTTAAGTATTATCAGTTTAAATTCACTCATCAAAAAGCAACTTGTAGTTGGTTGAACATTAGAATGTGTTATTTTTTTAAATGAATCTAACTCCTTTTCCAAGGCCAATATTAGAGTGAGATCAGTGAGGCATTTGCTCTAAAAGCAAAAATTAAGGGAACATCAAATAAATCAATAATCAAGTTAAATTATTTTACTGCAATATTCCTTTAAAAATCAAAATTACTGCAAAACATTTTGATAAAACATCAAAATTTTAAACAAAGACAATATTCAGAGAGTTCCATCCATGTCAAACCATGTGAGACTTTGAAGTAAAAGAAAAAAATGTCCCCATATACATGTTTTTTGTTTGTAATGGTTAGCTTTATTATAGAATATTAAGGTAGTTGAAAAATATTGAAAAATAGATGT
The DNA here is from genome assembly GCF_030028045.1 of Hippopotamus amphibius kiboko. Lineage (NCBI taxonomy): Eukaryota > Metazoa > Chordata > Mammalia > Artiodactyla > Hippopotamidae > Hippopotamus > Hippopotamus amphibius. Next base: position 46,480,598 of record NC_080194.1, on the reverse strand, counting down.
ATTATACCAACAATATTATTTTAGGTTTAAATATTTTATTTATATCAAAACAAAATGTATTATCTTTTTATTTTCTTGGCTGTAATGAAAGCAAACTCCTAATACTTTCAGAATCAACTTCTTTATCTTCTTTTCAGTTGAGAGAATTGACATTTTTGACACTTTTTAAAAATAAACATCTTCAATAATTTTAATTAACTTCAGCTTACTGAAACTTCTTTTGCAATGTAGCAAGGTACCATTTGTTTTACTATGTCAATTTTTAAATTTTCAAATTTGTGTATTTTGTTTATTAAGAGTTTTGCATGAATTAAAAAAATACTGCATTCAAATACGTTTATCTCTTACTCAGTTTTTTGGTATACCATTACATTTTGCACCATACCAAGTGCTACATCCTATGCTCCAGCCATAGAAAATCATCTGTCTACAACTAAGCATGGCAAGAGTTAAACTTCTGAGTCTTTGTCCATGTGGTACCCTCTGACTGAACGCCCTTCTCTGCTTTGATTTTGTCTTTGGTAACAAATTCTATCTAGGACCCACCCCTCTAGGAAACTTCCTGAACACCACTTTTAAGAAAAACTGAATACTCTCTTCTTCAGGCCCCACTAAATCTTATACATGCTTCTATCAGATTACTTATCATCTGTCTACTCAAAATGTATTCATTGCAAGATCCTCAAGGGTAGAAAATGTCTCGTACAATTTTGCAACATTTGTGCCAGCACAGAAACTCAGGAACACTTCATAAATGTTGAATGGAGGGAAAGAAAAAGGGGTAGGAAATGAGGGAGAGAAAGCTGTAAGAGAAGGGTGTAAGAGAAGGAAGTGGACAGTTATCTGAGGAGAATATCCCTAGGGTGACTTACTTTTTTTTTTTTTAAAGTTAACCTGGTTACATAATTTTTTGAGATGTAAGTTTTAAAACATGTTTTCAGTTTTAAGTAACAGAAACTCTAAATCAAATAACTTCATCAAAACCCAATAAAGGGAATGGGGGAAAGGGAGAGTCCTAAAATTATATCTGGGATTCAAATTACAGAGGTATGGCTAAGTGACAACATGAAGAGGCAAATGACACTGAAAGAAGATTTTTATTACTTACATTTCCTAAAAGAAGGGGGAGCAGTACACCATGCAGGGCCACAGGGGAAGCATCAAGTTTTAGGTTGGAGGCAGAAGTAAGAGTAACTGAAAAGCCTAGTCAAAGATTTTATTGGAGTTTCCATGGGAAAGGCAAGGCTGGGCAGGGAAAAGAGTTTAGGTTTGGCCAGTTTGAATAATATTGCATACCTGGTCCTGGGTTAATTTAAGTCATAGGAAATATTGGTTTGTTATATTACAGTTTGCTAAAGGGGGTGGCTGGGGCATATATACTCAAGATTGGTTGGTTTACATATGAAATGTGTGCTCCAGGCTACCTTTAAGAACTGGCTAGTCCTAAGAGGAGCAGTCTCTATCCAGTCAGAGAGGCCAAAAATTGACTCTGCAATGAATGTATGTCCAATAGACAAATGCAGAAAGCACAGAACAGTGAGAAATTTGCTGATCCATAAAACTGAAAATTCAGAATTAGTCTGAACATCAGGTGAGGTTTGATTCAGTAGCTCAAGTGATCTCATCAAAGGCTCAACTTTACCCTCTCATTTCTATCTTCCCTGATCAGCTCTATACAGAGACTTCCCAACTGCACCACTCAATATAGCAAAATGGCTTTACACTGCTCCAGAACTCTCATCTCCATGGGAAGCTAAGATGTCAAGAGGAAGAGTGAAAGTTTCTTTCTTAGACTTTTCAACAAATACCTTCTTCTGTTTCATTGGCTCTGAATGAGTTATGTGCCTGTCTCTGAAGCAACTATTGTAGCAAGAGAATGGAATATATGGATAGGCTTGCACCCATCATACCCCATTCCTAGAGCTTGGGGTCAAGTCAACACTACTTGAACTGTGAAGATGGGAAATGTAGTGATTTCTAGAAGAAAATCTATAAACCCAGGAAGTGGACATGAATTCTAGGTACACAAAAAAATTCCTGTTAGTCACAGTTTTTTTTCATATTTCTGTTACCAGTTCATATATCACAGTAGGAAAAGATACCAGATTCCCCTTCCTTTCAGGACAAAAGAGCATGGTTTTATCAGGCAGTAACTCAAACAATTTGGGAATGTTTAGAAAAACACACACATAATTTATTAATGTGTATTTTAACAAGTACAGAGGACAGATATTAGCAATACTATTTTTGTTAAACTGAAGCATTACTTTTACTAAAGAAGTCTTTCACATCTTGGCCCACATCAAAAGTGTTAACATTTTATCAAATTATGGTTTTTTCCAGATATATACCCAGGAGTGGGATTGCTGGGTCATATGGTAGTTCTAATTTTAGTTTTCTAAGGAATCTCCATACTCTTTCCCATAGTGGTTGTATCAACTTACATTCCTACCAACAGGGCAAGACATTTCTCTTTTCTCCACACCCTCTCTAGCATTGATTGTTGCTATATTTTTTGATGATGGTCATTCTGATCAGTGCAAGGTGCGGTTGTCTTCCCACTGTATATAAGCTAAATGCTGTTTGATATGCATTGGGGGGAAGTTTCAAAGTGATACCTTTGACAATTCTCATCTGGGTTTTAATTAAGGCACTGCACAAATTGTCACCTGATATGTATGTTGTACAGGATCATTACATGTCAAAAAGAAGTTAGAAGAGAAACAGGAAGATGGCAGAGGAGTAAGATATGGAGATCACCTTCCTCCCCATAAATACATCAAGAATATATCTACATGTGGAACAGCTCCTACAGAACACCTTCTGAATGCTGGCAGGAGACCTCAAACTTCCAAAAAGGCAAGAAAATCCCCACATAACTGGGTAGAGAGAAAGGAAAAAGGGGAAAAAAAAAGACAAAGGAATCCCAAGGAGACATGCTCCTCTGTGAAGAAGCTATGAAGGGGGAAAAGCTTCCACACACTAGGAAGGCCCCTCACTGGTGGGGATGGATGGGGGGAGCTTCGGAGCCCAGAGAGGAGAGAGCAACAACAGGTGCATGGATGGCAGAGTGGCGATTCCAGCACAGAGGATTGGTGCTGACCAGTACTTTGCAGCCTGAGACACTTGTCTGTTTGCCCACTGGGGTGGGTGTGGGCTGGGCACTGAGGCTTGGGAGTCAGAGGACAGACTCCAGGGAGTGGGCTGGGGTTGGCTGCATGAGGACAGCCTAGGAGAGACTAATGTGACAAAGCCAGCTGGGAGGGAGTCTGGGGAAAAGCCTGGGCCTGATGGAAAGACAGGAGACCTTTGTTTTGGGGTGCTCAATAGGAGCTCTGCCACAGGAGCCTCCTGCTCCATGCACTCACAAGCTTCAGGGCAATGCTACGCAAGCACCATCACAAGCCACAGCTGTTATATCAGAACACAGAGACTGCCACCATGGCCACCAAGGATCCTGTATGTAAGGGTATTATCTACACCCTACCAGCAGCCAGTACAGCCCACCACTGCCAAGTGTCCTGCATTCAGGACCAATTTTCCCAGGAGAACCCACAGCACACCTCAGGCTCATGCCAACTTCTGCTTCTGCAGGCACTCCCATACATTTCAATTAGACTGCCATATCCCTCCCTCTTCCCGGCCTGAATGAACAAGTGAGCGCCAATCATCCACTTTCACCCCATCTTGCCTAGCAAGGAACCGATGCCTGAGAGCAGCCCACAAACAGAGACAGGATCAATACCAAAACTGATTTCTGGGGACTGTGGGACCAAAGAAGAGAAAGAGAAATGGCTGCAGGAGGAGTAGTTTAAATACCCACAATTGGCTTGATAAACCCTGCATCTGTGGATTACCTGAACAGACGAATGTTCCTACAACTGAGGCTGTAGACGAGGGCAAATGTGGACATTGGGGACAAGTACACATGGGAGCAAGGCCAGATTAGAGTCTGAGCTTACATCACAATGCCCACAGCAGGTGCAGAGACCTACCTAGAAGTATTGGAGGACTTCATGGTTTGTTTGACTTGTTCCTGGTTCTATGTATTTGTTAGTTTAATCTTTAGCATGTATTATCATATGTGTGTTTGTTTATTGGTTTGTTTGCTCTCCTCTTTGTTTTCTTTTCTCTCTTCCCCCCCCTTCTTCTCTTTTTTTGAGTGCAAGTGTGTACGTCTCTTTGTGTGATTTTCTCTGTTTAGCTTTGCTTTTACCACTTGTCTTGGGGTTTTGTCTGTTCTTTTTCTCTCTCTCTTTCATTCTCTCTCCCTTTCTTTCTTTTTTTCTTTCTTTCTTTCTTTCTTTCTTTCTTTCTTTCTTTCTTTCTTTCTTTCTTTCTTTCTTTCTTTCTTCTCTTCTTCCTTTTCCTCCATGCTGTGCAGCTTTCAGGGTCTTGGTGCCTCAGCCAGGGATCAGACATGGACCTCCAAGGCAGGAGACATGAATCCAGGATGTTACCCACCAAAGAACTCCCCACCCCATTGAATATTAATCAGTGAGAGCTCTCCCAGAGGTCTCCATCTCAACACCAAGATCCAGCTCCACCCAATGGCCAGCAAGCTCCAGTTCTGTATGCCACATGCCAAACAACTAGCAAGACAGGAACACAACCCCACCCATTATCAGAGAGACTGTATATAGTCATACTAAGCTCACACACACACCAAAACACAACACTGGATAAGGCCCTGCACATCAGAAGGACAAGATCCAGCTCCACACACAAGAACACAGGCACCAGTCTCCCCAACCAAGAAACCTATGAACCACTGGACAGACCTCCCCACTGGGGACAGACAACAGAATTAAGAAGAACTGCAACCTTGCATCCTGAGGAAAGGAGACCCCAAACACAGTAAGTTAAACAAAATGAGAAGACACAGAAAGATGCAGCAGATGAAGGGAGAAGGTAAAAACCCACAAGACGAAACAAATAAAGCAAAGATATGCAGTCTACCTGAAAAAGCATTCAGAATAATGAGAGTAAAGATGATCCAAGATCTCAGAAATAGTATGGAGGCATAGATGGAGAAAATAAAAGAAATATTTAAGAAGGAGCTAGAAGAACTAAAGAGCAAACAAACAGTGATGAACAACACAATAACTGAAAATTAAAAATACTCTAGAAGAATGAAGAGCAGAGTAACTGAGACAGAAGAGTGCATAAGTGACCTGGAAGATAGAACAGTGCAAATAACTGCCACAGAGCAGGATAAAGAAAAATGAATTAAAAGAATTGAGGTCTCTGAGGCAACATTGAATGCACCAACATTCAAATTATAGGGGTACCAGAAGAAGAAGAGAAAAAGAAAGCGTCTGAGAAAATATTTGAAGAGATTATAGTCAAAAACTTCCCTAACATGGGAAAAGAAATAGTCAGTCAAGTCAAGGAAGCACAGAGAGTCCCATATAGGATAAACCCAAGGAGAAACACACTGAGACTATTAATCCAACTATCAAAAATCAAATACAAAGAAAAAAATATTAAAAGCAGCAAGGGAAGAGCAACAAATAACATAAGGGAATCCCCACAACATTAACAGCTGATCTTTAAGGAGAAACTCTGCAGGCCAGAAGGTAGTGGCATGATATATTTAAAGTGATGAAAGGGAAAAACCTACAACCAAGATTTCTCTACCCAGCAAGGATCTCATTCAGATTTGAAGGAGAAATTAAAAGCTTTACAGAAATGCAAAAACTAAGAGAATTCAGCACCACCAGACCAGCTTTACAACAAGGAACTTTTCTAGGCAAGAAACACAAGAGAAGGAAGAGACTTACAGAAACAAACCCAAAACAATTAAGAAATACATATCAATAATTACCTTAAATGTGAATGGATTAAATGCTCCAACCAAAAGACACAGACTGGCTGAATGGATACAAAAACAAGACCCTTCTATATGCTGCCTCCAAGAGAAATTGACAGTAACACAATAATAGTAGGAAACTTTACCACCCCAATTACACCAATGGACAGACCATCCAAACAGAAATTAAATAAAGAAACACAAGCTCTAAATGACACATGAGACCAGGTGAACTTAATTAATATTTATAAGCCCTTCCATTCAAAAACAAAAGAATACACTTTCTTCTCAAGTGCACATGGAACATTCTCCAGGATAGATCCTATCTTTGGTCATAAATCAAGCCTTGGTAAACTTAAGAAAATTGAAATCATAAGAAGCATATTTTCTGACCATGATGCTATGAGACTAGATATCAATTACAGGGAAAAAAAACTGTAAAAAATAAAAACACATGGAGGCTAAACATGTTATTAAGTAACCAAAAGATCAGTGAAGAAATCAAAGAGAAAAAATACCTAGAAACAAATGACAATGAAAACATGATGACCTAAAATCTATGGGATGCAGCAAAAACAATTCTAACAGGGAAGTTCATAGCAATACAATCCTCAAGAAACAACAAAAATCTCAAATAAACAACCTAACACTTCATCTAAAGCAATTAGAGAAAGAAGAACAAAAAAGTCCTGAAGTTAGCAAAAGGAAAGAAATCACAAAGACCAGATAAGAAATAAATGAAAAAGAAATGAAGGAAACAATAGCAAAGACCAATAAAACTAAAAGCTGGTTCTTTGAGAAGATAAACAAAACTGATAAACCATTAGTCAGAATCATCAGGAGAAAAAGGGAGAAAACTCAAATCTACAGAATCAGAAATGAAAAAGGAGAAGTAACAATGGACACAACAGAAATACTAAGGCTCATGAGAGACTACTACAAACAACTATAGGCCAATAAAATGGACAACCAGAAAGAAATGCACAAATTCTTAGAAAAGTACAACCTTCCAAGACTGAACCAGCAAGGAACAGAAACTATGAGCAGACCAACCACAAGTATGGAAATTGAGACTATGATTTAAAATCTTCCAACAAACAAAAGCCCAGGGCCAGATGGTTTCACAGGAAAATCCTATCAAACATTTAGAAAAGAACTAATACCTATCCTTCTCAAACTCTTCCAAAATATAGTAGGGAGAGAAACACTCCCAATTTCATTTTAAAAGGCCACCATCACCCTGATATCAAAGCCAGACAAAGATGTCACAAAAAAAGAAAATTACAGGCTGATATCACTAATGAACATAGATGCAAAAATACTCAACAAAATACTAGCAAACATAATCCAGCAGCACATTAAAAGTATCACACACCATGATCAAGTGGGGTTTATCCCAGGAATGCAAGGATTCATCAATACACACAAATCAATCAATGTGATTCATCATATTAACAAAGTGAAGGATAAAAACTACATGATAACCTCAATAGAGGCAGAAAAAGCATGTGACAAAATTAAACACCTATTTATGATAAAAACTCTCCAGAAAGTGGACATAGAGGGAACCTACCTCAACAAAATAAAGGGCATATATGACAAATCCACAGCCAACATCATCCTCAATGGTGAAAAATTTGAAAGCATTTCCTCTAAGATCAGGAACAAGACAACACTCTCACGACTCTCACCACTACCATTCAACATAGTTTTGGAAGTTTTAGCCTCAGCAATTAGAGAAGAAAAAGAAATAAAAGAAATCCAAATGGGAAAAGAAGTAAAATGGTCACTGTTTGCAGATGACTTGATACTATATATAGAAAACTTTAAAGATGCTACCAGAAAACTTCTAGAATTAATCAGAGAATGTGATAAAGTAGCAGGATACAAAATTAGTGCACAGAAATTTCTTGCATGCCTCTATGCTAACAATGAAACATCAGAAAGAGGAATTAAGGAAACCCATTTACCATTGCAACAGAAAGAATAAAATACCTAGGAATAAACCTACCTAAGGAGGCAAAAGACCTAGATGCAGAAAATTATCAGACACTGAGGAAAGAAATCAAAGATGACACAAATAGATGGAGAGATATACAATGTTCTTGGATTGGAAGAATCAACATTGTGAAAATGACTATACTACCCAAAACAATCTACAGATTCAATGCAATCCCTATCAAATTACCAATAGCATTTTTCACAGAACTAGAACAAAAAATTATACAATTTATAGGGAAACACAAAAGACCCAAATAGCCAAAGCAATCTTGAGAAGGAAAAACGGAGCTGGAAGAATCAGGCTCCCTGACTTCAGACTATACTACAAAGCTACAGTAATCAAGACAGGTTGATAATGGCACAAAAACATAAATATAGATAAATGGAACAGGATAGAAAGCCCAGAGGTAAACCCATGTACATATGGTCACCTTGTCTTCAGCAAAGGAGGTAAGACTATACAATGGAGAAAGGACAGCCTCTTCAATAAGTGGTGCTGAAAAAACTGGACAGCTACATTTAAAAGAATGAAATTAGAACACTCCCTAACACCATACGTAGAAATAAACTCAAAATTGATCAAGGACCTAAATGGAAGGCCAGATCCTATAAAACTTAGAGGAAAACATGGGTAGAACACTATGACATAAATCACAGCAAGATCCTTTTTGACCCACCTCCTAGAGTAATGGAAATAAAAACAAAAATAAATAAATGGGACTTAATGAAACTTAAAAGCTTCTGAAGAGCAAAGGAAACCATAAACAGGATGAAAAGACAATCCTCAGAATGGGAGAAAATGGTTGCAAACAAAGCAGCTGACAAAGGATTAATCTCCAAAATATACAAGCAGCTCATGCAGCTCAATTGAAAAAAAAAAAAAAAAGCAACCCCATCCAGAAATGTGTGGAAGACCTAAACAGACATTTCTCCAAAGAAGACATACAGATGGCCAACTAACACGAAAAGATACTCAACATCAGTAATCATTAGAAAAATGCAAATCCAACCCACAAATGAGGTATGACCTCACACCAGTCAGAATAGCCATCATCAAAAAATCAAGGAACAATACATGTTGGAGAAGGTGTGGAGAAAAGGGAACTCTCCTGCAATATTGGTGGGAATGTAAATTGGTACAGCCACTATGGAAAACAGAATGGAGGTTTCTTAAAAAACTAAAATTAGAACTACCATATGACCCAGCTATCCCACTACTGGGCATATACCCTGAGAAAACCATAACTCAAAACGATACACACACCCCTATTAGCCAGGACATGGAAGCAACCTAAATGTCCACCAACTGATGAATAGATAAAGAAGATGTGGCACATATATAAAATGGAATATCATTCAGACATAAAATGGAATGAAATTGAGTTATTTGTAGTGAGGTGGATGGATCTAGAGTCTGTCATATAGAGTCAGTCAGTCAGAAAGAAAAAACAAATACCATATGCTAATGCATATATATGGAATCCAAAAAAAAAGTACTGATGAACTCAGTAGCAGGGCAATAATAAAGACCCTGATGTAGAGAACAGACTTGAGGACACAGGGAGGTGAAGGAGGAGAAGCTGGGACAAAGTGAGAGAGTAGCATTGATATATATACACTACCAAATGTAAAATAGATGGCTAGTGAGATGCAAATGCATAACACAGGGAGATCAACTTGATGGTTGGTGATGACCTAGAGAGGTAGGATAGGGAGTAGGGAGGGAGGCCCAAGAGGGAGGAGATAGGGGGATATATGTATAAATACAGTTGATTCACCCTGTTGTACAGTGGCAGAAACTAGCACAACAGCGCAAAGCAATTATACTCCAATAAGGATCTGGAAAAAAAATTTAGAAAAATAAAGTACGTATTAAAATGGAAAAAAAAAGCAGAAGTTAAAGGTCAAAAAATGAAACGTGTTTAATATTCTGGGACTTGTAGAAGTTATAATTTCAGGTCTAAAGATAGCAACTAGAAAACCTTGACAAATTAAAAGCTGAATCTTTGAACTGCATAGGTTTGATGAGTCCACTTACATGCAAATGTTTTCCATAAATATACTGGAAAACTTTTTGGAGATTTGTGACAATTTGAAAAGACTCATGAATGAACTGCACAGCCTAGAAATAACAAATAAATAAGAAAAAGTTAGGTATGTCATGAATGCTTAAAATATACGTAGGTACTAGACTATTTCATCATGTACTATCATAAAATATACAAAAATCTATTATAAAAATTACAGCTTATCAAAACTTACACACAAACACAGACCATGCATGACACCATTCACAGTCTAGAGAAATGTAAACAAATGTAAAGATTCAGCATTAAATCATAATGGCATAAATTAACTGTAGTACTTAATGCACTACTATAATAATTTTTTTAGCTCTTTATTGGAATATAATTGCTTTACACTCCAGTACCAGTTTTTGAGGTACACCAAAGTCAATCAGCTGCATTTATACACATATTGTCATATTCCCTCCCTCCCATGACTTCCCCCCACCCTCCCCTTCCCGGCCCTCCAAAGCATCACCCATCATCAAGTTGATCTCCCTTTGTTATACGGCAACTTCCCACCGGCTATCTATTTCACACTTGGTAGTATATATATGTCTATGCTACTCTCTCACTTTGTCCCAGCTTCCCGTTCACCTCCCACCCTCCCCAACCTCATGTCCTCCAGTCCATTCTCTGCATCTGCATCCTTATTCTTGTCTTGTCACTGGGTTCATCAGTACCTTTTTTTTTTTTTTTTTTTGGATTTCGCATATATGAGTTAACATACAATATTTGTTTTTCTTTTTCTGGCTTACTTCACCCTGTATGACAGACTCTAGGTCTATTCACCTCATTACATATAGCTCCATTTCATTCCTCTTTATAGCTGAGTAATATTCCATTGTATATATGCGCCACATCTTCTTTATCCATTCATTTGTTGATGGGCATTTCGGTTGCTTCCATGTCCTGGCTATTGTAAATAGTGCTGCAATAAACATTATGGTACATGTTTCTTTTGGGATTATGATTTTCTCTGGGTATATGCCCAGGAGTGGGATGACTGGATCATATGGTAGTTCTATTTGTAGTTTTTTAAGGAACCTCCAAATTGTTTTCCATAGTGGCTGTACCAACTTACATTCCCACCAACAATGCAGGAGAGTTCCCTTTTCTACAAACCTTCTCCAACGTTTGTAGTTTCCAGATTTTGTGATGATGGCCATTCTGACTGGTGTGAGGTGATACCTCATTGTGGCTTTGACTTGCATTTCTCTGATGATTAGTGATGTGGAGCATCTTTTCATGTGTTTGTTGGCCATCTGTATGTCTTCTTTGGAGAAATGTCTATTTAGGTCTTCCGCCCATTTGTGGATTGGGTTATTTGCTTTTTTGGTATTAAGCTGCATGAGCTGCTTGTATATTTTGGAGATTAATCCTTTGCCCGTTGCTTCATTGGCAACTATTTTCTCCCATTCTGAGGGTTGCCTTCTCATCTTGTTTATGGTTTCTTTTGCTGTGTAAAAGCTTTTAAGTTTCATGAGGTCCCATTTGTTTATTCTTGATTTTATTTCCATGATTCTAGAAAGTCAGTCAAAAAGGATGTTGCTTTGATGTATGTCATAGAGTGTTCTGCCTATGTTTTCCTCTAGGAGTTTTATAGTGTCTGGCCTTACATTTAGGTCTTTAATCCATTTTGAGTTTATTTTTGTGTATGGTGTTAGGAAGTGTTCTAATTTCATTCTTTTCCATGTAGCTCTCCAATTTTCCCAGCACCACTTATTGAAGAGGCTGTCTTTTTTCCATTGTATATTCTTGCCTCCTTTGTCAAAGATAAGGTGCCCATATGTGTTTGGGCTTACTTCTGAGTTCTCTATTCTGTTCCATTGATCTAACTTTCTATTTTTGTGCCAGTACCATACTGCCTTGATCACTGTGGCCTTGTAGTATAGTTTGAAGTCAGGAAGCCTCATTCCACCAACTCCATCTTTCCTTCTTAAGATTGCTTTGGCTATTCAGGGTCTTTTGTGTTTCCATGCAAATCATAAGATTTCTTGTTTTAGTTCTGTGAAAAATACCATTGGTAATTTGATAGGGATTGCATTGAATCCGTAAATTTTTTTGGGTAGTTGAGTCATTTTCACAATGTTGATTCTTCCAATCCAAGAACATGGTATGTCCCTCCATCCATTTATGTCATCTTTGATTTCTTTCATCAGTGTCTTATAGTTTTCTGCATACAGATCTTTTGCCTCCTTAAGTAGGTTTATTCCTAAGTATTTTATTCTTTTTGATGCAGTGGTAAATGGGAGAGTTTCCTTAATTTCTCTTTCTGCTCTTCCGTTGTTAGTGTATAGGAATGCAAGAGATTTCTGTGTATTAATTTTGTATCCTGCTACTTTACTAAACTCATCAATTAGTGCTAGCAGTTTTCTGGTAGAATCTTTAGGATTTTCTATGTATAATATCATGTCATCTGCAAAAAGTGACAATTTTACTTCTTTTCCAATTTGGTTTCCTTGTATTTCATTTTCTTCTCTGATTGCTGTGGCTAACACTTCCAAAACTATGGTGAGTAATAATGGTGAGAGTGGAAACCCTTGTCTTGTTCCTGTTCTTAGAGGGAATGCTTTCAGTTTTTCACCATTTAGAATGATGTTGGCTTTTGGTTTCTCATATATGGCTTTTATTATGTTGAGGTAATTTCCTTCTATGCCCATTTTCTGGAGAGCTTTTATCATAAATGGATGTTGAACTTTGTCAAAAGCTTTTTCTGCATCTATTGAGATGATCATATGGTTTTTATCCTTCAATTTGTTGATATGATGTATCACGTTGATTGATTTGCATATATTGAAGAATCCTTGCATCCCAGGGAGAAACCCCACTTGATCATGGTGTATGATTTTTTTTAATGTGCTGTTGGATTCTGTCAGCTAGTATTTTGTTGAGGATTTTTGCATCTATATTCATCAGTGATATTGGTCTGTAATTTTCTTTTCTTGTGATATCTTTGCCTGGTTTTGGTATCAGGGTGATAGTGGCCTCATAGAATGAGTTTGGGAGTGTTCCTCCTTCTGCTATATTTTGGAAGAGTTTGAGATGATAGGTGTTAGTTCTTCTCTAAATGTTTGATAGAATTCGCCTGTGAATCCATCTGGCCCTGGGTTTTTATGTGTTGGGAGATTTTTAATCACAGCCTCAATTTCCATACTTGTGATTGGTCTGTTCATAGTTTCTATTTCTTCCAGGTTCAGTCTTGGAAGATTGTATTTTTCTAAGAATTTATCCATTTCTTCCAGGTTATCCAATTTATTGACATATAGTTGTTTGTAGTAGTCTCTCATGAGCCTTTGTATTTCTGTGGTGTCCGTTGTTACTTCTTTCTCATTTCTAATTCTGTTGATTTGCGTCTTCTCCCTTTTTCTCCTGATGATTCTGACTAATGGTTTATCAATTTTGTTAATCTTCTCAAAGAACCAGCTTTTAGTTTTATTGGTCTTTACTATTGTTTCCTTCCTTTCTTTTCCCTTTATTTCTGATCTGATCTTTATGATTTCTTTCCTTCTGCTCACTTTGGGGTTTCTTTGTTCTTCTTTCTCTAATTGTTTTAGGTATAAGGTTAGGTTGTTTATTTGATATTTTTCTTGTTTCTCAAGTTAGGACTGTATTGCTATAAACTTCCCTCTTAGAACTGCTTTTGCTGCATCCCATAGGTTTTGGGTTGTTGTGTATTCATTGTCATTTGGTTCTAGATAATTTGTGATTTTCTCTTTGATTTCTTTAATGATTTCTTGGTTGTTTAATAGTGTATTGTTTAGCCTCCATGTGGTTGTATTTTTTGCAGTTTTTTTTTTCCTGTAACTGATATCTAGCCTAATGGCATTGTGGTCAGAAAAGGTGCTTGATATGATTTCAATTTTCATGAATTTGCCGAAGTTTGATTTGTGACCCAAGATGTGATCTATCCTGGAAAATATTCCATGTGCACTTGAGGAGAAAGTGTCTTTTGTCGTTTTTGGATGGAATGTCCCATAAATATCAGTTAAGTCAAGATGGTCTAATGTGTCATTTACAGCTGGTGTGTCCTTATTTATTTTCTGTGTGGATGATCTGCCCATTGATGTAAGTGGGGTGTTCAAGTCTCCTACTATTATTGTGTTACTGTTGATTTCTCCTTTTATGGCTGTTAGCATTTGCCTTATGTATTGAGGTGCCCCTATGTTGGGTACATAGATATTTACAATTCTTTTATCTTCTTCTTGGATTGAGCCCTTGATCATTATGTAGTCTCCTTCCTTGTCTCTTGTAATAGTCTTTACTTTAAAGTCTAATTTGTCTGATATGAGTATTGCTACTCCAGCTTTCTTTTGACTTCCATTTGCATGGAATATCTTTTTCCATCCCTTTACTTTCAGTCTATATGTATCCCTTGGTCTGAACTGGGTTTCTTGTAGGCAACATATAGAAGGGTCTTGTTTTTGTATCCATTCAGCCAGTCTGTGTCTTTTGGTTGGAGCATTTAATCCATTTACATTTAAAGTGATTATTGACATGTGTGTTCCAATTACCATTTTCTTAATTGTTTTGGGTTTGTATTTGTAGGTGTTTTCCTTTTCTTGTGTTTCCTCCTTAGAGAAGTTCCTTTAGCACTTGTTGTAAGGCTGGTTTGGTGGTGCTGAATTCTCTGAACTTTTGCTTGTCTGGAAAGCTTTTGATTTCTCTGGCAAATCTGAATGAGATTCTTGCTGGGTAGAGTATTCTTGGCTGTAGGTTTCTCTCTTTCAGGACTTTCAGTATATCCTGCCATTCCCTTCTGGCCTGCAGAGTTTCTGTAGAAAGGTCAGCTGTTATCCTGATGGGTTTTCCCTTATATGTTGTTTGTTGCTTTTCTCTTGCTGCTTTTAATATTTTTTCTTTGTGTTGAATTGTCATTAGTTTGATTAATATGTGCCTTGGTGTATTTCTCTTTGGATTTATTCTGTATGGGACTCTCTGTGCTTCTTGGACTTGGTGAATTATTTCCTTTCCCATGTTGGGGAAGTTTTCCACTATAACCTCTTCAAATATCTTCAGAGACCCTTTCTTTTTTTCTTCTTCTTCTGGGATGCCTATGATTCAAATGATGGTGTGCTTAATGTTATCACCAAGGTCTCTGAGACTGTCTTCCCTTCTTTTTTATTCTTTTTTCTTTTTCCTGCTCTGTGGCAGTTAATTTCCCCATTCTATCTTCCAACTCACTTATTCGTACTTCTGCCTCAGTTATTCTGCTGCTTATACCATCTAGAGTATTTTTAATTTCATTTATTTTGTTGTCCATTACTGTTTGTTTGTTCTTTAGTTCTTCTGGGTCTTTATTAACTGTTTCTTGTATTTTCTGTATTTTGTTATTGAGATTTTGTATCATTTTTACTATCAGTATTCTGAATTCTTTTTCAGTCATTTTTCCTAATTCCTGTTCATTTATTTGGTCTTGTGGGGTTTTTTCCTGCTCCTTTGCCTACATGGTGTTTCTTTGTTTTCTCATGGTAGTCCAAACTTCAGAGGTTGCTTGTCCCAGCAATAAAGGGGTTTAAAGAAGACTGTCCAAGCCCCAGACTAATTGCAGAATGTTGAGTCAAACAAATACTAAGTCAAGGAAACACATACATGTATAAGACACACAAATAATGAATCCAATAGAACATAAGGCACTAGAAAGATCTGACAGAAGAACCCCAGTATGCTATCAGACATTCAAAGAGAAAACCAACAGAAATTCAAACCAAAACAGAACAAAACAGAAACAAAAGCAGAAACAAGCAAACAAACAAAAACACCACACACACAAACACAAATCCAGGGAGATATTGAAAGCTAGGATCAAATATAATAAAGAGCTAGAGTACCACCAGACAGACCGAAGATTCTCAGAATGCAATCAGACAATTATACCAAGAACTAAGATAAAGACAAAAACCTAATAATAAATACCAAAGCAGTGTGTCATCTGGAGAATAAAGCAGGGAGACAGAGCAGACCGATAATATTGCTTATACGTATACTAAGATAAAATAAACTAAAAAAGGATAGAAGACAGGGCAACAGAAGAGTGTAGTGTGACTGGAAATATGAAAATAAAAAGAAAGAAATAGAAATGTATAATAGATAGAGATGAAAAGAAGCTAGGAGAGATACAGTCAGCACTACAAAAAACTTAGCTAGAAATAGAAATATATAAAAGGGCTAAAAATAAAAATAGAATAAAAAAATTGTTATAAAACTTGTAGATCCCTTAGGACTAAGATTATAATTTATAAAAAAAAAAAAGAATAGAAAAAAGAAAAAAAAAAACTAGAACTGATCCCAGAATGGACCAGTTCAATAGAATTAATATTAATATTTCTGTTTCCTTGGGGTCTCAGCTGTAAGTGTCCTTCTACCCACCTTGGATTTTTTGTATTTTTCTGTGACCAGTGGAACTTCCTTTATTGTTCGTCTGTAAGCACTGGTGTGTGGGGAGAGAGAGGGTATAATAGTGGCTCCTTCCCCTGGGAGTGAGTAAGCAGTGGCACCCTGTCTGGGTCACAGCAGTTCAGTCAGACATGGCGGTGCCTGTTGCAGAGGGATGCTGGTAGCTCAGGTGTAAACAGAATGTCTCAGAGTTGGGCCACTCTGCATGCTTTTGACTCTCAGCTGCAGGCACTCTAAGCCAGCCCCTCCCAGGGCCTTTGTTATCCCTGAGTGCATTAGCTTGGCCCACGGGGGTCCTTCCTCTGTCCATCACAGGTGCTGAGAGAGAGGCTACATCCACGGCTCCTCCCCTCTGCTTATGAGTCAGCAGTATCCAGCTGCCACTATGGCCTCGCAGCTTTCTGTGGTAGGCACTCTGCGCTGCAGATTTCTTCCCTCCTGTCCTTTTGGTCTGTCTCCCCACTGCCAACAATGTTTCTCACCCTGAACCAGTTCTCTGGTTCCCATGCTCCCGCTCCCAGACCCCGTTCAGCTGTGAATCGATATTTCAGTCCAGGTACGCTGAGCCATCGTGCAGACCCTCAGTGTGTTTCTCACTCTTTCCCATCCGCCACAGCTCTGCCACTTCACCCTCTTTGAATAGTCATAAATGCCTCCCTACTGACACAAGGAAATTCCCCATTGGAGAAGGGATTTCCCCATCAGATAAGGGATGTTTCCCCAAATTCGGCAATCTCCCCTGTTTCAGATCCCCCCACGCTAGGGTTGGGACCCATCCCTTTCCTTTCTTCTCTTCCTCTTCTCCATTATTTTATTTTTTCCCCTCTGTCCTACCCAGTTATGTTGGGATCTTTGCAGTCCTCTCTGGTGTCCAAGGTCGTTTGCTGGTGTTCAGCTGGTTCTCTGTGGGAATTATTGCATCTTTTGGTGTATTCCTAATGCATCCTTGGAGAGGGATGCATTCCATGTCCTTCTACTTCACCGCCATCTTTCCTTCCCTACTATAATAATTTCATAGCCGCCTCTTGTGCTGTTGTGGTGAGCTCGTGTTCTATTAGCTTAAAATGCCATGTGATACTAATCATCTCTGCATGAGCAGTTTATCTCTCCAGTAAATTTCATATCACAGTTAAAGGTGATTTCTCACAGTTCCTGCATATTTTTCATCATGTTTAGTGCAATACCATAAACCTTGAATAACATCATGGGACCCATACAAAATGCCACTAGTGATGCTGGAAGTGCTCCCAAGAGGCAAAGAAAAGTCACAACTTTACAAGGAAAAGTTGAATTGCTTGATATGTAGAGTAGATTGAGGTCTGCAGCTGAGGTTGCCCACAATTTCAAGATAAATGGATTCAGCCTAAGGACCACTGTAAAAAAGGAAAAGGAAATTTGTGAAGCTGTCACTTGCAGCTCTGGAGCAGGGGTGAAAACCTTGCACTTTTTGCAAAGTACCTTTTTATCTCATATTGAAAATGCAGCTTTTATGTGGGTGCAGAGTTGCTATGAGAAAGGCATACCTATAGACTCTAATGTGATTCAAGAAAAAGCAAAGTCATTATGTGACAACTTAAAGCAAAAGGAATTGTGGAGGATCTAAAGCTGGAGAATTTAATGCCAGCAAAGGATGGTTTGATAATTTCAGAGAGAGGTTTGGCTTTAAATAAAAATGCCAAGATAATAGGAGAAGCAGCTTCTGCTGACCAAGAGACAGCAGACAAGTTTCCAGATGCCATTAAGAAAATCACTGAGGAGAATGGATATCTGCCTGAACAGGTGTTTTTATGCAGACAAAAGTGCCCTATTCTGGGGGGAAAAAAAATTCCATGCAGAACATTTATTAGTAAGGAAGAGAAGTGAGCACCAAGATTTAAGGCAGGGAGGGATAAGCTAACTCTACTGTTTTGTGCAAATACAATTGGGTTTATAATCAGGACTGCTCTTATCTATAAAGCTGCTAACACCTGAGACCCGAAGAGAGAAAATAAACATTAGCTGCCAGTCTTTTAGTTGTACAATAAGAAAGTCTGAACAATGAGAACACTTTTTCTGTGTTGGTTCCATAAGGTGCTTTGTCCCTGAAGGTAGAAAGTATCTTGTCAGTAAGGGATTGCCTTTTATTTTATTTTATTTACTTTATTTTATTTATTTATTTTTAGTGTACAATGTGCTATTTTTTTTTTATTTGTAATGTATATATGTCAATCCCAATCTCCCAATTCATCCCCCGCCCCCTCCTGCCCAGGGATTGCCTTTTAAAGTTATTTTGCTATTGGACAATGCCCCTGGCCACCCAGAACTACATGAGTTCAACATCAAAGGCATCAAAGTGATCTACTTCTCCCCAAACACAACATCTCTAATTCAGCCTCTAGATCAGTGGGTCATAAGAACTTTTAAGGCTCCTTACACATGGTACTCTATGGGAAGGACTGTCAACACAATGGAAAAGAACCCTGATAGAGAGAACATCATGAAAGTCTGGAAGGATTACACCATTGAAGATGCCATGATTATTTTAGAAAAATCTGTGAAATCCATTAAGCCTGAAACCGTAAATTCCTGTTGGAGAAAACTCTGTCCAGATGTGTTACATGACTTCACAGGACTTATGATAGAGCCAATCAAGGAAATTATAAAACAGATTGTGGCTATTACCAAAAAAGGTGGGGGGTGATGGAAAGTTTTTCAAGACACCAATCTTGGAGAAATTCAAGAGCTGATAGACACCACAATAAGAGGAATTAACAGAAGACAACTTGAAGACAAGTGCTTTCGAACCAGATAATGAAGAAGAGATGTAACAGAAGCAGTGTCAGAAAAGAAATTGACATTAGATAACCTAGCAGAAGCATTCCAATTACGCAAGACTGTATTTGACTTCTTTTACAACATGGACCCTTCTATGATATGGGCACTGAAACTAAAACAAATAGTGGAAGGATTGGTACCACGTTGAAATATTTTCAGAGAAATGGAAAAGCAAAAAAGACAGAAATTACAATGTATTTCCATTAAGTGTACCTTCCTTTCCTGCCTGCCCTTCCACCTCCTCCACCTCTTCTGCCTCTGCCATCCTGACACAGCAAGATTAACTCCTTCCCTTCCTCCACCTCCTCAGCCTACTCAAGGTGAAGACCAAGAGAATAAAGACCTTGATTATGATACACTTCCACTTTATGAATAGTAAATAATCATCAGGCTGTACTGTTAATAAACTTATCTGTTGTGTTTATGTGTGTCTTTGTGAAAATCTAATAACTTTACAGCAAGAACTGTATGAGATGTTTTTGTGTCATGATCATAATTATCATCCAAGTATTCATCGTGTAGAACATCATGTGCAAGACATATTTAAGTGGAAAGCCTATCCTTATATAGGCATAAGGTGAGTGATATTTAATATAAGATTAATAATGTGTTAGTTTTCTTGCTATTTTATAACTTGTTTTCAAAGTATTACAATACTGTACAGTATGCCTCTTTCTCATAATTGGAGAAACAGTATCAGCCTATCATCACAAGTGAGTTTTTTAAATATAACAATGTTTCCAATACTGTATCATGAATATGACTGAATACTATATGCCATAAAAATTTTATAGCCATTCATTCATTAGTGTATAGACTAGGCTACCATAACATAATTATATTGATTACACTAAGCTACCTCAAAGCAATCATATTGATGCTTCTTTATTATCAATGCATGAATCATTATACCTGCAAATAAATATGAATTTTTCACATTATCTTTTCATTTTTGATGTCGTTAGTAATATAACATCTACAGTGTTTTGTGTCATATAAAACAATATTGATATAGGTACTGCCAAGACAGACAATTCATCTTGTAAATAATGTAAAATCACAGTATAGATAAATATAATATGGTACTGTAAATGTGTTTTCTCTTTCTCATTATGTTCTTAACATTTCCTTTCCTCTAGCTTACTCCATTGTAAGAATATAGAATATAATACATATATAAAATGTGTTAACTGACTGTTTATGTTATCAGTAAGGCTTCAAGAGTAGGTTATTAGTAATTAAGTTTACTGGGAGTCAAAATTTACATGCAGATTTTCAACTGCATGTGGGGGTGGGGGGGTCAGTGCCCAACCCCAACTCTTCATGACAAAGTGTGAAGAGGCAGAAAAATGAAAAGAGAGAAGCAAAGTAATAAAAAATGGACAAATTAGGCAGAAAACAAAAGTTAAGCAAGAATTCTCTTCAATGACAAGGACTGAAATGTTTAATTTATAAGGAAAAGCCTGACACAGCACACTATTTCTTTTTCTGCAAATTTATGGCCCCTTCCTTCTTCTAAATCAGCATCCTTACAAAAGGGATGGGAAGGTGTTCCTCATGATCAGGACGACAATATAATTTAATGCACATATTAAGATATTTCTGTCTAGGACAAATGCTAAACCACATAAGCTACCACTACCACTGTATAATCAGGAATATCCCAGGCAAACCAGAACATCTGTGTAGTAGATTGATTATGAGAATGAACACAATTCCTCACCCCTCCCTGAATCCTCATCTTTTGTAGAAAGACTTTACAGCTCCGCATATTAAGAGATGGACTCTATTCCCACCTCTCAACTCTGGACTGACCTGATCATTTGTTTTGGCCAATATCGTGCAGCAGAAGTGAAGTGCCAGTCCTGAGCTTTGGCCTCAAGACACTTTGAGCATCACTTCTTTCGCTCTTGAACTCCTGCCATTCCCATTAAAACAAGTCCTGTTAGAGGATTAAACACCACCAGGAGAGTTGAGACAAACCCCCACCCCAAACCAATATCCAGTTACACCCCCAGAAGCTGAACAGCCTAGCCAACCTGCAACTGACCATGAGAACCCAGCCAAGATCAGAACCACCCAACTGAGCTCAGCCTAATTGCATCTAAAATCATAAGCAACATGAATCACTAAGTTTTGGAGTGGTTTGTTACACAGAAATAGCTAATCAAAATGACTCATTCCAAGTGTGCCTACCACTTCAGCAATGCAGCAATGAAGTTTCCTACTATAGTAACCAACCCAATCCATCTATACCTGGGGCAGGGTTAAGAAATTCAAGACTCCTCAACCAAAGCCCTGGAAGATATTAGGCTGATGCTTCTTTTTTTTAAGTCTCTTACTGCTAGGAACCAAGAATGCTCCATCCATAAATAACATTAGCTATCTTCAATGCTTACTTCTAGGAAATTAAAATCTATTGACTAATATTAGCTTACCTTTAAAATAGTATTTTATAGTTTACATACCATTTTATTAATAAAACAAGAACTATGAAGCATAGGCAGAGCAGATATCATTATGCTCATTTTACAAACGAGGAAATATGAGTATCAAGTGACCAAGCTACAATACTTATAACTACACCTACAAACTTTCGATATTCCTTCTCCTTAGAGCTCTTATGCTAAGATCTTGTATTGGCATATCATTTTTCAGGTATTAATTAAATTGATGAGGCACTCTTTCCTTTCTTACAAAAGTTGGGCTACTAGGACTTAGCTCAAGGATTGTTTTGAGAAACAAATAAAATAATGTGTGAAAAGCACATAACACAATGCCTAACACAAATGTTAGGCCCCTTTCCCCTGACTCACCATGATAAAGCTCTTTTCCAGGCTTGACAACCTCAACCCTCATAGCACTGAGCATCACTTGAAATGATAAATGATCACATAGTTAGTATAGGCAAATTTTATTTCTATGGTAGAAGCATTTATTTCAGTTATAGAAAAATAACACTATTTCAAAGTCAAGGTAGCTAAGAAGTATATTTTTTCCTTACACACCCAAACTCAAATGTCACATATGGTTTCAAGACATTCTTAAATTAACAAGGACCAAATGCAGAATCAAGGTAGTATCTATCAATAGAAGAGATGTACGAAGGTTACATATCACCCCTGGAAATGGGAAAATACAAAGTGATCTCGTGCAGTGATTCTCAACTTTAGTGTGCATCAGAATCACCTGGATTGTGGAAAAAGTACCTTCAGGGGACTGAAGGTAAATCACCATATTAAGCAAGCCCTCGGTCTCAGAATAAATACCAAATGGACTAACAATACAAACTTTGTTGCACAGGGTGGGGGAAAGACAAAATACATCATGATATATGAAATTAGCCATTTACTCACTGTGTGACTTCTCTAAGCCTCAGATTCAGGAATAATAATAGATACTACTCTCAACTTGTTCTACGGATTAGGTCAGATAGTGTGCAATAAGTGCTTCCCTAATTCATAACACACAGCTACTATCATTATTTCATCGCCATCATTACTATCGGATACAGAGGACATTCTCCCCCCACCCCCAATCCCAGTTCCAAATAGCTATTATCTATTTTAAAAATCAAATTACCACTTACTGAGTTCAAGGTCATTGACTACTGGTACCATTTTGAAATTGGTAACATTTTTACTAGCTTCAACCACTTACATTAAGATTTCAAGTACATGGTTGAAATGACAATTTTTGTCTAAGACAATGGAGTCAAAGAAGAAAGGATAACTAACTAAAGTTTAAAAGTGTGTGTTGTTTCTAAAGTATCAATAGCTAGATGAATGAACTGCTTTTCAAAGTGACCCACTTTAGACAATCTCTGATGTTCCCGACATTGTTTTCTAACTCAAATTATTTATAAATGGAAATGGGAATAAAATACCTATAATCTTCATCACTTCCTATATTCAATATGCTGCACAGTAATGTTTCATAGTTACAGTTTGGGGCCATTTAAGTAACTCCCACATAAATATCTGAGGTTTTAATATTCTTAAACTGAAACAAAGCTGAAGAGGTGCTCAGTCAGGCTAGGATAGGGTTTCTCAATCTCAGCAGTGTTGACATTTTGGGCTGGATCACTCTTTTTTGTGCGGGCTGTCCTGTGCATTGAAGGACATAGGCATCCCTGGCCTCTACTTACTACATGCCAGTAGCAACATGCCCCACTGCCCAGTTTTGACAACCAAAAATGTCTCTAGACATTTCCAAATGTCTTTTGGGGGCCAAAGTCACCCCCAGTTGAGAACTGCTGAGAACTACTTTTACAGACAGAATTATAAACTCTCAGCATACAAATTATACAAGACTCTATGTAATTTTTTACTAATTTAAAGAGTATAGCACAATAGTTTTTGCTATACTGTTTATACTAGGGCACATATTTTTTATATAATACACTACTTAAGCATATAATTATCCACAAATAACTATCTTTTTCCTATTGAGAATACTAATATTAAACAGGAAAAAAACCAATACAGCTAATCCTGCAACCATTTTTATATTACCTAAACCTATGGTTTACATACATTTGATAAATGGAGACCTAGATAAATCACTGCAAGTGTCCTTCCTTCTGCATTCGTAGTCTCTCTTTTTCGACTTGTAAGCGTTCCTTTTCAATCTGCAGCTTCTCCGATTCAAATTTCAAGAACTGCAGCCTATCTTTTTCCAGTTGCAAGCGTTCTCTCTCAAGTTTTAACTTCTCTGTTTCTATATCCTGTGGTTGATGTATGGACTTTTCTCCTTGACCAAGGTCATTTTCCAAAGATGGTTTCTCTGAGTTGACTATCTGTAACCTCAACTTCTCTCTTTCAATCTGCAGCCGCTCCTTCTCCAGCTGAAGCCGCTCATGCTCCATGTCTAAATGTCGCAGCCTCTCTTTCTCAATCTGTAGGCGTTCCTTCTCTACCTGCAGTCTTTCAGCCTCAATATCGAGCCGTCGTTTTTCCAATTCTAGTTTCTGTTTCTCTATGTTTACAAGCAAATGGGGCTCATCATATGCAGACCTAGATGGTGTTGAATTCAGAGTAAAAAACTCATCAATGTGGGGGAAATCAGGAAGTTCATTTTCCCTCCTGGAATCTGGTATGACTGATGACAACATATCTTCTTCCTCTTCAATCTCAAACTAAAAGAGAAAAGTAGTTCTCAGTATTTATTTATACTTCATGGTTGTTCATTTGTCTAAGAATTTCTTAAAAGCTTTTTGTATTGTTTGAGCACACAAAACCATTTACTTTGAATTCTGAAAAATATTTACAATTACCTGACATCATTAATATATATGATTAAGAGAAGTATATGTAGGTGAGAAGCAAGTGATTAATGATATTAAGATGGAAAAAAAATGGAATGACTGTTATGTACTATTTAAGTTAGCTTGAAAATCTGGGAATTTCTTAACTTTCCTGGTCTATAATAAACTCTCATATCAGAAATGAAGAAATAAAAAGAGGCTAATACTTACTTCAGGACTCTGAGGATCTCTTTCTTCCTCTTCCACTTTGACCTCAGTTAAGGACCCACCTGCATCCCTGAAATCTGCCACATTTTGCCAATCAAAATTTGTATCATTTCGGAATCCAATCTTTTCATCTATCTCTTCAGTGAGAGAGTCATCTAAATCGGATGTGGGAAGGGGAAACCCCGAACCAACTAGCTTAATGTTCGCCTTCATCCTCTTTCTCTTCATAAGTGCTCGCCAGTCAAGGTACCTTCTTTTCACTTCTGTCCCTGTTCTCTGTTCTCCTTCTCCTACAGCATTCACACACTGTGCAATCTCCTCCCAAGCCATTCGCTTCATCACATTAATTGTTGTATTGAGTTGCTTGGAAAAAATGACTTCTTTCCTTTTTGTAATTTCTTTTAAAAGGGTCTGAGTTTCTTGTACACTGAAATTGCTTTTCCTTTTCCTTTTCAATTGCTTCATTTTCTAACTTAAATGCAGTTTTTACAGTAAAAGAAGATGTGAAAAGAATTTGAGGAATGCTACACAGTACAAAAATCAAGGACAATTCCTTGTTGGTACTTTGTTTAAATCAGTCTTCCATTCATCTAGTAGCACAGGCAGGCTGGATGATTCCTAAAGAGAAAAAAGTAAAAATCAATCAACCTGCAACTTCTGCAATGTACTTGAACCCAATAAGCTATATAATTAAAAACAAACAAACAAAAACCTCTAAATACGGCTCAAAACTGATTACTTTTCTGTCTCTGCCAGCACTGCCACAGTCCATGCTACCATTTTCTCTCACCTAGGCTCCTGTAATGATTCCTAATTAATTGCCACTATTCACTCTTGACGTGTTCCCTACTTCTATTCTACTCTCCCCATTGATCCTCTCCACTCTACCTACAAAGGCCTTCTTTCAGTCACCCATTCTTGTCAATCTCTTTCCCTGCTCAGGGCCTTTGCATACACTGTTCCCTCTGCCTAGGAAATGGATTGTTCCCTGCCTGGCCTACTTAATTCCTCATCTTTCACCTTGCAGATTAGATATCTGCTTCTCAGTGAAGCCTCTCCTAACAAGTCAAATTACTCCTTTTCCTCATCTACATGTTACACTTGTGCTAACATACAACTAAGAGTGTCTCTTTCCCATTTCACTAAAATTTCATGAAGACAGCAACATTTCTGCTCACTATCATGTCTGCAGAGTCTAGCAGAGATGCTGGCACATGGCAGGCATACCATAAACACTTTTTAAATAAATGAATAAGTCAACCTGCCAAAGTGACCAATAGTTTAGGAAGTCAAAAATCAAACAAAACTTAGACTCTCAAAGAGGGTGTACTTGAAACTTGTTAGAAAGATAAACTTTTCAGGCCCCACCCCGGACTATCTGAATAAGGAACTCTGGAGGCAAGATCTAGCAATATGTGTTCCAATAAGCCTTCCAGATGATTCTAATACATGCTAAAGCTTGAAAACCATGGTGCTGACCCACACCAGTAAAACAAATGCTTCACACACCTGATTCTCTCACACACTTTGATTTCAAGTCTTATACAAGTGCATCTGTTTGGTAGAACCTAAAGCACATCCAAATCCTCAATATAATAGCTGGGAAATGTAGTTTTTCTGCTATCTAGCCTTTGCATTATGGCAAGGCACACTAGCAAACTGGAAAAATGTTGAATGGGTCTTTTCCTTGGAAAAGAGATTTTAAAAGTATGTAATGGGGATAAAGGGCTCAGAAAGAGTAGGGAATATATACACAAACCATGTTTTCTGACTTCAAATTCATACACTGATCACTGCTGCAGAGCTGATTTTTTCCCTCCCTTACAAAATGAGAGGGCGGGATGAGGTTGTTAAGGTCCCTTCCAGCTCTATCACTGTAGGATCATAAAGATTTCCTACCAATACAAAGAAAAAATACCAAATATCCATTAAGTTCCATGTCCTGTCATTTAATCCCCACCACAGCACTGAATGAGATACCAGCATTTGTATTTATAAGACAAGATTCGGGCAAGTTGAATAATTTGCACACTACATGGCTAGTTAAATGACCAAACTTGGATATAAATCCAGGGTCCCTTAGGCCACATCTCCTTCTACTTTATTAGCAGCTTGTGACAGCTAAATCTTAGAAATGTGTTGCTAAGGTAAGTTTTAAGATGCCTTTTACTTGAAAAATTTCAAAAAGAACAGATCCTTATCTCTGTGGAAGGTTTGGATAAAGTTCTGTATATAGGCAGAAAAACTCCCCAAAGTTTAAACCAGTTATGTTTCACTCTACCATGGTTTCTTCTCTTAAAAACTTTAATATCTGCCAGTTTAAAATTTTTATTAGAGTGGAAAATATTTTTCTGGTAATTGACAATATAAATAGTATTTTCCACTAAAGTAAAAATATAGCAATTGAGTAAGGCTAACTAAAGTTAGCCAGAAAATGCACATATCTTTTCTATCACTGTTTGAGCCTCTTCTCTCTAGGACTTAAAAGTGGATGCAAATCCCTTATTTCTAAACTCTAATAAAAAGGCATTTTTTAATTAAGATTTCGCTACACTTTTATGCATTTTTTTCCTTTCCAAGTTTCCAGTAATCTTTTTCAACTGATTTTGTGTATCTAAGAATATCACCAAAAACATGCTCACTACTACATCTTTTTGTTTCTAACCACTGATATAGCATAACCATCTCCGGAACTTTCTTCTGAAACGGAGACCAGAGAGAACTAAAAATTCAAAAGAGCAGAAAATAAACTCTCAAGAAATCACTGTCAATTTCACACACCTACAAAAAGGGCAAACCACACACACACACACAAAGATTGCAGAAAACTATTTCTAAAGTAGACTTCCAAAATTTCTCGAGACATTTAATAAAATTGAAATCCACTAAATTAGAATGTATAACCAGTGGCAGCACTTTTGATCTTGCCCTAGGCAAATACTTGCCTTTATAGTCAAATATAAGCCTCTTGTCACTACAATATAAGCAAACATATTCATACAGTAAAATATCATCAAAAGAGGTAGTGTAGCGTAATGGTCATGAGCACACATTCTGAAGACCGCCTGGGTTAGAACCCTGGCTCTGCCACTTCCTAGCTGCGTGGCCTTATTTAACTTCCCTATGTGCAATTTCATTTGTAAAATAACATTATTACTTCATAGAAATACTATAAGGATTAAAGGATTTAGTAAAATATGGAGAATAGCTCCTCGTACGCAGTTAGCAAATTAAGTTCACTATTATTGCATGAAAGGCAAATCTTTAAATAAGTTTGACAACGGAAACAGAAAGGCCACAATAATATTGGTATTATTCTAGTCTGTAGGTCAAGTGGTAGGTCTGTGGGTCTTTATTATCATGCTTTATAACATTAGGGGTATATTGGAGCCTGCTGATGTGAGCTGACAAAGGTCATCGTGCACCTCTTCCTACTCCACATTCAGTAATGTCATACTGGGGACTAAAAACTGGCCAAGATGGCAGTATTTACAACATAGAAATGGACAAATGTTACAAACTAGAACATTTTTCTTTTGAGTGGTCAGGGAACAGATTTACTAGCACACAAAGCTACATGATTTTTGCATATTATAAATATTACCCAATAAAAATTAAGAAAATGGAATGTTTTAACATCTGAACCCACAAAGGTTTAGTCGACATTCTAAAAGACTTGTAATTTTAGAGGATCACATTTAATTAGCACTGTCCTAACATTCCTTTTGTAATTTAAGTTATTGGTTGGGCTGGGCAAGTATTCTGCTTCTCTCTAGAGGTAACTGAAGAAGAATACTCATGAAATACTATATTTATTTATAAGCAACACAAAAAGGGAAATGAAACAAATTGATTTACACATCATTTAACCAGCCCAAATATACTTCTCTTTAGTACCTATGTTCCAGCTGTGGCATATTTCAAGGAATTACTGCAGTCAAATTTGGCTTTCTCCTACCACTTGCTCCACCTCTATGAAGATCTGGAAGATGGCAGCCCACCTGCTCCAAAGGCAGTATCTTCAACATATAACACTGTGCCTAACAAACAGAAGGAGGTAAAAATAGAACTTAAAAAAAAAAAGGAGATTGGGGGATGGGAAAGAGAACAGAAAAATGAAACAGAAAATAACTCAAGTAAGGTAAGCTAGCAAAACTGAAACTGCTATGGGCAAAGCATATGCTTAAAAGAAAAAGGCAGCTCAAGTCAATATAGGCAAGAAGCAGTTTATGGGATTAAGTGAAGACTTTAGATAAACTACCTACACTATAACTATGCCAAAGAATGTAGCAGTTAACAAGTTATACAAAATTCTGAAAGGAAATTTCAAATAAATAGGCCACGTTACTACTTAGGCAGTATGAACCAATGATAAGCAGGTTATTAAAGACATATTTTAAAAATGAAATCGGCAGGTTAGAGGTCCTTAAAAACAGAACAGATTGCTAAAGTTACAGCAAATTCCGTACCAAATTAAATATTTACAATGCATTAAGGATGACTTTTTGTTTCCAAAAGATACAGAATGTTTCAGACCATTTAAATAGTTTCTTGAACCATTTAAAAAGCACTGTCATATTTAAAAGGTAGAAGCATGGTAAAAATATAAATGTTTATCAATAAGGGATTGGATGAATAAACTATACCACAGGTACATAATAGAATATAATGCCCAATTAGAGTATGATATGGCTTAGTACAACATTTTACTATGCTAATGCAAGCCAACAAAACCAGAAAAGGATGCTGTACATACGTCTGTGTGTTTGTACATACTCACAGAAGCTCAGTTTTCAACTTAGGAACATTTATAGACAGAACATGCTTATGTTCTACAACAGGTTGGCTCACTCTGTCCACCACAAACCACCAGCTCTAGGGATCATGTATACAGTCGTTTGTCTCAGTCATACAGCTGTTTGTTAGCCTAGAGCACATTTGTTTCATTTTACTTTGAAGTGACTAACATTATATTAAAAATATATTTTTGAGGAATTTTTATTATGGAAAATACATTTTTTGAAGTTCCATAAACCCAATACCCACAAATCTCTGTTGACTTAAAAAAAAGCAAAATATACAGATATGGTTGGAGAAGCTAAATAAAGCAACAGAATGAAGTGAAAATCTCTCCACCACCAGTGTAACTAATAATTTTTTGAGATGCTTTCCAGAAAATCATATATGAATATACAAGCATATATGTATTTATGAACACATATTATATATTACACACATTACATGAATGCATATTAATTCCATTCACTAATTTAAAAAGCAGTGACTGTTGAAAATGTTGAGATATAAAATTATAAAAAAGTGAAAGGAAAATTGAAAACAGAAAAATGAAATGTATGTGAATAATTCTAAAGGACAAATGAAGAGACAAAGAGGGAATCATGAAAGTAAAAACATCACTCTCTACAATGAAAAATAATCAACAAAAAATGAAGACAGATTACGAAATTGAAAAAATTCTAAAGATGTTGTCTCTCAAACCTTATGTATTTGAATCATCTTGAGCTCTTATTAAAATGAGATTCTGATTCAGTAGGTCTGGAGTGGGCCAGCAATTCTACATTTCTGATAGATTCCCAAATGTTGTTGATGCTGCTGGTCCTTGGAGTACACCAACAGAAATATGGGATCCATGCATGTAATTTAAAATTTTCTAGTAGCCGCAGAAAAGCAAAAATGAAACAAAACCAAAAAAGTGTAGAATTAATTTTAGCATATTTTATTTAATCCCATAAATTCAATATATTATCTTTCTAATATATGGTCAATGTAAAAATGATTAATGAGGGAGTGTCCATTCTTATTTTTTCTACTATGTCTTTGAATCCAGTGTGTATTTTAGAGCACATCTCATTTTGTACTAAATACATTTCAAGAACTCAATAGCATATATTAGTACAGATCTACAGCACATCAAAACCACCTAGGGAGCTTTTAAAAAATACTTATAACCAGTCCCCATCTCTGACCAATTAAAACAATCTTAAAATACAGCTAGGCATTGCGAGTTTAAAAAGTGCTCTAGCAAATCTTAAGCATTCTCAGCGCGCGGGCACACACACACACACAGTTAACTATGTGAGGTGATGGATGTGTTAATTATCTCTATCTTGGTAATCATTCCACAATGTATTATGTATATCAATCATGTTATACACTTTAAATACATACAATTATATTTATCAAATTTATTCTTCAATAAAGTTAAACAAAAACCCTTTCCAGGTGATTCTTATTTGCAGCCAGGATTGAGAAGCACCCTGCTACAGAATCAGTGTTGAACATTTACTTGCTCAAATGTGTAGAGAGAGGCAAGATGGAGTAAATGTTGTAGCTGCTAAGAAATTTCCCTTCAGAGATCATTAAGGCCTCATCTGCCACGAGACTTACAACATAGACAAAGCTGGACTCTTTTGGAAAAATAAGCCCAGTAGGATGTTATATCAGATGGAAGAAGAATAACCCTAATTGTAAAAACCAATTCATACTCCTATTTGTTGGAAATACATCAAAGGAATACAAGCTAAGTCAATTCAATTCAGACTTAAGTAGAAATGAACTGCTCTTTTTAGAGAACCAAACTTTCTTATAAGTCTTTAGACAGCTACCCATATCTTTATGAGAAAGAATTAGGATTGAACTAGGAGTATACATTGGAAACATCCATTAAGATTGAGTAATTAAGACACAATGCTTCATTCAACAAATATGTATGGAGTGCTTAAAACCTTTCAAAGGCTCTGTACACACTTAGGGGGTAAATTTACTCTCCCTACTCTTACTCTCTCCCTATTACAAACCCCGAGTCCTACCTATATATCTTCACATTTACCTTTGCCAGTTTTATCTGTCACCTCCAATACCAACCT
The DNA here is from genome assembly GCF_030028045.1 of Hippopotamus amphibius kiboko. Classification (NCBI taxonomy): domain Eukaryota; kingdom Metazoa; phylum Chordata; class Mammalia; order Artiodactyla; family Hippopotamidae; genus Hippopotamus; species Hippopotamus amphibius. The sequence goes on along the minus strand of NC_080194.1, from coordinate 46,449,149 downwards.
CAAACATACTTTCCCAACCCACACTTCTCCAATACCATCAGCATGAGCACACACAGTATGTCATTCTGAAATTCCTCTAAATTCTAGATCAGTGCTGCCCAATACAAATATAATGAGAGTCACAGGTATAATTTTAAATCCTCTAGTAGCCACATTAAAAAAAGTAAAGAGAAACAGGTAAAAATTAATTATGATATTTTATTTAACCTAATAACACCAAGATATTATTACTTCAATATGTAAACAATATAAAAAGTAATCAGGATATTTTACTCTTTTTCTCTACTAAGTCTTCAAAATCCAGTGGGTATTTTGGACTAGCCACACTTCAAGTGCTCAGTAGCAATATGGCTACTGTACTGGACGGCCCAGTTCTAGCTTTCATGACCGCTACCTTAGGACTATCATACATGTATTCCTTTGGCACATCCTCTCAATTCCCAGGGTCTCTGCTCTTTTGTCTGGCCAGTGACTATTCATCCTCAGCACCTTCACTGTTCCCATTAATCTAAATCTAATGTCCCTGCCACATGCTTCCACTATCAGGCTGTATTATAATCACTTACTTTACATTAGGAGCAATAAGCGATCAAAGATGAATATATTATTTCTATCAAATAATTTATAATTTAGTAAAACATATATGCATAAAATTTACATGAAAAAATTTTAATGGAGATTAAAAGGAAAGTTTTGAATATAGACTACCTAGGCTTGTACATTAATTCCACCACTCAGGTCTGTGATCTTAAGCAAATTACTTAAGCTTTTTTTTTTAAATTAATTAATTTATCTATTGGCTACATTGGGTCTTCGTTGCTGCATGTGTGCTTTCTTTAGTTGCAGGCAGTGGGGGCTACTCTTCATTGTGGTGTGCGGGCTTCTCACTGCAGGGGCTTCTCACTGCAGTGGCTTCTCTTACTGTGGAGCACGGGCTCTAGGCACGCAGGCTTCAGTAGTTGGGGCACGCAGGCTCAAGAGTTTTGGCTCATGGGCTCTAGAGCACAGACTCATTAGATGTGGCGCATGGGCTTAGCTGCTCTGCAGCATGTGGGATCTTCCTGGAGCAGGGCTCGAACCCATGTCCCCTGCATTGGCAGACAGATTCCCACTGTGACCAGGGAAGTCTGCAAATTACTTAAGTTTTAAACTTATTTTCTAACTTATAAATGGGAAAAATAATAGAATAACATGATATTTTGAGAATTAAATAATACCTAAGATATAATAAGCCCTTAACAAATATCAGCTATTACCCATTTCCTAGTATAGTCTGGACATAGTAAGTGAATATTTAACTCAATGAATAATGAGAATGTAAGAAAAGTGCAATAAGAGAAGTATTAACAGAACACCCTAGGTGGTCAGAAGGAGAAATCTTTGGTGAGATCAAGGAAGGTTGTGAGAAGGAATTAGCATCTGATTTGGGTCTTAAAAAACAAATAGAATAACGAGGAACAGTAATAAACGGCAGAAATATCAGGAAACAAAGCTGGATAACTAGGTTGGGGCCAAATGTCAGCAAATCTTTAATGTTGACTTGTAAGACCCTATTCTTTGCTAAAAAACTTACTGTAAGAGGCAAATATATCTGAAAATTCACATATTTTTTAAATTCAAGCAATATACCTTTTACATGGAAGCAATGTTACTGTAATAATATACAAACTATAACATACAAAATACAAATGCACAATAAAATAATAAACAATGACTGCAGTTGTCAAGAGAATCCTAATTTAGGCAGAAATCCATAATCAGATTTTGCTGCCCTTAGAAACTGAGATCAATTTTGTAATGATAGAAATAACAATCCTTTTAAAACTATGCCTGAGTCAATATACTCTTAAAATTTTGGCAGCAGTTGCTGTTATGTGCATATCCTGTCCCCTCCCTCCAACAATTTGTAACTCCATATCTCTATCCTAAAAAAGTGATATCCCTTTGTCCCTGACTGTTCTAGACTAAACTGATGAACTATTTCATTGACAAAATGCACTTTATCTTTTCATTTTTTAAAAAATTTTGGCAATGAGGCACAGCTTGCGGGATTTTCCTGACCAGAGAATCCTGGGTCACAGCAGAAGCACAGAACCCTAACCACTAGACCACCAGGGAATGCTCAACAAAATGCACTTTAACACACATTTTTTACCTCACTGAAATTGATATCAAAATGTATCTTAGATTTCCAGTCAGTCATGGCTTAACTGTGAAAATCTTTGACATCTTCTGATTAATATAAGACAGTACCCAAATCAAAGCAACCTTGAGTTGAAATTTAGTAGCTATGCTTGCATGAATAGAAGCTATGTTTCCAGGAATTTCTTTTTTCTTTCTTCTCCTTTTCATTTTGGTATTCGTGTAACAGCTTAGGTTATCATCTATCACCCCATAATTTGCTCAAATATTTATCAAGCTCCTACTATGTGCTGGCACTATTCTTTATGCTGGTGCTAAACACCTCACAAAATATGAAAAGATGCCATTTTAGATGTCAAATACTATCCCTTTCATATTGGTTGTCTTCCCTATCTTTACTAAAGGGAATTCAGTAGTTGCAATCTCTAAAAATTCATAGTTCTTCCATGCCCAATCACAGAGAACAACCATTTTCCTGAAATCCCATTTCACAATAATTCTTTACTGGTTGGAAACAGGTATAAGTAGTTCACTCATGTAATCCTTGTGAAGATGGTGTACCACCAATGGCATGTTATGCCTGGGCAATCTTTCAAGGACTAACACATGAGAATGAAGTTCCTACATATTGCATGATAAGACAGAATTAAGAGGTGTGAGGAAAATCAGGCAGTAAATTCTGGGTCCAAAATTTTTTTTAGGTAAACTCATTAGGCTGTTGAAGAAGAAAAACATCAAAAAATCTACAAATTTCCCCCGAGCCCTCCCCAAACTTCTTTCAAGTGTGCTCCCCACCTCCCTTCAACCCCGCTCCCTACCAACGCCACCATATTCTTAGAGGAAATTCACCTCCCTGCCGAATAGGATGCGCTTCTCTATAAGTTGTGATAGGTAAATGATTTAAGTTTACTTAAGTGTCGCCTGTTATTATATTAATAAAGTACCTCTCACTCCCCACCTCTTTATTCCTTTGGGGCAGCCCCTTGGGAGAATCCAGGAAGGCTGAATTCCCGGGAGGCCAGCCAGGAGTAGGGGGCGCGCCCCTGACTCGGCCACAGCGCAACGGTTGCACCTGGTAGGATGTGGGGCAACCTGGAAGAGAGTTCTCGCTCCGCAAATTAAATTAGAGTCCCGAATGGGCGCCCGGAAAACTTTCGCAGCCTTGTTTCAGCGGCTTGGGCCCTCCCTACCCTCCCAGGTCAGGCGGCAGCTGTGACTGCTATTTCTCCTGAGCGTCTTAGTCCGCTACGCCGCAGAGCCAGGTGCAGAGCCGGCAGCGGGGGGGACAGCGATCTGACGCTGCCCCGCTGGCACCCACCGTCCGCGGAGCCTCCACCTCCCTAGCAGCCTCCTCGGCGACGCAACCGCTCACCTGAGACCCTGGCGGCACCTCCCCACGGTCGCCTCTGAGATGTGTGGGAGGGGGTGGGGTGGCAAAAAGATGCTTCATTAATTCCCCGCCCACTGACTTTGCCCGCCCCCTGCCGCTAAACCATTGGCTGGCGTGGCTGCCGCTCGTTTAATGACGTTCGCCTATTGGCCCGGAGGATACTGCCATTCTGGCTGAGGGCCCGCCCTAGATCTTCCCCACAATGGAAATCGAGTCCCAAACCGTTCCGGGTTAGTGCCCTGGAATTCCTCCCCCTTGTGATTCATGGCCTCGCGTTCTAGCTCAGTCTTTGGCGCGCGGCTCTGTCAATCAAGAGAACTCCAGGAAAGGATTGGCCCCTAGCGATCAGCCAGCTGCGCGGTTTTGCCAGATTGGGACACAGGCCGCTCCATCTGGAAACTCTAGTCCTGTCCTTGACTCTTAACCGTTAAAAGGGCAAAGAGGAAGTGAGACCCTTGCGTTGCCCCAGCCGGTTCCTAGCTCAGCATCACCTTCTGCTCAGCCAACTGTGACCCAGTTTGGCCTCAGTCATTCCTCTGAGTCTGCCCCTGCCAAAGGTCACTGGTGATTTCCTTATAGCTAAACCTAGGCATCACTTCTCAGTCCTTATCTTATCTCCTCAAAAAATATTTGACTTGATGACCTTTATTCATGTGATTTCCATAATGCTTCTCCTGGTCTTCCTCACTCTCAGTCCTCTTCTCTATCCCCTTTGCAGTGGCCTGTTTCCCTGCACTCTCAAATTCTGGTGTTACTAATGGGTCTGTCTTTCCACTGCCTTTGTTTAGGCCTCTACTGAAATCCTGAATTACATCAGTAGCATCCTTACCCGTCTGTCAGTTATCCTGCCAATACGACTGCAGTCCATTCTTCATACTGTAGGCAAGACAGGCTGCTTAAAGTTCTTGAGTGGAACCACACTAAAGTTACAAGAGTTTCTTCTGTTTTTCTCTCAAGCTTCATCTTTCATCAACATTCCTCCCCTTCCGTTTTCCTTCTTCCTTACCCCAATTACCTTCCTTCTTTCAGTTCCTAGACTTGACAGTGGCCTTGGGATTTGGTTTGCATTGCACTGTTTCCACCAGTAATGATTTCTCCTGCCTATTCCCTGCTATGCCCAGAATTTGTTTCAGAAGTTACTTTCTGAAGGAAGCCTTCCTTTCTCTCCATTCACCCTATCTCCACTTCCAAGTTGTCCCTCTAATATAGGTTTGCCAGATAAAAGACAGGATACTCAACTAAATTTGAAGATCAGATACATAGCAAATAATTTTTAGTATACATATGTTCCATGCAATATTTGACATCCTGTATTTTTATTTGCTAAATCTAAGAACCCTACTCTAGCATGCTCCCATCATAGTACCTTTCCTCTGACACTCTTATCACATATTCCACATGTGGGCAAGTCTTTCTTGTTCACTGCCGAAATTTCTTTGCTTAGCATGGTGCCTAAAATAGTCACTCAAAAGAGATTTGGTAAATAAATAGTTGAATATTCTGGGTGAATCATGAATACTTGCTCAATATTCCTGGAGGGACTCTCTTCCATAAAATAGAAATACTTATGAAATAATGCTCTTTGAAATGTAACAATTAGTTTAATCTTACATATTTTTACTTATGACTTTGTGAAAGAAGCATGTCCATAACTTTGCCTATGTAGAACAAATTCTGTTCTGTTTTGTTTTTGGAAAAATATGAGAACTTGTATTTTATATTTTGGTGTTTTGTTTGTAGTAGATGTTTTTTGGGTGAGTGTAGTGAGAAGGCAAGATAACTCTCCATCCTTATTAGGACCAGACACTTTCTCTCTGACCCTTTCCAGGTGTGTCTCCTACTTAAATCTATTTATTTACTTCAGTAACAGAGTTAAGGCCTAGTAAGTCAGCAAGTATTAAGAACTTTCTGCTTTTATTTCATGAACTCTCTAAGATTCCTCCAATTAACCTCAGTCTCCCTGCTGATCGCAAGATCTTTTCCAGATACCCTCACTGTTTTTTTCTCACCTGTATCTTGTCTGAGTAGACATGGACCAACAAGGGAGAGATGAAAGGTAATCCAAAATGTGTAATATTAGTACCCATTACCAACCTGATAGTCTGCTTACTGATTTGATTTTTGTAATAGTAATTTCAGACTAGAGATTTGACCTAACATTTATTCTAGAACTGGGTTGTTCAGCTGCAGTAGCCACTAGCCAGTTGAGCCCTTGGAATGTGGCTACCACAACTGAATTTTAATTGTATTTAATTTTAATTTAAAAGCTGATACTCAATTCAGTTACTGCATAATGTCTAAATATGTTTGGGAAACTTGAGTTATGTGGAATCTACTTTTTCAGCTGTAAATTTTTTGAAACCTAAGTACAGACTGAATATTTCTGATAAAAAATTAGCATCCAAATTGAGATGTGCTATAAGTGTAAAATGTATATAGGATTTCAAACATTTAATATAAAAATGTAAAATGTCTCTGATCATTTTTATATTGATTATATTGATAAGCTGAAATTATAATATTTTGCATAATTGGGTTAAAGAAGATATATTATTAAAATTAATTTTACCTGTGAATTTTTTACTTTTTAAATGAGGCTAATAGGAAATTTAAACTTATACATGTGGTTGGCAATATATTTCTATTAGACAATGCTGTTCTAGACTGTGCCTGGCCACAGCTTATTAAAAGTCTCAGAATGAGAATATAATTGTTAACTAAAATCTTTCTACTTCATTGTTTATTATTTAACCAAAGGGAAAGAAAAAAGAGTCATTTTTCCTATCTTTCTTACAAACACAGTTTAGTTAAGAAAAATAATTACCCAGTGAACATGTTATAACCTATATTATATAGCAACTATTGCACTTAACTGTATCAGTGCTGTTTTCAGTCTCCATTTTTGCCTTTGCACATGCTGTTTCTTCTTCCTTTGCACATGTACTGCTTCCTCCTTATCTTGTCCTTATGACACACTCTCATTCCCCTTCAAAACCAACACTTCCCTAACAATGTTAGGACAGATCTTTTCCTTTTTCATTTGAGTTTTACACCTATACATGTTCGATTTAGATATCATTCAGTATTGCTATTACCTTTTACCTTTTTATCTTCAGCACATAGCACATTACCTGGCACTTAGTCCAGCAAAAAATATATTTGTTGAATTGACCTAAAAACTGACAAAAGAAAACTCACTCTGTTTTGTCCTCTGTGATAATATTGCCTGCAATTTTCATCATCCATCAGGTAAATTATAATGGGTTCTAAAATAACACAGAAAGCTTTTCACCAGCAAATTTCATGTTTCTAAAAAATTTGTATTGAATGGAAAGCCTGTATGGTTCCTAAAGAAATTGTTGCGATTAATTTCCTTTAGATTTTGTTTCCTTTGTAACTGGGAAAAATAGGAAGCGTTAGAACACCAGCTATTTTTAAATGGTAATCATTATAGAAAGAAGTAGGGACGGAAGATTTTAGTTTCAAAGACCAGTTTGGTCAAATCTTGAGTCAAATGGGTTCTGGCATTCTAACCAGCATCAGTTGTGGTTAGGTTACCATTTTTATTTGTGGTGGGAGGTTTGGTTTCTACTGGAATAGCCTATGAAATACTATGGGCCAATGGTTATTAGGAGAATTATTTAAAAAAGAAAAAAAAATATATATATATATATATATATTTTTTTTTTGGAGGAAGAGATAGATGGCTTTATTTTTCTTTGCCAGGCAAAGAGAAGACAGCAGGCTAGTGCCTCAAGAACTGTGCCTCTCATCCTTGGGAGTCGGGAAGATTTTATACATGGGGGCTCGCAGTCTGGGATATGTGATAAGGATCAAGTTGGTGAAGGTCTTGCATTCTTTTTCCTTTACATTATTCTTTTTTTTCTTTGTAATATTTCAAAACAGTCATAGCTGGCATGAGGCCACCCGGTGACTGGGGTCTGGCTGTTTGTTGATTGTCCATTTGCCTGGCAGTTTGTTGATTGTTTGTCTATGGTTTGTTGGCTGGGGACCTCCTTTCTGAAATGTAAAACAAACTGTGGGAATGCTTTTGTTACAATGATCATATGGAATGCAGCTTCCAAGTTGTAAATAAGGTTAGGGAGTGAGAGGCAGGATGTAACTCACACAGAGTTAAGTATCAGGAAGTTAGCTTTGTGAAGTAAAAATCTAGTCACTACAGATTAGTGACAGCTAAAGTAAAACAAGGAATGATTAACTCTTTCAGGCAGGTTATCTTTCTCCTCTAGCTTGTTCAACATTCTCTTTGTTTTCCTTGCTCTGAAGAGGGAAAAGAAAAATCACTTCTATTTGCATTGCAACAATACCCTTGGATCAGGGTTCCTGCAGGGGCAGGACCTTTATGTGGGACCCTACGGCCCCCTTTATCTTTGCCTGTTCAGAACCGGCCAAGAGCTAACAATCCTCTTATTTTTAGTTTTTTGAGGACCCTCCCCTACTTCTGGGTATATATTTAAGAGAATTGAAATCAGGATCTCATAAAGGTCTCTGCATTTCTACATTCACTGCAACAATATTATTCACAATAGCCAAGATATGGAAGAAACCCAAATGTCCACCAACAGATGAATGAATAAAAGAGATGTGAGATATATACCATGGACTATTATTCAGTCTTAAAAAAGAAGAAAATCTTGCCATTTGTGACAACATGAATGAAGCTGGAGGACATTATGTTAAGTAAAATAAATGAGACACAGAAGGGCAAACACTACATTATATCATTTACGTGAGAAATCTGAAATAGTCAAAGTCATAGAAGCACAGAGTAGAATGGTGGTTGTGAAGGGCTGAGGGGAGAGGGAAAAGAGAAGGTGTTAGTCAAAGGGAACAAAGTTCCAGTTATGCAAGTCCTAGATGATGAATAAGTCCTAGAGATCTTCTATATGGAATAGAGCCTTGAGTTAATAACACTACATTGTGTTCTTAAAAATTTGCTAAGGGGATAGATCTTACATTGTGTTCTTATCCCAAAATAATAATGATAATAGAAGAAGTATCCAACAACCTGCTTAGCACAGAGTGCAGGTCACAACCCCAACTTCATCTGCAATGAGAGTGAAGTGGTTTCCATAGGAGAAGGAAGCAGGTTGCCTCTCAATATGAAATCACATCTGGGGAAATTTCACAGAGCCAGGAGGCAGGTGAGTGCTGGACAGTGAAAAAAATAACCAGCACAGTCACACCAAATTTAATCTATTCATGTACACACTTTGAATGTCAGAAATTGTAGTCTTGCTTAACACAATTATCTTTCAAATAAGAATGGGTACCACCCACTCACCAAAGACAGAAAACCTCAAGCCCCTATTCTAGGATTTCTGGACATTGTCCAGTTCTCCTCTAAGACAGTCATGGGCACTTTAAAAATATTTTTTAAAAATATCATTCTGTTCTTCATTCCAGTACACCTATACCTGGAGTTGCCCATGAAAGAAACAGATCATTTGCAAATCTATTCTTGTAATTTGGAATGTTGCCCTGGTGACTTTCTATTTGGAGCTTATTTGAAAAAATCACTTTTGATTTATCTTTCCTGTTTAACAGTCAAAGAGGCCTCTTATTGAATAACAACTTTAGCACTTTTGTAGGATGACTGCCTGTTTCTTTAAGTCCCCTGCAGAATGAGTTTTATTTATGCAAAATAGCCTATGTTTTAAATCACCCCATCCCAAATACATCCTTAATATTAGTGAAAATTGATCTAGCCTTTTTTACATCATGTATCAACAGAAAAACATATGCATAAATTTCATTTTAATACTAAAGACTGATCATACTGTTTTCACAGTTTGAGAAATTATTGTGACTTTATAACCTCTTGGTTGTGCTTATGCATGTGCATTCTTGAGTTCCTTTTATAAGAATTTCACAGATTTTTGGAGTTGGGAGCTCCAAACTCCAAAAATCACTGGCTAGTTCTCTTTCCTCAACTCATTTAAAAAATAAGTTTTGAACACTGTTCTGTGCCAAGAGCTGACCTAAGGGCTTCATATGTATTAATCTATTGGACTATTATAATAACCCTAAGTGGGAAGTCTCCTAGTATTCCTCACAATTTTTAGACAAGGAACCTGAGGCAAAATGATGTTAACTATGTTTACAAGGTTGCAGAGTTAGGAAGTGGCAGAGCTGGAATTTAAACCCAGTTAGTCTGTACATTTAAGCCCCATGCTGTACCATCACTCAAGATGGATGTGCATTCTTGAGTTCCTTTTATAAGAATTTCCCATATTTTTGGAGTTGGGAGCTCCAAACTCTGAAAATCACTGGCCAGTTCTCTTTCCGCAACTCATTTAAAAAACAAGTTTCCTTGCACTACTTGCAAGGAGATTGTTTTAAAGATGCCAAACATTTGAAAAGATTTTAGTGAAGTAGGAGGATAACCAAACTGTCCCCACAAAACACTGTCTTTTTCCTAACATTTGTTGGGCTGTGTTGTAAGCTCTTCAAAGGCAGGGATCATATCTTTCTTTTACCTCCAGCACCTAGCAAAGCCCTTGAATTTACAGTTTATTCCCAAACAAATTTAGATTTCAGGTTGTGAGATGGACAACGGTCATATAATTCCTCTGAACAGTAGCCTTAGTCAATGAATCTATCATTGGTTAGCAGCTGACTGAAAGGTGTTTTTTGTTTGTTTGTTTTTAATTTTTTAATGGAGTATAGTTGATTTACAATGTTCTGTTTCACATGGACAGCAAAGTGAATCAGTTATACACATACATATACATACAGTACACATACACATATACATATACACTCTTTTTAAGATTCTCTTCCCATATAGGCCATTACAGAGTATTGAGTAGAGTTCCCTATGCTACACAGTGGGTCCTTATTAGTTACATATTTTGTATAATCTTTTCTATACTACATTTCTCATTGCTTTTATGTGACTTCTTCACCAGTTTCCCTGGAATGCCTTCCCCTAAAGACCACAGCCTGTATTGTCTGTGGGCAAAGTTTGTTCTCAATTTTTTTTTCCTATTCACGTTATTTGTCTATGGGGAGTAATAATGGCTGTGATCAATATGCAATAACAATAACACAAATGTAAATAGGATCCTAAGTTGGCCTAGAAAACTTGTGTTTGGTTACTCAACTTATTTAAATTTTTTAAAGACAGGAGCAATGGTTCCTGGCAGGACTTTTTGGGAAAAAGTATTTCACAAGATTCAGAAATAAACAGTACCTCAAATTTTAACTTATCCCCCATTCCCACACATAGAAACACTGTCTTTATACTATTTAACACATTACACCATTCATATATATGCAAATATAAGATATGAAAATACATATTTAAGCCATAGTTAATAATGTGGATGGGGGGTCCTAGTGATAAATTATTTTTCAAAATAATTTCTTACTTTGTAAAAAGCTAAATCAAAAGACTATTTTATTATCATGCTTTTATTAATAGTGTGTATCTTTTCATTTCTGTTCTCAAGATGTTATCTTTCAGTCTTCATTTTTGAAAGAGAAAGCATGTCCAGGTAATTTGTGGCTTACCTAGTAACTAATTACTGGCTAATCTGAGACCACATCAGAAGTCTGCCAGTTCCTCCTCTAGGTTCTCTCCACTATATGGTGTTCTACTTTAGAGTCATGTTCTCCCTTTTCAAATAGCATGTTCTTCTATATCAAACTATTTGATTTCTCAAAAACTTCATGATTTGAGAAAAAAAGACAAAAAACATAAATAGACCCATGTTATGTCCTTTCTGAAGTCCTTTCATTTCCACAATTCCCAGCTACAAAATGTAACAACTACTACAATTGCTGGATACTTACTAAATGCTGGACGCTATTAAGTGCTTCACATATATTATCTCTTTAAAGGGATCTATAGTTAGGGAAAATGAGTCACAGCGTTTAGTATATTGAGCTGTGTGAGCTATTTATATATTTTGGAAATTAATGCCTTGTTGGTCATGTTATTTGCAAACAATTTCTCCCATAAAAGTAGGTTATCTTTTGTTTTGTTTATGGTATCCTTTGCTGTGCAAAAGCTCTTACATTTAATTAGGTACCATTTCTTTATATTTGTTTTTACTTCCATTACTCTAGGACACGGATCCAAAAAAGTATTGTTGAGGTTTATATCAAAGAGTGTTCTGCCTATATTTTCCTCTAGGAGTTTTATAGTATCCAGGCTTACATTTAGATTTTTAAGCCATTTTGAGTTTATTTTTGTATATGGTATTAGAGAATGTTCCAATTTCATTCTTTTACATGTAGCTGTCCAGTTTTCACAGCAAAACTTATTGATGACACTGCCTTTTCTCCATTTGTCATAGATTAATTGAGCATAGATGTATGGGCTTATTTCTGGGCTTTCTGTCCTGTTCCATTGATCTATGTGTCTATTTTTCTGCAAGTACCATAACTGTCTTGATTACTGTAGCTTTGTACTATAGTCTGAAGCTAGAGAACATGATTCCTCCAACTCCATTCTTCTTTTGATTTGGTTATTCAGCATCTGTTGTGTTTCCATACAAATTTAACAATTTAAGTTCTAGTTCTGCGAAAAATGCCATTGGTAGTTTGTTAGGGGTTGCATTGAAGCTATACATTGCCTTGGGTAGTATAGTCATTTTTACAATATTGATTCTTCCAGCCCAAGAACATGATATATCTTTCTATCTGTTTCTGTTGTCTTCAATTTCTTTCATCAGCACCTTATAGATTTCAGAGTGCAGGTCTTTTTGCCTCCTTAGGTAGGTTTATTCCTAAGTATTTTATTCTTTTTGATGCAATGGTAAATGAGATTTTTTTCTTAATTTCTCTTTGTGATAGCCTGTTGTTAGTGTATAGAATGCAACTGATTTTTGTATGTTAATTTTGTATCCTGTAACTTTACCATATTCATTGATGAGCTCTAGTAGTTTTCTGGTGGCATATTAAGAATTTCCGTATATAGTATCATGTCATCTGCAAAGAGTAACAGTTTGTGGGTTTTTGTTTGTTTTTTTTTTTGCTTTTAAAGATTTTTTAAAATAAATGAATATATTTTAATTTTCTTCACTTTTCTGTTTACAGTATCACTTCACAACCAATTTTTCCCCTCCCCCTCCCTGAATCCTAAATTTGCTCACATTCACAATGCCTTAAGAAAATATTGAACATTTAGCATAAAGCTTGGAAGGAGACATGAAATGGAATGGATAATGAAGGCTGGAAGAATGGGGAAGTAACCATTATCTACCCACCTACCTACTAATTTGCCTGCCTCCCCTCCCTCCTTTCATTTTTTTTGGGGGGATTGTTATTGGAATATAGTTGATTTACAATCTTGTGTTAGTTTCAGGGTAGATCAAAGTGAACCTGTTATACATACATATATATCCACTTGATTTTAGGTTCTTTTCCCAAATAGGCCATTACAAAGTATGGAGTATAGTTCCCCATGCTATAGGGGAACTATAGGTCTTTGTCAGTTATCTATTCAATATTTTATATATAGTAGTGTGTATATATCAATCCCAATCTCCCAATTTATCCCTCCCCTTCTTCCCCCACCACCCCAGTAACCATAAACTTGATTTCTACATCTGTGACTCTATTTCTGTTTTGTAAATAAGTTCATTTGTACCATTTTTTAGATTCCACATATAAGTGATATCATATGATATTTGCCTTTCACTGTCTGACTTACTTCACTCAGTCTAACAATCTCTGAGTCCACCCATGTTGCTGCAAATGGCATTATTCCATTCTTTTCTATGGCTAAGTAGTAGTCCATTGTATATATGCACCACATCTTCTTTATCCAGTCCTCTGTTGATGGATGCATAGGTTGCTTCCATATCATGGCTATTGTAAATAGTGCTGCAATGAACACTGTGGTGCATGTATCTTTTTGAATTATGGTTTCCTCCAGATATATGCCAGGAGTGGGATTGCAGGATCATATGGTAGCTCTATTTTTTTTTTATAATTTTATTTATTTATTTATGTATTATTTTTGGGGGGGTACACCAAGTTCAATCATCTGTTTTTATACACATATCCCCATATTCCCTCCCACCCTCCCTCGAGTCCCCCCCACTGTCCCCGTCCCAGTCCTCTAAGGCATCTTCCATCCTCAAGTTGAACTCCCTTTGTTATACAACAACTTCCCACTGGCTATCGATTTTACAGTTGGTAGTATATATATGTCTGTGCTACTCTCTCACTTCATCTCAGCTTCCCCTTCACCCCCTGCCCCCCCAAACCTCAAGTTCTCCAGTCCATTCTCTGCATCTGCGTCCTTGTTCTTGTCACTGAGTTCATCAGTACCAGTAGCTCTATTTTTAAGGAACCTCCATACTGTTCTCCTTAGTTGCTGTATCAATTTAGAGTCCCACCAACACTGTAGGAGGGTCCCCTTTTCTCCACACCCTCTCCAGCATTTATTGTTTGTCGATTTTTTGATGATGGCCACTCTGACAGGTGTGACATGATATCACATTGTAGTTTTCATTTACATTTCTCTAATAATTAGCAATGTTGAACATCTTTTCATGTGCTTTTTGGCCATTCATGTGTCTTCTTTGGAGAAATGTCTATATAGATATTCTGCCCATTTTTTGATCAGGTTTTTTTTTTTTTTGATATTGAGATGCATAACATGTTTGTATATTTTGGAGATTAATCCCTTGTCAGTTGCTTCATTTACAAATATTTTCCTCCATTCTATGGGTTGTCATTTTGTTTTGTTTGTGGTATCCTTTGCTGTGCAAAAGCTTTTAAGTTTAATTAGGTCCCATTTGTTTACTTTGGTTTTTACTTTCATTACCTGAGAAAATGGATCAAAAAAATAACTTGCTGTGATTTACATCAGAGTGTTCTGCCTATGTTTTCCTCATAGAGTTTTATAGTATCTGGCCTTACATTTAGGTCTTTAATCCATTTTGAGTTTATTTTTGTATATGGTATTAGAGAATGTTCCAATTTCATTCTTTTACAAGTAGCTGTCCAGTTTTCCCAGCACCACTTATTGAAGAGACTGTCTTTTCTCCATTATATATTCTTGCCCCCTTTGTCATAGATTAGGTGACCATAGGTGCATAGGTTTATTTCTGGGCTTTCTATCCTGTTCCATTGATCTATATTTCCATTTTTGTGCCAGGACCATACTGTTTTGATTACTGTAGCTTTGTAGTATAGTCTGAAGTCAGGGATCCTGAATCTTCTAGCTCTATTTTTCTTTCTCGAGATTGCTTTGGCTATTTGTGGTCTTTTGTGTTTCCATACAAATTGAAAAATTTTTGTTCTCACAGTGATAATTTTACTTCTTCCTTTCCAGTATGGATTCCTTTTATTTGTTCTTCTCTGATTGCTGTGGCTAGGACTTCCAAAATTAGGTGGAATAAAAGGGGTGAGAATGGGCATCTTTGAGAGGGAATGTTTTCAGCTTTTCATTCTTGAGTATGATGTCAGCTGTGCATTTGTCATATATGACCTTTATTACGTTGAGGTATGTTCCCTCTATGCCCATTTTCTGGAGTTTTTATCATAAATAGACGTTGAATTTTACCAAAATCTTTTCCTGCATCTATTTCGATGGTCAAATGGCTTTTATTCTTCAATTTGTTAATGTGGTGTATTATTTTGCGGATATTGAAAAGTCATTGCATCCATGGGATAAATCCCATTTGATCATAGTGTATGATCATTTTAATGTGTTGTTGTATTCAATTTGCTACTATTTTGTTAAGGATTTTTGCATCTATGTGATATTGGCCTGTAATTTTCTATTTTGCATGTTATCTTTGTCTGGTTTTGGCATCAAGGTGATGGTGGCCTCATAAAATGAGTTTGGAAGTGTTCCTCCCTTTGCAATTATTTTGGAATATTTTCAGAAGGATAGGTGTTAACTCTTCTCTAAATGTTTGGTAGAATTCACCAGTGAAGCCATCTGGTCCTGGACTTTTGTTTGTTGGGAGTTTCTTAATTATTGATTCAATTTCAACACTGGTAATTGGTCTGTTCATATTTTCTATTTCTCCCTGTTTCAGTCACAGGAGGTTGTACCTTTCTAAGAATTTGTCCATTTCTTCTAGGTTGTCCATTTTATTGGCACATGGTTGCTAATAGTAGTCTTTTAGGAAGGAGAGCCTTTCTAGGTGGAGTATTCTTGGTTGTAGGTTTTTTCCCTTTCATACTTTAAATATATCATGCCTTGCTGTTCTGGCCAGCAGAGTTTCTGCTGAAAAATCAGTTGATAGCCTAACAGGAGTTCCCTTGTATATTATTTGTTGCTTTTTCCTTGTTGCCTTTAATAGTCTCTATCTTTAAGGTTTGTCATTTTGATTATAAGGTGCCTTGGGATGCCTCTCTTTGGATTAATCCTGAATGGGATTCTCTGCACTTTCTGGACTTGGGTGACTGCTTCCTTTCCCATGTCAGGGATGTTTTCAGTTGCTACCTCTTCAAATATTTTCTCAGGCCGTTTCTTTCTCTCTTCTCTTTCTGGGACCCCTATAATGCAAATATTAGTGTGCTTGATGTTGTCCCAGAGGTCTCTTAAACTGTCCTCATTTCTTTTCATTCATTTTTCTTTTTTCTGTTTTGCAGTAGTAATTTCCACTACTCTGTCTTCCAAGTCAGTGATCTGTTCTTCTGAATCATTTAGTCTACTACTGATTCCCTTTAGTGTATTTTTCATTCCAGTTATTGTATTCTTTCAACTCTGCTTCATTGCTCCTTATATTTTCTAACTCTTTGTTAAAAACTTCTAACTTCTCACTCTGTGCCTCCATTCTCCTCCTGAGTCTTTGATCATCTTTGTGATCATTATGCTTTCTTGGGTAGACATGAAACAGTTCTTCTGGAGTTTTATCTTGCTTTTTCATCTGGAACATAGTCCTCTGCCACCTCATTTTGTCTAAGTTGCTGTTTGTATTTTTATGTATGTGGTAGGTTAATTACATTTCTCAACCTTGGAGAAGTGGTCTTCTTTAGGAGTCATCCTATTTGTCCCAGCAGTGCACTCCCCTCTGGTCATCCAAGCTATATGCTCTACAGGTTCCCTCTAAGAGGGCTTCATGGGTCTTTCTGTTGTTGCAGGGTGACAATGTGGATGGTCTGGTAGGCTTTTTTGGGTCCTAGTCTGATTCACTGATAGGCCCTGACTTGTGCAGATGCTTCTGGCTGCCTGGTCACAAGGTGGCTGGTTGCAGAATCCATGGTATTCTCAGAGATAATGTTGGCTTACTGGTGAATGGAGTCAGGTTTCCAAAGTCTCTGGAGCTGTTACCCACCAACTGGCAAGTGAAGCCAGACTTGGGGGTTAGTGCCAGACACTGGCAGACAGAGCTGTTTCCTTGAGTCTGGATGTAGGCTCCTGGGATCACAGAACTTGTTTCAGATTATTGGTGGGGGTAGGGGTTCCAATTCCTGACACAGAAGTATGGTGTTCTGGAGGTGGCATTGGCCTGCTAGTGGGCAGGGCCAGTGTCCTGCTGGTCCCAGGGTAGAGACTGTCATATGTTGTAGGTTTTCTTATTTCTCATTGCCTCCTGGTGGTTGAGGCTGGTCTAGAAGTTTATTCAGGCTTCCTGGTGGGAGGGGCCAGTGCCTGTTCAGTGGTGGGTGGTGCTAGGTCTTATACCTCTGGTGAGCTGGGCCTTGTCTAGGGGTATGTCCAGAGGCAGTTGTGGGCTCTTGTCTGCTTATGGGTGGGGCTGTGCCCCTGCCCAGTTAGTTGTTTGGCCTGAGGCATCCTGGCACTGGCATCTTCAGGCTGTTGGATGGTGCTAGGTTTTGGCAATAATGAGCCAAAATATCAGTCGCTTACAGCAGCAGTGTTCATGCCACTGAATGTTCCCCAATATGTCTGACACCAGTGTCTATGTCCCCAGGGTAAGCTGCTCTTCCCCCCTCATCTCTCCAGGAGACTCTCCAAGACCAGCTGGTAGTTCTGACCCAGGTTCCTATCAAATTACTGATTTTGCCCTGGGTTCTGGTATGTGTGAGATTTTGTGTGCACCCATTAAGAGTGAAGTCTCCATTTCCCCCAATCCTGTGGGGCTCATGCAATTAATCACCACTTGCCTTCAAAGCCAAATGCTTTGGGGGCTTGTGTTCCCAGTTCCAGCTGCCCAGGCTGTGGAGCCTGTTGTGGTGCTCAGAACTCTCCCTCCTATGGGAGAACCTCTGCAATATAATTATTCTCTAGTTTGTGGGTTACCCACCTGCAGGGTATAGGATTTGATTATATTGTGAATCTGCCCCTCCTGCCTATCTCATTGAGATTTCTTCTTTAAATCTTTTGCTATAGAAGATCTTTTCTGATAGGTATGAGTTTTTTTTCATCAATGGTTTTTCTGTGGTTAGTTGTGATTTTGATGTGCTTGTGAGAGTCTTTGAACTCAAGATCTTTCTACTCTACCATGGTGGCCACGCCCCTTATAATATTTTTTTTTAACAAAAAAAGCCCCTCAAAACCCCAGGTAATTTTCTTACTAATTTTTGTGACCCTCAATTGCCATTATTCTCCTTTCTATTTCCTCTAAAAAGAAACAAAAATATTCTCCTTTATCCATTAATATTTGATTTAAATTCAACATCTTATAAATTAAAGCTGTTTTTGTACAGGTTTAATGTAAAAGGCTGATTCTTTTTTATTTTTTAATATGTTTTTTAAGTATTTTGTTTGTTTTGGATTTTTTTGTTTTTTGTTTCTGTTTTTGTTTTGTTTTTTTGGCTGTGTTGGGTCTTTGTTGCTGCAAGCGGGCTTTCTCTGGTTGTGGTGAGCAGGGGCTACTCTTCATTGTGGTGTGTGGGCTTCTCATTGCAGTGGCTTCTCTTGTTGCAGAGCATGGGCTCTAGGCATGTGGACTTCAGTAGTTGCTACACGCAGACTCAGTAGTTGTGGCTCATGGGCTCTAGAGCACAGGCTCAGTAGTTGTAGTGCACAGGCTTACTTGCTCCACAGTATGTGGGATCTTCCCAGACCAGGGATCAAACCCGTGTTCCCTGCATTGGCAGGTGGATTCTTGACCACTGCACCAGCAGGGAAGTCTGAAAGGCTGATTCTTAATAGCAAAATCATTACTTTTGTTCTACTTTCTTAGTTTTATGCTAGATATTTTTCTACTTTTCAAGCATGTTTTTAGTTTGAGTAACATGTAGCAAAGTGT
Source organism: Hippopotamus amphibius kiboko (assembly GCF_030028045.1). NCBI lineage: Eukaryota > Metazoa > Chordata > Mammalia > Artiodactyla > Hippopotamidae > Hippopotamus > Hippopotamus amphibius. The sequence continues at coordinate 46,430,465 of NC_080194.1, read as the reverse complement.
ATCTCATGTTGTCCATGTCCTAGTGCTAGAAAACATCATCACACATCTTGTACATTAATAGTACTGGCCTTTCCTCCTTTTTGAGGGGTGAAAGGGGCTTTATTTTAATAGAATTTGGAAATGGTGTCAGAATTCAAGATTTCATTACTGTAGCAACAGAGAGTAATGGAAAGACTAAATGTGAAACAGAGTCACTGTTGCTATAGTGACAATCAGTTGCCTTACCAAATATACTTACTGTTACATTCTGGTTCCAGTTTAAAAATATGCTTATCTATATGAATGCTCCAAAAGGGAAGAAAAAGTTCAAAATTACTTAAGACAGAGAGAAGTCCTTCAAGAGATGAAAGCAGTTTGTTTCACTATCCTATATTTAATAGGATGCCCGAGTCCACAAAAAGCCTACAGGGGAAATAGAAGTAATCATTTCTGTTCAAATAAGTATCCTTTCTATTTGCAGTCAAAGAAATTGAAGCACAGAGTCTCAGGCATGTCTGTATTGTCATTTCATGCTATTTCAAATTCATTTTCTCTGAGCTTCTGTAAATAGGGAATTTTGCCGCATTGAAATGGAGGACTTTTTAAGCAGTAGCACTTGAGGAAGTCACATGTCTGCCAGACAACTGAAATTAAGGCAAAATCATTCAAGCAAGCAACAATTTATTTTAGCCCCTTTGATTATCTTTTCCTTTTCCTTTCAGCAGTCTCCTCCCCTTGCTGACAAAACATTCTCATAATAGTAACTCATCAAGACCCTCCCCACCTCGCAACTTCCTAGTGACACTGATTTCTACCTTTCTCTAACTCTTCCCATAATTATTTCCAGTAGACTAAATCTAGGGAGGACAGTGCCCACTTTTACCATTGAAAATGCAGTTCCTTTTTTAATTGGCTTTTTTGTATTTTTGATGTTGAGTTGTATGAGCTGTTTATATATATTGGATTTTAATCCCTAATTGGTCATATCATTTACAAATATTGTCTCCCATTCAGTAGGTTGTCTTTTCATTTCATCAATGGTTTCCTTTCCTGTGCAAAAGCTTTTAAGTTTAATTAGGTCCCATTTGTTTATTTTTGCTTTTATTTCCTTTGTTTTAGGAGACAGAATTGAATAGATATTTTTCCAAAGTGGAAATGCAGATGGCCAGAGGCACATGAAAAGATGCTCAACATCACTAATTATTAGAGAAACTCAAGTCAAAACTACACTGAGATATCACCTCATACCTGTCAGAATGGCTATAATCATAAAGAACACAAATAACAAATATTTGCAAGGATGTGGAGAAAAGGGAACCCTTGTACACTGCTGGTGGAACTGTAAATTGGTGCAGCCACTGTGGAAACAGTATGGAGGTTTCTCCAAAAACTAAACATAGAACTACCATTTGACCCAGCAATTTCACTCCTGTATATATATATATATTAAAAAAACCCAAAACACTAATTCAAAAATATACATGCACCCCAATGTTCATGGCATCATTATTTATAATTGCCGATATGGAGGCAACCTAAGTGTCCATCAACAGATAAATGGATAGGAAGATGTGGTATATACATACAATGCAATACTACTCAGCCATAAAAAAAAAAAATGAAGTTTTGCCACTTGCAGCAGCATAGATGGACTTGGAGGGCATTACGCTAAGTTAAATAAGTCAGACAGAGAAAGACAAATACTCTGTTATCACTTATATGTGGAATCTGAAAAAATAAACTAGTGAATATAACCAAAAAAGAAGCAGACTTAGAGATATAGAGAACGAACTAGTGATTACCAGTGGAGAGAATGAAGAGGAGAGGGACAAGATAGGGGTAGGGGAGTAAGAAGTACAAGTTATTAGGTATAAAATAAGCTACAAGGATAGATTGTACAACACAGGGAATATAGCCAATATTTTATAGAACTATAAATGGAGTATAACCTTTAAAAATGGTTAAAAACAAGCAAAAAAAGAAAAGTAACCGCTAAAATAAATAAATATTTGTTTGTAAAAATTGCAGTTCCTAGCACAAGGCCTGACTCATAGTAAGACACAATACATATGAATTGAATGAATGAGCTTCCAATACATGATATCCTTTGTTTTAGTTCTCTAAGATCTACTGGATGACTGAAACACCAAATCCAAAGTTATATGTAAATAGACAGTAATGGTCTAATAGGTCACTTTTCTCAAAGTACAGCCTACTTTAGAAATGACTGATATTTATAGGGTAATTTTGTAGGTGGTTGTTGGGAAATCAAGATATATTTATTTCACAGAAGCAATGTATGAAATGGTAAAGTTTCTGTGTTGACCAGCAAAAATACATATAATGCCAAATGTGTCTGAGCTATGCAAATAATAGTCCCACTTCCATAATTTCCAGTCCTGTTCATAAAATTGTTTCAATTATTCAAAATTGACTTTCATTTTCATTTCAGGATTTCAGGAGCTTGTCTCCACCAGCCAAAAATGGTAGTTCTGGCAATAGAAAACATTGTTAGGTATCAGTAATGTGTTAGCTATGTTTCTATAGTAGGCAGGGTAATGTCCCATGAAAGATGTCCACATTCTAACTCCCAGAACATTTAAATATGTTACCTTACATGGCAGAATGGATTTTCCACATGTGATTAAGAATCTTGAGATGGGGAAATTCTGTATTATCTTGGTGAGCCCAATTTCATCACAAGCATCCTGATAAATAAAAGGGAGAAGAGTATCATAATGATGCAGTGTGAGAAGACTTAAGACATTGCTGGCTTTGAAGAGAGAGTAAGGAATCCTGAGCTAAGGGATGTGGGCAGCCTCTAGAAGCTGGAAAAGGCAATGAAATGAATTTTAACCCAGTGACTCCAATTTTGGATTTCTGACCTCCAGAATTATAAGACAATAAATTTGTGTTGTTTTAAGCCACCAAGTTTGTATTTTTATTAAAGCAGCAGCAATAGGAAATTAGGGCAACTTCCACATCTACATGGGGGAAATGAGTTCTCAAAGAGCAGTAGTTTTGAAATGCTTTTGATTTGGCCCACTTAAATTCCATTTAAAAACTTTTCCTTCACCCACTACAGCTATCGTTAATTTCTAGTGAGCAAAAGAACTCTAATCATACTGAAAATGTACAAAGTACAATAAAAAAAGAGAAATAACCATTATTAAAAGACAAAAAATCAGCAAAAGTAAAGATTTTATGAATATATTAATGTTAACAGCAATCAAAATCTACAACCAGGATAAACCAATGCAGATAATTCAATAATAACAATTTTCCCTCTAGAAAATTTTGGAGATTCCAATGATCTGCATATGCGCATGCACAAAGAGGAAGTTTGCAATATTGCCAAGAACTATGTGTCAGACTCTCAGTGAATTCATGATGTACTAGTTTCAGTTTATGAGTATCAAATTTTATTAACCCTTAATAACATACTAGGTAGTCTACTTGGAATTAACCTTTATCCATATGAAAATTAGTCCTTATTCATATAATTAGGGCTTTTGAAATGGACCCTTAAGAACCAAAAATCAGCCCTTGATTTGGAACACCTGTAAGACAAACAGTAGGCAATCAAGCTTTGACAATCTATAATCATTCTTCTGCAACTTTTGTATAATGTATTGGAGAGGAAATACTTATTGTGTGCATAAGATAAGGAACTGTGAAGAGGGGCTGAAAGAAGGTGAAAGAAAATAATTTCAAATTTTGATTCCTGAGAGATGATCCCATTCATTATGTAGGTCATCATAAATTGATTCTTTTTATTGTAAGTCTTTGGTTTAAGCCTTTATTTCTCATTCATCTATTCATGTTTCACAATGTATCTCTAGAATACAAGGAATATGATATTATCACAACTTAATCTAGGTTTAAAATTAACAATTATTATAGTTTAATCTAATATTAGAGTTACCCTACCAGATAACAATAATTTGGTTGCTATATTTTCAAAAAGCTCCATAGAAAACTGATAGCAGATGTTCCAGATATTAAGATGGGAGCCATTAAATCACAAGAGTGGAAGGTTCTCTACAGTTGACCAACTTCAAATAGCTTAAATGTTTGAATCTCATCTGCCCAACACCACTAAGAACTTTCTACCTAAACATTCCCAGTTCCTTTCATTAATTTTCAAACCAGAATTTCAAGCCTCTCCACACCTTGGTCCTTTAGAATACTTCTAGTGTTCTCTTTTAAAATGTGATATGCAATATTCTAGATATAAAATAAGACCTCCCTGTAACAGAACAATCAAACCATCATCTTCCTTATTAATGAAGGCTAAGATTACATTGATCTGCTATTTATTTTAATTGCACATTTATTCATTCAACAAAAATGTATTGGGAATCTACTATGTAAACAACAACAACAAAAAAATCCCTGCTCTCATGGAGTTTACACTACATGACCTATATCATTGACTTATAAATGTATGTCCTAAATTCATCTGAATTTATTTTAAATCTATCCAGCCTGTTTCCTGCTAGCTTCACACCCCTTTTAAGCCACTGATTATCCACGAGATGGTAACTTCTGCTCTGTTCTGAAAACATTTTTAAAGTTTTCATAGCTTACCATGTGTAAGAGTTGCCATTCTTTCACAATAAACAGATCTTTAAATGAATATATTTTATCCACATTTTACACTTGTTATCATTTAACTCAGTTATTTACTATTTCCTTCCTGAAAACAATACCATCAAGTGAGAAAAAGCAGAACAATAGTGAAGCATCTTAGAAAACTAAGCAACAATAACAACAACAGCAGCAAAAAAACCAATAAAACAAAAGATACAACCTCAGCACTTTGAGAATGATGAAAAGAAAAAGAAATTATGCACAAATACAGGAAGCTAAGCATTGTTTTGTAGTTAATTGCCAAAATTAACAGCAGCACACTACTGAGGACAATTGTTGAGAAGAACATCACCTGGTATTCTCTATGTTGGCTATTTGATGACACTTGTTTTCATTCATGTATGTGGACTTTAAACATCATTTTTAATTATGCCATAAAAAAAGCTGAACATGCTTTTTGTTTTATGCAGAAAACAAAATGGTTTTGCAGCATCACTGACTAAAGTAATAACTTATTTCAAGGCAGTTTTCAAAAGCACGAGTCATTACTTTTGCTGGGAAGCAAGACTCCCTAAGGTCATTTGATTCAACATACATTAACGCACCAGTTTCTCACAGCTAACAAAGGAAGGGAACATTCTAACATGACTGTTTGTATTTCTCTCTCACCCCCAAAACTAATGAGTCTTTTTGATTTTCCTTCTTCAGTGTATTTTTCAAAACTGTTTTATTCTATCTCCTCTGTGTTGTGGTCCTCAACATTTTTTGCCCATGAAAAGTAAGGTCTCCTTAATAACCCCCTGCACCAATCCATCCTGTTCACTGCTGTCAAGATTCTCATCTTGAAGCATAGATCTCATCTTGAAGCATAGATCCCATCTTGTTACTATCTTCCTCAAAAATCTCTACCCCTCACCCTGCTTCCTTTATTCTTTTTCATACCAACATTTCATTTATAACTTCTGAGTTTTTACAAGGTAATTTTTATTTTGTTTTCTTATCACTAACAAGCTCTTTACCCTGCCTTTATCTTTTATCTGGGATTTTATACATGTGGGGATTTCTTTGTATTGTTTACTTAGGGGAGAAAAGATGGTGAGGGAAGGTGAGGAGTCTATGTGTTTTTAAGCTGTGCTACATTCTAATGAATATGTGGATTCCTGTCTCTTTATTAGGAAGGTAGGTAACAGTATTAATGAAATAAAATTCACATTTTATGGCAAGACAAGAAAAATTTAAACATATTTTCTCTCTGCCCATTTGGGCCTACTCCCTTCTCTTTAGTGAGCATTATACATTAACCAGACCTTAGAAGAGACAGGAATGCCTGTTCAACTGAAAAGAGCAATTTTTTCCTGGCACCAGTAACGTAGCTCCTTAGGAGATAATATTCCTTTCTCAATCCTGTAAAGGTTTACCATGACCCCACTACTTGCCTTGTATGTGCAAATTTGGATGATGCAAACTGTCAATATGTTACTTTTATGTATAATCCTTTGTCTCAAAATGTATCTAACTGTGCTTTGACAGTTAACCTTTTATTAAACATAGATAACCAAAATAGGGTTCCTGTTCCATTTATGTCATTTAGTAACCCAGTGACTAAAGAGGTTTTTCCACCTCTAAAAGATGTGAACACTAATCCTTGTCTACCTACCTCATGCACTCGCTCTGATGTTCGAAGAAGATAAAATGGGTGAAAGTGTTGAGGAGGAAAGATATTATTATTGTTCCTTGAAAAATGTCTATGTGTCTATATTACTAATTTGTGTTTGCTCATATATGTTTGTTTTCATTACCTCATGATTGTTCTTTCCAATTATAAAATGAGATATTTGAGATTAGGTCACTGTAGTCCCTTTGTGGTAGCTTTCAATTTAGGTGGAATATCATTTATTAAACATAGAAATTATCCTACTATGTTATTTTAATGACAATCTTTTAAGCAATATTAGCATTTTTCATTCCAAATATACATTTTGGTTGAATATGATTAGAAAACATCCTACATTTTTAAGTTATCAAAATGATTTTCTAATTATTTGAAGAGGTCACAAAGCCTTAAAGGAATTCCATGGTTCATTGTTTCTTGACTAAGGTAATTTGAAAGAGGAAATAAAAATCAATTGTGCTTATCTGAATAATAGAAAAAAAAAGGAGAAATCAAAGTAGCAGTAAAATTGTATTGGCTGTTTTTCTTTCTGTAGAGCAAGAATATTTCTAATTTATAGTCAGCTGAGTGACTTAATCTGCAGAATTGGTCAATAATGTATTTCAATCATTCTCAAACTTTGATGCACTTTAGTTAATGACAGAAGGGCTCACTTTTTAATAATTCAGATGTAGCATAACGTTGAACAAGGCTAATTTTTTTTCTAGTAATAAAGTAGAAACATTGATCAAATAAAGTTTCACAACTATGCTACTTCCAACTATGGTTTCGTGGAATTAAGTTTTCTAGTCAATTTAATAATCTGGTTAATAAAAACTTTTATAAAGAAGTGATGTGGTTTCAAGAAAGTAGTTCTAAGTTCTATCCTGAACTGCTCATCTTCAGTTGACTAGTTGTGTGTCTTCAGACAAGGTATATAACTATTTACGCCTCAGTTTCCTTATCTCTTAACTCATAAAATGGAGATTATGATATCTAACTGATTATAGTATGATGAATAAGAAATGTATATAAAGTACCTATTTCTGTTGTTTGATATCTGTCTTGGAGGGAGGACTGGCCATTTTGCTGCCAATGTCACTAATATCAGCCTTATCTCTTCTATAACTACTGTTGTCACCCTTTACTCCCACTACTTGTTCTTGCTCCTGACGGGTCAGAGGCGGACCCTTTCTTCACCAGAGGGTCCTGAAAAAGATAACCTCATATTTTAACTTTTCTTATAGTCCTTTTTTCTATATAAGCTTCTCTTGAGCTTGGTTAGTGGAAACTTGAATCCTGCCCACAATCAGTCTCAGTGCCAGAAGAGCTCCCAGAGGTTAGGGCAGCCATTGTTGTTTCCCTCTACCCCACCCAACAAACACACAACATATTTCTTTGAGACTCTTAATTTTAGTGTCTGTTTGACAGTCCCACAGTCTATAGGTGCAGTGAACAGGACTCCTAGTGACTTATGCCTCCTCATGCTGAACTTTCTAGTAGGTACAATATCTCTCCTAAAACTTTAGGGACATCACATCTAAAGATTTCTGATTGCCTGTAGATGATTCTCTCTATGGCAGTTCCTCTCTTAGCACTTGCTAGTCTGACTAGGGAATCATCTACTGTATCAAGTTATAGAACTGGGCTTGCCTTGAGAGTATTATACAGCTATGCCTAAGGTCTATTCTTTGATTTGCCTTTCTAACGTGGTTTGAAAGGAACCAGAATAAAAAGAGAAAGAAAGAAAGAAAAGAGTGCCTTGAATTTAATCCATTTAAGAAAAACATTTCAGCAAGTAGGCCACACAAATTTTCACTAAAACTTTAGATCAATACAGTAATCAAACAAAAAATCTGCTATGCTTTGAAACAGCAGAGCTACAAATCTATATTGTCTTTGCATTTAGCTGTCAAGGGATAATATACTATTTGTATATGCAGCCTCTACTACTAGAAACACATGATGGTCAAAAATGTACTTTACTTTACCAAAATATCAGAACAAAACATTAAATACTGTTTTTGAGAATCCTGAAATATTATCATTAAATGTTTAATAAGCACCCACAGGATGGGCTGTAGTCTATTAGGTTCTTTGGGACCCCTGTAATTTTAATTAGAGCAGTTCTTTCCCTCAGAAACTTTTTTTTAATTTTTAAATTAATTTTTCTTGGAATATAATTGCTTTACAATGTCATGTTAGTTTCTACTATACATAATGGGAAATAGCTATACATATACATATATCCCCTCTTTTTTGGATTTCCTTTCCATTTAGGTCACCACAGCACTGAGTAGAGTTCCCTGTGCTATACAGTAGATTCTCATTAGTTTCTATTTTATACATAGCAATATATACATGTCAGTCCCAATCTCCCAATTCACCCCACCCAGCCATCCCCCCTTAGAATCCATACATTTGTTCTCTACATCTGTGTCTCTATTTCTGCTTTGCAAATAAGTTCATCTATATCATTTTTATAGATTCCACATATAAGTGATATCTGATATTTGTTTTTATCTTTCTGACTTACTTCACTCTGTATGAAAGTCTCTAGGTCCATCCACATCTCTGCAAATGGCACAGTTTCATTCCTTTTTATGGCTGAGTAATAGTCCATGGTATATACGCACTACAACTTCTTTATCCACTCCTCAACTGATGGACATTCAGGTTGTTTCCATGTCCTGGCTATTATAAATAAGTGTTGCAATGAACATTGGGGTGTATGCATCTTTTTGAATTATAGTTTTCTCCAGATATATACCCAGGAGTGGGATTACTGGGTCAAATGGTAGTTATATTTTTAGTTTTTGAAGGGACTTCAATACTGTTCTCCACAGTTGCTGTATCAATTTACATTCCCCCTAACAGTGTAGGAGGGTTCTCTTTTCTCCACACCCTCTCTAGCATTTATTGTTTCTAGATTTTTTGATGATGGCCATTCTGAAATGTGTGAGGTGATATCTCATTGTAGTTTTGATTTGCATTTATCTAATAATTAGTAATGTTCAGCATCTTTCTATGTGTTTGTTGGCCATCTGTATGTCTTCTTTAGGGAAATGTCTGTTTAGCTCTTCTGCCCATTTTTTGATTGGGTTGTTTGTTTTTCTGACATTAAGCTGCATGAGTTGTTTGTATACTTTGGAGATTAATCCCGTGTCAGTTGTTTCATTTGCAAATATTTTCTCCCATTCTGGCCCTCATAAACTTTAGAATGAAATAAGGAAAGAAGCAGGTAAACATTAAGCATAATACATACTGATTTAGGCAGTATTAAGTACATAATTTACTTGTTAGATCACTGAGCAAAGCCACCATTTTAAAATTATGTTATAATACTGTTCTCTTTAACTTTAAATCTGTACCCAAAGCTAAAAAGCCACAGAATTATATTTGAAAATAAATATACAATGTAAATTTCAAAACTGGAGTGTCAATAATAAAAACTAACCCTCATATGGTGCTATTATAGGCCTGGCACTATTCAAAGGGTTCTATATATGTTAACACACTGAATTCTCACAATGATCCTGTGATGATGACAATACTAATATTTGTCTCTTTCAGAGGAAGAAACTGAGTCACTAAGATGCTAAATAGCTTAATGATAGAGCCCTCTGTCTCTCTATACCAAATTCCTAGTGAGGGGAATTAAGAGTGAAAGAGGAATGACTTGTTCAAAAAAAATAATTCCACATTGCAAAATTGAAGCTTAAATCTCTCAGATATTCACAAACACAAGACAACTAAATGTATAAGACAGAAAACATTAGTTTAAGAAAACTATGTTTTGAAATTTAAAAAATATATATATAGGCATTTTCCTCGTGAAGTATCTGCTTCAAGGCATTATGGACTAATATGTTAGGAGGAATTAGTTTATGTAGCAGATTTCTTTCAAAATGGGATATAAGTAAGAAAAATAAAATGAGAGAAGACTAGTAGAAGGAGAAAGGGTAATTAACCTTTCTTGACAATTTGATCCAGAGCTGACCTTAAGCAAGATATGATTTACCTTTAGAAAATAAATTTATCATCTGGAATAGTTAATATTGATTAACAAACTGCTGTTTATTATATTTAAATTCATTTTGGCATTGGTTCAGATACAGTTAAGGATATGCAGTTTCTAAAACTTTATTTAGTTATTCAACAAATATCTGTTAGGCGCCCGTGATGTACCAGCTATCAGGTACTTGAGATGTATCTGTAAAACAATAGACAAAGAACCCTGGCCTTAACAGAACTTAAAGCCTATTAGAGGGAGATATAAAATATAACTATATAGTGTGTTAGAAGTTAAGAAGTGCCGAGACCAGCTCGGCGACTCGAGGTGAGTGACGGGTGCCGCAAGCTTGAAGAAGACACAGACACAGACTGAAGAGAAAGATGGGACCGGGGGGCTCAAGACCTCTTGGATCAAGAGCCCCGCTGACTCATCCCAGGCTGCTTTTATTGAGTTCGTGGGCTAACATTCTCAGGTTACACTCATAAACAATCAAAGGCCTCACATGACTGAGGCAATTATCTTTGTTTACTTCCTGGGTCCGAGTTGAGCAGGTGTGGATTTGAGCTGGGGGTGGAGAGCAAAACAGCCCTGGGGGCAGGAGACCTCTCTCAGATATTAGGGGTCTGTGCCCCACCCGTGTTGGCCCCTCTGCGACTGTGCCTGTCTTAGGTTGTTCCTCCCTTGAGGAATCTTACCCGTCTCTGGCTAACCAGTCATCCTCTAGGGCCAAACACGGTGATATAAGGAAGGTTCTATGCACCACCCCTGTTGGCCCCTCTGCGGCTGTGCCTGTCTTAGGTTGTTCCTCCTCTGAGGAACCTTACCCGTCTTTGGCTAACCAGCCATCCCTCAGGACCAAACAGGGTGATATTAGTCTCCACGCCCCGCACCCTCAGCTCCTCCACTGCTCAAGCAGGACATTCTGAATCCCATCGCTCGGCCCACATACTTCAACACTTTCAATGCTTCAAAAAGGTTCCAGAATGTCTTCCCACAAAGAAGTGACATGGGTAAAGGACAAGCAGTGTGAGGGGTTGGAGGCTTTAGGGGAAGTTGGATGATTGTAGGTTTAAACAGAGTATTAGAGTAAGTGCATTGAGAAGGTGACATTTGAACTTAGCCTTGAAGATGGAGAAGGATTTAGCCATGCAGAAAGCTGGGGAAGAATATTCCAACCAAAGGAAAGAGTCAGTATAAAAGCCCTTAAGAGGAACTACTTGTGCTGAGTGAGTGAAGGGGAGAATAGTAACAGAGGAGGTCAGAAATACAAGAGGGAACAGGTCCACTGTATGGGCTTTGATTTTCTTAGAGAAATTTGGAGCCATTGGAAGGTTTTGAGCAGAAAAATGGGGTGATCTGATCTACAGTTAACTTAATGATATCACTCTGGCTGTTGTGTTGAGAACAGATTGCAGGGGTGGAAGAGTGGAAGCAGAGAGAGTAATCAAGAGGCTATTACAATAATCTGTATAGAATACGATTGTGGCCCAGGTAGAAGCAGAAGAAGTGGTAATACTGGTTATTTTTTTAAGGGAGAGCCTCCAAGAATTCCTCTCAGATGTGACATAGGGTGTAAACAAGAAAAGTTGAAGATGTCAACAAAATATTTGGCCTGAGGAGTTAGCCGCAAAGATGGTGGAGTAGAAGGACCCTGAGCTCACCTCTTCCCATGAGTATACCAAAATCACAAAAAGCTGTAGAACAATCATCAGTGAAACAGACTGGAACCTACCAGAAAAGAGTTTCTACAACTAAAGACATAAAGAAAAAACAACAAGACAGGTAGGAGGTGTGGACTTGTGATATGATCAAATCCCAGAAACACCAGGTGGGCAACCCACAAAGTGGAGAACAATTATATTGCAGAGTTTCTCCCACAGGGGTAAGAGTTGTGAGCCCCAGATCAGTCTCCCCAGCTTGAGTGTCTAGCACCAGAAAGTGGAGACCCCAGAGAATGTGGCTTTGAAGGCCAGTGGAGCTTAATTGTTGGCATTCCATAAAACTGGGGGAAAGAGAGACTTAACTCTTAAAGGATGCCCACAAAATCTCATGTGCACAGGGACCAAGAGCAAAAGCAATAATTTGGTGAGAGCCTGGACCAGAACTATTTGCTACAGTTGGATGGTCTCCTGGGGAGACTGTGGCTCACCCTGGGAACATAGACACTGATGAGGGATATATCAAGGAGGATTTATCTGTCTGAACCCACTTGGTGGCTGACACCTTGGGTCATTAGCACCAAAAACTAGACCCACCCAACAGCCTGTCACCTCCAGGACTGGGATGCCTCAGGCAAAACAACTAACTGGATGGGGACACAGTTATACGCATCAGGAGACAGGCTGCCTAAAGACTTCCTGAGCCAACAGCCACCTCACAACATGTCCTTGGACACAATCCTGCCCACCAGAGGGCCAAGGCACAACTCCAATGACCAATGTGCAGGCACTGACCCCAGCAATCAGGAAGTCAGCACAAGCATCTAGACCAGCCCCATCCACCAGGGGCCAGACACCAGAAGTAAGAAAAGTACAATTCCATAGCCTGCAGGATGCAAACGCAGGCCAGAACCTACCCTGGAAACAGCTGGCCAGTGTCCCTTCTGTGAAAACAGGGGAGTGTACTCCTGGGATGCATAGGATGATTCCTAAAGAGGACCATTTCTCCAAGTTTGAGAAATGTAATTAACCTACCACATACATAAAAATACAAACAGCAACTTAGACAAAATGAGGTGGCAGAGGACTATGTTCCAGATGAAAGAACAATATAAAACACCAGAAAAAGAACTAGGTGACGTGTCTACCCAAGGAAGCATAATGATCACAAAGATGATCAAAGAACTTGGGAGGAGAATGGAGGCACAGAGTGAGAAGTTAGAAGTTTTTAACAAAGAGTTAGAAAATATAAGGAGCAATGAAGCAGAGCTGAAATAATATAATAACTGGAATGAAAAATACACTAGAAGGAATCAGTAGTAGACTGATGCAGAAGAATAAATCACTGAGCTGGAAGACAGAGTAGTGGAAATTACTACTGCAAAACAGAAAAAAGAAAAATGAATGAAAAGAAATGAGGACAGTTTAAGAGACCTCTGGGACAATATCAAGAACACCAATATTTGCATTATAGGGGTCCCAGAAAGAGAAGAGAGAGAGAGAGAGAGAGAAAGGGTCTGAGAAAATATTTGAAGAGATAGCAACTGAAAGCACCCCTAACATGGGAAAGGAAACAGTCACTCAAGGCCAAGAAATGCAGAGAATCCCATTCAGAATTAATCCAAAGAGGGACATCCCAAGGTACCTTATAATTAAAGTGACAAACATTAAAGATAAAGAGAGACCATTAAAGGCAACAAGGAAAAAGCAACAAATAACATACAAGGGAACTCCCATAAGGCTATCAACTGATTTTTCAGCAGAAACTCTGCTGGCCAGAATAGAATGGCATGATATATTTAAAGTGATAAAAGGGAAAAACCTACAACCAAGAATACTCTACCCAGCAAAGCTCTCCTTCAGATTTGATGGAGAAATCAAAAGCTTTACAGACAAGCAAAACCTAAAAGACTTCAGCACCACTAAACCAGCCTTACAAAAAAAATTAAAGAAAATTTTCTAAGTGAAAAGGAAAAGGCCACAACTAGAAACAAGAACATTATGGAATGAAAAATCTCACCAGTAAAGGTAAACATACAGTAAAGCTAGGTAATCATCCACACACAAACTACTAGAGAGCTTAAAAGACAAAAGTAGTAAGACCATCTGTATCCACAATAAGCAGCTAAGGGATACACAAAACAATTAGATGTAAATATAATATCAAAAACAGTAATTGTGAGTGGAGGAGAGTACAAATGCAGGATATTTAAAATGCATTTTCTATGATGAGATCAGCAACTTACAATCATTTATATATATATAGACTGTTATACTGAAATTTCATGGTAATTGCAAACCAAATATCTATGGTAGATACACACACACACAAGGAATCCAAACATAACACTAAAGACAGTCATCATATCACAAGAGAAGAGAAAAAAAGTAGAAAGTGGAAAAAAAAGACCTACAAAAGCAAATCCAAAACAATTAACAAAATGACAGTGAGAACATACATATCAATAACCACATTAAATGTAAACAGACTAAATGCTTCAACCAAAAGATATAGACTGGTAGAATGGATACAAAAACAAGGTCTGTATATATGTTGTCTACAAGAGACTCACTTCAAATCTAGAGACACATGCAAACTGAAAGAGAGGTGTTAGAAAAAACTTATCCCATGCAAATGGAAATCAAAAGAAGGCTGGAGTAGCAATACTTATATCAGACACAACAGACTTTAAAATAGAGAATGTTACAAGACACAAAGAAGGCCACTACATAATAAGCAAAAGATAATCAAAAAGAAGATATAACAATTGTAAATATATACCCGTGCAACATAGGAGCATCTCCATATTCCTAAGAGGGAAATTTATAAAGATACAAGCTTACTTCAGGAAATGAGAAAAATCTCAAATAAACAACCTAACCTTACACCTAAAGCAACTAGAGAAACAAGAACAAACAAAACCCCAAGCTAGTAGAAGAAAAGAAATCATAAAGATCAGAGAAGAAATAAATAAAATAGAGACTAAGACAACAATAGAAAAGATCAATGAAACTAAAAGCAGGTTCTTTAAAAAAAAGAAAAAAGAAAAAGCTTCAGGCAGACACATCAAGAAAAAAATGGAGAGGGCTCAAATCAAAAAATCAGAAATGAAAAAGAAGTGACAATCAACACCTTGGAAATACAAGGGATCATAAGAGACTACTATGAGCAATTATACACCAATAAAATGGACAACCTAGAAGAAATGGACAAATTCTTAGAAAGGTGCAATCTCCTATGACTGAAACAGGAAGAAATAGAAAATATGAACAGACCAATTACCAGTGCTGAAATTGAATCAATAATTAAGAAACTCCCAACAAACAAAAGTCCAGGACCAGATGGCTTCACTGGTGAATTCTACCAAACATTTAGAGAAGAGTTAACACCTATCCTTCTGAAAATATTCCAAAATAATTGCAAAGGGAGGAACACTTCCAAACTCATTTTATGAGGCCACCATCACCTTGATACCAAAACCAGACAAAGATAATACACAAAATAGAAAATTGCAGGCTAATATCACATAGATGCAAAAATCCTTAACAAAATAGTAGCAAATTGAATACAACAACACATTAAAATGATCATACACCACGATCAAATGGGATTTATCCCATGGATGCAAGGATTTTTCAATATCCGCAAAATAATACACCACATTAACAAATTGAAGAATAAAAGCCATTTGACCATCGAAATAGATGCAGGAAAAGATTTTGGTAAAACTCAACATCTATTTATGATAAAAACTCCAGAAAATGGGCATAGAGGGAACATACCTCAACGTAATAAAGGTCATATATGACAAATGCAAAGCTGATGTCATACTCAAGAATGAAAAGCTGAAATCATTCCCTCTAAGATCAGGAAGAAGACCAAGGTGCCCATTCTCACCACTTTTATTCAACCTAGTTTCGGAAGTCCTAGTCACACTAATCAGAGAAGAAAACAAATAAAAGGAATTCATATTGGAAAGGAAGAAATAAAATTATCACTGTGAGAACAAAATTTTTTCAATTTGTATGGAAACACAATACCACAAATAGTCAAAGCATTCTCAAGAAAGAGAAACAGAGCTGGTGGAATCAGGATCCCTGACTTCAGACTATACTACAAAGCTACAGTAATCAAAACAGTATGGTCCTGGCACAAAAATGGAAATATAGATCAATGGAACAGGATAGAAAGCCAGAAATAAACCCACACACCTATGGTCACCTAATCTATGACAAAGGGGGCAGGAATATATAATGGAGAAAAGACAGTCTCTTCAATAAGTGGTACTGGGAAAACTGGACGGCTACTTGTAAAAGAATGAAATTGGAACATTCTCTAATACCATATACAAAAATAAACTCAGAATGGATTAAAGACCTAAATGTAAGGCCAGATACTATAAAACTCTTAGAGGAAAACGTAGGCAGAACACTCTCTGATGTAAATCACAGCAAGTTGTTTTTTGACCCACCTTCTCAGGTAATGAAAGTAAAAACAAAAACAAACAAATTGGACCAAATTAAGCTTAAAATCTTTTGCACAGCAAAGGAAACCACAAACAAAACAAAATGACAACCCATAGAATGGAAGAAAATATTTGCAAACGAAGCAACTGACAAGGGATTAATCTCCACAGTATACAAACATGTCATGCAGCTCAATATCAAAAAAAAAACAACCCGATCAAAAAATGGGCAGAATATCTACATAGACATTTCTCCAAAGAAGACACATGAATGGCCAAAAAGCTCATGAAAAGATGTTCAACATTGCTAATTATTAGAGAAATGTAAATGAAAACTACAATGTGATTTCATGTCACACCTGTCAGAGTGGCCATTGTCAAAAAATTGACAGACAATAAATACTGGAGAGGGTGTGGAGAAAAGGGGACCCTCCTACAGTGTTGGTAGGAATGTAAAGTGATACAGCAACTAAGGAGAACAGTATGGAGGTTCCTTAAAAATATTAAAAATAGAGCTACCATATGATCCAGCAATCCCACTCCTGACGTATATCTGGAGAAAATCATAATTCAAAAAGGTACATGCACCCCAGTATTCATTGAAGCACTATTTACAATAGCCATGACATGGAAGCAACCTATGTGTCCATCAACAGAGAATGGATAAAGAAGAAGTGGTGCATATATACAATGGACTATTTCTCAGCCATAGAAAAGAAAGGAATAATGACATTTGCAGCAACATGGGTGGACCCAGAGATTGTTAGACTGAGTGAAGTAAGTCAGACAGTGAAGGGCAAGTATCATATGATATCACTTTCATGTGGAATCTAAAAAAATGGTACAAATGAATTTATTTACAAAAGGGAAATAATGTCACAGATGTAGAAAACAAACTTATGGTTACTGGCAGGGAAAAGAAGGGGAGGGATAAATTGGGAGATTGGGATTGATGTATACACACTACTATATATAAAATATTGAATAGATAACTAATAAAGACCTACTGTATAGCATGGGGAACTGTACTCCATACTCTGTAATGGCCTATTTAGGAAAAGAACCTGAAATGAAATGGATATATGTATATGTATAACAGGTTCACTTTGCTGTACCCCTGAAACTAACACAAGATTGTAAATCAACTATATTCCAATAACAATTTAAAAAAAAGAAAGGAGGGAGGGGAGACAGGGAAATTAGTCAGTAGGTGGGTAGATAATCCTTACTTCCCCATTCCTCCAGCCTTCATTATCCATTCCATTTCATGTCTCCTTCCAAGCTTTATGCTAAATGTTCAGTATTTTCTCAAGGCGTTGTGAATGTGAGCAAATTTAGGATTCAGGGACAAGCCGAGGGGAAAAATTGGTTGTGAAGTGATACTGTAAACAGAAAAGTGAAGAAAATTAAATGTATTCACTTCTTAAAAATACCTTTAAAAGCATAAAAACGTCTCTGTTTGGAGATGACATGATACTATGTATGGAAAATCCTAAAGATGCCACCAGAAAACTACTAGGGCTCATCAATGAATTCAGTAAAGTTTCAAGATACAAAATTAATATACAAAAAATGATTGCATTCTATGCACTAACAATGGCCTATCAGAAAGTGAAATTAAGAAAAAAATCTCATTTACCATTGCATCAAAAAGAATAAAATACCTAGGACTTAAACTAACTAAGGAGGCAAAAAGACCTCTACTCTGAAATCTATAAGGTGCTGATGAAAGAAATTGAAGACAACAGAAACAGATGGAAAGATATACCATGTTCTCGGACTGGAAGAATCAATATTCTTAAAATGACTATACTACTCAAGGCAATGTACAGCTTCAATGCAAACCCTATCAAATCACTAATGGCATTTTTCACAGAACTAGAACTTAAATTTTTAAATTTGTATGGAAACACAAAAGATCCTGAATAGCCAAAACACTTTTGAGAAAGAAGAACGGAGTTGGAGGAATCATGTTCCCTGACTACAGACTATACTACAAAACTACAGTAATCAAGACAGTATGGTACTTGCAGAAAAATAGACACAGATCAATGGAACAGGACAGAAAGCCCAGAAATAAACCCACACACCTATGCTCAATTAATCTATGACAAAGAAGGCAAGAATATACAATGGAGAAAAGACAGTGTCATCAATAAGTGTTGCTGGGAAAACTGGACAGCTACATGTAAAAGAATGAAATCAGAACATTCTCTACAACCATATACAAAACTAAACTCAAAATGGATTAAAAATCTAAAGGTAAGACTGGATACTATAAAAAATCTAGAGGAAAACCTAGGCAGAATACTCTTTGTTATAAATCTTAGTAATACTTTTTTTTTGGATCTGTCTCATAGAGTAATGGAAGTAAAAACAAATATAAACAGATGGGACCTAATTACATGTAAAAGCTTTTGCACAGCAAAGGAAATCATAAACAAAATGGAAGGACAACCTACAGAATGGGAGAAAATATTTGCAAATAATATGACTAACAAGGCATTAATTTCCAAAATATACAAACAGCTCATACAGCTTAATAGCAAAGGAACAGTTTAATATCAAAAGAAAAACAACCCAATCAAAAAATGGGCAGAAGTCCTAAACAGACCTTTCTCCAAAGAAGATATACTGATGGCCAATGGGCAAATGAAAAGATGTTCAATATTGCTAATTATTAGAGAAATGCAAATCAAAACTACACTGAGTTTTCACCTCACACAAATTAGAATGGCCATCACCAAAAGCCTACAAATAATAAATGTTGGAGAGGGTATGGAGAGAAAGGAACCCTCTTACACTGTTGATGGGAATGTTATTTGGTGTAGCCACTATGGAGAGCAGTATGGAGGGTCCTTAAGAAACTAAAAATAGAGTTACTACATGATCCAGCAATCCTACTTCTGGCAAATATCTGGAGAAAACTGTAATTCAAAAAGTTAGATGCACCCCCATAGTCATAGTAGCACTATTTACAGTAGCCAAGACAATGAAGCAACCTAAATGTCCATCAGTAGAGGAATGGATAAAAAAGTATGGGGTAAGGCTTTTTCTGGCAAGGCAGAGGGGCAGATGGGTACGTTGAAGGTCACAGGATGAGGCGTTTTTGCATTTTGAAAGATTGAAATCATGGCAGGTCCAGAAACTGATGCCCAGTTCCATTTCACTGGTATAAAAAAATATTTCAACACTTACACTCTCATAGGGAGAATGAATTGTGTACTGGCCACATACAGAGGTATTGCTTTGATAGCCTTATACTTCAAGTTAAGGTCTGAAAAATCTCCAGCTGTGAAAGAAACATAAACAGATTCTAAACTGTACCTCATATGTTAAGTTCCCATGCCTGAAGAAGCTACTGTCAATTCATCATGTGATACTCAATTTGTACAATAAATTGTGAATCTGGAGGAAAAAAAAGAAGTGTATATATATATATATATATATATATATATATATATATATACACACACACACACACACACATATATATATACACTATATATATATACACACACACACATATACATGTATATATTTCATGGGATATTACTCAGCCATGAAAAGAATGAAATAATGCCATCTGCAGCAACATATCTGGACCTAGAGATTAAATTTCCAAAAGTCCACTCAAGGCCAAGAAATCCATATCAAACGCCTGCCATCAAATTTTGCCTAGGTGGATTTCTCCCTTCCAGAGGTCCCCAAAATATGAAGGTTCCTACACATGCCAGGAAACAGTCTTTCTCATTCACCTGGTAAGGCTGCTCACAACCCACCTAAGAGTCTCCAATTTTTGAAGGGAACAGGCAGAGGGAAAAGAAAAATATCTCAGTTTTACTCACAGAGGTATAATTTATCAAATTGTCATAAATCATAACCAACTTGAGGGGAAGTGCTTCCTTATATCTTTAAAACACAGATCAAAACCCAGTAACATTTCAGACAAAACCCACAGAATTATAACCATATTCACCAGTACATTTAGTAACCAAGCCTCTTGTTAACTTTTTATGAAGCTGTCAGGTCTTTCCTTAGGATTTTTGTTTTTTTACTTACACAGTTCCCCAGTATAATCTGAAATTTATCAGAATACAACAACTGTCTAAAAATCACAGAAAGACTTAAAAAGTCATAGTTAAACATTTGATCACAATGGGATTGACAAAAGAAATTGTGGTAAGCAACATAACTAGAATTATGACTTACAATATTTTATTAGGACATTAGATTTTTAGGAATTACATGTAATTTCTAGAATATCTATATCAGTAACATTTCCCATACAATATAACCTAAAAAGATTTATTACTGATTTGACCATACTTTCCATGTAATTTAACATACCAAATGAACATAATTAGTTTAATATTTCTCTTTGAGATGCTTCAAGGGCACTTTAAAGCATCCAAAGTTAGCTAGAGGTCAAAAGGACTTCATTAGAATTTGATTTAGGAAGCTTTGTCAAAAAAAAAATCAAAAAGGGTTTAGAAAACTCAGTCAGATAGGATGACAGGTTACTTTGAAACAACAGTTATTCACTTAACCAAAGTAACAATAAAGATTTCAAAGGCAAATACAGAACAGATCACTTAAAAGGTAAAGAAACTTGATATCTGTTATCAAATGCAGTTCAACATTTTAAGAAACCTCATCGTCTTAAGAGAGAGTCAAGACAAGTAAAAGTTTTGCACCTGCTTACTTTTTTTTTTTTCTTTAAATTTTATTTATTTATTATTTTTGGGGGAGTACACCAAGTTCAATCATCTGTTTTTATACACATATCCCCGTATTCCCTCCATTCCTTGACTCACCCCTCACTGTCTCTCGAGTCCCCCCCACCCTCCCCGTCCCAGTCCTCTAAGGCATCTTCCATCCTCAAGTTGAACACCCTTTGTTATACAACAACTTCCCACTGGCTATCTACTTTACAGTTGGTAGTATATATATGTCTGTGCTACTCTCTCGCCTCATCTCAGCTTCCCCTTCACCCACCGCCCCCTCCCAAACCTCGGGTTCTCCAGTCCATTCTCTGCATCTACGTCCTTGTTCTTGTCACTGAGTTCATCAGTACCATTTTTAGATTCCGTATATATGAGTTAGCATACAATATTTGTCTTTCTCTTTCTGACTTCACTCTGTATGACAGACTCTAGGTCTATCCACCTCATGACATATAGCTCCATCTCATCCCTTTTTATAGCTGAGTAATATTCCATTGTATATATATGCCACATCTTCTGTACCCATTAATTTGTTGATGGGCATTTCGGTTGCTTCCATGTCCTGGCTATTGTAAATAGTGCTGCAATAAACATTATGGTACATGTTTCTTTTGGGATTATGGTTTTCTTTGGGTATATGCCCAGGAGTGGGATTACTGGATCATATGGTAGTTCTATTTGTAGTTTTTTAAGGAACCTCCAAATTGTTTTCCATAGTGGCTGTACCAACTTACATTCCCACCAACAGTGCAGGAGAGTTCCCTTTTCTCCACACCCTCTCCAACATTTGTTGTTTCCAGATTTTGTGATGATGGCCATTCTGATCGGTGTGAGGTGATACTCATTGTGGCTTTGACTTGCATTTCTCTGATGATTAGTGATGTTGAGCATCTTTTCATGTGTTTGTTGGCCATCTGTATGTCTTCTTTGGAGAAGTGTCTATTTAGGTCTTCCGCCCATTTGTGGATTGGGTTATTTGCTTTTTTGGTATTAAGCTGCATGAGCTGCTTGTATATTTTGGAGGTTAATCCTTTGTTGTTTCATAGGCAACTATTTTTTTCCCATTCTGAGGGTTGCCTTTTAGTCTTGTTTATGGTTTCTTTTGCTGTGCAAAAGCTTTTAAGTTTCATGAGGTCCCATTTGTTTATTCTTGATTTTATTTCCATGATTCTAGGAGGTGGGTCAAAAAGGATCTTGCTTTGATGGATGTCATAGAGTGTTCTGCCTATGTTTTCCTCTAGGAGTTTTCTAGTGTCTGGCCTTACATGTAGGTCTTTAATCCATTTGGAGTTTATTTTTGTGTATGGTGTTAGGAAGTGTTCTAATTTCATTCTTTTCCATGTAGCTGTCCAATTTTCCCAGCACCACTTATTGAAGAGGATGTATTTTCTATTGTATATTCTTGCCTCCTTTGTCAAAGATAAGGTGCCCATATGTGTTTGGGCTTACCTCTGAGTTCTCTATTCTGTTCCGTTGGTCTTCCTTTCTATTTTTGTGCCAGTACCAGACTGTCTTGATCACTATGGCCTTGTAGTATAGTTTGAAGTCAGGAAGCCTGATTCCACCAACTCCATTTTTCCTTCTCAAGATTGCTTTGGCTATTCGGGGTCTTTTGTGTTTCCATACAAATCGTAAGATTTCTTGCTCTAGTTCTGTGAAAAATGCCATTGGTAATTTGATCGGGATTGCACTGAATCTGTAAATTGCTTTGGGTAGTACAGTCATTTTCACGATGTTGATTCTTCCAATCCAGGAACATGGTATATCCCTCCATCTGTTTGTGTCATCTTTGATTTCTTTCTTCAGTGTCTTAAAGTTTTCTGCATACAGATCTTTTGCCTCCTTAGGCAGGTTTATTCCTAGGTATTTTATTCTTTTTGATGCAGTGGTAAATGGGAGAGTTTCCTTAATTTCTCTTTCTGCTCTTCCGTTGTTAGTGTATAGGAATGCAAGAGATTTCTGTGCATTAATTTTGTATCCTGCTACTTTACTAAACTCATCAATTAGTGCTAGCAGTTTTCTGGTAGAATCTTTAGGGTTTTCTATATATAATATCATGTCATCTGCAAAGAGTGACAATTTGACTTCTTCTTTTCCAATTTGGATTCCTTTTATTTCATTTTCTTCTCTGACTGCTGTGTCTAAAACTTCCAAAATTATGTTGAATAATAATGGTGAGAGTGGACATCCTTGTCTTGTTCCTGTTCTTAGAGGGGATTCTTTCAGTTTTTCCCCATTTAGAATGATGTTGGCTTTTGGTTTCTCATATATGGCTTTTATTATGTTGAGGTAATTTCCTTCTAGGCCCATTTTCTGGAGAGATTTTATCATAAATGGATGTTGAACTTTGTCAAAAGCTTTCTCTGCATCTATCGAGATGATCATATGGTTTTTATCCTTCAATTTGTTGATATGATGTATCACATTGATTGATTTGCATATATTGAAGAATCCTTGCATCCCAGGGAGAAACCCCACTTGATCATGGTGTATGATTTTTTTAATGTGCTGTTGGATTCTGTTAGCTAGTATTTTGTTGAGGATTTTTGCATCTATATTCATCAGTGATATTGGTCTGTAATTTTCTTTTCTTGTGACATCTTTGCCTGGTTTTGGTATCAGGGTGATGGTGGCCTCATAGAATGAGTTTGGGAGTGTTCTGCGTTCTGCAATATTTTGGAAGAGTTTGAGAAGGATAGGTGTTAGCTCTTCTTGAAATGTTTGATAGAATTCGCCTGTGAATCCATCTGGTCCTGGGCTTTTGTGTGTTGGGAGATTTTTAATCACTGCCTCAATTTCTGTACTTGTGATTGGTCTGTTCATATTTTCTATTTCTCCCTCGTTCAGTCTTGGAAGATTGTATTTTTCTAAGAATTTATCCATTTCTTCCAGGTTATCCAATTTATTGGCATATAGTTGCTTGTAGTAGTCTCTCATGATCTTTTGTATTTCTGAGGTGTCCGTTGTGACTTCTCCTTTTTCATTTCTAATTCTGTTGATTTGCATCTTCTCCCTTTTTTTCTTGATGAGTCTGGCTAATGGTTTATCAATTTTGTTAATCTTCTCAAAGAACCAGCTTTTAGTTTTATTAATTTTTGCTATGGCTTCCTTCCTTTCTTTTTCATTTATTTCTGCTCTGATCTTTATGATTTCTTTCCTTCTGCTCACTTTGGGGTTTCTTTGTTCTTCTTTTTCTAATTGTTTTAGGTGTAAGGTTAGGTTGTTTATTCGATCATTTTCTTGTTTCTTAAGGTAGGACTGGATTGCTATAAACTTCCCTCTTAGAACTGCTTTTGCTGCATCCCATAGGTTTTGGGTTGTTGTGTTTTCGTTGTCATTTGTTTCTAGATATTTTTTGATTTCCTCTTTGATTTCTTTAGTGATTTCTTGGTTGTTTAAGAGTGAATTGTTTAGCCTCCATGTGTTTGTATTTTTTGCAGTTTTTTTCCTGTAATTGATATCTAGTCTCATGGCGTTGTGGTCTGAGAAGATGCCTGCACCTGCTTACTTTTAAAATTCCTTTACTCAATTAAATTTATTTTAACCATAGTCCATCCTGCATGCACAAAACTCTTTTCTCTGGGTCCACTTTCCACAAAACCCTTTTTATCACTTTCTGTATCCATAACTTTATTTTCCCATTTAGAAACAGCCACCTCTAAGCCAGACCTATTTCCTTTTTGCTTCATAAAATGCAATCCCATTCCTCATATCTTCTTTACTGAAAACACACATCCCACTTTCTTTAAGCCACCATGAACTGTCCATTATATCAGCACTCTGCAGATTGGTAAACATAGATCCAAATAATAATTTCTTGAAAAATGTGCTTTCATATAGAAAATATCTCAGTGTGGCACCAAACATATTTATTAATAGTCCTAAACCTTTTGTTTCTCTGTAAAAGGAAGTTGACATTCAGTAATTAATGTTTCAGTATCTTATTTTATTTCCGAATGACCTAACTATTCAATAAACTTCTATCATTTAATTTAACTCTAATTTTTTAAGTTACCAAATAGCTGAAGAGATTATTCTTAAGTACACATTCCTAGAACAATAATTCCTAAAGAGTTTACCCAAAGGCTCTTACCTCACTCATATTACTTAACATTGATGACTCTAAAAACATGTCTATATTAATCAAACCAACAAGCTGAAGCCACCCTCAGTAGCAGATATTGATTTAGCACTGAATATTTCCCAAATCATGTGGTCCTAAAATTTATCTTGGCCATTTTTTTTTTAGACATTTAGATTTAATCTGTAAGTGCTTACTTTTAAGTTAATCAAATATAGTTCATTTAGAAGTTAACTTTTACATAAAAACAGAACAAAAATCTCATAGTTTTTCTATTTGAGTTTAAAAAAAATCTTTCTTCCCCTCCCTGCCTTTTTTTCCCCTGGAGATAGTCCAGATAAGTATTCCTGAAAATGAGGACATAGAGGAGAGAAATACCAATTCCTTTTTTATGGAAGCATAGTTGAAGATTGCCCAGTTTTGTAAAAACACCCTGCAGGGTGGTGCTACAAGATGGAACAGAGCTCTGATCACCCATAACAAGGCTAGTCCAAAAGGGAAAATCCCAACCAACATTCTGCCACAGGCAAAGCCTGACACAATAGGGAAGGATTCCCTGGTGTTGTCACATGTAAGCCCTGTTATTTACCAAAGACATCTCAACCGATCAATGTAAGTAGTGACACACATATGAAACAGGAGGGAAGGGGGCAGGGCATAATCTTTGAAAGAATGACATAGCCTGAGGACATGACATAAACTGATTAGAATCAAATGGGTCCAAGATGGTGGACAAGTCAATTTCCACTAGACCTTGAGCCTCAGTGTATGCTCGTTGTAATACATTAACATGCTAAATGACATACCCACAGGTGCCATGACAGTTCAGAGGCTAACCATAAAAGGCCAAAAAGTGAGCAGTGGCCCAGTTCCTGGAAATCCCCACCCTCCTCACAAATAATTGGAACAATCCTCCTACTCATTAGCCTATGAAATTACGCAGCCCATAAAAACTAACCACACCATATTTCAGGGCTTCTCACCTTCTGAGATGGCTCACACTTTGTCTGTGGAGTGTGTTTCTCTCTAAATAAATCCACTTCTTACCTAAAGACAACAAACAAACAAACAAAAACAACAAACAAAAAATACATGTAATTGAATCACTTTTTTGTACACCTGAAACTAACACAAAATTGTAAATCAAGTATACTTCAATTAAAAAATGAAAAGAAAAATTGACAAACAACAAACAACATTGTCCCAAGGAAATAGGATACAGATGCCATTACAGAGCTGTAAGAGAGTATAGTAGTTTAGCTTTGGAAATAATAAGTTTTCGGTGAATATTGTCCATGAAAAGAGATAACTGGTAGGAATTTTGAGATATATGTGGATTATAACTATACATTTGGAAGCCATCAACAAATGTGTAACCAAGCAGGAACCTTTGGGCCATTTCTAGTACAGACCTCCCCTGCCCCCATGTCCTCTGCCTGCCTCTTATTTGTAGAAAAGCTTTAGTCTCCCAGGCTTCCCCTGAGTCACAAAAGGCTGGTTCAAGAATGAATGATGGAAAGAATGTGAACATGTAGTAATAAATAATGGCAGTTGGGCCAGGAGAACTGGTAACAATTTAAACAATAGATCAGCCATATGACAGAGTCACAGAATCTTTATTTCCTCCCTAAAGGACATAGATAACAGTGTCTGATGCACATTCCTGAGTTGTTTTCCAGATAATGAATCCCCTACAAGATGGAAAAAGCTAACTGCATGATCACCACAAGCATATAGTCTCCAGACCAGCTGAACCTCAGGATTAATGATGTTAACCCCTGTGACAGAACACTGTGATTTCACCATCAACCAATAATAGAATTGCACATAAGCTGATCATGCACCCTGTGACTCCCTCCCTCACCTTGCCTCTAAAAATGCTTCCCTGAAATCCATTAGGGAGTTCAGATCCTTTGAGCATGAGCCTCCCATACTCCTTGCTTGGTCCTTTCAATATACCTTTCTCTGCTCCAAAGATTTCAATTTGGCTTCACTGTGTATTGGGCATAGAAACTTGGATTGGATAACAAAACGGATAGAATTTAAGTCCTTGCTGTTGGATGAGATTGCCCAGGGAGTTAGTGTAGATGGAAAAGATAAGAAGTCTTAAGAGCTGTTCTCTGGGGCACTCAACATTAGGAGATCTGGGAAAAGAGAAGGAAGACACATAGGAGACTGAGATGGAGTGAGGCAAAAAGAAAGGCAGAAGAGGGTAGAGTTCTGGAAGCCCCATGAGCAAAGTATTTTGAGGAGGAGGGAGTGATGAACTGGGTAAAAAAGCTGCTGATAGGTCAGGTATCAAGAATTATCAAGAGGCTACCGACGACCTTGACAAAAGCAGCTTTGGTGAAATGATTGGCAAAAGCCTCAGAGAAGAAAGATAAGAAATGGATGCATACGATGAAATGGGGCAGTTGCTGGAAGGTATAGGGTGTCAACATGTTTGTATCCTGATGGAAATGATGCATACAAATGGGGATGCTGAAGGAGAAAGGAGGAAGAATTGCTGAAGTAAGAGGGGATTTGATCTACTTACAATTAGGGAGTGGCCACAAGAATAGTTCATCTCTTGTAAATAGGGGGAAGGCAGAGTATATAGGCAAAGATGCCAGGAGGTGGGTAGATGTGATTTGGTGATGGGAATTTATGGAAGTTCTCATCAAATCACTTCAGTTTTGATTTTGTGGTGCAAATATGAAAAAGAAAGAGGGGGCAAAGGATTTGAGCATGCCATGTAAGCATGGCAGTGATCATAACATTTGGCAATGGAATTTAAGCAATTTTTACCTTACAATATAGTTTTATCTTGCAATGGTATGGGAGAAAGAGAGGATATAGAGGCAGAGGTTTGAGGGAATATGGCTGCCAAAAATAGTGCAGAGAATGTGAGTAAAGAGACTCAAAAGAGTCCAGATTCTGACCTGTGAGTACTTACTTCCCAGAGAGAACTCAGAATTGAATTTGATATGTTGGTAGACTGTAAGAAATGACACCCAATAAATCATACCTCTTTGTTTCTGTGCTCTTTAAAATATGTCTTTGCTACATGGTATGGTCTATCTCCCATCCCTTTAATCTGTGTTGTTTTGTGAATTGCTCTGACCAATAGAATATAGAAGTGGTGTCTGGCATGCCTGAGACCAGGTCTTGAGGCCCTGTAGCTATGCTGTTTGAGAAAAGTACCGTGGAAAGAAGTTCAGGCTATCCTGATGGAGCCACATGGAGAGAAATGTCCTAGAGCAGTGCTTTCAAACAGAAATTTCTGCTATGATAGAAATACTCTACACTGTCCAATATGGCATCCACAAGTCACACACAACTACTGAGTACTGAAGTGTGACTTGTGATTGAGAAAATACAGTTTAAATTTTAAAAAATTTCAATTAATATAATTTTTGATGTAAATAGCCACATGTGGATAGTGCTTACCATATTGGACAGTACAGCCCTAGAGGAAAGGGACCACATGAAGAGAGAGGCCACGTGGAAGAGAACTGAGCTGTCCCATTGACAGCTAGCACCAAAGCACCAGATGTGTGAGGCCTCCAGCCCTATCTAGTCCATGCAGAAAAAATATAAGCTATCCCTTTTGAGCCCTGCCCAAATCCCTGACCTACAGAATCATGAGCAATAAGATTGTTTTAAGCCATGAGATTTGAGGTAGTTTGTTATGTAGCAATAGGTAATTGATATAGACATTGTGGCAACTAAGTCCTGCCATCCTATGAGGACTTGTCTGGGGTAGCTAGCTGGCCTTTTTTAGGTGACACCTTAATGCCATGTGCTTTTCCATTCAAACTATGATACTGTTATTCTGCAGAAATGGTACCTAGCCCCAGCTAAAGAAGTTGAGGCAATCAAAGTAGAAAGGACCAATTTCATTCATTAAGTATTAGGATCTTCATGTGCAGGCCTCTCACCCCTGCTCAGAGAGATCTCTATGATACAATGGAAGGTTATAACAAGGAAATCTGGGCCCGAGCTACTGGATCTGAGTGTCTATTCTTTGAACTTAATAAACTTTTAAGTTCAGATCCCTCCTACTCCCCATATCATTCTGCCTTTTTTCTCCCCTCAAAGACGTAGATTGTCATAACTCCTGGCCATATGTAAGTGTAACCCACTTAAGGCCAGAGACATTGGCTGAGCAGAACAGTGTCGAGGAATGACAATATGCAGCAGCTGCTGATCTAACTCTTCTTATACAATCACTAGTTTCTAACCTTCAGCCCTCCCCTTACTACTGAGGTCCTGACTGCATTGTATCATCAGTATTCCTGATCACATGGAATTTATACTGCTTGCCTCTGCTTTTGTTTACTCCCCTGATGCTGTGTTAATTATATTTGCAAGATCCAGGAGGACTCTTAAATTATTGACAGGGAGCATTATATGTAAGTGGAATTTTTCATGACTGACCAACCTCATTTTGTATTTCTAAATATCAATAAGCTGACCTCTGCACATTTTCTTAAGTCTGTGTTATTTTGGTGAGGACTATTCTTGGGGAACAGGTGAGAAATGGTAATCTTAATTTACCAGGTAAAAAAATCTTAAAGTAGTACTCTGCACGATATATGAGAGTTTGTCAACATGACTTATTATATAGGGTTGAGTGCATGTACCAAGGTGGGAAATTAATGAGAAAAAAGTTTTTGAAATTCCTTGTAGACTTCTAAGAGTTCTCATCCATTTTATGACTGCTTTAGAGTTCTGTAATCTGGTTGCCTGACCCTCTGCTCATGTGTATACATGAGACCTGCACATCATTCTCCACCTGGCATCAGCCACAGGAGCCACTGTTGAACTTGAGAGATGTGGGTCAAGGAGAAAAAGCTCAAGGCCCTGAAAGAGAGTGGAAAACAAAAATGGGGCCAAACTAAAAGTGTTTGTTACTAATAGAAATCAGGCAAAAATCAAATCTGGAGAGACTTGCAGAAGCAGCAGAATTCTCAGTGAGTTCAAGGAGAATACAGAACACATCTGATTTTCTTGCTATTGTACCCACAAGCCTAGTGTACTGATGACACACATTAGGAACTCAAGAAGTGGTTGTTAAATGAACAAATTAATAAATGAGATACTCATGGTTGAGCCTAACAGGGAACGCTTAGGGCCAAGTCAAAGCTAAACTGTGTTAGGTAAAGTTTTACTTTGTCCCATCAATTCCCTATGCCAAGAGAGATTTGGGTACTTTTCAGATTTAAAATTTTATCTCTAATTGTAGAATGTAAGGCTATGGTAACATGTCAGAGAGTTAGGGGAAGATGGCTTCTGCTGAAATCAAACAAGAAAAAAGAGAGGAGACAAGACATCTATTGAACATTTTCCATTGCCAAGCATGTCATGTGCATCATTTGATTTGATTCTCACAACATTTTGTGGGAGGTACAACTGTTATCTTAATTTTGCCTTTAAAAAATCTGGGGCACAGAATGTTTAAGTAACTTGCTCAAACTTACACAGTTTTTAAACCACGCTATGGTGGAACTGAGATACAAATCCAGACCTGCCTGACTTGAGAGCTGGGTTTTCAATCTCTACCCCTGTGTTTCCAGCCCTGCTTACTGATACGAATTATTTGCAGTGCTTGTTAAAAATATTAGTTCCCAGAACCCGAATCTATTAGAACTTACTAAATGAAAATCTTTAAGAGTAAGGTCCTGCATTCGGTATTTTTAACAGGACTCCCAGATGATTTGTTTTTTGAAGCAAGTTTAAGGAACACTACCTGTATTCTTGCATAGACAGCCCATAACAAAAATTATTGGTTAGAGCTTCAATATTTCATTAAGCAAGGGAAGAAATGGATACTTTAAACTAGTGAATAATTCTCTTTGTGAAAATTCCTAGAAACAAGAGTGCTCATTAATTTGTGCTTGTTAAGACAAATGTGAATTGTATTTAAATGGAAGAATATTGTGGTATATTTTACTCCTTCAGGAACAAACACAAGGTGAGCACTATTTTTAAAAGAAACAAAAAAATTTACTGGTTTGTTTAAAAAAGAGCTATAGTTTGAATTCCAATTAATGTTTCATAACATAAAAGGGTGGTTAATCTCTAAAAGGAAAAAAAATAGGCTAATTGGACTTTTAAATCTGAAGAGGCTACAGAGAGAGCCTTTTTTTGATTGAAAATTTTAAACTAATTTTGCACCACACATTTTGGTCAAGGTTAGGTAAGGGTAATTAACTGATTCACTAATTACCACTAGAGCAAAATCAGGTTAAACAAGCTCCGAACTTGGAAGAAATGTAAAAATATTTATCAGATCCAGTGATAGCTAACAGTATAGATACTAGGATGATCTGTTTAATATTTGTGCTGAAATTCTATTTTAAGATAGCTCCCACAGAATGCTTCAATTTTTCATGGATGTTAAGTTCGCTATCTTAGGTTTAGTTTCATTGTTTTATAGAAGTCTTTAGAAATGCAAAATTTAATAAGTGCAAAGAAACCTTACCCTGGAAACATGGGTTTTATAAAAGTAAATTAAAATAATTAAAATAACCAGAGGTTTTAATTAATGTTCATTAGGTAGATTGGTTTAGTGCCACATTGCCTAAAAATTCAATATTTTGTAGTTTCAAAAACCTCAAAACATTTTATAAACTTTATTTTGAAACTCCATATTCATAGTAAAAAGAGTAATTACTTTTTAGTATTATTATTTTCTCTGAAAAATATACACATAAATCAATTAAAACCTGTATTTGGCTAGATTGCTACAGTTTTTGACAAAACATATTTGTAACATATTGTAACTGCATAAGAGCCTGTAGCACAGTATTAAGTAACTCTTAGTTACTTCGTGGTTGGAAAGGGACAAAATTCTAGTTTAAATGTGTATTTTGTCACTGAGCGGCTTTTCTCCTGTAGTGGGGGAGAAAGAGACAAATTCAGGCAGTTCAGACTTTAGCAAAAGAACTTCAAATGTCAGTGCATCAGACCGAGATTATTAATCATTCTGTTTGACTTAAGAGGATAGCTTGCAAGTATTAAAATGTTGACCAAGAGAGGAGACCTCTGGTTTGAGGGGAGCATCCCCAACAACCTGGTAACAGGTAAATTCCCTAAAATATCCTTACATTTTAAATTAACTTTGTTAAAGGCTTCTAAGAGGATTAAAAAGAAGGAGATAAGTCAATATTTGATGGCAAAGTAAACTACAGAAAGCTGGAAGTACTTGGGGAATTGAAAGTAACAAGGGAATAAGTCTGGAGCAGTAAGGTTGGACTAAGGATTTTCTAAGAGAGTCTAAGCAATTCAGAGAAAGCAAATACAAGCATGTGGGAGAGGGACAGTTGATTTTTTAAGGGTTGGGTTTACAAAAAGATGAACTCTGTTTCAATTTGAGCTGTAGTCCAGAAGAGGGCTTGGGAGCCAAGGTCGGTTAGTAAATCACAACTCATCACATAGGAAAACCAGAAACATGATAGCAAACGGGCCTGTCCAGAATGAGGAAAAATTACAGGAACTGAAATTAAGGGAGCAAGTGTCCAATGTAAACATTTAAAAAGTCCTTTTATGGTATGGCTTAGTCTCTTAGATGCTGGAGCCGTTCACTAGCTCCCCCCACAAGCATTTGGACACATGAGGTAGGAAGGAAGCTTATACCCTGGCAGCTGGAGGATTCTTGTATGGCTGGTGTCCAGTGAAGCAGGGTTGGACAATGTCTGATCCTGTACGTTCAGCTAGCTTCTACTGCTTTCATTTGTGGCTCATGGACATCTGGCCTGTTCTTTCTTAGCTCAGTCAGAGCCTCATGGTCTCTCCTCACCTATGACTCATTTGAAATCTAGCTATATTCTATTTGCTCAGACTAGGATGTTCACCTTGAAGTTCGTGTTGCTGGACATGTCATCACAGCTACAGAGCCCCTTCTGCCAGTAACCCCACCACCACCACCACTCTCTCAGGAATTCTGAGACTCATCAGAGCCACTCAGGGCATCTGGGGAAGGGGGTGGCAAGAAAATGAGAGCTTTAGCATCCACCTTTTTCTACTTTTTTATTTCTAATAACAATAAATACAAACAGAATATATATTCTTTTCTGAGATACACTTTAATACAATAATTATTTTATTATTGAAATGTTTTTAATTGAAATATTTTACTACATGTTAATATGGTTAACATGGACCTGCAAAAATGCTTATTTTATTTCTCACAGCATACGGCAAAAGCCCATATTCTACTAATAGGAAATGAAGTCAATCACTTATGTATGCAATGCAAAAAGATTTGAGCACGTCTTTCCAAGTGGGAAAAAAGTCACTAAAGCTATTATGCTCTTGTAGGAGAAATGGGGGTTGTATATTTACTAATGAAATTTTCAGTCATTGTTTTATCTATTATTGCATTTGAAAGGAAACAGAATTAAATATTATAATTAAAGTCCAAGAACAAATAATCTCAAGCACTAAAAAACTAAGTGAATAAATTACTTTGAAAATATAATTTCATTTTCAAGAACTAAATATACATATATTATACAACTATACAACCAACTATACATGTTCTCCAAATGTGGGCAATGCACTGTGTAATGCAACTGCACTCTCAAATAAAAAATACTTCATTATTAACTTTTCCATATACTAACAAAAACTAATATACAACATATATTAACAAAAAGTTGTATAAATTACCTAGCCCAGACTTTGAACATGAGAAATATCAAACATTACAAAAAGAATTAACACATACATTAATAGATAACTAAAGTACAATATGTAGCATTCTTAAACGTAATCGTAATGTAAATCAATTTTTCTTTTGTACATGAAAATTGCAAAATGTACAGTTATATCTAACCCATTCAGTAACAATATAACTACAATAAATTTTGCTTCATTTATTGGCTTAACAGAATGTTAGTTTATTAGATGCCTTATTATATGCAAGCACTGTGCTAATTGCTAGGTCCAGAAATGATAAATATATGTCCTATTCCTAAGGGTTTCTAATTAAATGACAGATATATAAAGAAATATTTACACCACAATGTTATACTCAGAGAACTGTACTCTGAGTTATTTCAGCAACCTTGTTACCCTTGGAATCAATAGCATAATTTGTTGAGCTAGTTAGTTATGATTGAGAATGTTGTCAAATTTAATGAGACGAATAAAGCTACCTGACCTATAGTTATTTAATGATGGCATTGTTTTATGGAATTATCACGCTCTATCCAACTGAACAAACAGCACAGATGAATCTCCAAACTTAGGTTATTGCCTAAGGCTGGTCTTTATTGATTTGTGAGCAAACTATCTTCTCATTAACTACCAAGAATGTGACTGCTTTGGTTTCTATTTTTTGTATACTTTTTAGGGTCTCTTTTAGAAGTGTTTTTAAAATTCTGAAAACCACATCCAATGACGAATGATCAAAAGACATTAAAAAAAAAGACATTAAAATGTTGTTTTAGAATTCCATTCCCAGAAAATACATATTTGTGATTATGTTGATAGGGGGTACAAGGAGAGAGATACAGCAAGACTCTAGCCCATGTTGGATTTATAGGAGCTAGAGAACTGGTTAAGGGAATGAGATGCCTGCATTACCAAGACATTCTGCAATGCTTGTCATGCTCAACCTACCAAAAAAAAGCAGCAGAGCTAAGACAGATTCTCTGAGGCAACTGAACAAGAGGGCATGTAATCCAGGCCATTGTGGCAAGTTTTAAAGTGCTAAGCATTTGAACAAGAAGGAAAGTGAGGACTTGATTTTAGAGGAATGGAAGAAATGCTGTTTCCAATACTTATGGAGACAGCAACCTAGGACCAAGGACTGAAAGTTATCACAGGGAGGCAGAGTCTCTTTCAATGTTAGGAAGAACTTTCTAATAGAACTGTTCAAAAATGGAGGTAGTGAGCTCTTTACCCTGAAAGAACTGAATTAGATTTTGAAAAAAAAAATCATCTGTCAAGGGTATTTTAGAATTTAGAGGGGCTTTCTATACAAGGTCGGAAGCTGTATTACATTCTAAGGTTATTTTCAAGTTTGAATATGACTATGATTTAGAAAAGTTACCTTTTGATTAGTGTGTAATATCATGCTGTAATTAAATTCCCTATTTGTAGATTAAATTTGATTAAGCATCATAGTCCCAACAAATATAATTTATTGATAAACACATAGATTTTTAAGATATATTCTTTCAAATCACATAATCTTTAAATAGAATCACTACATTCAGCTATATAGCTACATGTGCAGTGAAATAAGAACAATAATTCAGGAGAAAATTTAGGTACTGGTCTTTCAGTTCCTATTCACTATAAAACAAATGTGCACTTATGGTAGACTGAAGGAAAAATTCCTATTAGCAGCTCACCATAAATGTCAGCACCCTTTACAGACTTTTTCCTGAGTGATTTTAAAAAAAGAGAACAAATTTATTTCAACAAGAATGCTCCTAAAATGATGTAATTTTATGACTCGTCTTACTGAATTCTTGAATATGCAGAATCACTGAAATCAAGTTACTCAGAATGCCTAAAATCCAAATAAACTGAAGGAGGAAGCAATTAGTCAGAAGTCAGAAACTATTAAGATCAAAATATGTAAACAGAATGTAGGAATCTTTGGTTGTGTATTCTTCTGTAGGAATTTATTTGGGCTAATCATCTATCTGCCATATGCCACAGTCTTTGATAACAGTCTTATTCTAAATATGGCTTTATAAAGTGGAGTAAAATTTATGTTGAACAGAAATCTGCTTCCTTATAAATTTCAATCTTTGGTTTTAGGTTACCCTCAAGAGATGTCTACTGGGAGACTTTTTTGAGTCTTATACATTCAATTGTAAATATACGTGTTTCCAAACATTGAATCCAATTAAACTGAGAATGATGATCTAAAAGTAACACCACATATTCAACAATGTATTTAATCATTATATTTGTTGCTTCCAAATCTCAAAAGGTAAACAGATGTCTCCCTCTACACTTGACTCTGATTTTCAAATCATTTGCCTTGAGCTAGGTACCCTGAACATGTATCCAACTGCTCTTCTTGGTATCTGGGAAAAATGGAATCATGTTGCAGGATGTAGTTGCTCTCAGATAACATTCTAGCCTTCAAGGGTAACATATAAAGACCTCTTTCCTTCCCCAAAGGAGAGCTGACTGTTATGGGAATGCAGTTAATTTTGATTATGCAAATATTCTTCATACTGCTTAGTCTC
Organism: Hippopotamus amphibius kiboko; assembly: GCF_030028045.1. Taxonomy (NCBI): domain Eukaryota; kingdom Metazoa; phylum Chordata; class Mammalia; order Artiodactyla; family Hippopotamidae; genus Hippopotamus; species Hippopotamus amphibius. The sequence goes on along the minus strand of NC_080194.1, from coordinate 46,394,097 downwards.
ACAGGCAATAGATGAAGAAAAGGTGCTCCACACTGTAAATCAAGTTTTAAGACTGCCCTAAAAATGTTCATTAACTTTGATTTCATATAAATGTTGAATTTAACTTTTATATTTAATAGTGACACACACCTACTTTTAATTTTAGAGGACATTACAATATTAGAAATTTTTTGCATGCATAATCCAAATGCAGTGGGTCAAGACAAATGATAAAGGATTTAGAAATGTTAGATTTTTTCCACAAGAATGAAAGCAATCTGGATAATAAGCATAATTATTTTGTCTCTTACACTGCAGCATTGGCTGAAGGGTGATAATGAAAGGGAAGACAACTTTAAAGAAAAAAAAAAAGACTATGGGAAGAAATCATAGACAAAGGGATATTATTTTCTAACCTTACAGACAGGAAAAGCGGCTCCTTCTGGGTACTGAGAATAGACCTGAGAGATCACTGAGACTTGCATGTCAGAAGTCCAGAATGGAGGGTGAGGCCAGAATAATATATATGGTTCTTAGTGAAGCCAAAGTGATTGGCAAGAACAGAAAGATATCAGTCACTGACCATGTGTGTATGTGATTGGGTTCCTTGAGGATTTTGAACACCCAGAACCATTTTTCAATAACCATTTGACAGATCAAATGAAAGTGCTACCTTTACCAGATGATGCAAAATTAGAGAGAACATCATCAATTATTAACAGAGTCAAGCCCAGCACAGACTGCTGTGGGTCCAAGGAAAAAGAACAGTAAGTAAAGGAGGAGTTTGGGGTTTTATGACTAGACAGACTACTTTTCTTGTAGTTGTAAATGATGAAGAGCACTCAGGTACAGATATAAAGGGATGGCAATAAATGAAAATGATTAACAAGTAACCTGCAGCAATTGTAGAAACTAAGGCAGAAAGCCTTGTGCATTAGAAAGTGTATTAAATCAAATGCAGAGGGAGCCACCTAGGCCTTGATAACAAGGATATTTCTAGCAACATTAGAAATCAATGGCCAATAAGAAGAATGGTAGAAATCCAGATATAATAATGAAACAAGATCAAGAAGGGATTCTATTTTGCTTTAGTTTCTCCTTTCTGGAAATATTTGTTTATATAAGCTTAAATTAACAATTTAGTCACCCACTGTGTTATGGTCTTTCTCAAATAACTGTTTCCAAAGTGCCACATAACACATAAAAGAAAGCCTCCACTGAATTTTTTTTCTTACACACACAAAACACACACACACACACATACACACACAGAGAAAAGGGCAGAGCTAACTAAGGTAGGTAGGTAGGATGGAAGCCACCAACTCTACAGAATACTTTTTATGCAACTGTCATCTGATTACGGACAATCCCTGATTTTGGAATTGCATCATAATTTAGTCTAATATTCTATTTTGAAAAATATATTTGAAATTTATGATTGCATAAATTTATATGGTAAAATAAAAGGACCTTCATTTAAGTATATTTCCACTTCTAAACAATATGTACATTTACAACAGATTAACATTTACTACAGTGTGTGGGAAACTACATTTGATTCCAGAGAAATACAATCTACACATTACCTGAGATATAAATCAGGTGTCTTAAAACCTAAAAAACCTGCATCTTTAAAAGTGATAAACATATCCTCTTACAAGGCAGAATCATCTTAACTGAGAACAAGGATAATTAATACTCTTTCATTGTTTGGGTTAAAGATGATTAAACGTCTAATAAGATATAAGTTTCAAATACTACTATCAATACCAAAAGCCCAGTCATATTTTTAAATTTAGAAAATAAATCACTATGAATAATTTACATAGTAAACATATGCAACACTTTACAGCTGGTATATCTCATCACAAAAAACTGATACGGTACTAATTTACATGCTGAAATTTCTTACTGCAACTGAAATTTGGACAAGTGAAAGTTTAAGAAATGCCAACAACAGTGGTCCATTTATCTGGAAGTCAGAATTTCTACATCCTCACTTACAATGGAAACCAGCAATGATATGGAAAAAGTATTTTAGGACTACCATCCCAGGATCCAAGAACTTCACTAAATGGGTTACATGTCAAGATAAGCTTAGGTCAGGTATAACTTAGAACTGATTGATTAAATCAAGAATGTTAATTTACTGAGCTTGAGCCAGAAAATAAGTTATCATACTGCTAGAAACTGAAACCAACTAACACTGAAAACTAAAAGAATCAACAAATTTTAAGACATTTCAGTAACTGCCAATGGTATTATGGCATTACAACACAGCACATTACGTTCTTAATGAAGAGCTAAATCATAAAAAGAGTTAAACAGTGTTTAGTGTACAGTATAGAAAGCTGGGGAAACACCCTTCATTTCAGAAAATTTTCTGACTAAAAAATGGTGAAAGAAAAGAAAGGGCTTAAAAGCAGCTAACCAATGATCAGAAAAAATAGGAATCTGACAACTCTTATACCTGTAGTAACAAGATAGGATTCTTACCTCTAATTTACTTTTCACTTCATATAACATAGAGTGTAAATAAATCATTTTTACTACCTAAAGACATTTCTCCCATCTTAACTGTACAATTCTGTGAAGTTGGATTTGTTAACTAGTGTTTTATGGATAAAGTACTTTAAAAATCAAAACATCTAAGCCTGAGTTTTATTTACATATGAAAATACTAATATTCTAGATTCTCCAAGATGAAATTAATATAATTTTTAGTAAAATTTATTCTGCATTTTAAGTATCTGGGAACTGCTAATTCATATATGGTATACATTCACAGTAATTCTCTAATACGGTATACATTCATAGTAATTCTCTCACAGAAGGTACATTTTATTTTATTAAGTTCTAAAGATCTTTTTAACAATAATTACAGTTAATAAATTTACTGCATATTTCTAGAACTCTAATAGCTCTAGAATGCCTAATCACACACTACTTTCAGAACTGATTAGGTAACCATGGGTCCCGGTATTTATTAAACTGAATAACCTGGCAGTAAAATTCAGTTAAGGCTCTTGGCATTGGTGAAACTTCTTCCCACTCAGACCTGCCACTGTGGTAGACCTGCACTTCATCCGTGATTTCATCTGGTGCATAATCACCACCTAATATATAAATTTTATCTTCAATTCCAACTGCACCTGCATTGAAGCCTGCACATTCAAAAGATCCTTCACCCTTCCAAACACAAGTATCTGGACAAAAACTATAAACTTTATAAGTTGAAAGGTCACATATATACAGTGTGCAGTTTACTGGGACAGCTTTAATTAGTGTTGCATGAAAAAACTGCCCAAACTCTGCTACTAGTTCAGACCACTGATCAGTTGTAGCATTGTATGTAAAAAAGCAATCAAGTGATGGGTTAAAAGCATCTGTAATCTCTACCTCTGATCCAAGAACATAAATTACATCTTGGCATGTGCTTGCTTCGGGATAGTATATGCCCCTGGGCAATGGGCTAACAGACATCCATTCTTTGGAAAGAGGGTTGTAAGATTCAACATCTAAGAGACTTTTAATGTCCTGAGATCCTTTAGTCTTTCCACCTATGACAAATAATTTATTGAGAGCCATAACTGATGTATGCATGGTTCTTGGTGTTTTCATAGTTGATACCAGGAAAAAATCATTTTTGACTGGACAGTAGCACCAAGTTTGATCAGTGGCATCATGATATGACTCTGCAATATGAAGCCGAACTGTTCTACAACATGGCCCTTTGCAACCACCTGTCAAGAATATTTTCTCCCCATAACTAGACAGACTAGATCCCGGCAAATCAATCAGGTGTGATTGTGGCAGTATTTTCCATGAGTCACTTTTAATATTATAGCAAAATGTATATTGGTCTTCTCCATTTTCCTCAGTTTTGTGAACAAATATGTATTTTTCAGTTGTAGATGGTCGAGCATCTGGGAAAAGTCCACCAGAACCTTGAACACACTTAATTGCATCCATGATTATGTCAAAACAGTTCGTGCTTTTGAGTAAACACTCTTCATTGAGTAGACAATCTTGAAGTGTCTCCTCAGATAAATGATATAATCTTACTTTTTTAATCAAATAAGGCAGATGCTTTTGCCTTGATTCTAAGTTATGTTTAGTCCAACTGAGGACAACTTTTAGTACAGTTTCTTCTTCAGGAACATTTAATTCATCTGATTCCAGACATTTTTGCAGTACTCCAAAATTCATCTCTAAGAAATCACTGGATTTAAATAATAAAGAAAAGTGATGTTGTACAAAGTATAAAGCATGATCAAACAAACGGGCAGAGCCATAGCTATCTGATATTGATAATAACTGTAAACAATTGACAAGATTAATACTTTTTATTAAAAAGTCACTGCAAGCTTTGGATAGGAAAGAAACTTGAAGAAATGATGACAACTGGAAGAACATTTCCACATTATCATCTGTTATCTTTGTTTTTCCAGTATAGGCATAATCAAGAAATGCTTTTACTGCTTTGGAGGACAAATTAGTAATGGTAACACTTCCACCATCTCTTTCTTTCATGTTTACTTCAAACATAGCCCTGCAAAAATGAAGAACACAGAACAAATAAACAGGAATATTTTATTCCATGATAATTTTCAATATTACCTTAAAGAGGTTTCCTTTACTCTTAGGTGGATGTAAAATATATTTATAAAATATACTTTTAAAGCATCCTAATAAAGTAACTTAGTATCTTTAAAAGTTAGAGACCATATTATTTATCTGTAAAATATACATCTCACATAACTCCCATATTACAAAATATATACATTATAGCTGAGCCACAGAAATGGATCCAAAGGATATATAAAGATTCAAATTTTGTATCTGACTTGATTTTCTTATAAATTATTCATAAAATTAGGATAAAATCTCTCTAACTTATGGGTTAATTTAGTATCAACTCTGCAGGTGATAACTAAAATTACTTAAAATATATAAAGCTTCTGGGTTTAGGATTTAAAAGTCTTCTTCAAAATAATTTTCAATTTGGCAGTAGTGAAATATGTAAAAGATGGAATACAGTGAGATATCAGATGTCTCCAATGAATCTGTATGGGGAAATTCACCAAATAAGATAAACTTAAATACATATCTAAAAACACATTTCATACAGTACTTTAGGAAAAAGGGAATATGATTTTACAAAACTAAACAACAGTGTACCACACCAAGCCAAAAAGGCTAAAGATAAGTTTTTTTGTAGACATAGCCATTGAGAGATGGAGATGGGTCTCCAGATTTGAGTAATTAAACCAGCTTGAAAGTTTTTCATAAGTTCTAATTTATCCACACCTGGTAAAGTTGATAGACTCTAAGGAACTGGGAACTTTTTTGGCTCAGTTCAAGCAAAAATATAAATTATTTGGAAATGTTTAGGCAGGAGACCAAGATATATTTTACAATTGGCTTCGGTAAGAACAATATTGCCATCCAACCTTATATTAACTTCATATCCAGAGTTATTCATTTTTACTCTGTAAACAAACCCATTATGATGGTTTTCAGTAGAAATGCAAATAAAGATTAAAGGAGAAAGAGCTACAAGGAAGAACTAAAGACTGCCCGTTGAACATTCATTAAGACTAAAGATCATCTGATTTTCGTCCTGGTTTAACACTGGTTTGTACTTGCACCAGTATTGTCCAGGATACCTTTGTGAACAGTGCCCAGGTGTCCAAGTACTCTGGGGGAAAACCAAATTTCTTTATCAAAGTTTACTCTAAAGAGTAACTAAAACTACTAAAGCACTAGTGTCCAAATGAAAAATATGAGAAGCCTTCCAAATACAGAATACTCTCTAGGAAAAGGATGATAAAGCCCCTTTCTACTAGGTGTATTCAATATTTCTTAATACAATAACGAATGAATATAGTTACAAAAATGTATATATGTTGCACATTATGCAGGACATTTCAATAATGTATATCAACTTAGAAATAGTAACCTGTGGCAATAATTCTATTAGATTATTAAGATATCTATAGTCAGTTTAGGGTAATAATAAGAGCATGGCCTCTTGAACAGGGCTGCCTGGGTAGGTATCTAGCCTACACCACTTAGTAACTGTGTAACCTTGGGAAGGTAACAACCTAATTGTGCTTCAAATTCTTTATTGGAAAATGGGGATACTAGTAGTACCTATTTCACGGAGTTGTAAGATGAAAAACTAAGTTAACTGATGCAAAGTATTAGCTGTTATTATTATAATTTTAAGAAAAAAGCTTTCTAAAATTGTATGTATTTCTAATTTACCACAAACTTCCACATTTCCTCTGAGAAGACACATGTAGTATATTTCTATACTTCATACTACTCATCTTTAAAGTATCCAGTTAACCTCTACTTCAAATTTACCACGTTCTCATAAAGTGGTTATAAAATATGTGTGATTCCTTTTGAATCTTGTCTCTAATGACTTTACATTTCAATCATAATTTTCATTTTCCAAAAACATTATAAAGGGCATTTACCATGCACTGTGTACTTTTCTGCTATTTTTAGTTTATATACCCTAATATTCCTGTGAGTTTATATCCCAATACTCCAGTGAGTTTGATCATAACACAAAATTATGAAGTAGTGGCCTTATCATAAAGGAGTGTGAATTATACAGACTTTCTATCTACATTTGTACATATTTTTATGTGAACTATATACTCATTTAGTAAAATACTATACTAATAAAGGATCTAGGTCATTATAAAACTGTCATTTGTTTTACTTCAAAACAGGTGTAAATTTTAAAAAACATATTGCTTTGTTTTAACAATAATATTTAAAAATTGAAAGTAGATCCCTAAAAAGCTAGGAGTAAGCTAAACAAAATACTATGGACAAATATTATGTGATGATACATTTAATTAATAAATAACTTCAACATAAAGAGTAGAGGACTGCCAATTCAAATGCTTACGTGAACTTCTTTTTTTCTATTTTTAATTTATTTATTTGTTTATTTTATTGGCTGTGTTGGGTCTTTTTTTGCTGTGCGCAGGCTTTCTTTAGTTGCGGTGAGTGGGGACTACTCTTTGTTGTGGTGAGTGGGCTCCTCATTGCCGTGGCTTCTCTTGTTGCAGAGCATGGGCTCTAGGCACCTGGGCTTCAGTAGCTGCAGCACATGGGTTCAACAGTTGTGGCTCACGGGCTCTAAAGCACAAGCTCAACAGTTGTGGTGCAAAGGCTTAGTGGTTCCACAGCATGTGGGATCCTCCTGGAGCAGGGATCGAACCTGTGTCCCCTGCATTGGCAGGCAGATTCTCAACCACTGCGCCACCTAGGAAGCCCTTACGTGAACTTCTTATTCTGTTAACATGAAGACTTTATAGGGAAACATGACTGTCTGTTCATACCAAATTATTTCCATTTTTTTGGCTAGGTGTGGAAATAATAATAATTGGAGCTAACATTAATTGAAGGTAGTGGGCACTGACCAAATCATTATATATATATTATTTCATTCAACTCCCATAATGACTCTATGAGCTAGGTCCTATTTTTATTATCTTAATTTTTTACAGATAAGAAAACTGAAGCCTGAAGAGGTTACATGACTTAACCTAAAGTCACAAGTCTAATAAGTGGTGGAGCTGGGATTTAGATTTAGGGCATGAGCATTAAGAGGCCAAGTACTTAACCATTATACTGCATAGCTTCCTCTGATGAAGAGGTGATATGAAGGATAAGGGAGCAAAAAAGAGTTACTTGGAAGAAAAACTGGATTAGAACGGAGGTGGGAAGAAACTGGTGGAACCTGAGAGTAGGAGAGCATAAGAACAGTTAGGGCTCCAGTAGAGTATGAACAGGAATAACTTAGGTTACATGAGAGAAGAAATGAAAAGAATGCATGAAGACATATAGTCTAGTTGGGCAAAAGGCTAGTATAAGTTGTAGTCACCCCTTGCCCCCAGTAAACTGTGATGTAGCACTAAGCCACTGCTTCCAAATTCAAAGCAGGAAACCCTACAGAAACAGGCATTTTGTTAGAGATTTAAATCCTACTTACTTAGAATAAAAATTGCTTCGAAAACTGAACATAATGCAAAATAGTGAAATCAGGATTTGAGTTTATTGCAGTATGACTAGGCGGGCTGAATGTCAGGATGTCAGCAAGAGAGGTTTGTTTGTCTGATGAATAGGCCTTACAGGGATTACCTTGATACAGTTACCACAGTACTAATAAGGTCATGTGTCTGACCCTTAACCATGAAGAATCAGAAACCCACTCTCATTACAGTGGATTCTTAGTATCATGACTAGGACATTCCTTGTAGCAAGATCTACATGGTGGAACCAAATTATATTCAGAATTAGAACAAGAAATGGTTCTGGAAGCACTTTTCCCTACTGTAGGACTATGCTGGCTAAAGAGAAGAGAAATTCTCTGTGTTAGAGTCCCTCTCCCCTGGACAATCCATGGGATACAATACATGACTGAAATGTATTTCCTTCTCAGACTCATTTTCTTTGAACTTGGCTTCCATTTTTGCTCAATCTGTCCTTTCCTCTTTTTCCAAATTATACAGTGCAGGGATTCCCCCAAATAAAACTGACCCCTGATCAAAACAATTTTTTTCAAGAACAATTCAAGGGACTAATGTTTCGTAGAACTTCGCAATGCTAGCCTGAAAAGACCTGAGCTTTAAAAAAAGGTCTTATATTTTCCATACTCAAAAATCATTAGTTAACCTAGGTTCTAGTTATGTTTTTTTAAGTATTAAAGATTACCATTCTATGCTCTGTGGGGGGAAAACTGAGTTACAGCCATAAAAAATAACTTAATTAGTGGTATTATAAAATCTGAGGGCTAGATAGACAAGGTAAAGTACCTGAAAAAGTCACTGCATGCTGCTAACACACAACGATGACATGGGATTATTTCATCTTTCATGATTATTTTGAAATCATAAAAGACATTCTGTTCTCGAAAATTCTGTAGTATACTTAAGATTTTCTGTCCATGATCTTCTGACACAAGGAAGTTGTTTTTCTTCTCCGATGGAATTCCATTATACGAGCCTTGTTGATTGAAATGATATGAATTATCCATAGTCACTTCTATCTGTTCTTAGAACTGGAATGAAAGAAACAAATCACCCATGTAACAGAGTCCTAAAGAAATTTTCAGATTTAAAATTTGCCCTCTTAGTGTCAATCACAAAAAAATGCTAAGAACAATCATAATAGTAAATCTTGTCCTAAACAGTTATTTTCATGACATTTACCAGTAAATTCCTTTTAAATTTTTGTAAATATTGATCTCACTGGAATAAAAAGTACATTATTAAGGGATAAAGTTCAAGGCTATATAATTGTGTTAAGTATCACAATTTATAAGTTGTATAAATAACTTATATAGGATCTGAATACATGACTAGTTTTGTTACATGTAAGAGGTATTGCTTATATAACAATTATCATTTGAGTATCTACCAAACACATCCCTCTCCCCTCCCATTCATTTTCTTCTGGTAGCAAAGCAGATGTTAAAATGTTGATATTGAAGCACAGGTATATGTCTTCCGGGATTAGACATTTAAAAAACAATTGATTGAAAAAGATCAGAGTATTAGATTGTATTAACTGGTTATGGCCTTTAGAAAGAAAGAAAAAGGCAAACATTGGATCAAGTTGGCCTATTTGAAAGCAGGAAAGCCTTTTAAATATGAGGTCAGAAATCCAAGATAGTTGAAGGCTAGATAACTGTGATTTTCCCAAACTGCAAATTTCGTTCTAACCATAAAAGTTCACACCACAAAAAGCAAGAAAGTAGGAAAAACAAAGAAAAGATGACTGGATTCTAGGGGAGCCAGAGAAATAGGAAATCTTGATTCCTTAGCATACTTCTGTTCTGGTTATTTATTGCCATGCAAATCACCCCAAAATTTAGCGGCTTTAAGAGAACAATTTATTATCTCTCATGGTTCTACAGGTTTAGATGGAGCTTCTTGCTTGTGGGCTTTCAAATGGTTAGAGTCAGGTGGCAGTTCTGGCTGAAGTCACCTGAAGGCCTGATTGGGTTAGAGGTCCAATTCGGTTTCTTCATTCACATATCCTTCAAATGGGATGGATGGCTAGAACAGATGGGGCTCTCTCCCTCTCTTGATGTACTCTCTCCATGTGACTAGCTTAATACTTCCTCATAGCATGGCAGTCTCAGGGTAGCTGGACTTCTTACATGGTGGCTATGTTCTCCTAGAGGAGGTGTTTCAAGCCCAGGTGGAAACTAGACACTGGAGAAGTAGTCTGAATGGTCCTACAGCATCAATCAAAGCTTCATTCTAGGACTGAGACAACCTACCACTATGTTGTCCAAAACAGTAACCATGAGCCATATATACCTATTTACATTTAAATTACTTAAATTAAATAAAAATTAAAAATTTGGTTCTTTGGTTGGCCTAGCCATATTTTAAGTGATCAGTAGCCATATGTAATATGATGGTTACTTTTATGCGTCAATTTGATTGGGCCACAGGGTACCCAGATATTTGGCTAAATTATTTCTGGGTACGTCTGTGAGGGCGTTCTGGGGTGAGATTAACATTTGAGTCAGTAGACTGAGGAAAGTAGATTGCTTTCCTTAATGTGAGTGGGACTCACTGAATCCATTAAAGGCCTGAATAGAACAAAAGGCCCAGTAAGAAAGAATTCTTTCTCTCTGCCAGACTGCCTTTGAGTTGGAATATCAGACTTATCCTGCCTGTAGACTAAAACTTGGATTGCAACTTTACTATTGGCTTTCCTGGACCAGCTTTCCGACCGCAGATCTTAGGACTGCTCAGCCTCCATAATCACATATGCCAACTCCACACAGTAACTCTCTCTCTCTCTCTCCCTCCCCAATTGGCTTTGTTTCTCTGGAGAACCCTAATACACGTGGCTAATGGCTATTGTATTGTACACCACAAATACAGAATATTTTCATTATCACAGAAAGTTACTGACTAGCTGATGTACTATATGAAGAATAATGTGCCTGTATAAGAGTGTGCGTGCATGCACATGCAGGAGCCATTAATAGGATGCAATTCGCAGTAGTATTGGAAAAACACATTACCTGCAGTAATTTTGTGAGCAGTGTTCTGAGTAACTGTAGAGAGACATATTAAGAATGAGAGTGGGTGTCGTGGAAGGGGAAAGATAATGAGAGGCTTGGGAGCAGTTGTGAAGAAAAGTAAGGCAGAAAACAGCTGTATTAGTCAGAGTTCTTTAGAGAAACAGAACCAATGAACCAACAGGCTATATATTTGGCTATAAGCCTATTTGTTATATATGTATATATATAACTACTGGTTTATGTGTGATGTGTGTGTGGTGTGTTTGTGTATGTATATGTGTGTATATAAATATATCATATATGTATATACATATAAATAATTGGCTCACAAAATTATGCAGGTCCAAAGATTTGTGGCTAGAGTCTCAGAACCACCAATGATGTAGTTTCAGTCTGAATCCAAAGGCCTGAAAACCAGGAGAGTAGATGGTGTAAATTCTAGTCTGAAAGCAGGCAGGCTGGAGACCTAGGAAGAGATAACTTTTCACTTCAAGTTCAAAGGCAGGAAATGATAATGTACCAGCTCCAGCAGTCAGGTAGGTCACCTTTCTTCTCATTCAGCTTTTTTGTCCTATTCAGGTCTTCAATTGATTAGATGAGACCCACCTACAATAGAGTGGGCAATAACTTGCTCATTCTATCTACTGAAATGTTAATCTCATCCAGAAAGCCCCTCACGAACACACCCAGAATAATGTTCAACTGAATGTCTGGGCACCCTGTGGCCTAATGATCACAACCGTGCAAATCTTACTTAAGAATGCTGATAACATCTGATCGAGGATGAAAAAGAATATTACAAGTTAGAGTGTGGTACAAAGATAATCACAACAGTGCAAATCTTTACTTAAGAATGTTGAGGGAATTCCCTTGTGGTCCAGTGGTTAGGACTCCACACTTTCACTGCTCAAGCTCGGGTTTGATCCCTGGTTGGGGAACTAAGATCCCACAAGCTGTGTGGTATGGCCAAACAAAGCAACAACAACAACAACAAGAATGAAAAATAATCTGATCTAGGATGAAAAATAATATCTCAAGTTAGAGTGGGGTGCAAAGATAAATATATATCGCTACTGTCCCAACAGTAACTCTTCACCTTACAAGACATACTTCTTAAAAGAGTCACTTGTAAAACTGTGTTTATAAAATTATTCATGTTTTTCCTCCTTTTCTAATAACTATAACATCATATATCTTCCCAGGGGCATGATGTAATATGAAATAGAAAAAGGAGCAGGGCTTTAGAAGAGGACAGTCTTGAGTTCCAATGCTGGCTCAGCAATATACTTGTGATATATTTCAGGTAAGTAACTTCTGATCTTTGATTCTCATTTTCTTCATTTGCAAAATAAGGATAAACTTTACCTACCTAGTTGTGTTGTTAAGAAGATGAAAAATACATAATTCAGAACTTACTATGTACTGAATAAATTAAAGTTACTACTTATTTTCTATTAGAAAGTTAACATAAAACCCAAACAAATCATTTATTTATTTTTATTTAAAAATTTTTTTCATCTTTATTGGAGTATAATTGCCTTACAGTACTGTATTAGTTTCTGCTGTACAACAAAGTGAATCAGCTATATGTATACAAATACCCCCTCCCTATCCCACTCCTTTAGGTCTTCACAAAGCATCACACTGATCTCCCTGTGCTCTGTAGCAGCTTCCCATCAGCTGTATGTTTTACATTTGGTAGTGTGTATATGTCAAATGGCATTAATCAAATGTTCACGTTTATAAGGTGGTACAGGGAGGGACAGCAAAAGCAGTTATCTAACAATTCCTAGGGCTTAAGAGAAAAGTTGTACATAAGAGCTATTGCTGCAAAGTACTTTTTTATGGAGTATCAGGATCAATGAAAAGAACAGACAACTGGTGGAAAATTGATCCAGCCTCCTCTTTCTGACTCCATGCTGATAGAAAGGAATACTTAAAGGGACTAGCCAGGGAATATTTAGAATACACAAAAGGGCAGTATAACAGAGCAGGTAACCAGCATCATCTACACTAGACAGAGAAACATGAGTTAATGCTGTACAAAGGATCGAAGTCATCTTCTCAACAACACAATGAGGCCAGGGTGTTACTCCTGGTCTATTTCTCAAGTCTAGCAATGGGTTGGAACATCAATAATCTGTAACAGCAATGTAGGGTCTCTCCATGGCTTGCCTCAAAGAATCACTGAATTGGTTGAGAGACTCAATCCATATCACCTAGACACCTGTTGGAACTGCTCTAAATTCTCATCCATTTAAAGATATGTATTTAAATCCTTCTTTATTAGAGGAAGTTAGATGCTGAAGATGAAAACATAAATTTATCTCCTCTAAGTTTAGGTTATTCTGTGTTTTTAAAAGTTCCCTCAAAGTTTTGGATTATAGGTGTTGGCAAGGATATGTGATCTACATGGGATGATTTAAAGCAGAAATTACTTCACTGACCTCCAAGCCATCTAATCATGGAGAGATGAAGGAAAGGATATGGGTAGATATTGAGTACTTGTTTCATAATACTTTCATTCTGTATGTGACTGATTATGTGTGTGTATACATAAAATTTTTTTCTACAATTTAATTTTAATTTAAAAATATAATTTTAGGGACTTCCCTGGTGGTGCTGTGGTTAAAAATTCACCTGCCAATGCAGGGGACAGGGGTTCGATCCTTGGTGTGGGAAGATCCCACATGCTGTGGAGCAACTAAGCCCGTGCGCCACAACTACTGAGCTTGTGCTTAAGAGCCTGCGAGCCACAACTAGTGAGCCCATGTGCCACAACTACTGAAGCCCATGAGCCTAGAGCCCATGCTCTGCAACAAGAGAAGCCACTGCAATGAGAAGCCCACGCACTGCAACAAAGGGTAGCCCCCACTCGCCACAACTAGAGAAAGCCCATGTGCAGCAATGCAGACCCAACGCAGCCAATAAATAATAAATAAATAAAAATTTAAAAAATATATAGTCTTATTGGACATTTAAGAGTATCTCTACTTTCCAATTCTTTAATGTGGTCATAATTCCACTGGAAACTACCAAAATTTAAGTACTATCATGCTGGTTTTCCCCCATAACTCCATTATTTTTCTATTTTTCATCTAGATGAACGGCCTCTATACTTCCCAAGCCAGACACTTGGAAGTCATCTTTCACCAACCATATACATCCATTTTAAAACCATTTCTCTCCATCCTTACTGTCATTCTTTTAGTTTAAGCTTTCATCATTTTCACTTGAATTGCCCCTACAGCTCAACACTGATCTTGTATATTCTATAAACTTTTATTTAAAATCTTCTGGGTTTCAAACCTGTGCATACATTTGGGAATATAAAGATAAATGGGGCACCGGATCCCTGCTCCTACAGGTTTATAGGCTAGTGTGGAGAGAAATAAGTAAACTGTATAAGGATCACAACAGAGATATGAACAGCGTTATGGAAGCACAGAGGGAGGACAACATTCAGACATGCTTTGGGGGTGGAGAGGACAAAATAGAGAGGCGAAGAGGACTGAGGAAGCCATTATGATGAGTATGATAATTGAGCTGTCAAAAAGTAAAAGAAAAAGAAAAATGGTTACCAAGGAAGATGAGAAAGGCATTTGTAAGAGAAAAAATTAAGTTATAAGTGCAAAGGCATGGGTAAATGAGTTATTATGGCCCCTTTGGAGAAATACAAAGTTGAGGACATGGGATAGGGTAAAAAAAGCTTAAGTGGTAAAACAGGGAATGGCTCATGCAAAGTCTTACATACATAATGCAAGGGGGCTTGGGTTTCATCCTATAGATAATGAGGAATATTTAGAAAACTTTTAAGAAGGAGTGGCATTATACCACTGGATTTACATTTTAGAAAGATCATTCTGCTAAGATTACAGCCATGAGTAACAAAGATGTGGCTCCTATTCTCATGGAGCTTACTATTTAATGGGACAAATATACATGTTCACTGGCAATGGTAATGAGAACGTTAATTTTAAAAAATTCGAACACTTTTTCCTAATGAAAAACCAATTTTAATTTTGTTAAGCCACTGAGATGTAGCTATTACAACAGGATTATCTTAATTGATGCATATTAATTTTAATTCCAGCAACTCAATAAGCACACTTACTAATCTAAGTATTTATCTGTTGATTCTTTAGTGTTTTCTGCACAAAAATTACATCGTTTGCAAATACTGAGGTTGCTTTTCTTTCTTATTTTTTACCAATTTTATTTCTTTTTTTGTACTACAGTAGTAGCTAAGATCTCCTGTACAATGTTGAATAAAAGTGACATGATTTACAATACTTTTAAATACCACTGTATATGTGTGTATGTATAACTTATACCTAATTATTTAGACCAAGTTATACATAAATAAATAACTTGGAACTTGGATTAAGTCAGTTACTGAGGCTCATAGTTCATAGGTAGGAAGTGAACCCAATGATATATATATACTGTAATTTTTACTTCTATAATTAGTAATATAAGTAAAACAGCTTTATTAGAAATTTTCAAGTATCAAACTAACACATTAGCATTACACACAGGTATTCACTTTTGCAAAATGGTTAAAAGTTAAAGCTCTCCTTGTTTACTCTATGTAGAATGGTCAAGCAGAGAAGCTGAAATGTCCTCTTTCATTAATTTGGCTTGGGTAAATTTCTATAAATAGACTTTACTTAATCAACAATTATAAGCACTATCAAAGAGAAAGGGCACTGGAAAATATATGAAAGGGAAAGAGGGAACTGATCCACAAGATAACTAAAGCCATTGAAATTAATAAAAATCAACCAAGGAAGATAAGTAGAATTAGTAGAGAAGTGGGCCAAGGATGGAACACCAAGAATAAGGGATAGACAATTTAAGTTGAAGAATTATTTATGCAGCATCTGCTACATACCAGGTGACAGTCTAGAAGAACTGAAAATATAATGAAAAATACAATCTGTAGAAGACACAGGTGAAAAAATTCTACAGCTGAGGAAAAAATAAAGAACAGGGAGAGAAATGGAAGAAAATTAGGCAAGATGGTGGAAGCCAAAGGAAGAGGATTTCAAGAATGAAGTAGTTCCCATATTATCAAAAGCTGAGAAAGGTTAGGTAAGGTAAGGACTGAAAAGAAGTCATTGATGATTTGAGAGTGGGGTGGGAGAGGCCAGATTACAGTGGTTTTAAGAGGGAATAATGAACAAATTTTGTACAATTTTTTTTTTTTAAGATCAGTGAGGTTGGGACTAGAGGAGCAATTCTAAGGAATTTTGTTTTGCTTTAGTGGGATAAGTTTGAGCATGTTAATACACTGAGAAGAAAGGAGAGATATGGAGGGAAATTTTTGATAATGATTACAACAACCTAAATTAAGCACTTACATCCCTATCAAAGCAAATCTTTTTGGACCTTTAAACCAATAAATGAGAGAATAATACTATATGGTGAGACTTCCATTTCTGTTAACAAGTAAACATTGACAAACAAATGAATGGTTAGAGGCTCAATTTTCATAGTTTTTCTGTGATATAATAAACCTGAAAATATTAGAATTTATAATAAGTAATTCATACAGTTATTTCATTCAATACTCATAATCCTTTAAGACTTGTATTAATAATGTCTTTTTCAAAATGGGAAATTAAGGCTGAGATTAAACAGTGAGGTTTAAAACACAAAACTAACAGAAACATGCTTGTTTCAAAGGCCGTGCTCTTTTTAATACTATTCTGACCCTGGATTTTAACAGCAAATGAACGCTCAGAAAGTAATATCAGTGCTCAAAAGATCCAACTATTCACAAAATGTATTAGTGAAAAGTTACCATGACAATTTAAGGTCATTCTGAATAAGAAAGGCATATATGATAATAATAAGAGCTAACATTTATAGAGCCAGTACCAAGGGTCAGGCACTGGGCCATGGGACTCACACAACACTTAATTCTTATAAATATTACTCCTATAAAAAATGAGACCTCTGCATTAGTACAGTAGACATACTTTCCTGTTTCTCCTGCTAAGTACAACTAAAAACCCTGGACATATATAAAAATATATATCACAAATATACACAGACTGTGACAAATGAGGAGAAGCAGGCAGGCTGGCTAGTGAACTTGGGACCCAAGGAACAAGACAGTGATGAGTTCCTTGGGTTTTATTTTTTGCCTAATATATCACAGATACTGAAGAAGGTGACAACACTGAACACCAATGGGCACACACATAAAGAGCTCCAAGAAAAACCTGACCTCTTTAGGCAAAGGACAAGGAAAAAGAGCAACCAGGCATTAGTGGGGATCCACAGACACCTAAGGGGATGAGAGGAACCCATGAAAGACTGGTAGGACATGGGGGGGACGGAGGGGGGAGGAGAAGTGGATGCAAAACAGGATGCCTGGGGGAAGGGAGGAGCTCCCATGCCTAGAGGGTCCCACCAATGGTGAGGGGAGCAACAGGGATGGTGACAGACCCTCAAGAAGAATACAAAAATATGACCAGACCAATCACAAATAATGAAATTGACACTGTAATTAAAAATCTCCCAACAAACAAAAATCCAGGACCAGATGGCTTCACAGGTGAATTCTATCAAATATTTAGAGAAAAGCTAACCTATCCTTCTCAGATTCTTCCAATAAACAGCAGAGGAAAGAACACTTCCAAACTCGTTCTATGGGGCCACCAACACCCCAATACCAAAACCAGACAAAGATATCACATTAAGCAGAAAATACAGACCAACATCACTGATGAACACAGACGCAAAAATCCTCAACAAAATACAAGCAAACAGAATCCAACAACACATACAAGGATCATATACCATGATCAAGTGGGATCCATCCCAGGATGCAAGGATTTTTCAATAAACACAAGTCAATCAATGTGATACACCACATTAACAAATTAAAGAATAAAAACTATACAATCATCTCAATAGATGCAGAAAAAGCTTTTGACAAAATTCAACACCCATTTACAATAAAAACTCTCCAGAAAGTGGGCATAGAGGGAACCTACCTCAACCGAATAAAGGTCATATATGACAAACTCACAGCAAACATCACTCTCAATGGTGAAAAACTAAAAGCATTTCCTCTAAGGTCATGAACAAGACGAAGGTGTCCATGCTCGCCACTCTTATTCAATATACTTTTGGAAGTCCTAGCCATGGCAGTCAGAGAAGGAAAAGAAATAAAACGAATCCAAATTGGAAAAGAAGTAGTAAAAAGGTCACTGTTGCAGATTACATGATAGTATACATAGAAAATGCTAAATATGCCACCAGAAAAGTACTAGAACTAATCAATGAATTTGGTAAAGTTGCAGGATACAAAATTAATGCACAGAAATCTCTTGCATTCCTATACAGTAACAATGAAAGATCAGAAAGAGAAATTAAGGAAATAATCCCATTTACCACTGCAACAGCAAAGAGTAAAATACCTAGGAATAAACCTACCTAAGGAGGCAAAAGACCTGCACTCAGAAAAATATAAGACACTGATAAAAGAAATCAATCATGACACAAACAGATGGAGAGATATATCATGTTCTTGGATTGGAAAAATCAGCATTGTGAAAATGACCATACTACCCAAAGCAATCTATAGATTCAATGCAATCCCTATCAAATTACCAATGGCATTTTTTCCAGAATTAGAACAAAAAAATTTTACAATTTGCATGGAAACACAAAAGACCCTGAATAGCCAAAGCAATCTTGAGGGGAAAAAATGGAGCTGGAGGAATCAAACCCCCTGATTTCAGACTACGCTACAAAGCTACAGTAATTAAGACAGTATGGTACTGGCACAAAAACAGAAATATAGTCAATGGAACAGGAGACAAAGCGCAGAGACAAACCCACACACCTATGGTCACCTAATCTACGACAAAGAAGGCAAGAATATACAATGGAGAAAAAACCACTTCAATAAGTAGTGCTGGGAAAACTGCATAGCTACATGTAAAAGAATGATATTAGAACATTCCCTAACATCATACACACAAACTTAAAATGGATTAAATATCTAAACATAAGACTGGACACTATAAAACTCTTCTAGGAAAACATAGGAAGAACACTCTGACATAAATCACAGCAAGATCTGTTTTGATCCACCTCCTAGGGTAATGAAAACAAAAATAAAATTAAGCAAATGGGACCTAATGAAACTTAAAAGCTTTTGCACAGCAAAGGAAACCATAAACAAGACAAAAAAGACAAACCTCAGAATGGGAGAAAACATTTGCAAATGAAGCAACGGACAAAGGATTAATCTCAAAGGATTATCAAAAAAACAAACAACCCAAACAAAAAATGGGTAGAAAACCTAAATAGACATTTCTCCAAAAAAGACATACAGATGTCCAGGAGCACAGGAAAAGCTACCAACATCATTAATTATTAGAGAAATGCAAATCAAAACTACAATGAGGTATCACCTCACATAGGTCAGAATAGCCATCATAAAAAAATTCACAAATAATAAATGCTGGAGAGGGTGTGGAGAAAAGGGAAGGAAACCTCTTGCATTGTCGGTGGGAATGTAAATGTTCTCTATAACCACTATAGCGAACAGTATGGAGGTTCCTTAAAAAACTAAAAATAGAACTACCATATGACCCAGCAATCCCACTACTCAGCATATACACTGAGAAAACCATAATTCAAAACGTCACATGTACCTCAATGTTTACTGTAGCACTATTTACAATAGCCAGGACATGGAAACAACCTAAATGTCCACTGCCAGATGAATACATAAAGATGTGGTACATATATAATGGAATATTACTCAGCCATAAAAAAGAATGAAATTTGTTCTGTAGAAATATGGACAGATCTAGAGACTGTCATACAGAGTAATGTAAGTCAGAAAGAGAAAAACAAATATCATGCATTTATTTATTTATTTATGGCTGCATTGGGTCTTTATTGCTATGTGTGGGCTTTCTCTAGTTGCAGTGAGTGGGGGTTACACTTCGTTGTTGTGCAAAGGCTTCTCACTGTAGTTGCTTCTCTTGTTGTGCGGCACGGGCTCTAGGTGCAAGAGCTTCAGTAGTTGTAGCAGGGGGGCTCAGTAGTTGTGGTTCAAAGGCTCTAGAGTACAGGCTTGGTAGTTGTGGCACAAGGGCTTAGTTGCTCCACAGCATGTGGGATCTTCCTGGACCAGGGCCCCAACCTATGCCCCCTGCATTGGCAGGCAGATTCTTAGTCTCTGTGCAACCACGGAAGCCCCAAATATCATATGTTAACATGTGTATGTGGAATCTAGAAAAACAGTACAGATGAACCTATTTGCAGAGCAGGAATAGAAACACAGACATAAGGAATGGACATGTGGAAACAGTGGGGGAAGGAGAGAGTGGGATGAATTGGGAGATTAGATGTGATATAAATATACTTTGTGTAAAACAGATCGCTAGTAGGAACCTGCTGCATATTACCATGCTCTGTGATGACCTAGACAGGTGTGATGGTGGGGGGGGGGTGGGTGGAAGGAGGTCCAAGAGGGATAGGATATATGTATACATATAGCTGATTCACTT
Source organism: Hippopotamus amphibius kiboko (assembly GCF_030028045.1). NCBI lineage: Eukaryota > Metazoa > Chordata > Mammalia > Artiodactyla > Hippopotamidae > Hippopotamus > Hippopotamus amphibius. Next base: position 46,373,502 of record NC_080194.1, on the reverse strand, counting down.
TATTATACAGCAGAAACTAACACACTGTTGTAAAGCATTTATACTCCAATAAAAAAATGAATAAAGAACAAAATCTCCATGCACCTACAAATGAAGTAACACACTTCTTGAGGCAGTAACACAATCCATGAGGCAAAGAGAAAGTGTCAAGGGAAAGTAAAAAAAAAATACACTGAGTTGAATAAAAATGAAAATACAACATATTCAAATGTGTGAGATGTAACTAAAACAATGATGAGAGAAAATTTTATATCAGTAAATGCTTACGTTAAGAAAGAATAAAGATCTCCAATAACCTAAGCTCCCACCTCAAGAAAACTAGAAAAAGAAGAGAAAAATAAACTGAATGAGACAAAAGAGAAGAAATAATAGAGCAAATATCTAAGAAATTGAAATTTTAAAATTGCAGAGAAAAATCAATGAAATAAAGAGCTTACTCTTTGAAAAGTTCAATAAAGTACACAAACCTCTAGCAATACAGACAAAGAAAGAATAAGAGAGAGAAAACACAAATTATTAATATCAGGAATGACACAAGGGAATTACTACAGACTTTGAAAAAATCAAAAGGATAAGGGAATACTATGAACAACTCTACACATAACAATTTAACAGTACAGATGAAATGGACTAATTCCTCAAAAAATACACATTACCACAACTCACTCAAGATGAAATACAAGATCTGAACAGCCATGCTACTATTAAGTAAATTAAATTTACCAAAAGTTTAAAGAATGAATACCAAATATATGCAATTTCTTCCAAAATATAAAAGAGGGAATACTTCCCAACTAATTTTATGAAATCAGTTTTACTGTATAGCCTCCCAAGGACACTACTACAAAAATAAAAAAAGACAAATATGATGTAAAAATAGTTCAGCAATAAATAAAAGAAATTTATACTACAACCATATCCAGTGATGTAAGAGTACTTCAATATTCAAATATCAATCAATGTAATCCACCACTGAAAGAAAAAAATCATATGATCATATCAACACAGTAAAAGCATTTAAAAATCGAACACCTATTAACAAGAAAAACTCAGTCAACAAGGAATAAAGAAGAACTTCCTCAACTTGGTAAGGAACATCTACAATAAAACCTATTGCTAACATTATACCAAATGGTGAGAGACTGCCTTCACTCTAAGATGAGAAAAATGACAAGGATATCCACCCTTACCACTGTTCTTCATCATAGTACTGGAAGCTCTAGCCAGCACATCAATGCAAAAAAATCCTACACAAAGCATACATATTGGAAAGGAATAAATAAACACTCTCTATTTATAGACTACAAAATCGTCTATGAAAAACCCAAGTAATCCATAAAATTATATACATAACAAATAAGTTCAACAATGCCACAGGATATGTTAACATACAAAAATCAATTCTTTTTCTATAAAATAGCCATGAATGCATGGAAACCAAAATTTAAAAGATACTACCACTTACAATAATGAGTGAGGGAGGTATAGAAAGCGAGACAGAGAAATTTACAAGTATAAACCTAACAAAATACATACAGGACTTGTACACTGAAAACTACAAAATGCTGATAAAAGATATCAAAGAAATCTAAATACATGGAGAGAGATGCCAGGTTCATGAATTACAAAAATCAACAGAGTAAGTATGTCAATTCTTCCCATATTGATTATACTGGTTCAGTACAATTGCTATCAAAATCCCAGAAAGATTTTTTTTTTTTTGAGATATAGATAAGTTTACTCTAAAACATATATGGGATGACAAGAAAAGCAGAATAGCTAACACAATTTTGAAAAAATAATAATTCGAGAAGAGTCAGTCTATCTGACTTCAAAACTTAGGTACAATAATCAAGACTGTGTGATACTGGTAAACAGATTAACACATTAGATCAGTGGAACAGAATATATGACTATGAAATAGCCCCACTCAAGCAAAGTCAACTGATTTTTGACTGAAGTTCAAAAGCAATTCAATGAATAGTACTGAAGTAAATGATATTGAAGCAAATGGATACCCATGGGCAAAAACCAAAAAAACAAATAAGCAAAAACCTTGATTTAACCATTACACTTCATATAAAAAAAAACTCAAAACGCATCATAAATTCAAACATAAAATTTGAAACTATAAAACTTTTGGAGGAAAGAAATTATAGGAGAAAATTTTTGTGACTAGATGTTAGTCAATGAGTTCTGAGACGTGACAGGAAACTTATAATCCATAAAATAGAGGAAAACATTGATAGGTTGAATTTTACCAAAACTAAAAACTTTTCCTCTGTGAAAGACCATGTTAAGATGATGAAAAGAGAAGCTATGGGCTGGGAGAAAAGATTTTCAAACAAAATCTGATAAGGGATTCATATCTAGAATATATAAAGAACTCTCAAAACTCACTAGTAAAAAAACCCAAACAATCCAATTAAAAAAATAGGCAAAGGGTATGAAAAGTATTTCACCAATGAGACCATACAGATGGTAAATAAGCACATTAACAGATGTCCAATATCATTAGTCATTAAGGGCATACTTCATTTTATTGCCCTTCACATATATTGCAGTTTTGATGATTTGTGGCAACCCTGTGCTGTCAGATGATGGTCAGCATTTTTCAGAAACACAGTATTTTAAAATTAAGGTATGCACATTGCTTTCTTTTAAACACAACGCTATTGAATATTTAATAGACAATAGTACAGTATAAACATAACTTTTATATGCACTGTGTGATAGTGAAAACAAAACTCCATATAACTTACTTTATTGCACTATTTGCTTTACTGCAGGAGTCTGGAACCAAACCTCGTATATCTCTGAGGTATTTCACTAAGAAAATGTAAAATTAAGACCACAGTGAACTATTACTACTTATTAGAATTGTGAATATAATATTAAAAATAGTGGTAACACCAAAAGCTTGAGAGAATTCAGACACTGGGCCACTCATATATTGCTAATGGAAATTATTTAGCAGTTCTTAAAAAGCTGTTTAGTTTGTCTTTTGAAGATGGTGATCTCATTTGCCCAGGGAACTCAATGTGCAATTCTGCCTGATGTGAAACCCAAACAATAAGCCTTGCTGGTTTTGATGCCTGCTTTGCTGCTGCTGCTGGCCAAGGCAGGGAAGCTAATTCCTAGGTCTACCTATTGCTGAATGGAACCCCAGCCCCACTTACCTGGAAACCTGGCCAAAGCATCCAGGAAACAGGGCAGCTCAGAAACACTAGAAGAGTGCCAAGCCAGTGACTCTGTTCATCTGCAGAGCCCAGCTAGTGACTCTGTCTGACCAAGGAACTTAGTGCAGTTTTGCCTGATTCAAATCCTTGGCCAGCAAGCCATACCAGCTGTGAATGCTGTTACACATTGCTTCCAGATTGGGAAGCAAATTCAAAGCCTGGCCTAGGGCTGAATACAGCTTCCATGCCTGCCCAATCAGAAAAACTAACCAGAACACTCAGGAAGCTGTGTAGCCGAACCTATCACCCTGCTTATAACGGCAATGGAGCAGAAAGCTGGGCCAACGTGGCACCAACCAAAGGAAAGTAATAAAGCTCCAGTAACTTAACCTAAAGAAATGGAGATCTCTGAACTGTGTATGAAAATTTCAGAACAATCCTCTCAAAGAAGTTTAGTGAGCTTCTTTACAGACAATTGAACAAAATTAGGAAAACAGTGCATGAGCAAAACAAGAAGTTCAACCAAGAAATAAATACCATTAAAGAAAACCCAGAAATCCTAGAGTTGAAGAACACAATGACTAATCTGAAGAATTCAATGGAGAGCTTTAACATCAGACTTGGTAAAGCAGAAGAAAGAATCGATGCACTAGAAGACAGGGCATTTAAAATTATCCAGTTGGAGGAGAAAAAAAACGCAAGAGAGTGAAAAAAGCTTATGAGAGTCATAGGACACCATCAAAAGAATAGTATTTGCATTATGAGAATCCCAGAAGAAGAGAAAAGGACAGAAATTATTTTTAAAGCAATAATGGCTGAAAACTGTACAAACCTGGAAAGAGAAATGGAGATCCAGAGTCATGAGGCCCAAACAACCCCAAATAGTTTGTACCCAAAAGAGCTACTGAGACACATTGTAGTTACATTGTCAAAAGTCAGAGAAGAAAGAATTTTAAAAGGAGCAGAAGAGCAACACATCATATACAAGGGACCACCCCCCATAGACTAAGGGCAGATTTCTCAACAGAAACTTTGTAGCCCTGGAGAAAATGGGGCAATATATTTAAAATATTGAAAGAAAAAACCCCATCAATTAAGAATACTATAACTGGTAAAGCCATCTTTCAGAAATTAATAAGAGATAAAGACTTACCTGAATAAACAAAAACTGAGGAAATTCATCATCACTAGATCTGCCTTAAAAGAAATACTAAAAGAGAAGTTCTTCAAGCAGAAATGAAAGGATGCTAATTAACACCATAAAAAAAAAAAAGAATGTAAGTGTAAAATTAACTGGCAATGGTAAATATACAAAGTCAGATTTTCTAGTATTGTAATGGTGGTACATAATTCAACTCTAAAAGTTAAAAAGTAAACATTAAAAAGTAACTATAACTACAATAATATATTAGATGCACAATACAAAATATATATAAACTAAAACATCAATAACTTAAAATGGAAAAGGGGGAGAAGTAAAAATGTAGTTTATGTATGCTATCAAAATAATGTTATCAGCTTAAAGTAGGATGTTAAAAACATAAGAAATTTCCCAATAAAGAGCTTTAAAAAAAATTAAATAAAATTTTATGTAAGCCTCATGGTAACCAAAAAACAAACAAAAAACAAAACAAAAAAATCCTACAGTAGTTACACAAACTATTATGATAAAGGAGTCAAAGAACACCACTACAAAAAGTCATCAAGTCACAAAGAAGACAGAAACATAAAAAACAACACTACTAACAAAACGGCAATAAAAGTCTTTACCTGTTAATAATTACTTTCAATGTGAATGGATTATATTCTCCAATCAAAAGACACAGAATGACTGAATGGATAAAACAAAACAAAACAAAAAACCAAAAAACAAGATCTAACCATAAAATGACTACAAAAGATTTGCTTTAGTTTTAAAGACACACAAAGACTGAGAGTGAAGGAATGGGTAAAGATACTTTAAGCAAATGCTAATCAAAAGAAAGCAGTAGTAGTCATATTTGTATCAGACAAAAGAGACATTAAGCTAAAAATGGTCAAAAGAGACAAAGGGCATTATATAATGATAATGGAGTCAATTCACCAAGAAGATATAACAATTGTAAATATTTATGCAACCAACACCAGACTACTTAAATATATATATTTTAAAAAATACTAACAGAATTAACAGGAGAAATAAACAGGAATACAATAATAATTGGTGACTTTAACACCTACTCTCAATAATGGGCAAATCATCCAGAAAATCATTAAGGAAACAGCATTATTTGAACAATGTTATAGACCAAATGAACCTAATAGACATATACAAACATTCCATCCAACAACAGCATAATACTCATTCTTACCAAGTGCACACAGAACATTTTCTAGGCTAGAATATATGTTAAGCCACAAAATAAGTCTCAGCAAATTTAAGAAGACTGAAATCACACCAACTATGTTTCCTGGCCACAATCATATGAAACTATAAATCAATATCAGGAGGAAACCTCGATAATTGGCAAATATATGGGAATTAAACAACATACTCCTGAACAACCAATGTATCAAGAAAAAATTAATAAGAAAATTAAAACAGTACCTTGATGAAGTGATAGAGTAGCCTTGATATATATACACTACCAAATAGCTAGTGGGAAGCTGTTGCATCACACAGGGAGATCAACTCAATGACTGGTGATGACTTAGGGGGTGGGATAGGAGGATGGGAAGGAGTCGAGGGAGGGAGGGGATATGGGGATATATGTATAAATACAGCTAATTCAGTTTGTTGTACAGCAGAAACTGGCATAACAGTGTAAAGCAATTATACTCCAATAAAGAGCTTAAAAAAATAAAAGTATCTTGAGACAAGTGAAAATGGAAATACAACATACCAAAACTTATGGGATGTAGCAAAAACAGTTTCAAGAGGGAAGTTTATAGCAATATATATATATACCAAGAAAAAAATAAAGACTTCAAATAAACAACCTAATTTTATTAATTTTATATCTCAAGGAACTAGAAAAAGAACAAAAATAAGCCCAAAGTTAGCAGGAGTAAGGAAATAATAAAGATTAGAGCAGAAATGAATAAACGGAAAACAGGATGACAAAACTTAAGAGTTGGTTCTTTGAAAAAATATACAAAATTGACAAACCTTTACCTTGACTAATCCAGGGGGAGGGGAGAAAGAGACAGAGGGAAAGACAGAGACAGAAAGAGGCAGAGAAATTGAGAACCTAAATAAATACAAGCATAAATGAAAGAGAATACGTTAAAACTGATACCACAAAGGGTCATAAGAAACTACTATGAATAATTATATGCCAACTAACTGGACAACCCAGAAGAAATGGATAAATTCCTGGAAATGTACACCAACCAAGTCTGAATCATGAAGAAACAGAAAATCTGAATAGTCCAATTTCTCCAAGATTAAATCCATAATCAAAAGAAAAGTCCCAATGCAGAAAAGTCCAGAACCAGATGGATTCATGGGTGAAATTTACCAAATATTTAAGAAAGAATTAAGGCCAGTTCTTCTCAAACTCTTCAAAAAAAAAAAAAAAAAAATGAAGAGGAGGGAATACTCCTACTAAACATGTTTTATGAGACCAACATGACTGTGGTAACACAGCCAAATAAGGCCACTACAAAAAAAAAAAAAAAAAAAAACCCAACAAAACAAAAGACCAACATCCCTGATGAATACAGATGCAAAAATTCTGAATAAAATACTAGCAAACCAAATTTAACATTAAAAAGATCATATCCCATGATTCATCCCTGGGATGCAAGAATGCTTCAACATATGCAAATAAATAAAAGTGATGCATCACATTAATAGTAAGATAAAAATCATATGATCATCTCAATTGATACAGAAGAAGCATTTGAAAATTTAACACCGATTCATGATAAAAATTCTCAATGAACTGGGCATAGAAGGAAAGCACTTCAACATAATAAAGGCCATATATGACAGCCCCACAACTAAAAATATACTCAATGATGAAAGGATGAAAGTTTTGCCTCTAATGTCACAACCAGGATAAGAGTACCCACTCTCACATAGTACTGGAAATTCTAACCAGAGTAATCAGGTAAGAAAAACAAATAAAAGACACCAGGTTCAGAAACAAAGAAGTAAAACTGTCTCTGTTTGCAGATGACATGATTTTATATATAGAAAATTCTGAAGACTCCACCAAGAAATGTTAGCACTAATAAATTCACTAAAGTTACAGGATACAACATCAACATACAAAAATCAGCAGATTTCCATATGCTAACAACAAATTAACTAAGAAGTAAATGAAGAAAACAATCCCATTTACAATAGCATCAATAACAACAAAATACTTAGGAGTCAATTTAACCAAGTAGGTGAAAAACTTACACATTGAAAACTACAAGACATTAAGGACAGAAATTGAAGAAGACACAAATAAATGGAAAGATACCCCATGTTCATGGACTGGAAGAATTAATATTATCAAAATGTCTGTACTACACAAAGCCACCTATAGATTCAATACAATCCCTGTCAAGATTTCCAAGGTATTTCTCACAAAAATGGAAAAAAAAAAATCCTACTATTCATATGGAACCACCATGGACACCAAACAGTCAAAACAATTCTGAGAAAGAACAAAGCTAGACACATCACGTCCTGATTTTAAACTACATTACAAAGCTATAGTAATCAAAACAGTATTGTACTGGCACAAAAACAGACACATAGGCTTATGAGAACAAGAGCCCAAAAGTAGACTCAAACATATATGTTCAACTAATGTTTGACAAGGAAGCCACAAACTCAATGGTAAAAAGTTTCTTCAGAAAATGGTGTTGGGAAAAATGGATAGTCACACGTAAAAGAATGAAACTAGATACCTATTTCACAATACCCACAAAAATTAACTCAAAATTGATTAAAGACTTAAATGTAAAACCTGATACCATAAACCTCCCAGAAGAAAAGTAGGGAATAAGCTCCTTGAAGTTGGTAATAGCAATGATTATTTTGGATATGACACCTAAAGCACAAACAACAAAAACAAAAATAAGTACAGCAAACTAAAAAGCTTCTGTACAGTAAGTGAAACAATCAACAAAATGAAAAGGCAACCTATAGAATGGGAGAAAATACTCTCAAACCACACATCTGATAAACTGTCATTATCCAAAATGTATAACAAACTCATACAACTCAATAGCAAAAAATCTCCAAATAATACAATTAAAAATGGGGAAAGGACTCAAATAGACATTTTTTCAAAAAAGATATTCAAATGGTTAACAGGTACATGAAAAGGTATTCAACATCACTAATCAACAGGGGAATACTAATCAAAACCCCAATATATCACCTCACACTTGTCAGTATGGCCATTGTCAAAAAGACAAGCAAAAACAAGTGCTGTTGGGGATGTGGAAGAAAGGAAAGAAACCTTTGTATACGTTTGTTGTGAATGTAAACTGGTACAGACAATATAGAAAATAGTATGCAGGTTCCTCAAAAAATTAAAAATAGAAGTACCATATGATCCAGCAATTCAACTTCTGGGTATATATCAAAAAGAAATCAAATCACTATCCTGAACAGATATCTGAATCCCCATTTCAGTGCAGCATTATTTACAATAGCCAAGAAATGGAAACAACTTAAATGTTCATGTGTAAATGAATGGATAAAGAAAATGCCACACACACACACACACACACACACACACACACACACACACACACACAGGAAACTTATTCAGTCATTAAAAAGAAGGAATCTTGCCAGTTGTGACAACATGGATTGACCTTGAGGGCATTATGCTAAGTCAGACAGAGAAAGACAAATACTGTATGATGTCACTTATATGTGGGATCTAAAAATCCAAAGTCATAGAAATAGAGGACAAATTGGTGTTAACCAGAGGTGGGTGTGTGTGTGTAGGGGGAGAACTGGGCAAACATGGTCCAAATGTACAAATAACTAGTTATAAGTTCTGTAAATGTAACATTCAGAATGATGACTATAGTTAATAATATTGTATTGAATATTTGAAAGTTGCTAAGTGAGTAGACCTAGCATGTTCAAATCAGAAGAAAAAACTATAATTGTATGTGGTTATCATTCAGCAATACATACATATATCAAACCACAACGCACATCAAAAATACAATGTTATATATCAATTATAGCTCAATAAAACTGGAGGGTGGGGAGTTAAACATATACCATTAACTACCCAAGAATGAGACCTGGGCATTTATCCTAGAGAAACAAAAACTTACATGGCCATAAAAACCTGTGCATAACTTTTCATAGCAGCTTTATTTATATAGTCAAAAACTGGAAACAAACAAAACGTTGCTCAATAACTGAATGAGTATACAAACCGTGGTACATCCATACCATGAAGCATAACTCACCATTAAAATGAAACAAACTAGTATATACAAACGTAGATGGATTACAAGGACACTATCATGAGTGAAAAAAGTCAATCTCAAAAGGTCACACATTGTACGATTCCATTTCTATAATATGTTCGAAATGACAAAATTATAGGCATGAAAAAGAGAGTAGTAGTTTCCAGGGATTGAGGACTCTGTTGTGGCGGGTTGGGAGAGGTGGACATGCACAAAGGAGACTTGACTGTGGCAATAGTTACAGGAATCTACACAGGTGATAAAATGACATGGAATTATACGCACACTGGACCAATGTCAAATCCCTGGTTTTGAATTTGGACAATAAGATATAACCACTGGGGAAACTGGATACATGTAATCTCTCTGTACTATTTTTGTAACTTCCTGTATATTTGTAATTATTTCAAAATAAAAATTAAAAGAAAAAGACAATGATATATAAATTCAAATCAGAAACTATATTGACATTACAGTTTTATTCTTGTTCAAAACACTTAGAACATTCAAAGAAAATTTTCCTTTATTTTTGGTATAAGTGATTCCTCAGTTTTCAAAAATAAGTTGAATGTAAAACAAAACAGTTAAGAGGTATCCAAACCTGAGACTTTCAAGAGGGTAAAAACTATATTTCTTCATAGTGGCATAGGTCTTGAGAACATCAACTTAAACTCAACCACAAATTTTTTATATTAAGTTCATTGTCATTAAAAATATGAATATAATTTGGATCTGTGTTGGATTAAATCAATTATTGAGTCTCACTGTTCATGAATAAGAATTAAATCCAATGATGTAAGTATAAAGAAATTCTTATCACTACAAAGATAGTCACAAAAAGCAAACTTTACTAGAAATTTTCAAGTATTCTCAAATATATTTGGACCACACATAGCTATTCACTTTTATAAAAACTGTTAAAAAATAGTCTGCCACGTATACTCAACACAGCATGACAAATCCAAAGTGGACAAACCAATTAAACTGTACTGCTGTGATGCTTGAATGATATTAATATTAAATTAATGTTATCAAATGGTATATAAATATTAATGGTTAAAATCAATAATAGCACACAGACAATAACACTATTAATTGTTAATTATTAAATCTTGGTAAAAGATCTGTAAGGCAATTTTTTTCCTCCAAAATATTCTGTAAATTCAATATCATATTTCACTAATTTTAAGACACTTTTTCACACTTATTATATCTGAAATTGATAGGTATCTTATAATCACTTTAGTTAAATAGCAGTCATAACATATTTGTCATTTTACGTGTATGTGCATCAAAATGTGAAGGATGTGTATCAGTGTCTGGGAAGAAAACCCTGAAGATAAAAATGGACACTCATTTAAGAAATGATATATCATTAATGCTCCTGATAACAGAGAACAATATTATGTAGAAAAACATGGACATTGAAACTCTGAGTTGAAGGTGAATTAGAAGAGTTACACTCTGAATATTAGCATCTCAGCTAATTAATTTTGCTTACTTTTTTTCTTAATGTGTGTACAAGGTTGATAGGGGTTTTTTTTAAAAAGGGCTTTCCGCAGTACAAAAAATTCCAAGTCATGAAAAGCTGTGTCATAGTTTAAATGGCACTTTTTTTTTCTTTCTTAGTAGCACAAAAACCAATCTTGATTTTATAAGAATGCATCTCAGCTTCAACCTACAGAATGGGAGAAAATATTTGCAAACAATGAGACAACAAGGGCTTAATTTCTGAAACATACAAACAGCTTATACAATGCAATATCAAAAAACCCCAAACAACCCAATCATAAAATGGGCAAAAGACCTAAATAGACACTTCTCCGAAGAAGACATACAGATGGCCATAGGTACGTGAAAAGATGCTCAACATGGCTAATTATTAGAGAAATGCAAATTATTAGAGAAATGCAAAACTACAATGAAGTATCACCTCATAATGGTCAGAATGGCCACTGTCAAAAAATCGACAAATAACAAATGCTAGAGAGGGTGTGGAGAAAAGGGAACCCTTGTACACTGTTGGTAGCAATATAAACTGGTGCAGCCACTATGGAGAACGGTACGAAGGTTCCTTAAAAAACTAAAAATGGAATTACCTTATGATTCAGCAATCCTACTCCTGGGCATATATCCAGGAAGGACAAAAACTCTAATTAGAAAAGATACATGCACCCTTACGTTCATAGCAGCACTATTTATAATAGCCAAGACATGGAAGCAACCTAAATGTCCATTGGTAGATGAATGGACAAAGAAGATGTGGTGTGTATATATATACATATGGTGTGTGTGCGTATATATATATATGATGTATATATATGTATTTATGTGTATATATGTATATATATAATGGAATATTACTCAGCCATAAAAAAATGAAATAATGCCATTTGCAGCAACATGGATGGACCTACAGATTATTATACTAAGAACTAAGTCAGACACAGAAGGATAAATATATCCTGATATCACTTACATGTGGAATCTAAAAAATGATACAAATGAACTTATTTATAAAACAGAAATAGGCTCATAGACATAAAAAACAAACTGATGGTTACCAAAAGGAAAAGGGGGGGAGAGATAAATTGAGAATTTGGGATTAAAAGATACACACTACTATATATAAAATAAACAACAAGGAATTACTGTATAGCACAGGGACCTATATTCAATGTCTTGTTTGAAAAAGAATATATATATATATCTGAATCCCTTTGCTGTACACCCAAAACATTGTACATTAGCTATGCTTCAATAAAATAAGTAAATAAATAAATAATTAATACAAATAAAAATGAAAATAAAAAATAAAATTGCTCATGTCAATGTCACCACACTACCATCTTGCAGTCAAATGCTAACTTCTCTCCCTTCATCTTATTGACCTCTCAGAAGTATTCACATTGTTAACTAGTCCCCCTTCTTTTCTGTGCCACAACACTTCTCAGGTTTCTTACCTCCTTCTCAGTCTAATTAAGGAGGCCTATAGCACTGTGATTAAGAGCATGGAATTCTAGACTTATCTCTGAAGACAGGCTGGTTCAGGAGTACTTACTGCATGGAGAACAGACAGCAAGAGAATGTTTCCCTTTCTTGAGCAAGATAGAAAACTAATCAGCATTTCAGGTGAGAAATAATGGTGGTTTAGACTAGAGGCTGGAGATGGAGAGAAACAGATTTTAGCTCTATTTTAGAAGTAGAATCAATAGAACTTTGGGATAGATCAGATACAGGAATTAAAGGAAAAGGGGAAATCAAGGTTTTGCAACAGAATAAAAAGCTAACGAACGTTACCTAAAAAAATCACCAACCTTAGAGATGACCTCATTTGATGCTTTTCCATTGAAACTGATACCTGGGAGAGGTTATGTGATTTACCCAAAGTCACACAGATAACTAGTGATAGAACTGAAAACAGAACACAGGTCTCTCAGAATCCTAAGAAGCCACAGATCACTATCTGGAGAGATGACTAGTATGCACAAGCTTGCTGAGCTGTCATTTTAGTCCTTCTTCCCCTTAACCAATGTAATAAAAAATACTGTAATACATTTTGGGGTTTACTGAATATAGTTAGGCAAGCTATTAACTGAACACTTTATATTTCCTTAAGAAAAAAGTGAGGGAAGTAAAGTAGACAGAATACAAATATCAGTATTAGCTCACGAAGAGTAAACTCTATTGTAAAAGTTCATCAAAAACATTTACTGAAGTATACTATTTGTAAAAGACAAGGTATACATGAAATCCTCCTCGAACAGTTTACGTTCTAATTTGCAAGATAACACATGTATAAATAATTCAGGCCAACAGAAGAGTTGTCATAATGCAGTACTAGAATAATCGCCAAATGAATTATATAGACCGTATGTATATTTTTAAGTACTCTGTGGTAGTCCTTTAGAAAAAGTAAGGCTTGAGCTAAGCCTTGAAAGACAAGTTAGAATTTTAAAAGTCTATAGGGAAGGGGATAAAATTAAACAAACCTACAGAGTGTCCACTAGGGTACTAGGCTCAGGGCTGAGGGCTACGGAGTGAGAAGAGTGAGCTTTTTATATATGCTCTGTGGAGACATTCTCTTTGGTAATGACATTTGAGCTGAGACCTGAATGACAAAGAGGAACAAGGAATGTGATGATGGGAGAAGAGAACATTCTGAGTAGAGAGAGTAAGAACAAATAACCACTACACTACCTACCCGTATTAGGCTCTATAGATTGATTACACAGAGCTTAGCTGAATGATAAAGAGTGGACCATAAATTCCTAAACCTGAGTTTAAATAATTCCACAAGTTCTCTTTCTCATCTCAGTTTCTCCATCAGTAAAAATTACTGCATAGAAAAACATGTGAGATAATGGACACAGAAGTGTTTTAGAAACAGAAAAGTAAATATATCAAAATTGTAAAAGTCAGTTCAAAAAGACAAGAATGGAAATGCTTTAATATGATGCTTAGATACATAAAGTTAAAAGTGGAGAAATGAGTTACAATCACTGTTGGTATGGGTATCAGTACTTTATACTTTACACATCTTCACGTTTTCTCTTATTGTAGTTTTTTATACGTTTTATCTTCTTTGTCAGATTGTAAGCAGATAGAGCACCTGACACGTGCTTTTAGTATTAGCTAAATCAATATATGAAGCCAGTACTTCATTTTACATACAGCCCTTTGAGGATTTGTGTTTGTATGTGTTCAAGATCCCATTTACTTTGCAAATGACTGGAGGGGGCTGATGATATGACGAAAAGTTAACAGAAACAAAGATGAAAACAGAACAGAACCTATCTTAAAGAGGATGGAAATAAGCCGCAGATAACTGTGTTAATTACTACTGCTGGCCTTTAGTTAACATTCCCTGTCAGCCAAATCGGCTGAATCCCACAGTATGGCATTTAATCTACCACAAAGTTGGGCACTTATACTCATCTACAGAGATCAACTTCTTCCTGGACCAAAACTCGCAAGGATCGTTGATCACCAGCAAATAACTGAGCAAAGGCACAGAGTAACTATGAAGGGCTCCTAAAATTATTTAACTTGGAACCGCTGCTTTCAAAGCAAGGACCTCTTATAACAGTGTAACCACCGGTGCCTCAACAACAGAATCCTCAGTTTTCTCCCTAGAGCTCTGGCCCAGGCTTGGCAGTCGCAAAAACAGCACCTGAGTCACTTTATGGCCTCAACACTGCTTAGCTGCGCGCTAGCAGCCTTGGATTCAGGCAGGGTCCGCGCCCTGCACTGGGGGCAGCGCAATGTCCTGTCCCCAACCTTCGAAGGCAGGTTTCAGGAGGGGCTACTAGGGTTGGAAGTGTCTAGGTGAGCTTTGGCCTAAGGGGGTGGGGGAGAAAAGCAACTCAGGACAGCGGGAAACAATTCCTGGGGGCACCATGCAGCCCCCTTCCTGCCACAGAAACCTCTCCCGCCCCGGAATACGAAGGAGCAGCATTAGCAGCCGAAGCCAAGAAAATCCTCTCCTCTGTGGGTCACAGGGGCTGATCCTGGTCCCCAGGAATAAGACGCTACCATCCCTCTCCTCCCTCAGAGCCCAGAAATCACCCACCTGGAACTGCAGTCTCCGAAGTCTCCACCCCAGTCTCTCGGCCTCCAGAAGCCTGACTGCGATTGGCTTGCACCTCTGTCCCGTTATCTCTTCTCCAAGTGTGAGTGGCGTTCTATACGCTCTCGGCCTTTGTCCCTCCCTTCGCTCGCCTCCGAAGCCACGCCCCACGTGACGGTCACGCGTTGCCGCAAAGCGCAGAGGAGGGTCTCCGCTTCCGCTCCCAGGGGAGGAGGCGGCAGAGCGGGTGGCGGGGAAGTGAGGGCTTTAGGCGAGCAACTTGCCGTTGACGTAGCGCGACGCTCCGCCCCCTCCGCACGGGCGCCGGGAGGAAGTGGGTGGGGCCCCGTTAGCGTCCACGCCATCAAGCCCGAGGTGGCGGTGAGGTGTTCAGTGGATGGTTTTCCCTGCCAAGCGACTGTGCTTGGTGCCAGCTATGGAGGGCGTGCGCTGGGCCTTTTCCTGTGGCACTTGGCTGCCGAGCCGAGCCGAATGGCTGTTGGCGGTGCGATCGATCCAGCCCGAGGAGAAGGAGCGCATTGGCCAGTTCGTCTTTGCACGGGACGCTAAGGCAGCCTTGGTACTACAGGTCTTTCGTTTTTAGGGCCGAGGAAGCAGATGTTGGGGATGCTGGGCCGGGCTGTAGAGACTCACCCCCTGCCACGCTAGTGTCGATGCCCACTTATGGCCGCTCCAGGGAGAGAGTGGTAGGTTCCGCCGAGTCTCCGGTGTGAGCATGGCCTGGTCTCCACCCTCTTTGTAGTCGCCTCGGAGGCCTCGTCAACTGTAAAAATTAGCCCCTCCCCCGTTGTAGTTAAAAATGGAGATCTTACTAAACCCTGAAATAGGTGTTGAGAAGGCCTACGAAGTAGTTTTTTCCCTTATAATGGGTTTTTTCTTATTTTTAAGTTATAAACATTTCTTTTTCCTTGTTTGGGCCCATAGCACATTCTTAGCCTACTAAATATCCCACCATTCTCCGTGGGCACTCTGCACTTGGTAGGCCCTAAAAAATATTGACAGTATGACTTAGTTTAACCTTCCATACCGTGGAACTGAAAGAGTCCAGCCTCCTTTTACCAGTGAAGCTGAAGCCAAGGAAGGATGTAGTCTTAGGCATACCTTTCTGACTTGAATAGTTTGGGAAGCAGTATTTTAAATATAATTGTTTATTTTACTTATGTATTTTTAACAACAAATGGAAACTTGGGTCATTTTGTTTCAAAGTGACTTCTATATGTGTAGCGCAGTTTCAAACAGCTTTTGATTACCATCATGTCAAATGCTGTCATTATCTTGAAAATGTCCCTCTATCAAAGCACTTTTTCGTTTGAAATGTGGGCTAATTGATTTTGAAGGCATATTGGTGAATATTTTTATACTTTTTGTAGCTTGTAAGATGGTGAAATTCAAAGTCTTTGCAGTATTTAACAGGCAGTGTTAGAACTGAAGGAAAAAAAACTTGAAAGACTTTGCAAAATATTATCTACCTTGTTATCTTAGACCCTTGGGTTTTTTGGTGTGTGATTTTAGTCATTTTTTTCTTAATAATTAATGGAGGGAGAGAGTGGTATATGTGAGGTATACCATATAATGAGATATACCACATAAATGAGATATATGTGAAAAAATGAGGTGTAGTGAGGTATATGTGAAAAAAGATAGGTCATGCATTGCTAATTGTTGCACCCAGTGATAAGTATATGTGATCTAGAAATACACATATGCACAAAGATATAAGTACAACAGCATTGCTCACTGGGGAATTTTTTATAATAGCAAAACTAGAGCCAGCATAAAATATCCCATAATAGGGGAATAGTCAAGTTGTGGTACCTAGATAATATGAAATGCACCAGCCAGATGATTATGTACAGACATGAAATAATCCCCATCACTTACAAATTAAAAAGTTTATACATGATAGGATAGTACATATAGTAGGGTTTCAGATAAGTAGATGGATAGATAGTAAAAGCAAATGCAAATGAACATATTTTGGATACTTAGAGAAAAGATTGGAAGGATGGATACTTGTTATCATTGGTTACTTGTTAAGATGGGGAGGGAATTGCTAAAGAGGAACTTTAACTTTGTCTTCTTAAGCATTTCTTAAATCTTAAGGCAGGGTATTTAATACTTATGTACTTTTAAAAACTTTAAGAAATGAATGTTTCCGAAACCACAAAAATAGAGTTTGTATTTTATGGGCAGTGTTACCTAAATCTTTAGTATAGACATCAATACATACCAAATGTTTTGTTAACAGGCTGGTCGTCTGATGATAAGGAAATTAGTTGCAGAGAAATTGAATATACCTTGGAATAATATTCGTTTGCAAAGAACTGCAAAAGGAAAACCAGTTCTTGCGAAAGACTCATTGAATCCTTACCCCAATTTCAACTTTAACATCTCTCATCAAGGGGACTATGCTGTACTTGCTGCTGAATCTGAGCTACAAGTTGGAATTGATATAATGAAGACTAGTTTTCCAGGTAATGTTGCATTTTTGTAGTACAAGAGTTATTAAGTGTCTTGTCTTAGCTCTTACCCATTGAATAATCTCAGACAAGGAGATGTAGATATTTAAGTTTAGGAAAAATGTGCTCAGTACTCAACGTTAGTATATCTGAGAGAGCAGCATATTATCAACTGAAAAAAATGCACATCCCAAAAGTTGACAGTTATTCTGCAGACTTTCTGAGGACTCAAACCGGAGAGGCAGCCTCTCAAGTAACTCTGAGAGACTGCTCTAAAGAGGTAAGGGAGGAACCAGGATATATAGGAATTTTACAACAAAAATCTGGTAGTCAGAATGAAAAAGATGACTGTTAATTAATGAAAGCCAGACATCACAAGTTAATGAATTTCAGTGCTTTGCTGTGTATGGGAAAATGCAAGAATCTGGGCTCACTGAAATTATTCCTTTGATACGCACCTTAACTGTCTAGGGCAAGTATCCTACTTTACTGCATCCTGAATCCCCTCAGGGTACACAGTTGGGGGTGGCTGCAGTGGCTGTTGGCTTGAGGGCCCCAACATTCTTTGTTTACTATATATTTTCTTAAGTGTTAACAGACTTCTACATAAAGGATAGAGTCTCCATTGTTGGGGATTCATATAATACTTTGCCTAGAGGTAAAGTGAAAACAAAGATTTTCTTTTTGAATTATACCTCAGCTTGTTAAGTAAGACTAAATTTGAAACTATTCTAAAAGACTGTTAAATTTTCTAAAGAACAGTTTTTCCATAGCTCAATGTTTTTTTGAGTAATAGATGTTAAATCAAATTGAACTCAATAAAGAGTAAATTTTGAGTATCTTTCTATTAAAAAAAATAGTAATTGTGTGTATTGTAAGAACTTTGTTTCACTTAAGTCTTTCCCAAAATTCATCAATTAGTTGTTGGTTTGTTTAAAAAATAATAATAATCTCGGTAGTAAAGTATATTGTAGTCCTTAAGTAGAGATAATGTGTATTTGTACTATATCTAAATATAGCTCTTTGTAACATTTATATAAATGATAATGAACAGCAAGCAATTATTAAAATATGTTTGTATTTTGCCTTAGAAATTTGCTATTGTTGGCTGTAGGAGCAGCTGACATGTATAGTGGGGTTGGCTATACCTAGGTAATTTTACTCAAACACAGGTTTTCTCAACTACTCTAATTTCCATCATCACTAACATTAGTGAGCACTTACTGTGTGCCAAGGCATTTTACTAAGTGCTTTACATATATTATAGGGTAGCTGGGACACAATATACTATTATTTTTATCAGAAGATAAGTAACAGGATAAGAAGAGAGCTGTTAAAATAAGAGAACCAATGTCATAGTGCAGTTTCCTAATGTCCCAGTGCAGTTTCTTTATCTCCACACTGCGTCTACCACAGGATCTTTGCTTATGTTTCCCTTGGACTGGAATATTTATAATAACTTTATCCCCCACCCCCATTTCTGCATAGATAACTTATTTACTGGTTAGTTTTCACTTTAGTCTTACTTTAGGGAAGCCTTTGTGGACCTTCAATCTAAGCCAGGTTCTTTTGTTCTATGCTCTCATAAAATATATTTCCTTCATTCCAGTAATATATTTCATTTTATAATTATTAGTCAGGATGATTGATTGTCTTCCCACTGGTCCTTATAAGCTGTATGAGAGCAGGAACTATGTTAGCTACATCTGATAGTGGCTATATCTACTTTCACATCTAGCACCCTACCTAGTTCAAAATAGTGAGCAATAAATATTTGTCAAATGAATGAATAAGCATTCTGTGCTGCAGTAGTAAGGCTTAGGAGTATGGCTGTGAATCTCATCTCTCACCTTTGTTGTCAATGTCTTTACTTTGAATTTTCCCACCAGCTACTTTTTCTCTGACCTGCTCATAAATCTGTTAAAACTCTGTTATTAACTTTGTTCAGAAGGAGGCTATCCTAATGATTATAGCAGTTCTTGACCCTGGATAAGTATCAAGTCATTTTTTTTAACCTCCTGAAATTGTTTGCTACATTTTGTATGCACCGGTATACTTTTCTCAAATAGAGGATCTGGTTTTCAGCAGGGTCATAGAAGGCTTATCATGAAAGAACCACTGCTATAGAGGATTCAGAGTGAGCATGCAAATGAGCCCATAAACTTCATAGCTTTCTGTGGTCCTTATGTGAACTTTCCCTAAAAATCAGGAATTGGAGAGGCCATTACTCCTTAGAATGCCATCAGCACAAGTACACAGCAATGGTTGGCCCATCAGGTTGATATCTGCTTGGAAATTATGCCCGTGAGACACAGATTTAATTACATTTGGCTTAATGGGCAGTGTTGGTTTATGGTCAATACTGGGTAAAGAAGTAATTACTAATTGAACCTTAATAAATGGTGGGAAGGTAATTGAGCAAAAAAATGAAGATTCTATTTTCTGTTAATTATATTTTATTAGACTTTTTTTATCCACCATCTTTTTTCATTGCTCTTGTTTGGCTGTTTCATTGCCAAAAAGCTATTGATATATCCAGTAATGCGTTGGGGAATAGATTTTTCCAGTTCTCATTAATATTGTTACTGTGTCACTAATGTCTGAAAGATTAATGGACACAGCATCATTCTTAGGGAAGTAGACACCAGTTTACTTCATTTGAATTGCTCTGCCTCTCAGAGTAAGTGAGGGAGTTGAGCAGGGGAAGTTCCCAAGAGTTGCCAAATGGTGGAGGGTAAAACTTAGTATAGGAGCAAGGGAAGTGTTATACTTTGTTCTGGATGTTGTTATTAGATTATCAACTCTCAAGATGGAGTTAGACTTTGGGGGCATCATTAGTATATTGAAAGACTCCGTTCCATTACTCCCATTTTGTCTGCGGGTAAACATCATGTAGGAACTTGTGGAGATTTTTCTTGTCACATTAGCCATTCCTGCTAGGTGCAGATTTCCTGCCATCTCCCAATTCTCCCATTGCTGCTGTGGCAAGGTAGAAGAGAATATATTGATGGATATAAGAAATTTTGAGTTTCTTCCTTCTATCCAGCTGTCCATAGTTAAAGATGCTATTGCAGCCACCACTTTATTCTCTGCTTAATACAGAAAGGAACCTTATACAAGAGTAACTGGTGCATACTTGGCACTAATATTCATTAAATATTTGCTTAATGAATATCCAGAGAAGAGGGATTATAAGATTTTGGGGGACCCTAGTGTAGATAAATTGCCAATTCAGTACAGTCCTAACCCTGGGAGTGGGTAAGGGGGAGGTGTTTTTGTAGGTCATCATTATAATTTGCTGCACCCAATTGGGAAATATTGGTTGTTTTTCCTTCATTTTCTAATTTTTATCTACTACTAAAGGCTTTTGCAGTTAGAAGTATGAAAGTAAGGATAGTTTTATGAATTGTTTGGTTTTGTTCCCATATTGACAAGATAAGGCAAGATAAGATGGATACAGTATAAAAATTATTAAAATTCGGGAAAAGACCGAAAATATTTTTCCCCGTGGGTTTATACTTTCAAATTCACATTATCGTTATAAACTTTGCTGGATATTAATTGGTGGGACAAAATGACTCAGTGTTTCGAGATTTAATACTAATTTACTAGCTTTGAAATGACTGTATCATAGAACTGCTTCTCTTGAACAGTTAAGTAAATTAAGTACAGTAAGTATAAAGTAAGTGGTGGTATTAATGATAGCTATGGTAGAGCCTATTTGTTGTCTCCTTACTATTTATAGCACTATTTCTTCCTAATTGGTTTCCCCTCTTCACTTCTGTTCTAACTCAGTACATTCTCTGTACAGAGTTAGAGTGGTCTTTAAAAATTTCCTTAAAACAATTTTCTTAAAACGTTTAGATTAGTTCTTAATAAAATTCAGTCTCTTTAACATGACTGTATTGTCTTGTTCTCAATTTACATCTCTATTTGCATTTTTAGCTACTCTCTGCTCACTATTTTTTTTTTCACACTCATCTTTTATTACCTCGAATGTAGCAAACTTTTTCCTGTTCAGGGTCATGTCAGAAAAGCTGATCCCTCTGCCTCTTCTTCTCCCTACTCTTTCTTGAATACCTTAGACCTGAAGGACAAGAAGTGGCCAGTACCAGTACCTCCTCAGAAAGGTCTTTCCTGACCACCTGATCTTGTTTTTCTTCATGGCCTTTCTCATTTGTAATTATAACTTAGTTATTTGATTATTGTCTGTTCTCCTTCATTAAATAAGTTCAGGAGCCATGCTTATTTCGTTTTTGCCACAATATACCTAGTACTTAGCAGAGTGTCTAGCACATAGCAAGTGCTCAATAAATATTTATTGAATGTACAAATGGTAGGAGTTCTCAGTTTCACTTAAAATCTTCCTTAAATTTGTTGAAAAATTAGAAAGTGGGTATGCAACTACAGTGAAAAATGATATTCATATCAGATTCTAGTTGGAATATAAACTGTTCTCATCAGTGAGTTGTGATTAAAAGTAGTTCTTCCTTCAAGTCTTCTTCCTCACCCTCCATTTATCTCCCTAGCTTCTTCTCTCCTCCATTTGCATCCATCAGATTCAGTTTCCAACTTTGTTGCTTCTACAGTCTACAGTCTCCAACTTAAAATTTTTCAACCTTATGATGGTTTAAAAGTAGTTCAGTAGAAGCCATACTTTGAATTTGGACTTTTTCCTCGGCTAACCATATGCCATACCATACTCTTGCAATGCTGGGCAGCAGCGGTGAGCCGTAGCTCCCAGTCAGCCACACAGTCACGAGGGTAGACAACCAGTACAACCATTCTGTCTTTCACTTTCAGTACAACATTCAGTACATTTCATGAGGTATGTAACACTTTATTATAAAACAGGCTTTGTGTTAGATGATTTTGCCCACCTGTAGGCTAATGTAAGTGTCCCAAGCACGTTTCAGGTAGGCTAGGCTAAGCCGTGATGTTTCGTAGTTTAGGGGTATTAAATGCATTTTTGACCTAAAATGTTTTCAACTTAACAATGGGTTTATCAGGAAGTAACATCATCATAAGTCAAGGAAGATCTCCATCCCGCTGTCGTTTGTGATCTACATTCTAAGCTGATCTGCATTCTTCTGGATCTGTATTTTGCAGGATGTGCAAAGTGTTGGTTTTTTTGTTTTATTTTTTTGGTTTTTGTTTAACTTAGAGATTTACAGCAGGCAAGCAGCTTAAAAAAGTTTCTGTCTGTGCTCTGAACTCCTTATTGGAAAACCAGATTTTTACTGGCAGAAAGTTTTCACTCTTTCCAAGTTATAGGGTGGGTCTTTTCCACTGCTCAGAGGATTTGAGTGGGGTCACAACATAGAACTCAAGTTTATTGAGCAACTTCTGTGTGTTTAATGCCTTCTATGCATTATCTTATTTCACCCTCTTAAGCCTAAGTTGTAAATTATTTTATAGAGTAGGTTAAGACACTTACCTAAGGCAACTAAGCTAAGAAAAATAGTATGGATTTGAACTTATACTACAAAGCCTATATTTTTAGGCACTACTTTCTGTAATACATGACCTCTCAATACTAGATTTTATTGATATCTGCTTAAGGATTTGCAAGTATGAAATCTGTGAAAAATTCCATGAAACTGGGTTAAATGAATTTAAAGTTTTTATGAAGGAACTGATGTCTAAGAAGAGTATACACAATTTAGTGAGGGGGAACTTGCCTTACCATTTTTTAAACTTACGTGAGGCATTGTGAACAAAAAAGCATGGTATTAGCAAAAGAATAGACAACTAGGAAACTTGAGATAGTGTCCAGTATTTATACATAATATTTCAATTCAGTGGTTAAAAATTAGTTTATTTATTAAATGGTGCATTACTCTAATCACTAGGGTAATAGCTTGTTGGCTACTTGAATTTGCTCTTCCATAAACTGCTTATTAATATTTTCTAATCCATGTATAAAAGCTCTTTATGTATTATGGTACGTATTGACACTTGATTGACCAGATCTGTTACAACTATTTTCCCACTGTTATTTATTTATCTTTTGAAATTTTTTGTACTTTTTTGCCATATGAATTTTATCTTTTATTTAATTAATATATCTAACTTCCTTGATAAATTCTGACCTCTGTCTTGTTTGAAAAAAAAAATAATTAAATTGGTAAAAGATTTACTGCAACCATAGGTTATAGAGTCTCCTAAATTTTGTTCTAAAATCGTACCCTTTTTTTTTTTTTTTTTTTTTAACATTTAAATCTTTAATCCCCCTAGAACTTGTATGTATATGTTTTACATCCTGGTGGCTCAACAGTTCTACCACCACCAGCATTGGATAGGTTAGGAATAAACATGTAAAGTGCCTGGAATTATTAAGTACTTAGTAGATAAATGTTAGCTGTAAGGTTGTTGTGATAGTTGTTATTGTTATATGTGGTCAGGATGTTAAAATTGGCCAGGATGCCTGTTAAAAATGCAAGTTCCTTGAAACCCTACCAGACCTCTTGAACTAGGATTTCTTAAATACAACCAGGGATTCTATAACTTATAGAGCCAATGAAAAGATTATAACCCATCAACTTTTTTTAATGAGTAAAATCATCTGAAAGGCATTAGATCCTTGTTTCACAGTGTAAACAAAATTAATTAAAATTAGCTTTTAATAACAATTACTGGAACGCAATAGAATTGTATATTTGGCTGGATTTTGAAAGAAAGATGCCTTTTAAACCTAGAAAGGGAAGAAGAACCCACAAAGTTAGCAGATATGATTGATTTCATATTAAATCTTTTCCCTCTCGCAACCGGGGCAAATATAAGAGGTTAATATTGTTAATATTTAAAATACTTGTAAGTATTGATAGAAAAGCCACTTGAGACTCACCTAATGAATGGACAAAGAACTTGATAAAACATTTCACAAAAGAGAATATATATATATAAAACAACTACTGCAACAGCCTTAGAGCTAACATTTATTAAGTAGTTAATAGCTCTAGGCGCTTTATATGTTTGTTTCTTAAACTACCCAATTCTTTTTCCCTATTTTATAGCTTAAGAAACAGCCATAGAGAAGTTAAATAAATAATAGTAAAGAAGTAATAGAGCCAGGATTTGAACGTTTGACTTCAGGGGCATGAGTGTGTCTGTATGTATGAATTAAATTCTGTGCATGTATGTATTAGTTTCCTAGGGCTCCTAACAAAGTACCAAAAACTGGGTGTCTTAAAAAACCAGAAATTTATTCCAGAAATTTATTCTCTGACAGTTCTGAAGGCCAGAAATCAAAGTGTTGACAGGGCCATGTTACCTCTAAAGATTCCAGGGAAGAATTCTTTGCTTCTTCCTAGTTTCCTGGCAATCTTTGACATTGCTTGGCTTGTGGCTATATCACTTCATTTTCTAGCTTCATCTTTATGTTGCCTTTTTCTCTATTTTGTCTCTATGTGTCTAAATGTTTCTCCTTATAAGGACATCAGTCATTGGATATAAGGACCCACCTTAATACAAGGCAACCTCATCTTAATTTGATTACACCTGCAGAGACTCTATTTCCAAATAAGGTCACATTTTTAGTTTGTGTAGGCATGAGTTTTGGGAGACATGGACCCTCACAGTTCAAACCTGCCTTGTTCAAGGCTAAACTGTATAAATTATTTTGTTGTAGGTTCCTAATCTAATTGCTATGTGACCTTGGTTAGTTGATCATTGCAGAACACTTAGTTAATATCTAGTGCTGCTTTCCCTGAAGATTAAGCTATGAGATGAGGGATCTGGCTTTTCTAAACCTGGTTAGTGATTCTGTATGTTTTTCACTTGTTTTATCTTTACGTATATACTTAATAAGTTCTTACGTGCCTCTTAAATTGAAGATTGTAATAGACATGAATATGTGTTGGTATCATTAGGAGGCTTTGCCAACTTATGTGTCTAATAATTGTGCCATCTGCAGCTAGTTTGGGGGATGTATTCTGGTATTTCCTACTGATTTTCTTTTTTTAATTCCAATTTCCTAGATAAAATTAAGTCCTTAAGAGAGTACTCATCCACTGTGTTTTTTCAGCAAAATGCCACAGTGTGGTGCTGTTGTCTTTGGCTGAATATTTCCAAAGTCATCTTTTTCTGTTGCTGTCTGTCTCTTATTTTGTGGAATATCTTGTTCTCAAAAGTATATGAAAACACGCTCAGATATTTTTCAGCTGTGCATGATCAGTTATGATTGCTTTCCAGTGAGTGTGTTAGATTGCTTTTTATGTTAAATGAGTTTTTTTAATTAGCATGAGTATTTAAATTTTTTCCTTGATTGCCACATCATATTTAGGTAAAAATCAGGGGTTTTCTTGAAGGTTATGGAATTATAACTTGAAGAAATCAACAAACATAATGACACTACAGATGACAATAGGCATATCTTTTAACATTTTAGGCTTTTTAAATAGTGTTCTGTTAAAACTACAATTCCACTCAAAGTATATAGTGCTGTCTTCCAAATCCAAGATAGCTGTTCTCATTGTTATTATTTATACTATTTACACCAGAATCTATTCAAGAGGAAACAGTTTATGATTTATGTAGGTGTAGGGCTCCCAGGGTTTAAAATCTCCAGATTTACTTTTGTAACTTTAGCAAGCTTGCTTTCTTTACTTTCTTTAGTGTTTTATCTGTCAAGCCAGGATGTACTAGTGATGCTTGCATTTTAACAAGACAGTCACATCAGACTGTCGTCAGAGGGCGTTCCTAGCCCCAAAAGGGTAAGAATCCTCTGCCCTGGGACTCCTTAGGTTCCAGTTTAATATTTCAATGCTATTGCATGAAATGACTTTACAGCAGGCCACTTTTAGGAAATAATAGCCTTTTAACATTAATATGAACAGGTACAAACAGTAAACATTAGTTGATTAATAGAAATGGATTATAAAGTTATCTTTCTTGAGACTAGTACAGTGCTTAAGGAGTAGACAGATTAATTAAATGAGTCTGATGAATTTGAAAATAAATGAGGATCTTTGCCTTGTACTAAAGAACCACATATCATTGGAGGGTCATTAGAAATATTTCCTAGGTAAATAAGAGGAGACTGTTTTGAAGTTGGGATGGTGGGGGAATTGTAGACAGTTTTGTGGGAGAGCTAGTTTTTAATATTTTCCTCCCTTGAGTTAACTATGGGAAAGGTACTTCGTTACTGTGGGAGAAACTGTAAACTCTCTGTGAACATAAGGACCATGTCTGTTTTGCTTATCATCATATTCCTGGCATCTAGCACTTGGGTATTTTTAGAGTGAATGATATAGTAGGCATTCTAATTGTTGAATTCTTATGGGGTTAGTGATTAAAAGCCAGTAAAGCATTAAGTAGAGGGATTTGACATCTTTTTTCTTTCCAGACATGCTGTGGTTGCAGCCAGTTGGGAATATCAGATTTTGGAGCTGAGTATTTTAGAAATGGAAGTTGAGGAATAGACAAGCTATGTTAACAGAATTTGCAGAGCGACTACCTGCAAGAGGCTTGATGGAAGTAATGTAATCATGAACTAAGGATATAGGGCAATAGAGCATTTAGGAATAATTTCCATGTAATAGTTAACATGCATTTATTCATATAGTAAACATTTGTGATTCACCTACCTTGTTGCCAGACTTTCTGATAGACCAATTAGGCTGTAATTGTGTGAGAGTAAGAACCATGATGGATTTGTTTTTAACCATTAATTCAGTTCATATTGGTATAATATTTGTACACAATCTACATACTTGTAGAAGAAGTAAATGAGTGATGATGGTAGTAAAAATAGATAAACATGTCATTATAATATTTTCAAAATATGTAATGTGAAAGGTATATCATATATTTTAAGGATATTATATAATATTTTATTGTCTGTGGAACAGTGAAGCTAAGGATATACTTCAGATTTTTTTAAAAATGAGCCAATAGAACAGAAATTAAAATGTTTTTATTTGGAAAAGTCATATTAGAAAACATGTTTAAAAACAGTTATTGTGAAGGAAATAAGTGTATATTAACTTTCCAATCATGTTAATAACTTAGAATAAAACAACACTCCTTAGCTTTCTACTAATTCCCCCAAAATTACAATACAGAAATTGTTCCCTGATTTTCCTGTTAAATAGCAAAATAAAATTTTAACCCCCAGAATACTATTGCTCTATTTTAAGAGTACTTGTTTTGGATTTCTGGTATTCTATCATATATAGGGAATTTCCCATAATTATTTAAGATTTATGATAGGTTGGCTGCTAAATTTTATCAGATTTTTGGAGGGCATCTATTTATATAACCATCTGTTTTTTTCTCCTTAATCATTTAATAATGCACAGAATTTCACTGTTCTCCCAAGGTACCCTTCTGTTTCTGGACTGACTCCTGCTTGTCATGTGTGTTATCCTTTTAATTCTGAACTTACTTTGATTTGCTGATATTTTGTTTAGGATTTTTGTGACTATATTCAAAAGTAAGGTTGGACTATAGTTTTCTTTTATGCTCAGTCTTTAACAGTTTTGGTAATTCTCTATTTCCTCAATATACAGGTCGTGGTTCAATTCCAGAATTTTTTCATATTATGAAAAGAAAGTTTACCAACAAAGAATGGGAAACGATCAGAAGCTTTAAGGATGAATGGACTCAGCTGGATATGTTTTATAGGAATTGGGTATAATTTCTTTCTAGTTTTGAGAGTAAGCCCCTGTGTTGATTCCATTTCTTTGCTAAAAATAGGAGAAAAAGTCCTTTGGTAACCCTGTAGTTCATATATTGTTTGAAGTAAATAAGTCATTACTTGGATACTTCATGATTTTTATGTACACATTATTACATTATAATGACATTTAAGAAAATTTAACATATATTTAATACTCAGAAGATACTCTTCAAGCTGAAACAAGACATTTTATTATTATTTATAAATAAGGTTTAATGTTTTCTGTCATAAAAGATCTCATACACATGAGACCTTATTTAACAAACACTTATAATGTTTATTATTGTGCCAGAAGACATTAATGTAAACCCTTCATAAGTTAGTTAATTATCATAACAACCCCATTACTATTGCATGTTACACCTGAGGAAATGGAGGCACAGGGAGCTTAAAGGTTTGTCTTAAATTCTCACAACTGGTTTGTCTCCATGCTACTATAAGGGAAAAAATAAGTAATTTAGAGCCGTAATATGTTAAAGAATTAGAAATCCATATGTGTTGGGGACTGTAGATTTTATGAACAATTTTATCTACTAAAATTCTAAGAGAAAATGTCTGTTCTGTATCTTAGGCACTGAAAGAAAGCTTCATAAAAGCAATAGGTGTTGGATTAGGATTTGAATTGCAACGCCTTGAATTTGATATATCCCCATTAAACCTGGATATAGGCCAAGTTTATAAAGAAACACGTTTGTTTCTGGATGGGGAAGAAGAAAAAGAATGGGCATTTGAGGTAAGAAATTTATCAGAATTGCTATAAGAATTTTCTTATTTTGTGCATGTGAGTATAAGCTTAACTTAGGTAGGCTAGTCATTGAAACTAGACACATTTGGAATCCAGTTTGGGTGCTCTGAAGGTAAAGTCAGGGATATTCTGAGTGCTATAACATTTAGGCTGAATACTTGAAAGATAAATTATATTGCATTAAGTACAAGAGAAGGGAAAAGAGGCCCTGGAATAGAAACAGCTTTGCATGTATGAACAACTAAAGGATGCCATTTTGTCACTGTACTCTGTTGATAGTACAGTATAGGGCATTATGGGTTGGTTAATATTTTGGTCTCTTTATTTGGTTTCTGTCACTAGCAATTCTTGGTTGCTAGTGAGAGAAACCTAACACAAACTCATTTTAACCAAAAAGACATTATTATAGATTACTAGAGTGATTCATATAACCAGGTTTCAGAATTGGCTGGAATTAGAGACTGGAAAACTCAGAACTCTTTTTATCTTTTACTTTTGCCTTCCTGGCTTCAGTTTTCTCCCACCAACATTTCTCATTCTATACATGGCTTTTTTAACTACCTGGTCTGTGTGGCAGGAAACATGACTGCCTACCACTCTTATGCGTAACAGTTTGTAGTTTAAAAACCTGCAGAGATTGGTGAACTCCCTTTCTGTTGAAGCCCTAAAAGCCCTAGAGAAGGGACTGCATGGCTTAGGTTGAGTGTTTGGTGTTATCTCTTAACATTGTTGTAGCCAAGAAAGTGTGTTACAACTTGTATCAAGTGTCCAGAGCCCAGCAAATGGATTGCATTATAATGTGATTCCTGCAGCAATCACCAGAATTATGTACAGAGAAAGTGAGTATCCAGAATAAAGAATGCATGATGAATGGATAAAATAGGTGTTCACTAATTTTCTCAAGGGAATTTAACACGTTTTAAATAGAGACTGATAAGATCAGAATTGTATTTTAAGACCAAGTTCTGTCTGTGATGGTATATGGAGGTTGAGGAGGTGAGGTGTTAAAGATGTTAAGATCAATTCTATGACTTACAGGATAATCTGTTGAGATGCTGAATACTAGAGAATAAGTGGGATTTAAATTTGAGATACCATAGAAACATGTAAGTGAAGGTGTCAAGCAGGTGAATAGAACGAAATGCTGGGATAAAGGGAAAAAATCATAATCATTAACATGTGGATGGTGGTTAAAGCCATGGGATTTACAGTTGCAGCAGTGAGATTACCTAAATTAGAATTAAGAAAGACCTAGGACGGAGTCCTGAGAGTACTATTTAAAGGTGGAGCGAGGAGGAGACTGAGAAAGAATGACCAAAATGGTAAGAAGTAAAATAAGGAAGTAGTGTTAGGGAATCCAAGGGCAGAAAGTATTTTGAGAAAGAGAGCTGTGTCAAAACTGCTAACATACTATGTAAGGTAGGGATACTATCAATTAAAGAGTAAATAGTATTTAGGATACTGTATTTTTTAATACAATTTAAAACAATTTTTATTACATACTGAAAGGGGAAAACATTAACCATTTCATTCATGGAAAATCATTTATTCTTTTTTTTTTTTTTTTTTTTGGCTGCATTGGGTTTTGTTGCCGCGTGAAGGCTGTCTCTAGTTACAGTGAGTGGGCGGTACACGGGCTTCTCAGTGTGGTGGCTTCTCTTGTTGCAGAGCATGGGCTCTAGCCGTGCCGGCCTCAGTGGTTGTGGCATTTCTGGTTCAGTAGTTGCGGCTCACAGACTAGAGCGCAGGCTCAGTAGTTATGGCGCACGGGCTTACTTGCTCCGTGGCATGTGGGATCTTCCCAGACCAGGGATCAAACCCATGTCCCCTGCATTGGCAGGCAGATTCTCAACCACTGTGCTACCAGGGAGGTCCCAGGGAATCCTTTAATCTTAATGGTGCCAGATGGAGTAGGCCTAGTAGCAGGATGAGGAGGGAAGAGTCAGTGATTGAGCCAGCTCTGCTTCAACTTTTTGGGTGACAAAGATGTCTGAATTTCTGTGGACCAAATAGATACCGTGGAAAATGGGCTTGAAGTGTCTTGGAAGGACACTACCCAAGAGGAATTCCAAAAGAAAGGCAGTGGGCATTCTACTATGTTTTAATTGCTGAGGGTAAGAATTACAAGAAGTCAGCTATTAAATGCACTACTAGTTTGCGGCAGTGGTACAGGACAGAGGAACTGGAGGTAGTTCTCTGAAAATTCCTCAGATACTCACTAAGCCAGCATTTGGATACTTGACATGGCCCGGGGTTCTAAAAACTGGATTACAACAGCACTGATCGTTACTTTGCCCGTTTCGTCCATCCCTTTCTTCTCTGCCACCTACTGTAAGAAAACCAGAGCGGAAGAGCAAGTTGAGGCCAAGGAGAAGAATATGTTCTAAGAATTGAAGTGGGATTTTTTTTTTTAAGCTGAAAGTGACTGAAGAGCTCTGGGGTTTGCCTAAGGACTTGTCCAGGAGCTGGGAAGGGAGATCCATCAGGGCATATTTGAAGACATCTGTGGAAGAAAAATTAAATGTTGAATATACTTGGGTGTTTTGCCCATTCAGTGTATCAGCTAGAAAAATATAAAAATAATATATGTTAGATGCATATATTTAAGTGTGGATTATTTATTATACTATAAACAGGCCTGGAAGGGGAGAGTGAACTTAACAGAATGAATCTGGAGGTAGGGACAGTCAGAATCCAGGGTTTGAGGGCAGAAGGATGAACGTAGAGTCAAGGACCACAGATGGAAGGTTCCTGTCTTGGCATCTCCATGTAACCCCACAAGATAAAGAACGAAGTCTAGGCATGCAGCTGAGGAAGGGCTGTGATTTCAGTGTACAACTATGGTGTGAATGATCTTCACTGTCATATCCTCCCTTTTGTTCACTCTTTTCCACTCTCACTCATACACACTAAATTCCCTCACACTAGGAGAACTAGAGGCGGCAGCATACTGAATGAGGGAGCATCTAGAGTTAAGAAGAGAGATGAAATCAATTCCTTTCCTTATTGGAGACGTCCAACCCTGAATTAGGTTTGAGCTAGGATAGTGGAAGAATTTCTTTTTGAGGTGAGAGTAGAACTTAATTTGGGTCAAATATTTTTCAGAGAAAATTCGATACTGAGAATGACCAGAAATATCACTTATAAGATCTGATCAAGATTTCATCCAGGGAAAGAGAAAAATGAATTGTCAGAACTTGTTTAAAGGGAAGCGGTGAGAGAAAATAAGTTGCCTTCTATTCCTACACTGTAGAGTCCAGCTCCTTTAGTAAACTGAAAACCAGGTAGGAAGAAGTTTCAACCCTTCTCTACTTTTCATGTCTAACTCCAAATGAAAGCTCTGCACAGGACAATTTTGTAACCATCTTGCTCCTCCCTCCTTTCTTTACTTTGTAGACACAACTTCCTGAAAAAGCTAGAGTCATAACCAAACATGATAAGCCCCATGACTTGGTTTTTTTCTCCATAAGTATTTGATGACTAAATTTAAGTGCACAGGATATTTTAGAGTGTACCTTTAAAAAAGTATTTCAGAAAGTACTGTTTCCTGGGTTGAAGATGGGACAAATCCCTAAAATAGTACCTGTCAGAGACTATAGTTTTTATTAACGCATATAGCCAATGAATAACTGAACTACTTCAGACTCATATATTCTCTTCTTTCTAGTGTGAGAACTGACAAGCTAAACTGAAAAAAAAGTCCTGTTCCTGCAGGCAGCATTAAAAGAATCCCTGCAGGATACCAGAAATAGGGTCTAGGCTGCAGATGTGGATATGGAAGGTATCTATTGGCGCACAAATTAATGGTGCAGAAGACTAAGGATACTGTCCTCATTTCATCAAACTAAAGGATAGTGCCATCATAGGACATATGTTAAAATTCTGCATCCCAGGAGAAAGAGGAGCATTTATTTACTTGGAGACTCCAAAGAACAATATGAAGTGAAAATTATAAAGGAAATGAGGATTTTTTTTTTTTTAAATCTGCTTGAATAACATTCAAGACGTTAGTGTAGCTATGAAATGGAAGCTGAGGGCTTTAAGGAAGGAATAGGCTTGTCATTAAACGAGAGCTATTAGTGAAGGGTAGTCTCTGAAACCATCTAGAAGTGTATAGAAAAGAAGACAACAGACTGAACCCTAAAACTTTTATATTTAAGAAGTTTATTTTTTGCCACCTCTTAAATATAGACATTTTCCCAAGCATCTGCTATTTTCATGGATCCACTTATGATTACCAGTTTCAAGCACACTACCTTTCTGTGAGTGACTGCCAAATCTTTACCTCAGTTTCTTTCACTCTTCAGACTATTTCTCACTGCTCTGTGTTTTTCCTTGAAGACTATACAGACACCACAAATTCTGCAGATAAGTCAAAACCATATTGCCCTTCGAGTTATTTTCTTTTTCTAACTTTACTTTTTTTGATGGCCCCTGCCACTTCTCAAGTGTGGGCACTTTTTACATCCAACTTAGACTAATGCAGTAGCCTCCTAGCTGGGTTCCTTTTCCATTATTTTGCTTCATCCTTCTTCATTTTTGGCCATCATTTCCTCCACATTGCAGTCAAATCACAACCTGCTATCTGCTATTTAAATATCTCCAACCCTCTTCTACTTATATTTGTTTTAATTCTTCCATGACCTCATCGCCACCTACCCATTCACCCTGTGCCAATCACCTTCTTGCCTTCTCCTTTAACAATTTAAATCCAATTCAGGTGCCTTCTCTTTATTTCCTTTAAGACCAGTTTGTTTTTTTTTTTTTTTCCTTTTTCTTTCTTATGACATACCACATTTTGCCTCATAATCTTTGTACTTATTTACCTGGTTTACTTTCCCAGGGCTCCCTGAGGGCAGGGGAGTATCTTACTTAACCATTATATCTGTTACATAGCCTGCACGTAATCAAGAAACCATTATTTGTTACAACAAATCCAGAGGATTTTCCACTTACTTGAGTATTGTATCTCACACCTGGAAAAATAATACTCTAGAAGAAATATGAATTCTTATGCCAAGAGGAATCTCATGTTTTCATAGACTTTCAATTTTCATAACCAGTTTCTGTTAGGAAAGTTAAATTTGGTAAAAAGTTTCAAATGATGAGATTAGATGAAACAGAAATTCTTTCCTTTGCTTTTGAAAGGAAGTGCTTTAAAAAGCAGAAATATTAACATTTATGACAGATTTTCTTCAGTACTTTACCATTTGGAAAACTTTGTAAAACTTGAATGTTTTAAGTTATACCTTAAACTTTTATTTTACTTTGTTTAGAAAGTGAAATACATACTAAAAAAATGACATACAATTTAACTGAAGCAGGTTAATTTTTGTAATCTAATGCTAAACTGTCTCCTGAAAAAATAAAATATTCTTGCTCCCTAAGTTTGTTGGAGATTTTAAGGAAATTTTGGTATTCACAATAATTTTATGGATAAAAACTATAAGCTTTGGAAATTTTTGAAAATTTAGAAAGTCTTAAAATTAAGTTTTAAGTTCAGTAGCATTGAA
The DNA here is from genome assembly GCF_030028045.1 of Hippopotamus amphibius kiboko. Classification (NCBI taxonomy): domain Eukaryota; kingdom Metazoa; phylum Chordata; class Mammalia; order Artiodactyla; family Hippopotamidae; genus Hippopotamus; species Hippopotamus amphibius. Next base: position 46,338,915 of record NC_080194.1, on the reverse strand, counting down.
TGTACTGGCTTAACTAGCTAGCTAGCTTGCTGATTTCATTTCTTTTTTCAGCTAATATTTATTATAGATGTACTAGGCAGAAAGGATTTGAGGCAGAGTTGATCACCTCAGAACTTTTATTCTAGTGAGACATCAAATATTAATGTTTGATAACTGGAGTCATTGTAAAATAACATCTAGTTTTGCTGTGTCAAATTTCCTATTTATGTGATGTTAATAAGATTTGAGTAGATATGGTGAATAATTTGAAATTCTCATTGAATTTTGGCTTATAATGAGGTAAGTAGACAAACTGAGCAGGGTATCTTGGCATTTTAGTAGACAGGCTGAATGAAAACTGGTTATTGCCCACGGTTACCTCTGATATACGACCTTAGATACAGACACTATAAACCTGCTGATCTAAGTTGTTTTCCAAAAGTAATTATAGCCAGAATATCTCTATATGTTATAATGTTTATATTATTGGTATATTCAGCATAAAGAATGGGAGGACCATGTTCAAAAAGAATAATTTTGTTTATAATAACAAACTTTGACCCATTAAATATTTTCTCATACTTCGCTAGTTATTTTTTTCCTCTTGAAGTGTTTTCCTAAATTTATCTCTTTTGAATTTTATTTATTTTTTTATTGCTAATTTGTATATCTTAAGGTGTGAAGATTTGAGGAAGAGGATAAAGGATGAAAAGCCCCTATGTAATAATACTATTTCTGATTGTAGTTTCCTATTTCAACTGATTTCTTATGGAAGACTGCCATAGTAAAGTTGCTTTTCAATGAAATTTTGTTTAGTTTTTAATAGCTCTTCATACTTTTCTCTGGGAACTACTTCAATGTGTATTATATTTTAAAGCCCCCTCCCCCTTTGTCTCATACATAGGGGAAAATGGGAAATTACACATTTTTTAAGTCTTACCTAACGAATGTCCACCATCATTTTCCATAGGTTGTAGTGTGTAGTTAACTAAATGTTTATAAACCAGTGTTGCAGTCTAATTTTTTTTAATGTACACCTTAAACGTATACAAAACTAACATCATCAGTGAGTGCAGATGGCTATCTAGATGTGCCTCTAGATAGCATACTTTATCTATGGTAGTACTCTTATTAAACATGTATAATCTAAATATAATCATTAAGAACCACAGACCAAAAATAATCAGTTTATTAATAAAGAATGGGGGATGGGGCTTGTATGTAAAAATATTAATGTCATAAAAGACAAAAGAAATGCTAGCAAGACATGACAACTAAATGCTATACTCGACCCTAGACTGGCTCCTGTACTGGAGGTGGGGAAATTGTATAAAGGACATTACTGGATTAATTCACAAAATTTGGAGTACAGAGAGTAGACTTAAGTATTATTTCAATGTTAAATTTACTGAAGTTATTAACTACTGTGGTTGTGTGAGAGAATGTCCCTGTTAGGAAATATATATTGAAATATTTCAGAGTAAAGGGCCAAAATGTATGTGACTTTTCCTTAAAAGTCACGGGGAATGGAGATATATGTGTGTATGTGGTGGGGGGAGTGAGATTTTTAAAATGTAAATTGAAATAGATATATCTAAGTTTCTGTATTTAGTATTCTCTATTTACTTGTGTTTTATTTTTCAGGAAAGCAAAATAGATGAGCACCATTTTGTTGCAGTAGCTCTTAGGAAACCCAGTGGATCTAGACATCAGGATGTAAGATTTTAAGATGTACCTGATTTTTTTCTAAAAAGCATGTATTAAAGTTTAGTTTGTTATTTATTGATGGAAATAATCATTTGGTTCATGTGAGGTTAGAAGTTTTGGCTTTTTTTTATTTTTTAATTATAAACTTTAGAATTGTTCGTTATCTAATCCTTAAGATCATCTGGGATTTCACAGAAATGTTTTAAAAGTATGTTATCTGCTCCTTCACATTTAAATATATTAAATATTACAAAGACAGAATTTTGGTAGTACTGTCCTAGTATTCATATTTTCAATAGAAATTCAAGATAATCTCTATCTTGGTCATCTTAACAATGGTTCATTTCCTGGTGAATTGATGCTGTCTTTGAATATAAGGGTACCAAGTTGAGGAGTAGTAAGTAATGGAATTATCTATCAAATTGAATTCCTTCCCCTTTTTTAGTACTCTCCTAAATTATTCCCAAAGTGTCAAAAATGTGAGAGATCTTGTGATATATGCTAGCATAACATCAATTCTTCCAATCAAAATATGTTTTTACTTTCTTCTGCTGTTAATTGGTAAGTTGAGAAATTTTTTAAAAAAGAAACCTTAGGGTCTTGACTCTCAGCCTACATATAGTTGTGATTCTGTGGAAGTGTTTAAGGAATACTGATAATGTCACAATAATTGAAACTATATGCGTATTATTTTTAGGGAATCTGTGTGAGAGAATGTAGTATTATCAATATGTATGCATCTTACTTTTAGAAAAAAACCTCAGTCTACAGATCATGCCTTTGATAGATTAAAAAGATTAAAATTCTTCATATTTTCTTTTAAAAAGGATGATGTGTTAAAATTGACCCCTGTTATCTGAAGATGTTATGACCCAGGTTACCTGTCCTTGTGTTCTGAAGTCTCAGCATTACCGTTTCTGCAAATACCTTATGATTCCATAGAGCTTTATATTTTTGTAGCATTTGTACATGGCAGTACTTTCTTTTTATTTCCCTAGAGACAGTGTATTTAGGCCACAGTGGCATAGTGAGCAAAGGGCAAGGTTGCTATTCAGAAGACCTGACTGGGTTCCAGGCCCAGTTCTCCCCTTTAACCTGTGTTGTAAGCTTGTATAAATTGATTGATCTTACTGAGCCTCACTTTCTCCCCATCTGTAGAATTGAGGTAACAGCCATATCAGCGTAGTTATGAGACAAATCATATAAAATAGATATTGACCTTGTAAAAGCACTATAGAAGACCCAAGTACTATCTTCATAGAATGGTAAAGACAACCCACGTTGGACTGAGTTGTGAACAAGGTCTCTATCACAGAGTATAAAATATAGTTTAAATTTAGTGTTGAATGAATCATTTCCTAATAAAGTGTTGCATCTCTTTGTGGTTATGGGAATTTTATGAGATGCATCCTCTAGAGTATTTCTCAAAAGTTTTCCTGGTGGTCCCTCTATCAGAATAACCCATTTGGCTTGTTAAAGTTATATATTTTGGGATCCTTTTTAACTCATCTGCTGAATAAGAATCGTTGGATGTGTGGCTCAGTAAATACATTTTAAACCAATACCACACTTATTGTTGTCTACAGAAAGTTTGAGAATCAGGTTATTTCATATTTTCCTTGATTGGTTATATTGGCAACACTAATACAAGGAACAGAATTATCTGGAAATCCTACTATGTTGTAATTAATGTTGTTGAAGTTAATTTAATATTACTGAAATGTGATTACTGATTTCTTATTTTCCTAATTATAAAATTGTCCATTAGGTTAATATGCAGTATAACATTGAGGTAATCTAATTTTTTTCCCTTTTAGGTTACATTTCAAGATGATTCTAAACCAACCCAGAGGCAGTTTACTGTTCTCTCCTTTAATGATTTGATATCATCTGCTGTTCCTATGACCCCTGAAGATCCTTCATTTTGGGACTGTTTTTGCTTCACAGAAGAAATTTCAATACGAAATGGTACAAATTCATGATATGATTTTTTGAGTAACAGAGGGAAATGAAAACTGTAATCTTCTGTATTCACTAAAAAATAAATGCCTGAGAGTATCCAATTTTATTTCACAGAACAGTTTAAAAAAAAAAGAAACAACTTTTCCTATTAAAAAGGCAGACTCCCAGTTCAAGATCACTCACTAGAATACGTTTACCTCTTCTTCCTCCCCAAAATCACATTAGATTTACTGAAGAAATAGAAATTGGTGGCAGAATGTTAAAGTGATACATGTTCATTGTAGAAAACAATAGAAAATATGAATACACAAAAAGGGAACATTCGAATTCCTAGCTTTTAGAGATAACTATTTCAGAGGTAACTATCCCTAAAACCTGTAGTGTCTTCCCAGACCTTTTTCTTGGCAAATGATTCCATATTAATATACTTACTCTTTTTTTTAATGGGAACATACTATTTTAAATTTTTTTTCTCTTTAACTGTACATCTAGTGTTCTTAAATCTTCTGCAGTAGCCTAACTTTTAGTGACTTTAAAGTATTGTGTTATATGGCTGTTATCAAGATGCTATTGACCAGAGGTAATAGTGTTCAAATATAATTGACTTAAGTAACCAAGGACATTTATTCTCTCACATAACAAAACAGTTCAGAGGCGTCATTAAGGACACTTTTTCTTGTCTCGGCCTCAGCTTTCTGGTCTTGCCTTAGGCTTGTCTCCCTCATGGTCGTAAGAGCTGCTGCTGTAACTTCCAGCTTCACATCTTCATAAAAATTACATTTTAAAGGCAGGAAAGGCTGTTTTTCTTCTCACATCTCAGTTTTGTCAATGAGGAAGATTTTTTTCCTCCTAAGAGATCCCAGAAAATTTCCCCAAAGTTTACATTGACTCAGGTCACGTCACTGAGAAAGCTGAACTCTGAGATCTGTGGCTTCTATGGGAATTGAACTCCTGGTAAGGAAGAAGCTAAGGCGAGGTCTGGGGGGATGACATCTAGGGGAAGCCCACTGCCTGCCATAAGGGAAGTGTGCCACAGTTTACTCATTCTTTCCTCTGTGTTAGACATTTTGAATGTCTGGAGTTTTTACTATAAGCAGTGATTCATTGAATATCCTTGTAACCACGTTTTGAGGTACATGTTTAATTATGTCCTTAAGAAAGTAGATTTCTGCAAGTGGAATGATTGATTCAAAGGAATTAAACATTTTAGAGCCTTGATAAGTATTGCCAAATTGTTCTCTAAAAAGGCCGTACAATTTATACTTCCAGTTAGTGTGATGTGTGTGACCACTCTCTCACCCCCCACCTACTACTCTGATCATCTGTAGATAGGATCTTTTTTAAAAAAATATAATCTTTGCCAATATAGGTGAAAAATGGTACCTTATTTTTTAAATTTGTGTTTGTTTCATTACAAATGAGGTTGATGTGTCAGTATTGTTATTGGCTGTTTCTATTCTTTTATAAACTGCCTGTTCATTATCTTAGCTTGTTTTTCTTTTGGTTAGTAGGACTTAATTTAAAGTGGAAACATAATATATAAGATGCCAAGACCATCATATTGATGACAGAATCTATTCTATGGTTGTAGTGCATGTCTTGGGGAGTTAAACTTTTATAATTGTTAAATGTCAAGAAGTGAAATAGTTTCATTGTTTCTATTACTAAAGTTAAAAGGTGTGTGTAAATTGTATAAAATTAGGTACTTTGCTTAAGTAAAAAAGTTTGGAATGTTTTGTAATTTTTTATTTCATTAAGCATGCCCAGATATTCCAAGCATAGTAAATAACATGTCTTAAAAATATCAAGTAGCATTTATAGTAGAGGAAGCATTGTTATCCCTAGCATGAGTGTAATGGTGATATGAAAAACTGTCTGTCTTGTCATTATAATAATAAAATGATTAACATTATTGAATTTTTATGAGCCAGGTACCATGCTAGATTTTGGGGCGGGGGTGTGGTGGGGTGGGGGTTCTGTTATTAAAGTTTCACATAGAGGCCAATAGATACACATAGTTTAGAATCAAATAGATCTATAAATGTTTTTTTCTAAATGAAAAATATCACTCCCTTGACCTTCTTCTCCTATTTCCTGTCCCCAGAGCAAGCTGTTTTATTGATATTTTTTGTTGTTGTTGTTATTTATTACCATATCTCCAGATAACATGCTTTTACTTGTTTTCAGCTTGAGGCATTTTTTTAATTCCTAATATAAAGTTTTGCTTTTCTGCTTCCCAACCATTATGCTTTCCCTTCCTGCTCCCCTTTTCCTAGCATATGTATTTCAGTGTTTACATTATTGACTATGATTAAGAATGTTTACATAATTAAGATTATGTAACAGTGTTCAGCTAAGTGATATGTTATTCTTACCCTGTACTGCATTTTTGTTTCCTTGACTTAATAATTGACTTTGTTTGCATAGATTTCTATATACTTATTGCTAGTTAAACCCAGAACTCTATGTTCAGACATACCAGTTGTTTTATCAGTTTCATCCATCTTGAAGAAATTGCTCCTGGAGCAATAATCTTTTTTGTCCAGTCTGGACTTTTTGCCTTCTGTGGCTGGTGCACAGCTGTGATCCTGGAAATCTCTTTTCACTATCATCCTAGGAATTGCTTGTGTCTCCCCTATGTTGAATTCCCTGATTTCCCATTTTCTACATCTCGTGTCTGTCTTAAATTTACTCCTTTTTGTGGGTCAGATCCTTAAGTAGCTTCCTGAGAAGAAAGGCGGCATAGGGATATATTTTTTTGCGGAGTGGTGTAGGAGATCTAACTGCTTCTTACAGATTACTCCATTCCATTCCACCACCAAAGCCCTGTTTGGTGCTGCCATCTTTTGAGTCCTGAGCTGGGCTGGACCACAACACTGTTTCATATCTATGTTTTGCTGAGTACAGAAGCATTCTTTGCATTGTACCATACTGCCCAGTGTATATAACTTTATTGGTTTCTGTTAATAGTTTCAACTAAATAGATTTATACATACATGTATATACATACCTTTGATCAAAAATATGCCTGAAAACAATTTCATCTCCTAGTATTCAATCCAATTAAAAGGGATGTGAAGAGAGCTAATAATTATTTCATTTTATGGGGAAAATATGCCATCAGTGTTTGTGAATTTGGGATTGGCAAAAGTCTTTGGATTAAAAAAAAAAGTGGATATACAGTAAAGCCTGGCGAGTAACTTGTTCTGAGAGTGTTCCACAAGACAAGCAAACACATCTAATAAATTTTAACTCTATAAATGAGTGGTCTTGCAATACGAGTAGTACGTGATGCCGAATGTCACATGATCACAACTGAGCCGATGGAGCTGACCACTGACGAACTGATGGATCTACATCGTGAGCAACAGCAAGAGGTTGTGGAGGAGATCTCTTCTGCAGAGGAGGAGGAGAAAATGGCAGAGGAATCCTTCACTTCAAATGAGATTAGGGAGATGTGTAAAATGTGGGAAATGGTGCAAAATTTTGTAGAAAAGCACCACTGGGATAAGGCTGTAGCAGTGCAAGCGATGAACCTGTTTAACGGCAATGCAATGTCACGTTTCTGCGAAATCCTCAAAAGGAGGCAAAAGCAAGTGTCATTGGATAGGTTCCTTGTTAAAACTGCATGAAAAGAAAAAGATTCCATTGAGCCACTAGATAGCAGTGATGCCATGAGTGATAGTGAAAGTTGTCCTACACAGTAATCCTCTCTTGTCTCCCTCACACCAGCCACGAAGGTTTTAAAAGGTAAGTGCAGGTTAATTTGCTTATTTTTCTTTATATTTTGTGTTTATTATTTTGTATTATATTACTGTATTATAATCATTTTTATATGAATATTTTTGGGTTGTGGAATGAATCATCTGAGTTTCCATTATTTCTTATTGGGAAATTCACTTTGATATACAAGTGCTTTGGATTACAAGCATACTACTGGAACAAATTATGCTCCCAAACCAAGGTTTTACTCTATCTCCAATTAATATCCTTTGTCTGTCTTAGAGTGTTTATATTAGAATACCTGTCTTCCTTTCTAAGTGCTTCACATGTATCAAGCTGTTCAATCCTCATAACCTTATAGAGTTAAGTCCTATTGCCTGTATTTCACTGATGGGAAAAATAAGGTGCTGGGATGCTAAGCAACTTACTAAATAAAGATCATACAACTATTATACAGTGGACTCCATATTTGAACCAGATAGCCTAGATCCAGAGTCTGAACTGTGCTGTACTAAATTCAGTGATGTGCTGTAAATGAATATAAGCAATCCTGGGGCACGGATGATTGGGCCTGGGCGTCTATTTTCAGCTTTTGCTGATTTCATGAAAAATGTCAGGTGTGTCACCAACACCTAGGTTTAACATTGTTTTGCCGTATATGGCTCAAAATTTTTATTCCAAAGATACTGCTAAATAGCTCCCACCCCTGAAACCAAGCAAACTCTGGGGCTCCTGAGCATGGAAGCCTTTCTGTTTTCCCCGTTTCTTGTTTATAGAGAAGAGGTGTCAGCTTCCATGACCTTCCCTGATTTCCAAAGGGCAGGTTCAAACAGTTGCTAATCAAGGAAGGGAGAGGATGCAGAGAAGGGTTCTGCCTCAAGGGTTACACATAACAATATCTTTGAGCTCTTCTGCAAAACTAAAATCCCCTACAAATGGGAGAGATTTTAACTACTTGATGAAACATTCTTTATTCCAGAGAGAAGGTCACAGCTTGATAACTTTGAGAACCACAGAAGCTCATCAGGAGACCACTGAGGCCAGATTAAATGAGTGCAGGCCCTGCACAGACCCTGATCCGTATCAGCAACCCCACCCTTGAACCATTGCTGTAAAACTCAACAAATAACCCTGGGTTGGGACACACAGTTTACTGAGGGTGTTAGCCCACTGTGTTCCCCTTTGCCCAGCAAAGCAACAAAGATCTTTTCTACTTCACCCCAAACTCTGTCTCTGAGATTTGATTCACCACCGGTGCACAGAGGCCAAGTTTCGGCATCACCTGCAGTCCTATTCTTTTTCCCTCCATAGAGATAACTTGTATCACTTTTAGTTTTATGCCCTTAACTAGTTGTGTATGCATCCATAGTCTATGCATAGTGCTATGTACTTATATCCTATGTTTTGCTATTAGAATTGAAACATCAGGATTTAATGTCTTAAAAGCAGCAGCAGTGAGAATAATCAGCTCAGTTAAGCAGAAATTTAAAGCAGATTATACATACACTTAGGGGTAGGTAATCACCCTAAAGTTGGATTTAGGGGTAGGAGTTACAATAGGATACCTGGAGGCACTCTTTTTTATCTAAGTTTTTGGAAAGAATCTTTATGATGAAAGCAATACAGATAATAGTAAAGTAGAACGCAAGCTTGCCCAAGTTTTAAGACAACCTAGGGGACTGCAGAGGAATTTTCCTGCCTAGGACTATGCAGTCACTTTTAGGATCATTTTTCAGTGGAAAAGTTAGAAAGAAACTAATATTAGGAAGATAAAAAAGTGAAATTTGTTGAATACTTAAACAGGAGTAGAGCCTAATGCTTGGTGTAATGCACACCTTTGCAGGTCACCTTCAAGAAAGCACCCATGTGCTAGATGTAAGGCCTCCCTTCTACTGGCCTAGACCTTAAACAGTAGGCTCATGGAAGCCCAGAACTTTAGTGGTCCTAACAGTACCCTGTTATTTCTGTTGATACTTAGCACCCTTTCTGTTCTCTTCTTACTACTGCCTTAGCAGGAAGCCTACTAAACCGGCTATCCCCACCTCCAAATCTACTCCACCCTTCACCCTGCTCAGCACCCCCATAAAGTTGACCTCTGTGCACTATATTAACCAGAATTCATTTTCCTTGGTTGGGTGTTGCAAATGGGAGAAGCCATTAGGAGAAGACTGGGAGGGAAGGGAAAGAGGTCAGAGAGTTTATTCTCTTGCCTTCCTCCCATGCAATGGTTTGGAAATAGCTATATTCCTCTATATCACAGCCCCTGACATAGCTCAGAAGTAGATATCATAGGTTCAGCAACCAGTTTTCCTTGCCTTTTATTCTCACGAGTAGAAACATCTTGTTCTTGCTTAACCCACGCTGCTTCACCATCTCCTGTAGTTTCCTTTATCCTTGCCTACACTCTGCTCACTCCATTTGGGTGTGCCATCTGTTTCCTGCTGCAGTCCTGTATAATATAGTGCTTTGTACCGTGAGTAGCTCCTGGAAACAGTCTCAAAGTAGGATTCTGGAATTGCATTGCTCACGCATTTGGTGAATATACAAATACCTTCCTTGTCGCAGGAAATGATACTTATGGCAAACGGTGATTTCACATTTACTCAGTTATCACTAGTGGTGGTGTGGGGTGTTGGAGGACAGTGAGTTGGATCAAATGACTGTGGCATTTAGTCACGATGGATGTTACAGAGGATAATCCTTTGCATGGGAATTACGAGGTGGTTGTGAGGGCTAGTCATTTTGGGTTTTTTTGTTTGATTTTGGCCACGCCATGCAGCATGTGGGATCTTTGTTCCCAATCAGGTATTGAACCCCTGTCCCCTGCAGTGGAAGTGCAGAGTCTTAACCACTGGACTGCCAGGGCTAGTCATTTTGGATGTCCAGGGTATACACACAGGAAAAAATAAACTGAAAGCGAGTACGAAACACACAACACTTATTATGGCAGCTTTAGGGGAATAACTTGTCCTTTGTAGCAGACAGAAGCAAACCCTCCTGAGGAAAACAGGCTTACCCCAACCGCCATACACCCAAGAAAAAAGCTTTCAGTGATTTCACCTAAGAAAATTCTCTCATAAGGGGATATCAGGATCCACACCTACCATCCATCTTTACACTCTGGAAAATAATAAATTAGATGCCAACATATCCCAAATAAGTACAAGATTGGGCCCAAGAGAAGGCACCTGTACAGGATATTACCACTTTGCTTTGGTAGGAGTCTGGGTAACAAGTATGGGAGTGAATTCTAAGAGTATTAAACCAAAAAGGATGACATAAGATAGGCCAGGCATATTGATATTGGTGTACTCACACAGGAAATGTGATTTAACTTATTGGCTTGAGAATCTGGAAATGATAGTAACATTGACACAATAGCTGCCTACAGTCAACTAGGTGGAAATGTCAGAACTTTCCTGGACTACTAAAAAGGGAATCTGAGTCCAAAGTCTCAGGGGGATGGGAATGTGCAAACTTGCTCATTACCACAAACTTGGTTGCTTACGAGAACAGAAATGTATTCTCTCACCGTTCTGGAGGCCAGAAGTCTAGAATTAGTTTGACTGGGTTGAGATTAAGGTGTCAGCAGGGCCATACTCCCTCTGGAGGCTCTAGGACTCCAGGGGAGAATCTGTTTCTTGCCTCTTAGCTTCTGGTGGCTGCCAGCATCCCTTGGCTTGTGTTCACATCACTCAATTCCTTGTCTCCATGGACACATTGCCTCCTCTTTAGCTAGTGTCAAATTTCCCTCTGCCTCTCTCTTATAAAGATGGTTGTGATTGAATTTAGGGCCCACTCAGATAATCCAGGACTCAAGTTTCTTAACTAAATCACATTTATGGTCTCTTTTGCCATATAAACTACATTCACAGATTCCAGGGAATAGCAATTGATATCTTTGGGGGCCATTATCCAGTCTGCTATTGTGTAGTAAATGGTCAAATTATGATAGATCTATACTGTGGGATACTAACTCAGCAATAAAAGAAATGCACTATTGATACATGTTACAACCTGGATGAGTGGCCAGAGAATTATGCTGAGTGGAAAAAAAAAAAGCCAATTATGAAAGTGCACATAGTGTATGATTCTATTTCTATAACATTCTTTAAATGACAAAATTATAGAAATGGAGAGCAGATTAGTAACTGCCAGGGTTTAAAGAGGTGGTGGGGGCAAGAAGGAGGTGCATATGGCTGTAGTAGGACATGAGGGATCATTGTTGAGATGTTAATGTTGTGTATCTTGATTGTATCAATATCAAAATCCTGACTAATATTATTCTATAGTTTTACATGCAAAGAGTACGCAGGATATCTCTATTTTACAGCTATATGTGAATTTATTATTATATCAAAATAAAATGCTTAATTTAAAAAGTATTACTCAACAACAAACAAACAAACCCAATCAAAAATTGGCAGAAGATCTAAATAGACCTAAAAAAATGGTACAAACTAAGTTAATAACTTTTGTTATTTACAAAACAGAAATAGAGTCAAAGATGTAAAAAACAATCTTATAGTTTCCCGGGGGGAAGGAGGGGAAGGATGGAGGGATAAATTGGGAGATTGGGATTGACATATACACACTACTATATAAAAAATAGATAACTAATAAGGACCTACTGTATAGCACTGGGAACTCTACTCAATGCTCCGTAATGTCCTATATGGGAAAAGAATCAAAAAAAGAGTGGATATATGTATATCTATAACTAATTCACTTTGCTGGCAGCAGAAAATATCATAACATGTAAATCAACTATACTCCAACAAATATTAAAAAAAAGAAAATACAACAACTCTTTGGGAAAGCAAAAAAAAAAAAAAAAAAAGGAAGGGGAAAGCAGATACGTCAATAACAGAGAGGCAGTAGTGACTAAATAAAAAACCTGACCCCGGATTCCTGGCAGCAAAGTAAAAGAAAGATTTTTGGCACTTCAAGATAAAGCTCTCTCATCAAGCATATATAGGGAACACTGAATGCTAACAACACTTGCTATGTTTTAACTCATTTAGGAGTACTCTGTAAATTATAAAACACTATAAGAAGATGAAATGATAAAAAGTATTATGTATATATTCCAGACATGGGAATAAAGCCACAATCCTCCTGCCAAATATATATATATTATATATATATATAATTTCTGCATAATTATCAGCTTTAGAGTTCAGAGTCTATAGTTGAGAGTTTGAGCTTCCTCTCTTATCCTAATATTGCTAGTCTCTCATTAAAAGTGTCAACTGTCATTAAGCCAATAAGCTTGAACTTCATAGCTAATTTACACTTGTTCTTCCATTTCAGGTCATTTACTCTAACCATTAGTCAAATATTTAGTAAAGTTTTGTATTTGATAATATTTTAGGGAGCATTGCCACCTGTTGAAGAGTTGCTAATCATGCTCATGGTGTCTTTGAATTATCAAATAAATACTTTCTTCAATAAGAGTTTTATCTATTACTCCTACCACCCTAAAACCAGAACTGTATTTAATTTCAAATCCTTTCCTCCTCAGCCATGGAAAGTACTCAAGGCTCAGCCCCAGGAGCATGCTCAGAGTTATTTCCTTTGCACGGGACTTAGTCTTGGGAGCCGTCACTTGGACATCTCAGGTTTATCTTTATGTTCTCATGTTTTGCATTTTCTATAAGAATTTCATTTTGAAGCTTACATTTTAAGTAGTCTAAGCTATGCTTGGCATTATAAGCAAAGAATTCAGCATAGGAGAAATGCCTTTTGAATTGTTTCTCATAAAATTTCTGTATATAGAGATGATGAACACTAGGCTAGCTTTTTAAAAAATGTATAAAAATAAACCAACTAAATGAGTATAATACAAATCAGATGAAACAACAATACACCTGGTTGTATCAAATATTACAGGATCTTAATAGTTCATATTGGGTTTTTCAATGCTCAAGACAAAATAAATAAAAATAAAAAGCTCTGCAGTTTGAGCACTAATGTATAACAAATGCCTTTCTACATTCTTTGCTGTTATGAGTAGAGAATGTATAAAGCTGAGCTGGATTCATTGTTTGGATTAAAATTAATCTTTGGGCAGGCAGATGGCTTTTTTTTTTTTTTAACTCTTTATTGGAACATAATTGCTTTACACTCTTGTGCCAGTTTTTGAGGTATACCAAAGTGAATCAGCTGTATATATATATATCTCCCCATATCCTCTCCCACCCAGGACTCCCTCCCATCCTCCCACTCCTGGCCCTCTAAGTCATCACCCATTTGATGACCACCACCCTCCCTACCACTCATATCTACTTGTAGCCCTTCTTGCAGCCAACTCTTGAACGTTAGAAGCTAATTATTCTTCCACCTAATCCACCCCTCCCCAACACTGACAGCCAATGTTCCCAGCTGTTTTCTATCTCTGTGCATTTGCTGAGACTTCATACTGCCTTCTTCCACCTATTAGCAGAATGAATAATGCTTTTAAGAGTCAGGCCAATTGGACAACCTATAAAAAACGAATAAATTCCTACAAAAATACAACCTATGAATCATGAAGAAATAGAAAATATAAACAAAATGGTGAGTAAAGAGATTGAAATTGTAGTCAAAAGCTTCCCAACAAAGAAAATCCTGGGACCAGAATTTTCACTGGTAAATTTTACTGAACATTTAAAGAACTAATACCAATTCTCAAAATCTTCCCAAAAAAGTTGAAGAGAAGAAAATGCTCTTAAACTCATTTTACAAGGCCAGCATTACCCTCATACCAAAGCCAGGCAAGGTCACTACAAGAAAAGAAAATTACAGGCCAGATATCCTTGATGAATATACAGGCAAAAGTCCTGAAAAAAATACTAACAAACTGAATTGAACAGCACATTAGAAGGAACGCACACCATGATCAAGTGGAGACTTATCCCTGGGATGCGAGGATGGATCAACATACATAAATGGAGGGGATGGGGAGGGGCAAAATAAGTGAAGAGGATTAAGAGATACAAACTACAAGTTATAAAATAAATAACAGGGATGTAATGTATAGCACAAGGAATACAGTAAATATGTTGTAAAAACTTTGTAATCTATAGAAATATAGTCCCTATGTTACACACCTGAAACAAACAGAATAAGTCGACAATTCTTTAATTAAAAAAAAAAGAAAAAAGGTCTGAACCCCAACCCCTTTACCTCAAGTTGAGACAACATTGAAGGATGATCCTAGCTCCAGAGTTCCTGCCTAAGGTCAAGTGAGGCCTTTATGGCAACCATATCATAGTTCAACTCCTCCCTGTGCCTAATCCCCACTTCCTGGACTCTCCTACATGTGTTGATTTTGACATTCCCCAATAAACTTCCTGCACGAAAACAAAAAACAAAACAAAACAAAAAAAAACAAGAAAAAAAATTACACAAATCAATAAATGCGATAAACCCTGTTAACAAAATGAAGGATAAAAATTACACAGTCATCTTAATAGATGAAAAAAATTTAACAAAATTCAACATCTTTAAATGGTAAAAATCTCTCAGCAAATTGGGTATAGAAGGAATGTAACTCATAATAAAAGCCCTATGACAAGCCCACAGGTAATATACTCAACAGTAAAAGCTAAAAGCTTTTACTGTAAGATCAGGAGCAAAACACCACTTCTATTCAACTCAGTACTGGAAGTCCAACCAGAACAATCAGGCAAGAAAAAGTAATAAAAGTCTTCCAAATCAGAAGGAAAGAAGTGAAAGTATCTGTTTGCAGATGACATGATATTATATATTGAAAACCTAGAAGACTCCCACCTAAAAACTGATAGAACTAATCAATGACTTCAGTAAAGTTGCAGGATACAAAATCAACATACACAAATAAGCTGCATTTCTGTACACTAGCAATGAACTACCAGAAAAAGAAATAATAGCATTAAAAACAAGAAAATACTTAGGAATAAATTTTGTTGGTTTGCAAACTGGCCCCCATACAATGAGGGTAAAGGAAAGACCAAAAAAAGAGGCAGACCAGATTGGTGGATGGCATATTTAATAAACAAGGGAACTTACATAAGAGTTTTGTCTTGGGTTGCCACAAGATGAGATTTCTGCACCCACACTCCAGAATCTTAAAAGTTTATATAGAGGCCTTCACTGGGTTCAGTCATATAAGCCATCCAGGTGGTCTCTACAATACCTTATTTTGTCAAATTTACATCCTTGAAACAGCTCCTAGTGTGGGAATGGTGAGTGGAATGTATACTCCAAGGACAGGGGAGGGGGTCAGGATCCTCCCTGGGACCAGCCCACAGGTCAGCCAACAGTCACATCTTCTCTATGACCTCTTCCAACATTCCACCCTCATGATTGGTTCTTATACTCTTACATGCCCCCCTCTTCCACAATGTGCCCTGAGTGGTCAGCAAAGGGTTTTACTAGCACAGAGGTGGCTCATTTGGTAGCTATCTGGCTGCTCTGGAGGCAGATACCACAGCAACAACATATGCACATGCAAGAGAAAATACAGGTTAAGATAATGATTCCCATGTAAGTAACAATTTTTTCCACCAAAAGCCCATCATCCAAACCAATGATTTATTAAGGCCAATAGAATTACTCAGAACATTCACTTGTTTCCTCATGTGATTTAATAAAGATGATACATTAGCAGATCATCAGGTATGAACACACATCATTCTGTTTGGATGATAGCACAAGTGGTCCCTTACAGGGCAGTAATAATATCCAAAGCCATCCTATTTCAAAGCACAGTTTTTCTCATTAGAGGCTTTTCAGTGTTCAGTAAAGACTGGCTTTATTGGCTATCATTTAAGGCTTGCTGAGTGAATTTAGTAAGGGCTTCTGTGTGTACTATAATATCCTCCAAGTCAACTGAGGGAAAAAAAGAGCAGTCAAATGATCATACCAGTGGAGAACAGAATGTGCCCACCTAGGCACATTCTCCTCTCCTTGAGGAGAGGGAGGGTGTCAACTTAAGGAACTTAGCCTGGTTGTGCCTAATACACATGTTGACCAGGGCTGGGGGGTGGGCAGCACTGTCAGGTGTAAAGATATGAATGGGGGCAGGATACTCCAGACCAGAACCCCCACCTTCTCTCCTCTTTCAGTGAGGCACGTTCCATTCTGGTATAGTGTGTTTCAACAGATCTGGCTTGCAGCAGGACAAAGGGATCCCAGTGGTGACTGAGTAGTTTCCTCTCACACAAGGGTTTGAAGTAACTCACTCATCCCAGTGGGTTTTATCCACTGTTCATAATTTTATCTGCTGCTTCAATACTCCATTTTTCCTTTCTACCAACCTTGCTGCTAGTAGATTACAGAGGAGATGGAACCTCTATTTGATATTGTGTTCTTTTGCCTAGTTTTACTCCTTTGAAATGTGATCCTTGATCTGTCTGTTCATCAAGGGTATTTGTACATGGTACTCAGCTTCTCTAATGTCCTAATGGCAACAGCATGGTTTCTGCACCAACAGGGGAAAGCTTGGGTTAGGCAGATGCAGTGTCCACACAAACCACAGCATATTTAGGACCCTTACTTGGAGAGAGGGGGGCCAATTCAATCAATTTGCCAATTCCTCACTGGTTGGGAACTTCAGTGGATGGCCCCAGACTCCTTGGTCAGTTGCCTTGGGCATCGATGAGAATACGCAGAACATGCTATTCTTAACATGCAGAACTTAACCAAGTCACTGTATCTTAAGGGCAATCCAGCATCCTTGGAAATATGCCATCCCACCTGGGTATTACAGTGGCCACTCTTCCTATGCACTCAATCTGTTGTATTTGCTGAGGGATCAGTTGTTAGGGTTCATACCCACTCTAGGACATCAGTCTCTTGATTGCCAGTGGTTGTCAATGCCTTATGAACTGGCACATGGAAAACAATAAGGACTGCTTCAGGATCTTACAGACAAACCCAAATGTCTTTCCACATATTTTGACAAGTGTGATCCCATTGATCACAATTGGCTTCCCACTGTCCAAGCTACAGAATCAATCCCTTTAGAATAGCCCAGTGCCATGCAAAGGGTCAATGGCCAGGGCTCATGAATGATCTGGACAAACTGCTCTGAATTCAGCAAACTGGCTGCTGCCATTTGCTCCTGTTTTCCATCCAGGTGGTGTTAGTGTTGGGCTGAATAGTGACTGCAGTCTATTTGGGCAGATTGCCCTGACTAGACCCATCTGTATACCAGGCCTCAGCAGGAGTTTCCCCAATTCCCTCTCTAAAGGCCACAAAGGAGAGGTGCAAAGAAATAGAGGCAGGGGCAGTTGGAGGATCTACATATTCTACAGGGCCTAATAGCACCCATATTTCTAGAGACAGTGGGTTTTACACTGAAAATTATAAAACTTTAATGAAAGAAATTGAAGAAGACAAAAAAAAAAAAAAAAGAAAAAGAAAAAGAAAAGATATTCTTTGTTCATGAATTGGAAGAATTAATATTATTAAAGTGTCCATATTACCCAAAGCCATGTGTAGATCAATGCAATCTCAAGATTCCAAAGGCATTTTCATAGAAATAGAGAAAAACAGTCCTAAAGTTTGTATGGAACTATGAAAGACCTGGAATAGCCAAAGCAGTCTTGAGAAAGAAGAACAAAGCTGGAGGCATCATGCTTCTTAGTTTCAAACTATATTACAAAGCTATAGCAATCAAAACAGTATAGTATGGGAATAAAAACAGACCAATGGAACAGAAAAGAAAGTCCAGAAATAAACCCATGCATATACAGTGAACTAATGTTTGACAGGGCAACCAAGGATACTCAATGGGGAAAAAGTAGTCTTTTCAATAAATAGTGCTGGGAAAACTGGATAACCACATTGCAGAAGAATGAAATTGGACTTCTATCATACCTCTCACAACAACAAACTAATGCAATTCAGTGGCCAAAAAATCACAAATAACCCAATTCTAAAATGAGCAAAAGACCCGAATAAACATTTTTTCCCAAAGGTTTTTTCCAAAGAAGATATACAAATGACCTATAGGTACATGAAAAGGTGTTCAACATCCCTGATCATGAGGGAAATTCAAATCAAAACCACAATAAGATACCACTTCATACCCGTTAGGTTGCCTATTATCAAAAAGATAAGCAATAACAAGTGTTGGCAAGAATATAGAGCATAAAGAACATTTGCGTGCTGTTGGTAGGAATGTAAATTAGTATAGCCATTATGGAAAACAATGTGGAGGTTCCTCAAATAGGATAGCATCTTATCACAGCTGTAAAGATTTGTTGAGGGTGGAAGAACCCACTCCCCACCATGATGTTTAGAGAAGAGGCCAGGACCCTGATGAGCAATGCTTTTTCATTCCTTCACCTATGCATGTTCATAAGGTATAAGGCAGCCCCAGAGTAGCAAGGTCAAGTCAGGTTGCAGAGTGCCAGTCAACTCAGGTGCTAATGACTGTGGTGTTCCAACTGTGAGGTGAAGCTTTTCAGAAATAATAGCAAGAACTGAAGAGAGGACTGTAGGGGACAGCACTTCTGCAAAGGAAACTCTTCAGAAGATTTTTGAGGGAGGTATAGGTTCAGTTGAGATGACTTCCTCCCTTATGTGTCCCAAGGTTTTGAGGATTTCCTGAGCTCATTTTTTGGTTCACCTGTCCAGTTGCTTCCTAAAGAGCAAGTTGGCTGGGTCAGGATCACCTCCAGGGTTTGCTGCATCATGGAAGCAGAACTACTCTTCTTGCTCCTTGCCACAACTCAAAGCCATCCTAGTTCAGTCTCTCACCATGACAATAAAAATAGTCAACTTTTTGCATCATCCTAGTCCACCAGAATATCAAATCATAACCCATTTACTTTTTCCCACCAGAATGCCCACATACTTCTTGTGCAAATGTATCCAATCCTTTTCAAGCACACTCCGACTCCAACTTTAAGAGAAATTGGTTTCCATAAGTCAAATGAAGGTATCTATTGATATCTACCTTTTATGCAGACCTGCTTAACAGTGAACTTCTATCTCTAAGCTGCTTGAAAGTACAGACTTTAGACCTATATTCCCTGAGTTTGAAATATCCCTGCTCCACCACTTACTACCTGTGTAATTTTAAACTTTTCCAACCCATCAGTAAAATAGATGTTACAACAGATCAGACATCATGGGGTTGTTACACTACCTGTAATTAATATAGGTAAAGTATTTAGATCAGAGTAAGCACAATATAAGTATTAGTGATTATTATTATTTTAATAAAAACAACTAGAAGCTGCTTTCATAGGAGAGGAAAATCTCTGCTAGAATGCTGTACTACAGAAGGAAGATAAAAGAATTGCTAAACAAACAATATTTAAGACATCTCAGAGAAAAGAGTTTTAAAAATTTCATAAAGAGTTAATAAAGCTATGAAGGTATTCAATCTTTCAACAAATACTTATTGAGGCTCTGTTAAAATCAACAGGGATATAGCCATTAACAAAACAGAGTACAATCTCTGCCCTCATGGAGCTAATATTTAATGGGAAAAAAAAGCACAACCCAAAAGTTGTTATGTTTTATTAGGTAAATTAAATTGAGGACTTAAGCTGAGGCGACAGCATCTCAAATAACTCCGAGAGCCAGGATATAATGGAGTTTTGCAACAAAAACCAGGTAGTTGGAACATCAAAAGATTACTGTTAATTAAAGAAAACCAGATATCTCAAGTTAAGGAATTTAGCACTTTTCTATGTATGGAAAGATGCAAGAGTCTAGGCTCACTGAAATCATTCCTTTGAGATGTACCTCAGCCATCCAAGGGCTTTGTGATCTTGCATGACGATGCACCTCCGCACACTTCTGCCCACACTGTGGACACTCTGCAAGCTGTTCCATACACCTAAAGGACAACCTGGGTCAAACATCATTAACCTAGCATTGAAGGAGTTACCCATGCATTTTCGGTCAGGGAAACAAGTATATTCCCCTAGTATAAAATATAGGCCTGGATTCCTATTGGCTTTTCAAATGCAGAGCTTTGCTCAGCTTTCCGTGAAAGCTAGAAAGAACAGTTTTATGGATTGTAGAAACAGTAGGCTACGCACACCAGATTTCAAACTCATCTTCCACTCAGTGAAAAACATAGTGTGCAGTAGTTCTTCCTTAGTGTAAAAAACAAGTGGCTACAACATTCCTTATGAGAATGTTGTTTAGTATGCCCTCTGAACCTTTTCCACTTCTGGTCAAATGGGGGCACATGTAGTTTAGCTCCACGTCACCAGAGTGACCAACGCTAGACTACAAACACATTGAAAACGTCATGCCATATATTGTACCCTAGTTGTCACTAGTCTTTTCACCGAAGGAGCACTGTTCCAAAACTTTTGTGCAGGTAGCTTGGCAAAAGAGGCTGTTGGGTTAATACAGTAAACTCTCCTTTGGATGCGGGTTGAAGAGGTCTTTGTTTATGTGCTCAGTTAGGAACCTCTTTTGAAGAAAGCCATAAGGTTCCCTCAAGGAACAGGGGTGATCTGAGTCAGTTGAAAGAAACACTACCTGATTTATCCACTTGCATTAACTTCCACACCTGGAAGGAATGTCTTCCACCTGGCTTACGAGAACACATATTTACTGTTGGGAAATAAGCTGTATCCATGCAACCTGAGAGGCTATCACACTTTTTTGGGCATTTAATCACAAATCTTCAGGCGGCTTTTAAGGAATTTTTCCCAGTATATGTTTCGCAGATCTCTCATGCATTTCAGTAGCTACTCCATACCCCAGGAGCAAGTTCGGCAGATGGAAAGAACAATCTGTGTAAAATTCTGTTCATCTAGCCTGGCAGAATAATATACAGTATCTATATGGGATAGATGTCTTTTCCTGCAGTGTGAAAGGCCTTTCATTTTTATGGAAGAAATTACTTCATATATAACATATAAGTTAATTCATCCATTGAGAAAAATAATACTGTTAGAAAAACTTTGTGCTAGCTGCTTGGTAAGAAGTCCTTCTGGTTACTTTGGGAATTGACTTCCTTGTATGAGGGTTGAAGAAGTCTTATTTGCATTCTCAGTGAGTTACTTGTTTGAGAAAGACTCAATTTAGCTTATAGAATAACGAGAGTTACAAGTCTAAGAAATAAAACAGTACCTGCTTCAACCTACTGGGTTTAGTTGTAGCCACTAAAAAAACACTATGCATAAAAGGTCTTTCATCTAGATTGTGATAAGCATATATATTTACTAAATGGGAAACAAGCCTCTCCATAAAGTCTAAAAGGCTTTCTTTTATTTGGTCATTGAACACAAAGCTCCACACTTCTTTCAGTGAAATTTTAGGAATGTAGTTTTGCAGGTCTTGCAAATATTTCACCAGCTACTCCATATCCTGAGTTCCATATGTGGGAAGAACAATCTTTATAACTTAGTTCATCTAGTGTTTACAAAAAACTTCCATTTTCTTTATGGGAAACAAGTCTTATATGGCAGTGGAAAATGTCTCACTTCTTGCTCCCCCTTGAAGCTTTCCCCAGCTTTAAAATACCACTAGAAGGAGCTATTTCACAGAGATTGGAAATAAGGTACTACATGTATCACACTAATTTTCTCTTCTATTCAAGGAAAGAAGATTAGCTTCTAGTAGTTCTTTATTATGTTAAAAATACATTGTTACACTCCTTATATGAGAAGCATGTTCACCTATGCTGTCTAAAAGGCTTTTTCTTCCATTGTCATTGAGCACATTAATTGAGCTCAACATTACATGAAATTACAAAGGCTAGATTTACAAATTTATGAAACACATCAATACATATTTTACATACAAGTTACAGCTTGCCTTCACAGAAAGAACGTGGTTATAAAAAATTTATGCTTGTAGCTTAGAGAAATGTTCTTCAGGTTAATGGGTAAAACAATTCTTTACATGCGGTTTGAAGAGGTCTTGGTTTATGTTCTTTTTCAGGAATTTCTCTTGAGGAAAGACTCAGGGTAGCCTATACAAATGCTAGTATTACACATCTCTGAAATGTATCAAGACTGCTTGATGCTGTCACTTGGGTTAAGTTTCATGCACTATGTGATCCTTGTGTATAGCGTTGCTTTCATCTATCATGTGAGAAACACATACATTTATTATTGCAGAATAAGCTTTTCCATGCAGCCTAAAAGGCTATCTATCATTCTTATTTGGTCTTAGAACACAAGTTCCACACAGCTTTCAATAACACGTGAGAGAGGGCAGGTTTGCAGGACTCTCAAACATTTCACTGGCTACTATTCCACACTCTGAAAAAGCAATCAGTTTAAAATTTTATTAATCTAGCGTGTACAAAACAAACTTTTTCTTTATGGGAAACAAGTCTTTTCCTGCACTGAGAAAGGCCTCGCCTCCTATTTCCGTCTAAGCACAGGGCTTTGTGTAGATTTCAAGTACCTCTACAAAGCGCCATCTCACAGAGCTCCGAAACAAGATACTGCAACAGATTGCACATCAACTATCACTTCCAGGTTAAAAAGAACATTAATTCCAGGTTGGATTGCCTCTCTGGGTTGAGTTCCATCCCCTGCGCATAAACGTTGTTTCATCTAGCTTGTGAGAACCACATACATTTACTTTATGGATAGAGTCTGAAAGGACTCCCCCCTCAACACACACCTTATTTAGCCATTGAACAGAGAGCTCCACCACAGCTTTCAATGACACATGGGAAAAGTAGTTTGCCAGGTCTCACAAACATTTCACCAGCTACCCCAAATCTTGGGTCCAAGTTCCATATCCTGCAATAACAATCTGCATAAAACTTAATTCTGGTGTGTAAGTGACGCATCTATTTCCTACATGGGAAACAAATCATTTCCTTCGGTGTGGAAGGCCTTCACTCCCATTTGTTTTGAGAGCACAGAGCTTTGTGCAGCTCAGTAGAGTACCTATAGAAAGAGCAGTACGACAGATGTCTTAACCAGTATACTGCATGCATCCACACTTTGAGTTTATCTTACACTTAATGAAAGAACATGGTGCTCAGTACCCGTTTCTTATGGTAAGAAACAACTGGCCGATGTTTCTTATAGGAGACTCCTGCATAACTGTGCTGTCTGAAAGGCTTTTCCTTCCAATCCCATTGAGACCACATAGCTTTAAGTGTGACATGGCATAAGAGACACAAAGTCTAGATTTACAAGTTTATGCAATACACATATTACACACAAAATATGACTTCCCTTGAGAAAGAACACAATCACAAACACACAAAAATTTGTGCTGTTCACTTGGTTAAAAAGAAAAGTCTTCTGGCAACTATGGGAGACTCTATATTGTATGTGGGGTGAGAGGCCTTTGCTTCTATGCTCAGTCCAATTCCTATTTTGAGGAATGACTCAAGGTAGCCTATAGAAACACAGGTGTTCCGTGTCTTTGAAATGAAGCACTACCTTCTTCTGACACCTGGGTTAACTTCCATCCACTGAAAGAACACTATGCATAAAAGTTCTTTCTTTCTTTCAGCTTGTGAGAAACACATAATTTACTGGATGGGAACGAAGACTTTCCATGCAGTCTAAGAGGTGTTCATCCTTATTTGGCTGTTGGACACAGAGCTTCACGCAGCTTTTGATAAAACATTAGAAAAAGTGTTTTCTGGGACTTCCCTGGTGGCGCAGTGGTTAAGAATCTGCCTGCCAATGCAGGGGACATGGGTTCAAGCCCTGGTCTGGGAAAATCCCACATGCTGAAGAGCAACTAAGCCCGTGAGCCACAACTACTGAGCCCATGTGCCGCAACTACTGAAGCCCATATGCCTAGAGCCCACGCTCTGCAACAAGGAAAGTCACTGCAATGAGAAGCCCAAGCACATCAACTAAGAGTAGCCCCCACTAGCCACAACTAGAGAAAGACTGCATGCAGCAACAAAGACCTAACACAGCCAATAAATAAATAAACGAATGAATAAATAAATTTATTTAAAAAAGAAAAAGAAAAGAAAAGTTTTTTTCCGGGTCCCTCGACCTTCCACTAGCTCCTGCAAATCCTGAGTACAAGTTCCACATACAGAAAAGACAATCTGTATAAAACTTCGTTCATCTAACTTGTAAGAAACACATCCATTTTCTATATGGGAAACGAAGTCTTATCTGGCAATGGGGAAGGTCTCGCTACCTGTTGCCCAGATAAGCTTTGCCCCAAATGTTCCATGTGCTGAGTGAGCCCTGTGCATAGCAGTTCTTTCAGCTAGTGTGTGAGAAACACATACATTTACTGAGCAATAATCCTTTCCAAGGCCATCTAGAAGGCCTTATTTGGCCTGTGGACATGGAGCTCCATGCAGCTTTCAAGAGAAATGTGAGGGAGGGCAGGTGCACTGTGCAGGTCTCTCAAACATTTCAGTGGCTACTCTGAGTCCATACTCAGAAGAAGCAACCAGTTGAAAACTTTGTTGATGTAGCATGTATGAAACACACCCATTTTCTTGACGGGGAACAAGTCTTTACCTGCACTGAGAAAGGCCTTGCCCCTTATTTCCCTTTAAGCACATGGCTTTGTGCAGGTTTCAAGTACCTCTACCAAGAGCTGTTTCACAGAGCTGTGAAACAAGATATTGCAATGGATCGCACATCATGCATATCGCTTCCACTCAATGCAAGAACATTAGTTCTAGGTAGGATTGGCTCCAATATTTTTTTATGAGAAGCGTGCTGATCTATGCCGTCTGAGCGGTGCTTTCCTTCCAACCCATTGAGCTTAGTTGAGCTCAACATCACATGAGAATGACAGAGGCCAGGATTGCAAGTTCTTGGAACACATCACTACATATATTCCACACAAGGGATCAACCACATCCCTTTACAGAAAGAAACATTGTTAGAAAAATGTGGTGCTGGGAGTTTGGTCAGAAGCTCTTCTGGTTACTATGGGATACTTGCTTGTATGCAAGTTGCAGAGGCCGATGCATGATGAGCTCAGTGAGGCACTTTTTGGAGGGAAGATGCCAGGTAGCCTGAAAGGAACACTAGTGTTACACATCCATGAACTGGAAACACTACATTCCTCTGCCACTTGGGTTAAGGTCCATACCCTGAGAGAACAGCATGTGTAAAAGTTCTTTCACTCCAGCTTGTGAGACATACCATAACATACTAGTTCAAATAGAGGGAAACAAGACTGTCTGTGCTAAGAGGTTATCATTCCTACTAGGCTATTGAACTCAGAGCTCCATGCAGCTTCCAGTGAAAGCTTAGAAAGGTAGGTTTGCAGGTGTCTCTGTCATCTCACCAACTGCTCCAGGTGCCAGCTAAAAAGTCCATTTGGTGAAGGAACTGTGGTCTATAAAACCTCACTCATCTCGCTTGTAAGGAACACGCACATTTTTCTCTGTGGGAAAGAAGTCTTTTCCTGCAGTCTGTGAGGCCCCGACTCCTCCTCCTTTGTGGGGCACAGGGCATGGCACAGTGTTCAAAGAACTCCTACCAAAAGCAGCCGTATATATCTCTTAAAGAATATACTACATGTGTTCTATTTTACTTATATCTTACCCTTCGCAGAAGCACTGGAGTTCTTTCTTTATGGTAGAAACAACAGGCTTCTTTCTCCTTCTATGAAAATCACGTTTACCCTATTGCCCTCAATCATATAGAGCACACTGAGGAGAGCTCAACATCACTTAAGGATGATAAGTGCTAGATACACAACTTTATGGACACCATCCTTGCACACCCATGTTAACCCACAAGGTATAACTTTCCTTCACAGAAGGAGAAAAATTGTTAGAAAAACTTTGTGTTTGGTAGCTTGGTAACAAGTTCTTCTGGTTACTAGGGGGAGCTCTTCATTGTCTGCGGATTGAAGAAGCCTTGATCTTATTATCTTCTCCACAAGCTACTGCTTAGTTGAAGACTTAGGGTAGCCTATAGAAACACAAGAGATCCAAGTCTATGAAAGCAAACACTACCTACTTCAGCCACTTGGGTTGAGTTCCATCCCCTGTGCATAAAAGTTCTTTCATCTAGCACTTGAGAAACACATACTTTCAGTGAAGGGGAAAAAAGCCTCTCCATAGGGTCTGAAAGCCTCCCCCCCACCGCCCCCTTATTTGGCCCTTGAACAGAGAGCTCCACCACAGTTTTCAACAACACATGGGAAATGTAGTTTTGCAGGTCTTGCAAACATTTCAGCAGCTACTTCAAATCCTGGGTACAATTTCCACACCTTGCAAGAACAATCTGCATAAAACTTAGTTCATCTAGCATGTAAGAAATGCACCCATTTTCTTTATGGGAAACAAGTCCTTTCCTGCGGAGTGAAAGGCTTTCACTCCAGTTTGTTTTTAGAGCACAGAGCTTTGCGCAGCTCTGTAGGGCACCTATAGAAAAAGTAGTAAGACAGATCTCTTAACCAGTATACTTCATGCATCCACACTTCGAGTGTATCTTACACTCAGGGAAAGAACATGGTATGTGGTACACTTTTCTTATGGTAAGAAACAACTGGCCGATGTTTCTTACATTAGACCCATGCATAAAACTATGTTGTCTGAAAGGCTTTTCCTTCCGATCCCATTGAGATTATGTAGCTTTAAATGCGACGTGACGAAACACAATGCTAGAAGGAGGAGTCAAGATGGCAGAGTAGGAGGATACGGAGTTCGCCTCTCCTCACAAATACATCAAGAATACATCTACCAATGGAAGAATTCTCACAGAGCACCTACTGAATACTAGAGGAGGACCTTGGACATTTACAAGAAGAAAAATCCCTGCTTAACCGGTAGGACAAGAGTAAGAAAAAGAAGAAATGGAAAGAGGAAGCAAGACAAGACCAGCATGCCTGTGAGGGGACCCGAAGGAGAGGACGGATTCCTGAACTGAGAAAAGCCCTCTCACAGCAGGGGAATCAGCTGGGACAGAGAGGGGCCTTCAGGGGAGCTGGGGATTGGAGAGGAGCACACCTGCCAGTCTGTGGAAGGCAAGACAGAGGAAAACTCACGCGCATGATCTGTGCCGCAGCCCCGTGCACCCCAGCCTGAGTTGTGTGTCTCTTGTTTCTGGGGAGGGCTGGGTGCTGGAAGGTGGAGTTTGGAGGGTGGACCCAGGGAGCATTTGGCTGTTGAAGATGAGGAGACAGTCTGGGGGAATGGGAGTGTGGAGCTCCACAGTTGATAAGCATTGGAAAAGAAGCCCAGGCACCATAGAAGCAAGGCAACACTGTTAAGTGGCACACAATGGGCAGGTCCACCATTGCAATGACCTTCCCCACCCACCAGCCCAGGCCTCCGCCGGCAATATCCATGGTGCATGCCTGAGCAGGCTTGCCCGCCCCTCAAGAAAAATCCTCCCCTGCCTGTGCAGGTCCCAGCGGGCCTGAGCACACCCCCTGGAAAGGCTTCTCTGGCTGCTCAGGTCCCAACGGGTCCAAGTGCTGCTACCAGCAAAGGCCCCTCTGGCTGCGTGGGTGCTGGTGGGCCTGAGTGCCGGCCCCACCAAAGCCTTCTGTGTTCAGGTCCTGCCAGGCCCAAGTACCACCCCCGCCCAAAACCTCCTCCAGCTGCACCTGCCCCAACAGACACACCTGTCAAACCTACACCCCTGCCAGCCTGCGAGGTCATGTGTGGGCAGCTTCAAGGGCACACACTGGTGGAAGGAACACACACAGAGGTGGGGCTCATACAGTGGGTCCAGAAACATACCTAGAGGTCTTGCAGGGCCTCCTGAGGAGGCACAGTTTGGCTGTGCCCCAGGGAATTTTTGCCTTTGTGTATATGTTTTGGGTTTTTTTTGTTTTATTTTTATTTTTTAATATTTTTAAAAAACTTTTCTATTTTTATTTTATTTTTTATTGTTTCTTTTTTGTTTGTATTTTTGTTTTTTGCTTTTTTGTTGTTATTTTTTTGCTTGTTTTTTTGGTTGTGTTAGGCTTTTGATTTTTTTTCTGTTTTGTTATTTTATTTGTTTTGTTTTTATCTTCTTTTTCTTTTTTTGGTCATTTTTCTGTTTGTTTTCCGTTCTATTTGCTTTTTTTAGTTTTTTATTTTTTGATTTTGTTAGTTTTGCTTTTATTATTTGTTTTGGTTTTGGGGCTTTTTTAAATACATAAATTTATTTATTTGCTGTGTTGGGTGTTCATTGCTGCATGTGGGCTTTTTCTAGTTGTGGCAAGTGAGGGGCTACTCTTCATTGTGGTGTGTGGGCTTCTCAGTATGGTGGGTTTTCTTGTGGAACATGGACTCTAGGTGCACAGGCTTCTGTAGTTGTGGCATGTGGGCTTAGTAGTTGTGGCTCATGGACTCTAGGGCACAGGCTCAGTAGTGGTGGTGCATGGGCTTAGTAGCTTCACAGCATGTGGGATCTTCCCAGAACAGGGATCAAACCTGTGTCCTCTGAATTGGCAGGTGGATTCTATTTTTTTTAATTAATTAATTAATTTATTGGCTGTGTTGGGTTTTTGTTGCTGCACGTAGGCTTTCTCTAGTTGTGGTGAGCAGGGGCTACTCTTTTTTTTTAAATAAATTCATTTATTTTATTTATTTATTGACTGTGTTGGGTCTTCGTTGCTGCACATGGGCTTTCTCTAGTTGCCGCAAGTAGGGGCTATTCTTCATTGTGGTGTGCAGGCTCCTCATTGTAGTGGCTTCTCTTGTTGTGGAGCATGGGCCCTAGATGCATGGGCTTCAGTAGTTGCGGCACATGGGCTCAGTAGTTGTGGCTCATGGGCTCTAGAGTGCAGGCTTAATAGTTGTGGCACACGGGCTTACTTGCTCCATGGCATGTGGAATATTCCCAGGGCAGGGCTCGAACCCATGTCCCTTGCATTGGCAGGCGCATTCTTTACCACTGCACCACCTAGGAAGTTTGAGCAGGGACTACTCTTCATTGTGGTATGTAGGCTCTTCATTGCAGTGGCTTCTCTTGTTGTGGAGCACGGGCTCTAGGCACATGGGCTTCAGTAGTTGTAGCATGTGAGCTCAATAGTTGCAGCTCACAGGCTCTAGAGCACGGGCTCAGTAGTTGTGGTGCATAGGCTTATCTGCTCTATGGCATGCAGCATCTTCCCAGACCAGGGATCGAACCCATGTGCCCTACGTTGGCAGGCAGATTCTTAACCATTGTGCCACCAGGGAAGTCCCTGGCAGGTGGATTCTTAACCACTGTGCCACCAGGGAAGTCCCTTGGGGCTTTTTTTCAGTTGGTGGTTTTCTTGTTTTTTGCTTTCTTTGTTTTTATTGGTGTTTGTTTTGTTTTGTTGCTTTTGTTTTTATTTGTCTTGGGTTTTGTTTTCTTTTCTTTTCTTTTTTTTCCCCCAAAACATGGCTCATTGGGTCTTGGTTCCCTGGCTGGGAGTCAGACCTGAGCCCCTGAGGTGGGAACACCAAGTCCAGGCCTCTGGAGTGCCAGAGAATTCCTGGCCCCAGGGAATATTAATCTGCTTGAGCCCTCCCAGAGCTCCCATCTTGGCACCAAGACCCTACTTCCCCCAACTACCTGTAAGTTCCAATGCTAGACACCTTAGGCCAAACAACCAGCAAGACAGGAACACAGCTCTACCCATCAGCAAACATGAGATGACAGGGAAATATGTTACAAAGAAATAT
The DNA here is from genome assembly GCF_030028045.1 of Hippopotamus amphibius kiboko. Lineage (NCBI taxonomy): Eukaryota > Metazoa > Chordata > Mammalia > Artiodactyla > Hippopotamidae > Hippopotamus > Hippopotamus amphibius. The sequence continues at coordinate 46,309,040 of NC_080194.1, read as the reverse complement.
GTTACAGAAATATGTGACAGAGAAATATGCTCCAGACAAAGGAGCAAGGTAAAAACTTAAAGACAAATAAATGAAGAGGAAATAGGGAATCTACCTGAAAAAGAATTCAGAGTAATGATAGCAAAGATGATCCAAGATGTCAGAAATAGAATGGAGGCACAGATTAAGAAGATACAAGAAATATGTAACAAGGATCTAGAACTAAGGAACAAGTAGTTATGAACAATACAATAACTGAAATGAAAATACTCTAGAAGGAATTAATAGCAGAATAACTGAGGCAGAAGAATCGATAAGTGAATTGGAAGATAGAATGATGGAAATAACTGCTGTGGAACAGAATAAAGAAAAAAGAATGAAAAGAAATAAGGACAGTCTCAGAGACCTCTGGGAGAATATTAAATGCAAACACATTAGAATTATAGGGGCCTCAGAAGAAAAAGAGCAAGAAAATGGGTCTCAGAAGATATTTGAAGAGATTATAGTCAAAAACTTCCCTAACATGGGAAAGGAAATGGTCACCCAAGTCAGGAAGCACGAAGAGTCCCAGACAGGATAAACCCAAGGAGAAATATGCTGAGACACACACTAACCAAAATAACAAAAATTAAATACACAGAAAAAATATTAAAAGCAGCAAGGGAAATGCAATGAATAACATTCAGGGGAATCCCCATAAGGTTATCAGCTGATTTTTCAGCAGAAACTCTGCAGGCCAGACAGGAGTAGCATGATATATTTAAAGTGATGAAAAAGAAACACTTACACCCAAGATTACTCTACCTAGCAAGGATCTCATTCAGAGTTGATGGAGAAATCAAAAGCTTCACAGGTAAACAAAAGCTAAGAGAATTCAGCACTACCAAACCAGTTTTACAACAAATGCTGTAGAAACTTCTCTAGGCAGGAAACACAGGAAAAGAAAAAAAAAAAAAAAACACCTATAAAAACAAACCCAAAATAATTAAGAAAATGGCACTAGAAACATACCTATCAATAATTACCTTAAATATAAGTAGATTAAATGATCCAACTAAAAGACACACACTAGCTGAATAGATACAAAAACAAGACCCATATATATTCTGTCTAAAAGAGACCCACTTCAGACCTAGGGACACATACAGACTGAAAGGGGATAGAAAAACATATTCCATGAAATACCTGTTACTTGAAGTTACTTGGACTTCAAGTAACTCCTGGCTTGCTGAAGTAACCAAATCCATGACATATATGTGCTGCATACTGCCAGTTAAATGAGAAAGGCTCCTTAGTAAGATGGCTGCACTGGGGGCATTGGTGGCTCCCCTTTTCACCTAACTGGGACTTTTATGCAACAGTTTTGTTTAGGAATCATTCAAGATCTCTCTAAGTCATCCAGGAGCCATCCCCAGTAGCTCCCTTTTTGTCGTACAAAGTTTCTTAAGTACTGTGGAAAAGCAGGAGCAAAATAGCAGATGAGGTAAGGTTATTTTGTGGCTCTTTTTATTGTTTTGCTATATTTTAGATAGAGGCAAAACTAAAGTTTTTTTTAAGATTTATTTATTTATTATTATTTTTTTGGCTGCATTGGGTCTTCGTTGCTACATGTGGGCTTTTCTCTCTAGTTGTGGTGAGCAGGAGCTACCCTTTGTTGTGGTGTGCAGACTTCTCAGTGCAGTGGCTTCTCTTGTTGCAGAGCACAGGCTCTAGGCACGTGGGCTTCAGCAGTAACAGCATGCAGGCTCAGTAGTTGCAGCAAACGGGCTCAGTAGTTGTGGCTTGCGGAGTCTAGAGCACAGGCTCAGTAGTTGTGGCGCACAGGCTTAGTTGCTCCATGGCATGTGGGATCTTTCCAGCCTAGGGATCAAACCCATGTCTCCTGCATTGGCAGGCAGATTCTTAACCGCTGTACCACATGGAAAGTCCCAAGATGTTTCAGTTCTTTCATTTTGCTGGAACATTTCTTTGGATCACACCTGTCTAACCTATCCTGAGATACTTTATTAAGGTCTGGTTTAGCAATAACAGGAATTGAGAAAATTTGAAGCTTAAATATAACTACCTGTCATGACTGGTTAAAAATATGACAGTGATGCCCCAGTGCTATGATACTTCTCACTAATCAAAACATCTTCTTTCCTAACTTCTGTAGTCTAATTAAAGTCAGCCTTCACACAATTGTTTCACCGTGTCTTCATCATATCAGGTTATTCTATCTGAACCTCTGAGATTCTAAAGCAGCTTTAGACCTCCAAGGTCAAAGTATGCTACCATAGATTACTTGAGCACTGTTGGTTATCACTCACTTGCTCACATGCAGTTGTAAGAAAACAGACTTTCAACTAGTTAGAAAGAGACGGTTCAATCCATCAAAAACTACCTTATGCTTGGAGAGAGAAAAAATATACACTTAAAAAAATGTAATGTTATATGAAAGCCCGTTTTCAAAGAAATACTTTGTGAAAGCTGTTAGGAATGTTTAAAAACAGGACAGAATTCCCTTGCTTTTTTTTTCACAGTGAAATGGTTTGTTGACAGTCTGTCTGAGATTTAGAGTCCCTCATTATGCTAATTATTTTTAAATTCTCCAGGCAAGGGGAGAGGAAGGAATGAGCACGATTCTGACTTGAGCTGGGCTTTTGGAACTCTGGGGTGGCACCTACTTCTAGGGAGTAGAATTCTAAGGCAGCAATTACATTTGGTGTCCAGAGTAGAAGTAAGTAAAATCTAGAGGCAAATAACTAGATTGAAAATAAAACATTGGTCTCAAGTGGGGAAAGGAGAAAACAAAAACTAGTCAGAGGCCCAGGGACTGTGGCTGGAGACAGTATGACAGAGCAAGTGGATTTTGGAGAGCGGATGTTAGGCAAAGGAAGGCTCCACTTTGGAGGGTGTCTGTGGCCACTCCTGGGAGATGAGGGAACTTCTAAGTGAACTGGGAAGATTAGCTTCTTTAACTCAAGGCTTGAGATATATTTAAGAGTATAGAATGGGAAGCTAATTCCAGCTTCTAGTCATACCTGGAACATAACTGCCCTTGAAGACACACAGGGTCACTAAAAGCTGGCAGAATGACCCACAAAGATCAGCTTTGGGAAAAAAAGTGAAGTGGTGAAATTTTTGTCAGAATTGTTCTCCTACCTTCTTCGTCCAAACAGCATGTCACTTGGTGGGGGAGGTGGTGAGGGGCATCCATAGGCAATTTCTCATCTTTTCTGTTAAGTGGTTCTTAAAATGTGGTCCCAGGAACCCTGGGGATTTGTAAAGCCTTTTCAGGGAAGCCCACAAGGTCAAAACTACTTCCTAATAAGGCTAAAATATTCCTTGCCTTTTTCCCCTTCTCATTTTACCATGAGTGTGCAGGGTAGTTTCCCAGTGTGATATGGTAACACATTAAATACATAAACATATATGAGAATTTGGCTATTTTCTATTGTGCTATTTATTATTTGCAAAGTCAGTGTCTCTCCTCTATGTTTTTTTTTGCTTGGTTAAAATTTATTTTTCATAAAAATACATTATTAATATAAACACATGTTTATTCTTGTTAGTTTTAAATAAATTTTTAAAAACATTTCTCAGTTTTAACTTCTAATATGATTTACCACATAAGCAAAAGCTTTTATGGCCCTCAATAATTTTTTGAGTATAAAGAGAACCAGAGACCAGCAAATATGAAATGTTACTTTATGACTATGCATTCCCATGCTCCCTGTTCTCACGCTAGGTGGAGCTGGCCTGTGTATCTGTGACATAGTGTTGAGGGCTCCATGTGGGATCCTCTTGAAATCTGTTCCTACCAGCCTATCACTGATATCGGATTTACTGCCATTTGTAATTCCTTCATTCGGGCTAAGTAATGTAATAATATTATCTTCAGCACCTACATAATAAGACATTATTAGATCAGCAGTTCCCAAACTTTAGAGTATGCAGATATTGTGGATAATTTGTTAAATGGATATGACTCATCCTTTATTCTTTAGAATCAATTTTGGAGAGTGTGCCTCAAAAATCTGAATTTTCACAGTCTTCAAGTTATCGTTAAACAGGCAGCCGAGGGCTACAGTTTTTAGTATTATACCCTATTTGCTTTGTTTACTACATGGTTACCATCTACAGCAAAGTGTATGACATATAATGAGATTTAAACAAATGTCTACAGAATGAAAGAATGAGGTAGTGCTATTTGGTGTGGAGGGTAGAGAATCTCAGATACTTTCTGGTGAGTCTGATTTCCAGAGGGAATGTGGGGTTATTGAAGTCCTGAATTCAGGAAAACTTGAGGATGTTTCAAGTCTCAGGAAGGAAGGGGAAGGAGAACATGGAACAGAGGAGATGAACAGAACCAGTATTACTTACTGAATCCTTACTGTAGGTCTGACATTATGCTAAGACTTTACGCATTTCACCTCATCTTAATTTTCACAACAACCTTGAGAGAAAAGTGTCACCTCCAATTTGCTGTTGCAGATATTCTCTCCTCACCTCTTCCCTCTAGGCTGAACCAGAAATGCATAGGTGAGATGCTTGACTGCAAAAAAAATAAAAATCTACTCATTCCTCTGTACCCATCCTCTTCATCTGTCAAATGGGGAGGACATTCAGAAGCAGGCAGAGGAATTTTGAAACTGTCTCCCAAACAATTGTTTTTTTTTTTCCATTTTTCCCTAAACTTGTGTGTTAGCTTTCTAGTTGCAAATCTGTGCATCACTGATACCAAACTGGTTGATTCCTAACACTGTTTTGAGTCCATTCGTTGTTTGGTTAGACTGACCTCATTCATTTCTGCAGGTGCCAGCTGTCCCCTCAGTTGTGGCTCAAGCCAGTCCAAAGGAATTTTCTTTCTCCTTATCTTTAGATAAGGTTACCATATTTAGCAAAAACAAACAACAAAATTATGATGACCTTTTAAGTAGACTATTGTTTCAGATGAACAATACATACTTTTTTAGTGTACCTGTGTTCCATGCAATATTTGAAACATACTTTTATTTAAAAAATTATTCATTGCTCATCTGAAATTCAAATTTAACTGGATGTCTCGTATTTTATCTGACAATCCTTCAAAAAAAAATAGTGCTTCACAATTTTTAATTTTACCCCCTAGAGCAGCATCAATTTTCTCTCTTTGATATGCACCTTCTAAAAAGGACCTACACGTTTACCACGGGGAGAGATATTTACCATGTTATTGCTGGGGACACTGAGGCTCAGAGAGATTAACTTGCCCAAAGTCAAGATAGTTTGTGGTAGACCTTGGATGTAAACTTGGGTGTGCCTGCCTCTAAAGCTTAGCTCCTTCCAGTACTCTTCCTCCATACCATTGTATACAATGGAGAAAACAGAGTGTGTCAGTCAGACTTTACCTATTTTTCATAATATTTCCCTTATCTCTCTATGTTAATTAGGGCATGTTTCAAGCTGCTCAAAGAGACCAAAATATAACATTACAATGGTGGCTGAGCATTATAAAATACTAGTCCAGCAGGTTGGCTTCAGGAGATTGTTCTAAAATCCGGTTTCTTCTTTTGTGGATTCTTCTTCCTCTGGGTCAACTCTATGCCCACATTTCAACTCAAGAAAGTACAAAAGAGTGAGCAAGTCCAGAGTAAGCAATTTAATTTTAAGAAGTGGTCAGAAATTGCACTTTCCACTTAGGAGACAGTCCCTCTATTGACGTAAGATTGTCCTCTTTAATCTGTTAATGCAGTTTAGTTAATTAATATATTTTCTGGCATTGAACCAATCTTGTATTACAGGAATGAAACCAAATTAATCATGATTGTGTTGTATATTTTATATAGTTTCAAAGTTAGACTGTTGCATTTATGTATGTGTGTGAGAATACTAAATAATTTTCCTTTTTTTGTGTTGTTTGTAATCAATTTTGGTATCAAGGTGTACAAACCTTAAAAAATGTATGGTAGAATATTTTCATTTTCTTGTCTTAGAAAGCATTTGTGTAAGTTGCATTTACGTTGAAAATATAGTATAACTCAGTGGTAAAACCTTTTAGACATTTTTTGAATGGCTGATTTTCTTATATAATCATATAAAATTTAGGTTTTTCTATTAATATTGAGTCAGTTTTAGAAGTTTATATTTTTCTAAGACTGTGTCCATTTTGTTTGTCTTCTAATTTATGTCATAAATACTTCTATAGTATAAATTTATTTTTAAATCTTTATTAATAGCATCATTTATATGTGTCATTTCTCTCTTCATTTATTACTCCCTTTCTTAATCAATCTTGCCTGAGATTTGCGTGCTTTCAGCATATCAACTTTTGTTCCTTGATCTTCTTTGTTTAGACTTAGGCCTTTTCTCCCATTAATTTTTACCTTTCTCTCTCTCTCTCTCTTTTTATTGTTCATACTACTTTATTGTAGTATAAGAAACATTTAAAATGCTTAGGGTAAAAATAATTGAAAATTTTCTTTGTAATGACAATCTTTGGTTCCAAGTAATTCTCTGAATTTCTAATCATTTACACAGGAAATATTCTTGTATTTTTGAACCAGTAGTGGGTTTTCTGTAAGACTGTCAAGCTGTTGTTGCATGGTAGTAAAACTGCTTTTCAGAAAGTTGATACTAATTTACACACACCTATTTTCTATGAGTCTGCCTATGTTTCTCCCAAAACACACAGAGAGGACTCTATCTTTAAAAAATTTTCTTGAGTTGGAAAACACAAACAAAAACAAAAAAAGGGCTCCTTTACATTTTGTTTTCAATTTCCTTTCTGTTATACTGTGACTAAAGTTGAGCTATTTTCATATGCTTATTCTTTTGTAGTTCTTGTACTTTGAAATCTGTTTACCATTGTTGAACATTAAAAAAAAAAAAGACCAATGTTTTTAAAATTCTTTAACTTCTGTATTTTGGAAAAGTATTTCTGCAGTTTGTTATTTATCATTTAATTTTTGCTAATAATGACTTTTGATGTACAAACATTTGTAAACTTTAATTCAAGTACATTGATCTTACCCTTGTCTCTTCTGATTGTCTCCTGATTTCATACTTTAAAAGTTTGTTCATGCCTAGAAGACCACAGATCACAAAAACTAATTACCCAAATAGTCATTTCATTGTTATAAGATTTTAGCTTGACATTTACCCTAAATTGAGTTTCCATTAATTTGTGATTTTAGCTTCTGTGTTTCCCTGTTGAATTTATTTTGGTATAGTATGTAAAATGAGGATCTAAATTATTGATCCCTCCTAAATATAGCCAATATTTTTAACTCCACTTATTAATTAATCTTTCTTTTGTAAATGGTTTTTGATCTTTTTCTTTTTCTGTTCTTTTCCATTTTGGTTTCTAACAAGGTATTGAATAGAGTTCTCTGTGCTATACAGTAGGAACTTGTTTATTTTATGTATAGTAGTTTTTATCTGCTAATCGTCAACTCCTAATTTATCCTTCCCCTGACTTTTCCCCTTTGGTAACCATAAGTTTGTTTTCTATGTCTGTAAGTCTGTTTCTGTTTTGTAAATAAGTTCATTTGTATCATGTTTTAGATTCTACATATAGTGATATATGATATTTGTAATTGTCCAACTTGCTCCACTTTGTATGATAATCTCTAGGTCCATCCATACTGCTGCACATGGCATTATTTAATTCTTTTTATGGTTGAGTAGTATGCCACTGTGTTTATATACCACCTCTTCTTTATCTGTTCATCTGTTGATGGACATTTAGGTTGCTTCCATGTCTGGGATATTATAAATATTATTACTGTGAACATTGATGTGCATATATCTTTTCAAATTAGAGTTTTCTCCAGATGTATGCCCAGGAGTGAAATTTCTAGATCATATGGTGGCTCTATTTTCAGTTTTTTAAGAAACTTCTGTATTGTTTTCCATAGTGGCTATGCCAATTTACATTCCCACCTATATTATTTTCTCCACACCCCCACTAGTATTCATTATTTACAGACTTTCTAATGATGGCCATTCTGACCAGTGTGAGGTGATACCTCATTGTAGTTCTGATTTGCATTTCACTAATAATTAGTGATGTTGAGCATCTTTTCATGTGCCTATTGACCATTTGTATGTCGTCTTTGGAGAAATGTCTATTTAGGTCTTGTGCCCATTTTTTGATTGGGTTGTTTTTTTTGTTATTGAGTTAGACTTTTTCATCTTTATTTTATTCTTTCTACCTTTTTAGTTGATTGTTTTCTAAATTCCCAAAGTGCATGCTTAGCCTATTGACTGTCATCCTTTCTTGCTTTATAATATAAGCATTTTAGGTTATAAATTTCCTTTAATATTGATTTAGCTACAGTTCCAAAGTTTTGGTGTATTTTTTATTTTTCAGTTCTAAGTGTTTTATAATTTCTTCTTGGCCTTTGAGTCATTTGGTTGTGTTCTGAAATTTCCAAATTATGATAGTTTTAAATCTTTTTCTTATTATTAATGTATATCTCACTTGTATTAATAGCAGAGTTTATGGGGTACATGATATTAGATCTTTAACATATTTTCAGATTTTGGCCCAAACTTTTAATTTATCATTTGTTGTTATTGAGTTGTTGTTGTTGTTGTTTAAATGACTCTGCTTCTTTTGGAAACATTTATCTCAAGAAATAAAAGGCATCAGTTCAAACTCCTGCAAAACAGTTGTGTTAAGTACCTGGGTTGTGCAAATAATCTTCCCCAATATTATGTATTACATATTCCTTCTTTCTTTAGCAACTCCTCAGTAGCTATCTAGTTCTTCAAACATCTGAGATCTAAGCAATGCTCTATTACTATCTCAGTGACAGTATGCTGAAGCACAGCTCCTCCATTATAACTTAATATTATAACTTACCATTCAGTTGCCATTCAGGATCCTCAGGGCAGTTATTCCTGTCTGCACCTTCAATCCTGGGTACCACTGAAAAGCACAACTCCTGATACCCTTTTCTTTAGTCCTTATTACCTTCTGTTCCCTCTCATTCTCTGATTCCCCTACTAGCTCTTACTATCATCAGCTCCTGAATTCCAGGATTCCCTTTAAACCTAAGTGACGAACTTCTTCAGAGTCCTCTTTCTAATCCTTATCACTCTCCTAAGACTGTAATTGAAGAAGACTTTGGGTCTAAAAACTAGAAGATTGTTGCTTTTCTCTTTGTAGTCTACAACTTGATTCTGTTGATTGTTTCTTCCTTTCTTATTTCCAGCTTTACTGAAACATAATTGCCATATAACATTGAGTGAGTTTAAGGCTATGCATTATATCCCCAGAATTTATTCATCTTCTAACTGGAAGTTTGTACACTTTGACTGATATTTTCTCATTTCCCCTACCCTTTAGCCCCAGGCAACCAAAAATATACTGTTTCTATGGCTTTTTTAGATTCCATATATTAGTGAGATCATACAGTATTTGTCTTTCTCTGTTTTTTCACTTAGCATAATGCCCTCAAGTTTCATTCATGTTGCTCAGATGACAGGATTTCCTTCTTTCTCATGGCTCTTTCACGTGTGTGTGTGTGTGTGTGTGTGTGTGTGTGTGTGTGTGTGTGTATCATATCTTTATCCATTAATCTGTTGACACTTAGTTTTTTCCATACCTTGGTTATTGTGAATAATGCTGCAACAAACACAAGTGCAGATATCTTTTCTATATTCTGTTTTCACCTCCTTTGGATATATACCCATAAGTGGGATTGCATGGACCATGTTGTAGTTCTATTTCAATTTTTTGAGGAACCTCTATGCTGTTTTCCATAGTGGCTGCACCAATATACATTTCCACCAACACTGCACAAGTATTCCTTTTTCTATACACCCTCACCAACACTGTTATTTCTTGTCTTTAATAATAGTCATTCTAACATGTGTGAGTTTATATATCACTGTGGTATTGATTTGCATTCCCATGATGATTAGTGACATTTAGCACCTTTTCATGTACCTTTTGGCCATTTATATATCTTCTTTGGAAAAAATATCTATTCTGCTCCTCTACCTACTTTTAAATTTGATTGTTTTCTTTTTTATTATTGAGTTCCTTATATATTTTGGGTATTAACCCTTACTCAGATATATGATTTGCAAACATCTCTTCCATTAGGTAAGTTGTCTTTTAATTTTCCTAAGTGTTTCTTTTGCTGTGCAGTAGCTTTTTAGCTTGATGTAATCCCATTTATTTATTTTTACCTTTGTTTGTCATGCTTTTGGTGTTATATCCAAAAAATTGTTGCTGAGACCAAGGTCAAGGAACTTTCCTCCTATGTTTTCTTCGGGTCTTATGTTTAAGTCTGCAATCCATTTCAAGTTAATTTTTGTGAGTGTTTTAAGATAGGGTCCAATTTTATTTTTCTATATGTGGCTATCTACTTTTCCCAATACCGCTTATTGTAAAGCCTCAAGGGTGTCCCACTCTTACTACTCTTATTCAACATAGTATTGGAAGTTCTAGCTAGAGCAATCAGGAAACATAAAGAAATAAAAGGTATCTGAATCAGAAAGGAAGAAGTAAAATTGTCTTTATTTGTTCATGATATGATCTTATGAGGGTGAGTCAAAAATTATCTGCACTCTGGCTGTAGAATTTATAGAAGTTTTAATATAACCAGAGTGTGGATAATTTTTGACTCACCCTCATACATATGGAATATCCTAAATACTCAATCAAAAAACCACTGGAACTAATCAATGAATTCAGTAAAGTTGCAGGATATAAAATTAACAGAAATCAGTTGCTTTTCTATACAGAAACAATGAAATAGCTGAGAAAGAAATTAATAAAATAATCCCATTCACAATAGCATTGAAACAATACAATACTAAGAATAAATTTAACAAGCAGTGAAAGATCTCTACACTGAAATTATAAGACTTTGATGAAAAGAATTTGAAGAAAATGCAAACAAATGAAAAGATATCCTGTGTTCATAGATCAGAAGAATTAATATTGTTAAAATATTTATACTACTGAAAGCCATATATAGGTTCAATATCTATCAAAATTACAATGGCATTTTCCACAGAAATAGAAGAACAATCCGAAAATCCATATGGAATCACAAAAGACCCTTTATAGCCAAAGGAATCCTGATGAAGAAGGCATCACACTTCCTGATTTCAAACTATACAGCAAAGCCATAGTAAACAAAGCAGTATGGTGTTGGGGCATAAAAATAAACACATCATAGAGAAATGGAACAGAATAGAGAGTCCAGAAATAACCCCCCACATACACAGTCAACTAATATTTCATGAGGGAGCCAAGAATATTCAAGAGGGAAAGGATAGTTTCCTCCCAATCCTTTTTCAAACCATTGTAGCAGAGCTTCAATTCTCACTTGTCTTTGCAGAGAGATAAGGAATTTTCCTGACTGTGACCTGAACAACACAGTCTGTCCATAGATAACCAAATTATGGACAGCACAGGAATCATGTCCTCTTCTATCAGTGCCCAGGTCCTGGGTCAATCTGCAGAACTGTCCCTGAAGACTGACCTAAAATCAGTCATCTGCCAATTCTGCCAATTTGCATAGAGTTCAGATGCAGTTTATCCCAACATTTTTTTTTCCAGAGACTTCTATGAGTCAAATCCATTTACTATAAGGCATACCATACTATCTTTCTTAAATGTAAATCTAATTATTTCTCCCCACTACTTCAAACTTTTCAGAAGGACTGCATGGTAAATTTCAGATCCCTTAAGATGGTTCAGAGGCCTATAAACTATTCTTAAGGGATCTGAAATTTACCATGCAGTCCTTCTGAAAAGTTTAAAGTAGTGGGGAGAAATAATTAGATTTACATTTAAGAAAGAACCATCTAGTCAGTCTTTTTTCTCAGATTCAGCTCTACTCCATGGTTCCATGCTTTTACTCCATCCCTGTTGAACTCTCTGTAGTGCAACTTCAGCACCTGACTTTTTCTTCTGGGTTTGCAAATGCTGGTCCCTCAGCCTGGAATGCCTCTTCTTATCTGTCCACCTGGTTACTTCCCATTAATCCTTTAGGTCTAGACTTATACATTATTTCCTGCAGGAAGTTTCTCTGAAACCACTTTATCCCTTATCCCCACCAGGTGTGGAATAGATGCTTCTCCTGTGTGATCCAAAGATAACCTCGATATCACATATATGTGCACTTATTGCACTATATGAAAATTGAATGCTCATGTGTCTGTATCCCCCACTGAATTCTTTTTTTTAAAGACCTTTTATTGAGATATAGTTAACAGACAATAAACAGCATATATTTAGGTGTACAATTTGGTATCCCAATCTCCCAGTTCATTCACCCCCAACCCTCCCTGCTTTCCCCACTTGGTGTCCATATGCTCGTTCTCTACATTTGTGTCTCTATTTCTGCCTTGCAAATCAGTTGATTTGCACCATTTTTCTATAGTCCACATATGTGTGTTAATATATGATATTTGTTTTTCTCTTTCTGACTCATTTCACTCTGTATGACAGTCTCTAGGTCCATCCATGTCTCTACAAATGTCCCAGTTTGTCTACTAACTTTGGGTTTTGTTTGCTCCTCTTTCTCTAATTTCTTTAGGTATAAGGTTAGATTGTTTATTTGGGATTTTTCTTGTTTCTTGAGGTAGGATTGTATCGCTATAAACTTCCTTCTTAGAACTGCCTTTGCTGCATCCCATAGGTTTTGAATCATTGTGTTTTCATTGTCATTTGTCTCTAGGTATTTTTTTTTTTATTTCCTCTTTGATTTCTTCAGTGATCTGTTGGTTATTTAGTAGTGTATTGTTTAGCCTCCATGTGTTTGTGTTTTTTACAGTTTTTTTTTCCTGTAATTGATTTCTAATCTCATAGGGTTGTGGTCAGAAAAGATGCTTGATACAATTTCAATTTTCTTGAATTTACCAAGGCTTCATTTATGACCCAAAATGTGATCTATCCTGGAGAATGTTCCATGTGCACTTGAGGATAATGTGTAATCTGCTGTTTTTGGATGTATTCCTATAGATATCTATTAAATCAAGCTGATTTATTATGTCATTTAAAGCTTGTGTTTCCTTATTAATTTTCTGTGTGGATGATCTGTCCATTGGTGTAAGTGGGGTGTTAAAGTCCCCCTCTATGATTGTGTTACTGTCGATTTCCTCTTTCATAATTGTTAGCATTTGCCTTATGTATTGAGATGCTCCTATATTGGGTGCATATATATTTATAATTATTATCTCCTCTCCTTGGATTAATCCCTTGATCTTTATGTAATGTCCTTTCTTGTCTCTTGTAACATTTTTTATTTTTAAGTCTATTTTATTTGATATGAGTGTTGCTACTCCATCTTTCTTTCGATTTCCATTTGCATGGTATATATTTCCATCCCCTCACTTTCCATCTGTATGTGTCCCTAGGTCTGAAGTGGGTCTCTCATAAACAGCCTATATATGGGTCTTCTTTTTGTATCCATTCAGCCAGTCTGTGTCTTTTGGTGGGTGCATTTAGTCCATTTACATTCAAGGTAATTATTGATATGTATGTCCCTATTACCATTTTCTTAATTGGTTTGTTTATGTTTTTGTAGGTCCTTTTCTTCTCCTATGTTTCCCTCTTAGAAAAGTTCCTTTAGCATTTGTTGTAGGGCTGGTTTGGTGGTGCTGAATTCTCTTAGCTGTTGCTTGTCTGTAAAGCTTTTGATTTCTCCGTGGAATCTGAATGAGATCCTTGCTGGGTAGAGTATTCTTGGTTGTAGGTTCTTCCCTTTCATCACTTTAAATATATTATGCCATGCCCTTCTGGCTTGCAGAGTTTCTGCTGAGAAGTCAGTTGTTAACCTGATGGGAGTTCCCTTGAATGTTATTTGTCATTCTTCCCTTATTGCTTTTAATAACTTTTCTCTGTCTTTAATTTTTTGTCAATTTGACTACTATATGTCTTGGCATGTTTCTCCTTGGGTTTCTCCTGCCTGGGACTCTCTGAGCTTCCTGGACTTGGGTAGCTATTTCCTTTCCCATGTTAGGGAAGTTTTCAACTAGAATCTCTCCCTATATTTTCTCGGGTCCTTTCTCTCTCTCTTCTCCTTCTGGGACCCCTATAATGCAAATGTTGGTACATTTAACATTGTCCCAGAAGTCTCTTAGGCTGTCTTCAGTTCTTTTCATTCTTTTTTCTTTATTCTTTTCCACATCAGTGATTATCACCATTCTGTCTTCCAGGTCACTTATTTGCCCTTCTGCCTCAGTTAATCTGCTATTGGTTCCTTCTAGTGTATTTTCCATTTCAGTTATTGTGTTGCATGTCTCTGTTTGTTTGCTCTTTAATTCCTCTAGGTCTTTGGTAAACTTTTTGATCTTTGCATCCAGTCTTTTTTCAAAGTCCTGGATCATCTTCAGTATCATTATTCTGAAGACTTTTTCTGTAAGGCTGCCTATGTCCTCTTCATTTAGCTGTTTTTCTGGGGTTTTATCCTGTCCCTTCATTTGGTACAAAGTCCTCTGCTTTTTCATTTTCTCTATCTTTCTATGGTTGTGGTTTTCAGTTCCACAAGACGAAATACTGCTGATGCTGCTTGATTCTGCTGTCTTCCCTCTTGTGGAGGAAGCTATCTAGGAGGCTCGTGGGTGCTTCCTGATGGGAGAGACTGATGGTGGGTAGGACTGGCTGGGTGGAGCTCAGTAAAACTTTAATCTGCTTGTCTGCCAATGGGTGGGGCTGTGTTCCCATCTTGTTGGTTGTTTAGCCTGAGGCCACTTAGCACTGGAGCCCACAGGCTCTTTGGTGGGGCTAATGGAAGACTCTGGGAGGGCTCATGCCAATGAGCGCTTCCCAGAACCCCTGCTGCCAGTGCCCCTGTCTCCTCTGTGAGCCACAGCCACCCCCCACCTCTGCAGGCAACCCTCCAACACTAGCAGGTAGGTCTGGTTCAGTCTCCTATGGGGTCACTGCTCCTTCCCCCTGGGTCCTGGTGAGCACACTTTTTTGTGTGCCCTCCAAGAGTGGAGTCTCTATTTCCCCAGTCTTGTGGAGGTCCTACAATCAAATCCCACTGGCTTTCAAAGTCTGATCCTCTGGGGATTCCTCCTTCCATTGCTGGACTCCCAGGTTGGGAAGCCTGAGGTGGGGCTCAGAACCCTCACTTTAGTGGGTGGACTTCTAACTCTTCTCCAGTTTGGGAGTCACCCACCCAGCATTTATGGGATTTGATTTTAACGCAATTGCGCCCCTCCTACCATCTCATTGCGGCTTCTCCTTTGTCTCTGGATGTGGGATGTCTTTTTTGGTGAGTTCTAGTGTCTTTCTGTTAATGATTGTTCAGCAGTTAGTTGTGATTCTGGTCCCCCCTTTGAATTCTAAACTCTGTGAAGGTATGTTGTTCCTCTTGTGTTTGGCACACGATAGACAAACATACTTTATGTATAAGCATTATGCTGAAAATTCTAATAGTTTAATATAGATTGGGAAAGATTTGGTTAATCAGCATTTAGGTATTTCACAGTGAGGGTACTTTTGTTCTGACTCAGCTAGATTTACTTTTTAATCACCTAACCACTGTGAGTCTCAGTTTACCAATCTATAAGATAAGGAAATAATTTACTTTCTCAAAGGGATATTGGGAGAATTGAATGAGGCAATGAATATTAGATAATGAATAGGTAGTGTTTTGTAAAGTACACAACACTACAACTGAAAAGTATTATTGCAGTAAGATATTTATTCTAGTTGATTGGTCGACTGATTGTGTTCAAACTAAAGATTATTTGTACCACCTAAATGCTTCAAAAACCAAGCATTTCTTTTTTCAAAATTACTAGTTAAGAAATTAAATATTTAACCCCTTGCTTAAGGAAATCTCAGACATTAGAGAGCTTTTATTGTTTGCTTTTTGTTTTTGCTTTTGTTTTTTAAGTAGGAAGAATGGATCATGGGGTGAGAACTGGGAATTAAGCCCAGTAGAGCCAGATATTAGAATCTTCTGGGGAGAAGAAGCTCTGTCCATTCAAGATACTGCTTTTGTTCTGTCTCAGCACTGATGGGTCAGCCAACTTCTTGTGTACTTGAGTACTTTCTGAATCTTTCTATTCCTGAGTAGGAGAGCATAGTTTCCCCTCATGTCACTTAATTGTAACTCACCTATTATTTTTCCTCTTTACCCCCATTTCATCTCCATCTTCATTCCCCTGATATTTGAAAGATCACTATCTATATCCATTTGTTATTATTTGAGATAGAATTTCAAGTTTTTTATATTGTTAGCTCCCACATTTGATATCTTGGAATGTATTTCTATTCTGAGTTCTTTAAGCTTCTGTCCAAGGACTGCTTTCCTTCATAAAAGAATTATAATGTAGCATTTTAAACCTTCATCATGTAGAACAACATGCAGGCTTCTGTGTCACTGTAAGAGCAAACCATTTTCAGCCTTTCTTTCATCATAAAAACTCCAGTGAGAAGATCATGACAACTGGCTTACTCTATTGTTATCTCCCTCTTCTTCCCTCACTCATTCAAACAAGAGTAAGCTTGACATGAGAAGTATGGCTTCCCCCTTTGGCCCATGCCTATCACTTTAGGACTACCAGTTTCTGTGAGACCATCTATACCCTTGTGTTCTATGATTTCTCTCTCTAAGGCATAGTTTAACAACCAATGGTCTATGGTACAACAGTCAACCTTGAAATGAAAGGCTTATGGATGTGCAAACATGGTTTCTCTTCAGCCTACATAGTGACTAGGTAGGGCCTGGGGTTTTCAGAGTCTTTTTACCTTGGTGTTCTGTACACATAGTATTTTTTCAATTTTTTTAATTGAAGTATAGTTGATTCACAATGCTGTGTTAACAAAGTGATTCAGTTATACATATATATACATTCTTTTTTTAATATTATTTACTGTTATGATTTATCATAGGATACTGAATACAGTTTTCTGTGCTATGCAGTAGGACCTTGTTGTTTATCCATTCTATACATAAAAGCTTATATCTGCTAACCCCAACCTCCCACTCCATCTCTCCTCCAGCCCCTTCTGCCTTTGCAACCACCAGTCTGTTCTCTATGTCTGTTATTTTGATTATGTTTCATAGATAGGTTCATTTGTGTCATATTTTGGATTCCACATATAAGTGATAGCATATAATATTGGTCTTTCTGTTTCTGACATTTCACTTAGTGTGATAATCTCTAGTTGCATCCATGTTGCTGAAAATGGCATTATTTCATTCTTTTTTATGGCTAGGTAGTATTCCATTGTATATATACACCACATCTTCTTTATCCATTCATATGTCTATGGACATTTAGGTTGTTTCCATGTCTTGGCTATTGTGAACAGTGCTTCCATGAACATACAGATGTGCGTATCTTTTTGAATCATAATTTTCTCTAGATGTATGCCCAGGAGTAGTGTTGGAAAAGTTGGACAGCCACATGTAAATCAATGAAGTTAGAACACACCCTCTCACAATATCCAAAAACAAACTCAAAATGTCTTAAAGATTTAAATGTAAAACATGACACCAAAAAACTCCTAGAAGAGAGCATAGGCAACATATTCTCTGACATAAATGTATCAGTGTTTTCTTAGGTCAGTCTCCCAAGGCAATAGAGATAAAAACAAGAAAAAACAAATGGGACCTAATCAAACTTACAAGATTTTGCACAGCAAAGGAAACGATAAACAAAATGAAAAGACAACCTAAAGAATGAGAGAAAATATTTGCAAATGATGTGACCAACAAGGGCTTAATTTCCAAAATATACAGTTAGCTCATATAACTCAAGAACAAAACAAATAACCCAATTAAAAATGGGCAACATGCGTAAATAGACATTTCTCCAAAGGAGAAATACAGATAGCCAATAGGCACATGAAAAGATGCTCAACATCACTAATTGTTAGAGAAATGCAAATCAAAACTACAATGAGGTATTGCTTCACACCAGTCAGAATGGCCACCATTAGAAAGTCTATAAATAATAAATGCTAGTGAGGGTTTGGATAAAAAGGAACCCTCCTACACTGTTAATGGAAATGTAAGTTGGTACAGCCACTGTGGAAAATCATATGGATGTTCCTCAGAAAACTAAAAATAGAATTACCATATAATCCAGCAATCCCAATCTATATACATACATCATTTTGTATGTGTTTCTTGAGTATAAATGTAGAGCCATTCTTAATGGACAGTACTTACGTGGCATGTGACTCAGGAAATCTTAATTGATATTTCCATTTCAGCAAATCTGCAACACTATAATAGGAAACCAGGTGTTCTATTTTTATGAGACTCCTAAATGTTGGCTAGAAGAAATGCTAAAGCAGCCTTAGGACTATAAGCTAAGCCCTAGAATACTTGGGTTTAAAATCATATGTAAAGAGGTTACTAGACTTACCATGATGATCAACTTGTAATGTATATAAATGTCTAATCACTGTGCACCTGAAAATGAATATAAAACAGTTTCTCAGAGCTATCTCAGAGGCTGCCTCCCAGACTATAGTCCTCAGTAAAACATTGAATAAGCTTGACTCACAGCTTTTACATGGTAAGTGGTTTGTTTGTTTGTTTGTTTTTAAGTCAACAAATGTTTCTGTCTTCCTGGAAATATGTGCTCTGCCAAAAAGAAGTATATACATAGACTCAGTTCTCTCTAGGTAATGAAGTACTGGATATTTATTTTGTGTGGATGTGAAATGTGTGGGGAAAATGTAGGAAAGCCAAGATTCTCATATGACCTAGTCACTGGGGCAGGTACTGTGTTCTGAGCTTGTCACATGATTCATATACAGGGACAATAGAAGAGCAAGGAGTAAAAGATCAAGACAAGGTTATCTCCACAGAGAAAAGATTGCATGAACATATAAGCCCTTAGTGACAGCATGCCAGGGTTCCAGTTTTCCATGCAGCAGTTTACTTTCTAGCTGCTGTTCTTATTATTATTAATGATATTATTACTATTAATGTTTTTTTTTGTTGTTTTTTTTTTTTTTTGGTTTTTTTTAATGAGGACCTGACGCTACTGTCTTAAAGCTTGCAGAATAACTTGCCAAATTTCCATTTTTCCTAAGTGTCTCTCTTCCTTTTATTCACTTTGCATTGGTATTTTCATTTCTTCCTAAAATGAGTCAGTAAATATGGAAATGTTAAGTTAGTTGAAAAGACATATTTACATGGCTCTGAAGAAAAGTACCAGTATCCTGAATAAAAAAAAAAAAGTCACAGTTTTTATTCACTCTGATGAGTGGAAAATTATAAAGAATATTCTAACAATGAAACAGGAAAATATCCTGAATATAATAGAGTCAAATAGCAATCTATTTTCATGTTTATTCAAATCTTCCCATAGTATCCTCATGATTTCTATTTGATCAGGGATGGAAAAACAGGAAGGGTCTATTAAGCAGGTATTGTTTCTGACCTACTGTTCTGGTGGGGAAGAGATCCATGCTTATTTGGATCCTGACTGATTGTCTCTCTAGCCTGCTTCCATTATGTTTCCCACTAACAGTTAAAAAGGAAAGTATTCCAATATCCCAATTCTGATGCTAAATATAATTCAGGTTGGATTTTATCATGAAATTGTATTTTAAACATAAAACTCAGGTTAATTTCAAAATCAGTTTCTCCACATACAAATATTTACTTGCAAAATTTAAAAGAATAAAAAGGCTTAAATAAACAAAAATTAGAAAAGGAAAAAACCTCACAAGGTTAAAAAAATTAGGTTTTACTAATGGTTGTCATGTTTCTAAGTCAACCTCATATTGTCAGACAATTTTCACAATAAAATTGTCTATTACAATATCTATTTTAGGAGAATTTTTACAATATGCTTCATTAATTTTAATACTCTGCCTCCAAACATATTTCCATGTTTGTTCAGAAGAGTTTTGAAGGCTCCATCATATAGTCAACTTTTTCCCTCTTACAGTTGTACTTGGTAATACTGGATAAATAAAATTTATTTTCTCACCCTAAAATTAATTGTTTTTTTCTTTAAAGAGTGTTGCATGCAGTATGGTAATATCTTAAAAGAAATTTCAGGTTTTGACACAAATTATAAGGTAAAAAATTCAAAGCTACTGTTGTGATCCCCACTGTCATTTCGGCCTTCCCACGCTCTCCTTCTGAGATGTCCTTATTGCATGTGTGTTCTGGACTTCTAAGATTTTCTTGCAGTTTTAATGCTCTTAAATGAGCATCTCTCCTAGAAAATAGAGTTTGCTTTTTGCCTATGAAGAGCTGAAGGCATGTGTGATGCTCCAAATTCACTCCTGAGGGCTCTGCAGTAGAGTATAGCTTGCTGTATTTATTGCAGGCTGCTTTTGAGTTGCTCTGTACCAGGAGCAGAGTGAATAAGATACTATTGTCTTGTGGTGGGGGACAAATGCACATTGCAAATACACCCTCCCTGGCAGGGAAACTGATCTCTTTTTCTTGTCTGGGCAGCCACTGATAAGGATTCCCTCAGATTTCTGTTGGTGAATCCCTAGCACCTGGTGTAGAATAAAGACAATTATTTCCTGTCTGTGTGACTAGTTCCAACATTTGAGAGATGGACACATTCATTCTTCATTCTGTAACAGAATAGTAAATAGGAAGTTTCAACTGAAGCATACAAATATAAGGATATGGAATTCCACCATGTGGTGCCAGGCCAGGGTGCAGATTTTCAAAGAAATAAATGAGAATTAGTTTTACAACTCTAGAAACTTCTCATTCACAAGAGAGAGATAAAAGGTGTAGAAAGTGGAGATTAAAAGAGCATCTTGGCTGCACCAATTTATATTCCCATCAATAGTGTACAAGGGCTCTCTCTTCTCCACATTCACACCTACATTTGCTGGTCTTTTTGATAATAGTCACTCTGACAGCTGTGAGGTGATATCTCATTATGGTTTTGATTTGTGTTTTCTGATGGTTAGTGATGTTGAAAATCTTTTCATGTGCCTATTGGCCATCTGTATACCTTCTTTGGAAAAATATCTGTTTGGGTTTTCTATCCATTTTTTGACTGGGTTGTTCTTTTGTTTCGATATTGAGTTATATGAACTGTTTGTATATTTTGGATGTTAACCCCTTGCTAGAGTCCCATCCTTTACAAATATTTTCTCCCATTCAGTAGGTTGTCTTTTCATTTGTTGATGGTTTCCTTTGCTATGCAGAAGCTTTAATCAGGTCCTATTTGTTTATTTTTGTTTTTGTTTCCTTTGCCTTAGGAGAAAGATCCAAAAAATGTTGCTACAGTTTATATCAAAGAGTGTTCTGCCTATGTTTTCTTCTAGGAATTTATGGTTTCCAGCCTTATATTTAGGTCTTTAGACCACTTTAGTTTATTTTTGTATATGATGTGAGAAAATTTTCTAATTTCATTCTTTTATATGTAAGTGTTCAGTTTTCACAGCACCATTTATTGAAGAGACTGTCTTTTCTCCATTGCATATTCTTGCTTCCTTTGTTGTAGATTTTTTAAATTAATTAATTAATTAATTAATTAATTGGCTGCATTGGGTCTTTGTTGCTGCACATGGGTTTTCTCTAGTTGCCACAAGTGGGGGCTACTCTTCATTGTGGTGCGTGAGCTCCTCATTGTAGTGGCTTCTGTTGTGGAGCACGGGCACTAGGTGTGTGGGCTTTAATAGTCATGGAACATGGGCTCAATAGTTGTGGCTCACAGGCTCTAGAGCTCAGGCTCAATAGTCATGGCACATAGGCTTAGTTGCTCCATGGCATGTGGGATCTTCCTGGAGCAGGGATCAAACCCATGTCCCCTGCATTGGCAGTTGGATCCTTACTTTGTTGTAGACTAATTGACCATAAGTGTGTGGGTTTATTTTTGGCCCCTCTATTCTATTCCATTGATCTATGTGTCTGTTTTTGTGCTAGTATCATACTGTTTTTGATTACTGTAGCTTTGTAGTATAGTTTGAAGTCAGGGAGCTTATACCTCCAGTTCTGTTCTTCTTTCCCAAGATTGTTTTGGCTATTCAGGGTCTTTTGTGTTTTCATTCAAATTTTTAAGTTATTTGTTCTAGTTTAGTGAAAAATGCTATTTGTATTTTGATAGGAATTGCATTCAATCTGTAGATTGCCTTGGGTAGTGTCAGTGTGGTTTTTCCTCACAAAAACTAAATATAGAGCATTTCCACTCCTGGGTGTATATCCAAAGAAAATAAAAACACTAGTTCAAAAAGATACATGCACCCCACTGTTCAGAGCAGCATTATTTACAATAGCCAAGGTATGGAAGCAAACTAAGTGTCCTTCAAAAGATCAATGGATAAAGCAGATGTGGTAAAATATATACTACAGAATACTACTCAGTCATAAAAAAGGGTGAAATCTTGCCACATGCAACAACATGAATGGACTTGGAGGGTATTATGCTTAGTGAAATAAATTAGAGAAAGACAAATACTCTATGGTATTACTTACATGTAGAATCTAAAAAATACAACAAACTAGTGAATTTAACAAAAATAAACAGACT
The DNA here is from genome assembly GCF_030028045.1 of Hippopotamus amphibius kiboko. Classification (NCBI taxonomy): domain Eukaryota; kingdom Metazoa; phylum Chordata; class Mammalia; order Artiodactyla; family Hippopotamidae; genus Hippopotamus; species Hippopotamus amphibius. The sequence goes on along the minus strand of NC_080194.1, from coordinate 46,286,639 downwards.
TACAGATATAGAGAACAAACTAGTGCTTACCAGTGGGGAGAGAGAAGAGGGAAGGGACAAGAGAGGGTTAAAGGGGTTAAGAGGTACAAACTACTATGTATAGAATAAATAAGCTACAAGCATATTGTATAGCACAAGGAATATAGCCATTTTCATAATACCTATAAATTGAGTATAATCTTTAAAAATTGTTAATCACTATATTGTATCCCTGAAACTTATACACTATTGTAAATCAACTATAACTCAATAAAAAAATGAAAAAAGAGCATCTTGGAAGGTGATTTATTAGGTGACATATCTGTGGAGAGTAGAAGGAGCAGTGCCACTTAGTCCAAGCCTGGTGATGTGATGAACACGTCATAGGAACTTTTGAAAAACTTGACAACTGTTGGCAGATGCAGAGTTGGTGCTCGTCTCATGCCTGCCTACAGTGGCTAAGTTAACGATGTGATGAAGAAGCTCCTACTGCAAAGTTAACTGAAATCTCCTGTGATTGTGGGTCAAAAGCGTATATGTTCCAGAGAGCAGATATGGAAATAGCAATGGGAAGTTTAAGACTGAGGTCTGCTTAAAAGGTCATATTTTATGCATGTGGCTGTCAGGACAAGGTGTTTTCAGAAACTATGGTCATTTTCAATGCTGAGTCTGTGGGGGAGTGACCAGCTGATGTAGAGACACCAGCTACATCAAAGGAACTGTGGTCAGGAAGGCCCAGAATCTAAGAATTTTGGGATGTATTCATGAGACAGTCAGAGCCAGAAATGAGACTTAGAGACGAAACTGCCTTGCTCCTCCCAAAAGGCTCCTCTGAGGTTGGGGTGATTGTCTGCACCTGGGGATGCCTGGAGAGGTCTTACCTTTGAATGAAGGTTGAAATATGGATTGTGTCAGATTGAAGTTTTAATTTACAAATTAAAAGTGCATTCTGTAATAAAGTGTTAATAGTGACAACTGACATAAGAGTGATCAGAAAAGTCATTGGACAATTGTTTCTTGGCCTTTTGGGCAAGATGAAGTGTAGAAAAGTCTTCAGACAGCCCAAGTGTCCATCAAAAATGTGGGGAAAGTATAACCACTCCAAAGAAGGTTTAGAGGGAGAGTGGGGCAGTGGGAAGGAGGGTGCAAAATAAATGTGCTTTGATGGTTTTACCATAGGAATCCACTTCATCATTTTTTTTTTCTTCTTAAAACAACTTACCTCATCTTTTTTTCCTCTTTCTTGCATCTTAATGTCTCAAGGAGACAGGAACATAGATTCCTAGGCTTTCTGAAACCTTGCATTGAATAAGACAGAGTCACATGTACATAAACCAAGGCCCATAAAACTCACAGAGTATAAATCATACTCAACAAGCAGTACCTGCTCTCAGGAGCAGAAGGCCCAGGAAGGTCCTAAGTGCAGAGCTAGAACCAGTTGTTAGTGGTTAGCAGCAACTCTTGGGGAAGAGTTATATGGACTTAAAAAAAAAACCAAAACTCTAAGTATTTCATAACTGTAGATGAAATCTAAGTACACACTGTGAATCACTGAAAAACACCTTCCCCTATAAAATGGCATTTCCCTTAGACAAATTTCTAGCTCTTCCTTTCCCTCACTTCCTTTCTCTTCTCTTCCCTAGTCCCGCTCTCTCCTTCTCCCTACACTAATTTGGGGCATAGCAGGGGCCAGAAGTCAGAGGTGAGGTAGAAAAATGATGATGAACTAATCATCTCAGAATTTATTTTCTTTTCAACAAGTTTAAAGACCTTATAAAAGTTTGCCATGTCTATGACAGGAATTTTATTTTTAACTTTAATAAGTAAAAATTCTTACAAATACTTAGTGACAGAAGACTTTTGAAGGTAACATGGACACCATGTCTCCAACTACTGGAGGTCTAGTATTTTGAAGGGCACTGAGAGAAAACTTCTCTTAAGGATGCAGCCACTCTGAATTTTGGTGACAAAAGCTTCAGGTGCTCCCTACCCTAGCCCAGGAGCTGGAGTCACTGTGGGAGGCCATAGAATGTGTGAATAAAAGTTTGGGTTCCACGTTTTCACTGGGTGTGTCAAATTCTGGCTCCACAACATACTTCTGCAATTTATGTAAACTCTCTGTGCCTCACTTGTCTCATCTGCAAATAGGTGTGGTAATAGAACCACATATGATTGTTAAGAAGTTTAAATGAAATATGTATTTAGAATGCTCTGGCACATAGCATTCCTAAAATGTTCTTTTGTCATAATTCTGTAGCATCCTCTCTCTTTTATCAAGAGAGGTAAGAGAAGAGGAGCTGTCTGCCAGATTTTGACAAAATTTAACTCTAAGGGAAGAAAGAGAAAAAGAGAAACTCTAGGATTAACTATAGTCAAGTAGACTATAGGGTTTAGTATTTCCCCCTGAAGGAAGATCTGAGGCCACATCAAACTGAACGGAGACACAGATTCCTACAGTAGAGTGGTTAGGGACTTCTGAGAAAGGACGACACTTGTGTCAACCCAGTGAGTGGGGAGTGGCTGGGATTGTCCAGGGTCTTCCCAGGCATGGACACTAGAATTCTGGGGACTGTCTAATACACATCTTTGTATCTTAAACTCAGCTTTGAAATAATTTGTTGTATTTCCTTTTTGCAAGAAGGTTCATCTGCTGCTCTTATTATTGCTCCCATGGGATTTTACTGAGGTTTTCTCTAAAGTATCAGTTAAAAGCTCCAGTTGCCTTTTGTTTTTATTGTAACTGCCATGGTTCAAGAACTGATTGATTGATATCAACAGGATAGCCTGGAGGTAAGAACAGCTGCGTCAACTGCAAAGTTTCAGAAAGAAAGAAAAATGAAGGTTTGGAACTAACAACATCTGTTTGAGTGCATTTGGAGAAGCCAGACTGGAGCTGTTCAAGGGCAGAGATTTATAACTCTTTTCCTTCAGCGTTTGGCATGTCACAGCTCAATAAATATTTACTGTATACATGAGTAATTCACAAAAGAAGAATAAAATGGGATGGAGGTGCGGGCAGACTAGGAAGATTTCAGGGCATGGGGAGAGAAAGAAGGAAACAAAAGTCATGTCACATGAGAAAGCTGTTTATGTCAAAAAGAGTAGGACATTGAATACTCCTGCTGGGGGCAGTATGAAGGGCAGAGCAACTTCCCAGGAGTCTATACAGGAACAATGACAAGGAAAACTATGGGAAGGAGAAGGCAAAGAGGAAAAAGCAAAACTTCCATTTGTTGAAGATCTCTGAAAGGGGTGCACAAATGTGAAATCTGAAAAAATAAAAGTACAGATTCTGCAACAACAGAAAGACAACATAGGGCAGAAACTCAGTAGTCACTGAAGGAGAGGGCAAGAGCATTTTCTTGCAGTAATAAAGTTCATCTTGTGGAGCTGCTCTAAAAGGAGGAGTGCGTAGCAGGTACAGTGCTCCCTCTAGAGAAAGCCTCCAGTAGAAGACACAAAGAGGACCATTAAAAATGAAGAATTAAAGAAACAAGAATGGAAAGAAATGGAAATAGTCCTTTTGTATACTGTCAGTGTTAGTGGATAAAGTATTTCCCTCCTTCCCTCCCTCCCTTCCCTATTTTCATTTTTGGGAGGCTTATAAGCTTCATTTTAAATATATGGCATAGAAACTTAGCTTCCTATAGTAACCTATGAGCTCATGAGGTCATGTGTATGAAATGACTTTTATGAGTATAAATCAAATGTAAAGAGTGTAAAGTGAGGTCGAAAGACTGAGGGCCTTCTCCTCTCTCTCTAACTCCCAGAGAAGAGGTGTCTTGGGTTAAGTCCACAGTAACCCAAGGAGAGTTAAATGTAAAGGGCTGTTTTTTCACTGCAAAAATTACTTTAGAGTGAAATTGTAAAACCAAAAGCTGAGCTCCAAAAAGACCTCTGGGTATAATATTATCAGTGTGATGGTTTATGGAAATACTTTGGGGTAGCGGCATTCTGGCCAGCTGCCTGGATCTAAATATCTCCCCTTGGGTCTCTGGCTTGGATCTACAAAACTAATTTACTCTGAGCATGAGGCACACTTATTCACATCAAAAAGATATATTTAAGTAGATATAATGCAGCCTTCCCCTGGGGCTAGTTTTACTTTGCTCTAGACAGGAGCTTGGCTGCTCTCTGAAAGGATGGCCTAACTTCACTGTTGAGCCAATAAAGCCCAAATCATATGAAATGGCATAAGTTTTTAAATAAGTCCACTGGAGAGGAAAGCCTGCAGTAAGGAATTTATCAGTAGGTGAGTGGTAGTGGGACCCTAGAAATGCAGTCCCAGTCAGGGCAGGCCCTTCATTGAATTCCACAGTGGTATCACTCCTGAATAGAAGAATAGTGCATTGGTTATGGCAACAGCCTTTCAAGTCATTAAGATGCAGTTCAAATCCCCAGCTTGGCACCTTAGTCAAGTTATTTAACCTCTCTGAATCAGTTTCTTCATACATAAAGTGAGGAAAATAATGCTAGCCACAGTGGGTTTTTCTAAGGTTTAAATCAGACACATATGTAAAGCATTTAGTGCAAAGTGATTTTCAACTCTGGCTGCACACTGGAATGAACTGGGGAAGGCTTAAAAGCAAACCCAATGCCCCACTGCAAACCACATATATTCAGTCAGAATCTTTGATGCTGGGACCTGGGATTTGTATGTGTTGAAAGCTCCCAGGTGATTCTGATGCATTATGAGGCATAAGAATTATTGTGAATCATACAGTAAACACGCAAGGAAAAATAGCTGCAGGAGAAAGTCTTCAATGACAGAATGGTGGGATAGTATTCAATGCTTACCACAGCACTTAGCATATAGTAAGTACTCAGAAAATTATACTATTTTCTATTCATCCTTATTTTTTAAAGCCATATTATTAAGGACTTACACTTGCTTCTTAGTATGGAGTAATTGTTTATTTATAGGTAGTAGAGAATACAGAGTGTAAATTTCACTTTGAGTAGTGCCAAGTGTGATAAGAGAAAGCATAGCAAACTTTAAAAATATTGGTCTAAGGGAGTATGATATTTCTAAGTGCAGTACCAAAGAGTGACTAAGAGTGAGATCTTTCGAAGCTGACTGTCCATTGTTCCAACCCTGATGTACTTATTACTTGTGTGACCCTGGGCAGGTTATTTAATCTCTCTGTGCCTCAGTTTCTTCATTGATAAAATGGAGAGAATATCATAATTGTATCAAGGATGTTGTGAGGAGTAAATAAGTTAATATAAATAAAGCACTTCCAGAGTCTGGCAAGTAGTGACTACAAAACGTTAGCTAGTAGTAGTAGTAGATAATTTTGTGTTCTTGAATTTTTTAAGAACTCTGTGTCAGAAGGTGATTGAATTATAAAGTAAAATTCTATAACTCTCATACTTCTATATGCTTCAGAATCATCTGGGAATCTTATTTAAAATCAGAAGTCTGTGTGACTCTGATACACAAAATTCAAGAACCTATGGAATACCAGAGGTATTAGCCTGGGTTCCCCAGAGGAACAGAACTAATAGGAGATATCTATCTATCTATCCATCCATCCATCTATCTATCATCTATCTATTGAAAGGTTTACTATAAGAAATTGGTCCACATGATTACAGAGGATGAGAAGTCCAAGATAGAATTGATGGTATAGTTCAAGTCCAAAGGCAGGAGAAGACACGTGTCCCAACTCTAAGACAGCCAGACAGACAGAAATAAGTCTTTCTTAGTCAACTTTTTATTCTACTCAGGCGTTCAATAGATCAGATGAGGCCTGCTCACATGCGATGGCAACCTGTTTTACTCAAGTCTACTGATACAAATGTTAATCTCATCCAGAGACACCCTTGTAGGTATACCTAGAAATAACCCTTAGCCAAATATCTGGGCACCCTGTGGTCCAGTCAAATTAATACATAAAATTAACTGTCACACTAAATTAGGAATCAAAATTTGGTTTAAAGTCCCAAGGCTACCCAATTATTGTCTACTATTGTATACTGAAGGAAGTTATAATCTACTGTGCCCCAGTTTCCCTTTTATGAAATGGAGATGACAGTCTGCTCTAACTCCTCAAGTTCTTTTGAGGAGTAAATGAGATAAGCATAATCTATGCATGAAACAAAGTTGTGTTTTCTGAAGTACTCTAGGAAGTTAACAGCATTATCTTATTGTTTGCATATAATAAAATTTCTTTATTGTAATTATTTGTAATCTACCTTGTTTCAATAGGATGCAAAGTGGAATAACCACACTGAGTCACAATAAAATAATGTTTCCATTAGCCCATAGTGAAAACTATGGGCTAATTTAGGTTTACACCTCATTATTTAGGTATGATAGCCAAAAACACAACTTGAATGAAGGTAGAGAAAATAAGAGAAATATGAAAAATTTGGAGGATGAAGATTGGTTAGTGTCTTTTATTGAAATGAAACTTTTGTTGCAACCTCAAAGAAAAAATCATTTTTAATTCTTTCCCTCATGGTTTATAGATGAAAATAGGGCCTGCTATTGAGGAATAATGATAACAATTATAGAATCAAACTGTAATTAAAAGTAAACTGAGAGTTTTAACCTTGAGTATATTATCTCGCTAGTTTACTGCTAGAGATGTGATGTATTAAAGCAGAATAACTTTAAAAGATTTGCTATTCCATTAAGCACACACTTAGCCTTTCCCATCCTCCTCCTCCTCCTTAATAATAGAGTCCAGCCTCATAGATATGCCATATTTAGCGAATTTTTTTTCTTCAAAGACCAATGCCAAACTCATCATTCCTATGATATGAAAAGAACCAGAACCCTCAAAACAAGAATATTAGGGACCTCTTCTCCATCCCACTCAAAGGGGGAGAGTTAGATGAGGGAGGTCATGGTAATTTTGAGCTTGTAAAATCTTTCAGAAATCTTTCTTTGAGTAAGACTTATGACCTCACAGGGTGGAAAATGTCATGAACCACCAAAAGTTCCTAAGGATATTTTCCAAAAGTTTTCTGCTTCTTTCTATATCTTTTAAAATTACCTGAGGCCTGAGAGCCATTTCTACAGGTGACCAGTCCCTAGTAGGCATAATAAATACTTCATTATGCTTTGAGGTCTTCCCTGAGAAGGTGACTTGTGACTTGTCAGATTCCTTTTACCAATTATGATAATCAGATAATAACCACAATGTCAGAGAATCTGCTTCACTAAGCAGATGATACTCAGCAGTATAGGACATGATTATTGTATCAGGGGAGCACAGCTGAGGGAAGCCACATAATGCCTCAAACTTCCCAAAAGGAGAAAAACTTTCAAAAACAATATAGAACCACCAAAATTATATAATCCTTTATGTTACTTGTGATGCATAAGCTATAATTCCATTCTGCAGCAGTATGTGAATCATAAATGTCTCAAAATAGAAAAAAAAACACTAAGAATAATTTGGTAAAAATTCACTGAAATGATGTTTCAATCCTATCACTGTGAAAAAGTCCACCCTACATGGTCCATGTTACATGCCCATCCTTCCTTGCCACAAATTAGTCATGCTGCACCTTTGGAATACAGAAATTACTTTTTCCTTTAGAGATGACACAATCAGCATTTATTGATTAACATTAATATTCAATATAAGTTTAATAAATTTCATTGAAATTTATGGTATATTATTTTAATGTTTTATTTTAATGTTATTTTATAATTTTACATTTATAATCTCATATGGGGTTGTAAAATAGTCATCATTTTACTGATTTGGAAACATTCAATATTTTATCAAGATATGTAGTTTCTTTTTCTTCTAATTTTTTTTTTTTTTGAATTCTGAAGGTCACCTGCTTTTCATTAAATTTTTCAAAAAGCCAAGCACCACCATTCACCTGCTTATTTTTGAGGTTCTCTTTGGTCCTTCTCCTGAACCCTAGAAGGTGGTACTCTTTCTCCATTCACATTTGATTTGAAAATGTTTATTCTTATTTTGTTAGAATCTCATGATTCCTGAAAAAGTAGCAACTTAACACTTGACTTTTTGTTGCAGCCAGCTCAGGGACGTCTCAGGGAAAGCTCAGGGAAGGCTCAGGGAAAGCTCGGGGAAGAAGAGAGTTGATGGATCTCAAAACTTAATGTAAAAATTCTGATAAATCTGTAAAAGCTGTAAAAAGAAAATAGTGAGGATTCTAAGTAGAGCCAAAATGCCAGCCAAGAAAGGAAGAAAGCAGGGCCCTATGTATGTCAATAATCTGGGGAAAGCCTTCTTATTCTTACGTGTTTTTCCTTTCCCGCATTGCCCTGCGCAGAATCGTACCCACTGCCTGGAGCTGGGCTAGGCTGAAAATTAGTTAACAATGAGTAGTGATGCTTTGCCCACTCACTCTCAATCCTCCAGTTGTTGGGAAAATTGGGGGTTGACATTTCACAGCTGAGTCCCTCTAGGACTTTTCTTAATTGAGTGCTAACCTCTGTCTCAGAATGTGGTTCCTGAGGAGACACCTGGTTGCAGTTTGATCTGCTAGCTCTTTTTTTTTTTTTTTTTTTTTGGGGGTGTACACCAAGTTCAATCATCTGTCTTTATACACATATCCCCGTATTCCCTCCCTTCCTTGACTCCCCCCTCCCCTCAAGTCCCCCCCATGATCTGCTAGCTCTTGAACTAGCCCCTCTATCACTTCTACTTCTTGGGCCTAGGGATTACAAATCAGGGAAGTAATTTAAGGGGAAAAGGAAGGTGTAGGGAGTTCTTCTGAGGGGGCTAAGTAAAAGTTACCTGGTGATTTAGGCACAAACAAGAAGTTGTAGAGCCCTAACTAAAACTAGTCACTCTGAGTGGGGGCACATCTACTCTCACATCCCATATTTCCAAGGAGAGACATAAACCAAGAGAAGGGCCTCCATTTGATGAACCAATGATGATACAATAACTTGACTATGATTACCTCAACTCTCAGAACTTGAGGTTAAAAAATACTAATTTCTAACTTTAGTCAAGTCCATCTGTTTTCACTTCCAATTCAATTGTTTATGTTTGCTTTGAACCGTGGATTTGAAAATGACTCTATAGTAGTATATTGTTCAGTAAATGCTGTAAATATTCAAATTCACAATTAGTCATTTTTTAAAGGAAATTTTGTAAAGCAATTCCTTGCGACTTTGAATGATACCTATCTTTTTTGGAGGAAAAATACATTTCAATACAGAAAATCTGGCTAAAGATTATTATTTTTCACAGAAGCAATGGTAGATTCCAAATTATTCTATTGGTACATTATTCCAAAATTATAAGAATGGAGAAGCCACCAACCTCAGAAAAACATTCATACAAATGAATGTCATCATTTGGAGTTCATGCCCTGTCTTTTGGAGTATTGGGGCAGATTACCTCACATCTGCATTTTTGAAGGTGGTAGTGTCAGATAAAAATCAAATGGAGCATTTCAAGCCCTTTACTTGAAGGGACACTTCTGGAGCAGGTTGGTTATACCAAATGTTATGTAATTACCAAACTGGAATAGGCATTACCAGGCCCCTCTATAATAAGCTGTGTATAGACAATCTGCCCACTCCAGTGGTTGGGTTTCCATGGCTGCAATATCTCTTCTAAACAATACCTAAAAAAAGATATTTATTGCAAGACTCTAAATGAATATTCAGGAAAGTATACTATGAGTATGACTAAATTTATGTTTCACAAATTGCTGTATGCTTTACTAAACAGTAAATTTTAAAATGTACAAATAAATGGATAAAACTATACTGTATAATTGAGCTATTGGCTAAAGTTTTTTTTTTTTCATTTAGTATAATGAACACTTAGTTGAGACAAGGTAAAGAAAATTTTTAAATGTTTTGTTTTATTTATTCTTTTAAAATCAGCTTTGAGGCATAATTTACATACAAAAATATGTCCATTTTTAAAGTCAGTGCAATGAATTTAGAAAAATGTATAATATGTGTAACAATCACCCCCACAGATCCAGTTTGGCCCTTTGCAGTCAATCTCCTCCCACTCCCAGCCCTAGGCAAGCTCTGCTCTACTTTCTTTCACCATAGATTTGCTTAGTACTTTATAAACATTTGTTTACATTTCATACAAATCTACAAATAGTATGCATTCATTTGTGAATGGCTTCCTTTGCTCAACAGGGCTTTTTGAGATTTATTCACACTATTGTATATGTCAGTGGTTTATTTTAATTGCTGAATGGTATTCAGTTATTTTGAATACTCCACACTTTGTTTGTCCTTTCATGTGTTAATGGACGTTTGGGTCTTTACCATGTATTTGCTGATATGACTAAATCTGTTATGTACAGTCTTTATGTGGACACATTTTGAAAATAGTTTTAAACATTTATTTTGGAATAATTTTAGATTTGCAGAAAAGTTATGATAGTACAAGTGTTCTTATGCAGACAAACCACCTTTCCTTAATGTTAACATCTTACATAAACATGGTACTTCATTAAAACTAAGAAATTAACACTATATACTATTAACTAGACTATAGACTTTATTCAGATTTTACCAGTTTTCCACTGATCCCCTTTTTCTTTTCTGGGATCCAATCCATGGTACCACATTGAATTTAGTAATCATGTCTTCCTAGTCTCCTTCAATCTATGACAGTTTATCAGTCTTCTCTTTCATAATCTTGACAGTTTTGAAGAGTACTGGCCTGGTACTTAATGTAATATCACTCAAATAGGAGACATTGTCTGATGTTTTCTCATGATCAGACTATGGTTATGAGTTTTATGAAAAAAGCCAGAGAGGCAAAGTGCCCTTCTTACAGTATCATATTGGGGGTCATACTATATCAACATGACATCATTGGTGCTGTTAATCTTGATCACTTGGTGTCTGTCAGGTTTCTCCACTGAAAAGTTACTATATTCCCCTTTCTATACTCTATTCTTTTAAATCAAGTCACTAAGTCCAACTCAAGCATAGAAGAATTAAGCTCCACCTCCTTAAGGGGGGAATTATATACACATATTACTTAGAATTCACCAACAAGGAATATTTGCCCCCTTCCCCCCATTCACTTATTTATTTAATAATTTATATCAGTTTGGACTCATAATATTTATTTTACTCTTTAGGTTTATATTAGTTTCTTTTTGGCGCTGTAAAAATTTACCATAAATTTAGTAGCTTAACACAAATTGATGATCTTATAGTTATGGAGGTCAGAAGTCTGAGATGGGTCTCACTGGGCTCAAATCAAAGTCTTGGCAGGGCTAATTCTTTCTGGAAACCAGCAGAGAATCCATTTTCTTGCCTTTTGTAGCCTCTAGAGGCCATCTCATTTCTTGGCTCCTAGTACCCTTCCATCTTTAAGGCAGCAAAATCCAGTTGAGCCTTTTTTATACTGCAGTATTCAGTCACTGAGATGCTTGCTTCCTTTTTTCCACTAATAAGGACCTTTGTGATTGCATTGGGCCTATTTCTTCTCAAGGTCAGCCTATTAGCAACCTTAATTCTGTCTGCAATATTAATTCCATTTGCTATGTAATGTAACATATTCATTATATTGCCTCTCTCAGGGTTATTATCTACTACATAATTTATTTTGCTGCTTAAATTGCTCCAACTTTAGCTCTCTCAGGTTGGTGCCTGTGTTCTTTGGACATATCCCATTTTTTTTAAAGTAAATCCTTACTTTTTGCCATAACAAGATGCAGTAGGTGTGTATCTCATTTTTTCCCTATTCCAGCCTTGAAATCAGCCACTTTTTCAAGGTGTATTGATTTTTTTAAATTGGAGAATGGTATTTCGAAACCAAGATCTGGAAACTGGGTGTGCTTATTGCTACTGGGGTATCACTGCTTCTAAGCCCTCAGTGGACAAATCTGGGATATGTATGTACTTATAGCACCCCGTGTATACACACTCACCTATAAGTATATCTGCATCTGGCTATCTCTATATACATTAAAATAAATATGCATTCATATTTATTTCTTCAACTCTGATTGCGCACTACATGGCTTGTTCTAGACTTCTCCTTTTTCTTATTTGTATCTTCTTTCTCTGACAGTGAGAAATCTGGCTTCCCTTATCTACAATTTATTTACTTATTTCTTTAGTCCTAGTATACATGTAAAGTAGTTTTAGAACTGTTAACCCAGACCTTTATGGGAAACAAATTTATTAGATAAATGAGCATTTATATACAGTTCTTTGGTCTTTAGCCATACAGTTCCTGGTCAAAATATCATTTCCAAAGTTTCTTAGGTCAGATCTTTCTTCCTAAATCTTTTCCATGAGATTGTATCATGCATGCTTTTGTAATACAGTTAAATTCATTTCTCACTGTTTGCATCCCACCCTGGGGTTATCCTGCCTTTGTAGGTGATATTTTAAAATTTGCATACAACAGTGTTCACTTTTTTAAAAAATAGATTTTATATTTTAGAGCCACTTTGAGTTCACACCAAAATTAAACAGAAAGTACAGAGTTCCCATATCTTAACTTTGTATGTATGTCCCCACACCTCACACATACTCAGGCTCCCCCACTTTCAAAATCCTATCCCAGAATGATACATTAGTTTTTTTTCTTTTTTTAAAATTTTTATTGGAGTATAGTTGCTTTACAATGTTGTGTTAGTTTCTGCTGTACAGCAAAGAGAATCAGTTACACATATACATATATCCACTCTTTTTTAGATTTCCTTCCCATTTAGGTCACCATAGATCATTGAGTAGAGTTCCTTGTGCTAAACAGTAGGTTCTCATTAGTTTTTTTTTTTTTTATCTTTTTAAAAAATTTTATTTATTTTATTTTTTTTAACAGACAATAAATTGCATATATTTAGAGTGTACAATTTGGTATTCTTTTTCTTAATAGTAATGTATATATGGCAATCCCAATCTCCCAATTTGTCCCCCCTCTTTCCTCCCTTGGTAACCATAAGTTTGTTCTCTACATCTGTGACTCTATTTCTGCTTTGCCAATAAGTTCATCTGTACCATTTTTCTAGATTCCACATATAAGTGATATTATACAATATTTGTTTTTCTCTTTCTGACTTACTTTACATTGTATGACAGTTTCTAGGTCCATCCATGTCTCTGCAAATGGCACTATTTTGTTCTTTTTTATGGTTGAGTAATATTCCTTTTGTATATATGTACCACATCTTCTTTATCCATTCCTCTGTTGATAGACATTTGAGTTGCTTCCATGTCCTGGCTATTGTAAATAGTGCTGCAATGAACATTGGGGTAGATGAATCTATTTGAATTATGGTTTCTCTGGATATATTCCTGGGAGTGGGATTGCTGAGTCATATTGTAGCTCTATTTTTATTTTTATTTTTATTTTTTTTTAGGCTGCACTGCATGGCATGTGGGATCTTATTTCTCTGACCAGGGATCAAACCCATTCCCCCTGCATTAGGAGTGTGGAATCTTAACCACTGGACTGCCAGAGAAGTACCTTGTAGCTCTATTTTTAGTTTTTTAAATCATATCAAGCATCTTTTCAGACTACAATTCTATGAGATAAAAAATGTTCACTCTTTTTAATGTATAATTCTATGGGTTTTAATAAATTCATAAAGTTATAGATCCATCAACTCAGTACCATACAGAGCTGTTGCATCACTGTAAAACTTCCCCTACAGTAGTCCATCACAGCTTCTCTCCTCTAAACCTGACAACCATTAATTAATTTTCCATCCCTATAGCTTGCCTTTTCAATAATGTACAAGTGGAATCACACAAAATATAGCCTTTGGTTCTAGCTTCTTTTACTTATCAAAGTGCATTTAAGATTTAATCTGTCTGAACTGACACAGAACCCTGTGGGGCCCTCCCAAGTATAAAGGCTCCTCCATGTACCCTGCCTCTTGCTTGCAGAACAGCTGAAGTCTCCCAGGCCTCCCCTATGAGTCACAAAAGAGCAGGCACAAGCAATTAATAATTAGGACAATAGAGTCATAGAATCTTTTGTTCCTCCCTAAAGGACATAGATAACAGAGTGTAATGCACTTTTCCTGAGTTGTTTGGCAGATACTATAACTGCCACCAGAGTAAAAAAGCTAACTGCATGATGATCAGACTATAGCCATGACATAAGCTGCTCCATCTTGAGCAGCACTGAATCTATTGCTAGCATGATTCCAAGAACTGACCTCAAGAGAATGGGATTAGTGCTATTGCTCATAATAATCTGTATCTTTGTGGGTATCAAAATAGGTATGGTTTATTCTGCCCATATATGTAAGGGAGCAACAGATGTTGTCAGCAAAGAGATGTTACAGACACATGTCAATATTTTCCTCTCAAAGACCTCAGCACCATTTCTCAGCCTGAGGCAATTACAGAAGACAGACATTTGCCCCGGTCCCACAGAAATGAAATGATGTCTGACAGTGGGGATTTACAAGCAGCACATAAAAGCTAATAGATAATAGACTTCAACAAGCTATATTTTAACCTTTATGACAGGTGCTCCCATGCTTCATTAACCACTGGCCCTAGAATAATACCTTCCAAATCTTTTGGTTATGCAATGCCTTGCCTAACATGTTGATGATTTTCTTAAAGAAGTAGGAAGGAAGAATAGTAGTTAACAGATGACTAGATCTTTCTCCCAGCTTCCAACTGGGTGAACAAGATAGCATCTAAAGAAAGATTACAAGGAGTCAGCAAATCTACACACAGTGAAAGATGACAAAGACTCTGACCTCCTCCCCAAATAATTAACTGCAATGAGCTTCTCCTTTCTCCCTTTAAAAATCCTCATGGTTAAGCAGAATCTTCAGAGTTGTTTCTTGGACATGAATCCATCTTCTCCTTAGGTTGCTGGACTCCTGAATAAAGCAACTTTTCCTTTCCAAACAATACTTGTCTCTCCAGAATTGACTTTCAAGCAGCGAACAGCAACACATTTTGTTGTGTGAATCAATAGCTTTTTCCTTTTTTACTGCTGAGTAATACTCTATTGCGTGATTCACCATGGTGTGTCTATCCAATCACCTGTGCAAGAATTTCTAGATTGTTTCCAATTTGGTGTGATTATGAAGAAAAAAAGCTGCCATAAACATTGAATGTAAGATTATTTTCATTTTATTTTATTTACTGGAAACATAAGTTTTCAATTCATTTGAATAAGTGCCTAGATGTGTGTTTGCTGGGTTATGTGGTAAGTGTATGTTTAACTTTATAAAAACTGCTAACCTGTCTTCTAAAGTGTCTGTACCATTTTGCATTTCCATGAGCAATGACTAAGCATTTTTTAAATTTTTGCTTCATATCCTTGACAACATTTGGTATTGTCAGTTTTTAAAATTACTTAACAAATTTAATAGATATATAGCAGTATCTCATACTGATTTTAATCTGCATTTGCTTAATGGTAACTGATCATGAGTGTTCCTTCATATGCCTATTTTTCACTTCCGTACAATCTTTAGTGAAGTCTGTGGTTATATCTTTTGCCCACTTTTTAACTGGATTGTTCATTTTCTTACTGTTGAGTTATGTATTCTTAATATATCCCACATACAACTCCTTACTCAGATATTTCATTTGTAAATAGTTTTTCCCAATCTGTGGCTGTCCTTTCATTTTCTTAACAGTGTATTTTGAAGAAAAAAAATTTTGACTTTAAAGAGGCCCAGTTAATGATTTGTTTTTTCTTTTGTGAATCATGCTTGCTTTTTGTGGCATACCTAAAAATTTACTGCCAAACTTAAAGCTACACAGATTTTCTTTTGTTTTCTCCTACAAATGTTTAAATTTAATTTTTACATTTGGGTCTATGTTTCATTTTGAGTTAATTCTTTGTGTGAGATGTGAGATATGTGTCAAGACATTTATTTATTTATCTTTGTATGAGGATGTCCAATTATTCCAACACCATTTGTTGAAATTACTGTTCTTTCTCCATTGCATTGCCCTGTGCCTTTGTCAAAAATCAGTTGACTATGTTTATGTGGGTTTATTTCTGGGTTGTCTGTTTTGTTCCATTGATATATATTTCTATGTATTAGTATCACACTGTTTTGATTAAAGTAGTTTTATAATAAGTCAGAATTTGACAGTGTAACTTCTTCATTTTTGTTCTTCTTTTTCAGAATTTTTTGGTCATTATACCTCTTTGCCTTGCTACATAAATTTTAGGAGCATCTTGTCAATATCTACAAGTCTTTCTTGAGAAGTTTACTGTGATTGTTTTGAATCTATAGATCAAATTAGGGAGAACTGGCATCTTGACTATACTATCTTTCATTCCATGAACAAAGTATATCTCTTCATTTATTTAGATGCTTCTAAAAATTTTCTTTTAAAAATTTTCTTTCATTGGTATTTTATAGTTTTCAGCATACACATTTTGTCAATACCCTTAAAATTCTGCTGGGCAGTTACATAAGTGAAATAAGGATAAATGACTAGATGAAGATTTAGTATCAGGATCTTGGCCATAATACAATCTTTTACCCTTAAACTTTCAATAGTTCTCCATTATACTGCAGGAAGACTTCAAACTCATTAGCATGAAATTTACATTATAATCTCTAATGAACTTTCCATTCTTAACTTCTATACACTTTCACAACCTTAGTTATAGTTAACATAATAATAATTCAATAAATAATTTTGAGTGCTAGTATTATGTGTTAAACATATAACAAATTCTGGAGCTACAAGTCTTTGTCTTCTATCATTTCAATTCTGTAATTAAACAGACAAGTCAGCAGATAAAAGGGATTTAATATTATTAATGATAACAATACAATATATTTACTGTGAAGCTGCAATGAAAATTGATACTTAATTCTTACCATAATCCTGCAAAATATCTAATTTAAAAAATTTTGGGAAAATTCTCTGGTGGTTCTAGTGGTTAGGACTCCATGCTTCCACTGTGCGTGGCCCAGGTCTGATCCCTGGTTGGGGAACTAAGATCCCACCTGGTTGGGGAACTGAGATCTCACAAGCTGCATGGCACAGCCAAAAAAAAAAAAAGGGTAAAACAAAAAATTGTGCCTGGCGATTTAAAAATGATACAAAGAAATGGAAAGATATCTAGTGTTTTTGGATTGGAAGAATTAATGTTATTAAAATGTCCATATTAACCAAAGAAATCTACAAATTTAATGCAATTCCTATCAAAATATTCATGACATTTTTCACAGAACTAGAACAAATAATCCGAAACTTCTATGGAGAGCCACAAATGACCCATATTTCTGACATACAGTTTTCTGACAAGTTTGGGAGAGACTAAATGACATTTCCATGACACATTTTATGAGATCCTGTTATATGCTAATAGTGTGAACAACAGCTTCTCAGTAAATCCCCCAGTCCCTAGCAAACCTGGACAGTTGGTCACCCTATAATACTTTCTGCAGAAAAGAAACCAAGATTCAGAAAATTTTATTTATCCAAAGTTACCACTTATCCATTGCTAACCAACACATTTATTAGGCACCTACAACATTTACCAAGGCAGATAGTGACAGAGCTAGATTCAAACACAGCTCAAATTCTTTCAATATATTTTCTATTTGCTGATCAAATGTGGTCACACCTCTTTTGAAGCACTTTATTTATTTAAGAATATATCATATATTGTCTGTTATATTCATATGCTTGTATTTTCTCCTCTTCTGGGTTAGATGGTCTTTTTTTAGAAAGAGATTTTCTTAATCTCTCTACTTGGGACCTTACAGAATGTCTTTTTTAACTGAAATAAACATAACCTTATGCCAAGTAGTTCCAAGACTTAAATACCTATTTCTCTACATACCTGTTCTCTTAATAACAAAGTTATTCCTACAAGTAGCAAGGAGGATATCTTTATTTCTAAAATCTTTCTTGGGTCCATTCCTTTGCTTCTCTTCCCACTCCCTTCTTTCATCATTTCTCATCTGAACCAGAACAATAATGGTCTGCTCTTGTATTCCCACACCTCAAAACTCTTTCTTATGATTGTTTACTGGCAGAACAATTATTATGAGGCCTTTTACAATCTTTCTCACAATCACCACCACCACTGCCCCCACCATTTCAGCCTTATTTCTTCTTCTACCCCCATGCATCTCACTTCCACCCACACTTTTTCCCTTTCCTTGAATGAGCCTTGTTCCTTCATATCTCTATATGTTGTCTCTTGTTCTCCCATTTTCCAGGAATGCTCTTTGTTATTTTTTCTTGGACCTAGAGAATCTTCTCTTTTTTCAGTTCCCTGGTTAAATGTCATTGCTCCATTGGAGCTCTCCCTATTGCCCATCCATAGTCACTGGCTTAAATGCTTTTTCCTGTTTTAATATTTCTATAACAATTTAAAAATATTTTATTTTGTTATAAATCATTTTTAACATTTTTGTTTATCTCTTGGTATCACTAAAACATGAACATTTAAAACACTGGGGCAGTGTTTGATCATCTTTGGTCTCTCCATTGCAGAGCACACACAGGGTGAACAAGGAGTGTCATTTGTGATTGTGATTTGTTTATCTTTTCCCAAGATACCTTTCCTTGGGTAAATTGTGTTTTTCCTCTCAATCTGAAGAACTATAGAAATGAAAAAAATCAATAAAATCATTAATGAAAAGTGGCTTTAGAATGATACCAACCATAAACTTGCTACAGATCATGTAATGCTCCAAAGATAATCTCATCTGAAATTTTACTGTCAGTTTTTAATTACTATCTTTCTTTCAAATAACCTGATTGTATTTTCTTAAAAATAATCAACACCTAGAAACATTGCAAAGCCATATTACTCTCCCCATCTTTTATTTGTATGAATTAAATCATCTTACCTGAGACTAACTTTACAAAATAGACTTAATTTTTGGTAAAGTAATATATGTATTGGGAGTTTTACTCAAGATATATATGTAAATGGAATCTGTGAATTGAAACCCTGAAGAATTTCCATTAGTTTAGGGTTAATTGCATTTTAATTTTGTAAACATTTGCCAATTGTCAGATTCTCTCCTTTTATTATAGAGTTTAACATTTATTCTGAGTACTTACAGCTAAACAAACAAATAAAGTACCACAAACAACTTCATGCTCATTTAAAATTACTGTCGTTGGATGGGGTATAGCTGTATTTGATCACATACTCTTGTAATACACAGGGGCCCCTGGCCACCAGCATTTGTTTAGACTACTACTTCCATGCCACAGAATAACCCATTTCAGTCAAGATCATTGAGTGTCTACGTGTCATGTGAGGGACTAGGATGGAGACACAAAGACAAAGAAGGCTAGGAAAGTCTTTAATGAGCCAAATACCTATTGTGGGAAACAGATACATAAACAAATCATAGGAAGGCAGTATGAACCTTCTCTTTGCCTGCCTGAAAGTGGGTGAGTAGTTCAAGAGAAGACAAGTAACCTTTAACCAGAGAGAAGAGAAAAGCATCTTATTTGGTGAAGGGCAAAACAATGTGATTCAGGACTAGAAAAAGAAAGATTAACTGAGAATCTGGTGAAAACAGATTCTCAAAAGAATAGCATGATGCTAACCAGATAAATTTGGGAAGAAAAATCACCAAGGAATCTGCGAAGATAAAGAACAACAGATAAGCATAATTATGTAAAATGACATCAGGGAGATATGTGAATTACTAAAATTAGGACTAAGCTTTTGGGAAAAAAATGTACATTCTGGAAAGAAACAACCATGCTACTGAAGCACAACTTTTATTCTGAGTAAATAAGAATCCAAAGCAGTGTTTCAGCAGGCATAGACTGAAGGCAAAGTGGTCCAGTGAGCTGGAGAACCCCAAGGCCCATCTTTAGTAGAAAAGGTTTTAAGAGAGAAATGTTTTAATTAACTAAAAAAAAAAAAATCATAATTCCAGATATAACAAAGACAGAAAACTGTTATTTCCTTCACACCTTGTGTAAAAGAGCAAGACCTTTCCCTCCTAAACAGGATCATACTTGCCCATTGTGCTATCCAGAAGGCCCTTCGTCCTTTGATTTGTACATCTTTTTAGAAGGGGAGATGAGGTTGCAATTCTTCCCTCAGTTTTAGCATTTTGTAACTCAGGCTCTTCTCCACTAAGCTCTTCACCATATGTTGCCCTTGGTAATTGAATCATTTCACAATTATGTCTGAACTAAATGGGGCTAGGAGAGTCTACAGTTGTTTTCAAATTTTAAAATTAAACTTTTTCTTGAACTTTTAATTGGGTCTCATTGGACAGAAAAATACAAGTTTGGCAAAATTATTCTTATTCTTACTTTATAAATATGAAAAATGTGATTGTCAGTTATTTTAGATTGAAAATAATAGGATCAGTTCTCCCTACACAGAGAACTGGAATTGAACATAATCAGCTCTTGGTGTCCTGCTCTCAAGGATGGTAGAAACTCATACAGCTGCAGTCTGTGCTGAGTGTCTCAGGTGATGCTTAGGATAGGGAGAACATGATGGTAGGCTGACAGGGTCAGAGAGATGGCCAATCACCATTCACCAGAACAAGTCTCCAGATTTGTTGTCACCTGAGCTGTATTAATCTTTTTACTTAAAATAAGTGGGTCTACAGGGATTCCAGAGCCAGAACTCAGGGCTATGAGTCATAGAAAAAGGAAAGTCAGAGACTCTTATGTTTCTGTGCAGAAGAGTTAGCCTAGTAATTTAAAACAAAACAACCAGAAAAACATTGTTGAGCTTCTATGTGCCAGGTACTATATTAGGCACTGGAAACAAAACAACAAATATGGCAGAGTTTCTGCCTTCAAGGATCTTAAGTGTAGTGAACTACATAGGTAAGAAATCAAGAAATTACATTCCAACATAAAAATACAAAGTACCATGAGATCATCCAGGTGAGACCCTTAAATGAGTCTTTAGGTAATGAAGGAAATAGTAGCATCCAAGACAAAACATAATGAGATGTAGTCAATGAGAGATGGGAATAGGATTCTAAGCAATTCAAAGATGAAGAGGAGAGAGAAATCATGGTACGTAGAGTCAAGGAACCTCGTAAAAGTGGACCACTGTGGCTACAACTCAGAGAAGGTGTGTAGGTCAAGCCTGGGTTTTACAGCTTCTAGTATGTGTCACTTCCCTTCTTAAAACAACCTAGGGAAGCCTGATTTTAGGTGCTGATTGCTGAACATGAACTAAAAGTTGGTTCCAGTGTGCATGAATCTAAGCACATTGGACGAGTACATGTGACACAAAGAAAAACAGAATGTTGATAATAAGCCAGGGTCTTAAAAGAAGATGAGACTCAAAAGTCAGGAAGACAAAAAAACAAAACAAAACAAAAGCCCCACACACACACACACACAAACAAACAAAAAACCAACTCTCAAAATCAGGATAGTGAAAAACATGGGAAATGGAGGCAAAATCAGTAACCTTAAAAAGTAGGGAAGGATAGGAACACTTGTGGAGGGTTTGGTATAATTCCAGCTATCACTGTCTTCATATTTTGGCTTGTAGGATGGCATGTGCAGGCTCCATATGTGTGTTAAGCTGAGGCTGAGATGGACAATATTTGTTAACTGTTTAATATCTGATATTGTGTTGATTTCATTACTTTTATTAGTTTGCCTTTTTTAATAGACTATGTCCTCTTGGCTGGCTCACTGATGTTCATAAGAGGCACTTGTTAAATATTCAGTAATTGCTTAGAGCCAGCTTAAACAATGGGTAGCTTAAAACTAGTCATGGTGGGAGTATTTGCCATGGAAATTGGCAAACACAACAAATCAGGGGTTTTGTTAGTTTGTTTATTCATTTGTTTGCTTTTTACAAAGCTGCTTTGTCAGTAGTATACTACTGATATTGCACCATGCATTAATTTATTTTTTATAGCAATCCTGTGAGGTCCATACTCAGGATCCAAATTTTTAGGTGAGGAAATTGAGCCAGCTAGAGATTATGTATTGTTTCCAAGGTCATACCTTGTGAGTGAGAGTTTAACATCATATCCAGGTGGTCTGATTCCAGGTCTCTACAGTTTTTTAACTACAGAGCTAGGAGGTCTCTACATTTTAAACTCACAGTTTCTACATTATTTTTTCATGGAGAAAGTATTTTATGAGAAAGACTTTCTCTTGTTTACTCTTTTTGTTGTTGTTTTTGTTGTTTTGTTTTGTGAGGAGAAATGTTTTAAATGGACTCACTCTATTTTTTTGTTTTTTGTTTTTGTTTTTGTTTTTACCTTTAAGTGAAGTGACTGTATAGGAAAAGACCTGGATGCATGAATTGCCTTCCACTCACTTTATGCATAACTAGGTAAATTAATTTCTACATGAAACAGTTCTGTTTAACTCCCTCTTTGTGCTAGGTATTATTCTAAGTACTAGAGAAAGGGTTGAAGCTTACATTTGAGTAGGGTAAGAAAGACGGGTACCAAATAAATTAATTATGTTTATATATTAAACTGTTCAGGGCAATATGGTTGAGACTGAGGGGGAGAGGAGATAAAAATAAATAGATGAAGGCAGACACATGAAGATCTAGGGAAGGTGTTTCAGTCATTGAAAACAGCAAGTGGAAATAGCCTAGGTAGCCTGCAATGTTAAGAAGTGTGAAGGCTTTAAAAGAGGCCAGTGTCATGAGGAGAATTGTAGCAGAAGAGACAGTGAGGAGAGGTGACAGAATATCCCACAGGGTATGAGAGAAGACTATGAGCTTTATTCTAAACTTGTAGGAAACCACTGAATGGTTTTATGCAGGATCTGTTATGATATGTTTAATACTTTGAGAAGATCACTCTGGCTACCATGTAGAGAATGAACTTACAGGGTTAACATGGAAGCAGGGTTTATCACAGTAGTTCAGTTGAGAGATGGTGAGGGTTTTAATGAGGTGGGGTTTTGCAGTGGAGATGTAAATCCTAACTTCACTCTTGATAAGATGTCAGACATTGGGAAAATCATCTACTTCCCCTGAGTCTCTAATTCCTCAGCTGTAACAGAGGATGTAATATTGTGCCTCCCTCATAGAGAAATGGTGACAGTTAAATGAGGTAATTATGCTAAATGTCTAAAACAGTGTCTGACAAACAACAGTATTTAATCTACAATCATTCTTCCCTCTAAGTGTGTATTCTCTTTTATCTTCTCACAGAGCTCTTATGTCTATTATGCAGAAAATGCCTACTGAAGCACAGTCTTAATCAAGAGGACGCTAAGAAGAGCCATGATAATTATGGATACCATTCCCAAGATTTCCAAAAATCTGATCCAATCAGCAATTTTCTCAGAACATTTTCATGAATAAATGAAATAGGAAGCTATAATTCAAAAACAAATCAAAGATTCTGAGAGCATGAAGGGGATTAATTCAAATGCCTATTTTAAGAAGTGAAAAAACTATGACCCAGAATGATTTTGATAGAATAGCAGGAAAAAATAAAAACACAAAAAACCTAGTTAATCCAGATCCTGTACTGTATGGTGAGTAAATGTTGATATGTAATATATGCTTGAAACTATTTACATTTTCTAATAATAACTCAAAAAATGAGAAAATGGAGTTCATTGTTTTTGCCCATTTCCCTAGCCATATGCCAAGTTGCTCACTTATTCTTATTTAAATCATTCCCTGATACATCACTAAATCCATAACCTTTTATCTAGACTACAAATATTTCTCCACTGTTTGCCATTCATCAATCCTAGGTGACTGGCTGGCCATCACTGTGAGTGCTATCATTTGATTCACTCTGTTCCATCTGGTCTCAACTAGAATAAGCACTGAAGAAAACACCAAATGATGAGCAGCACCTAACTTATTTTCTAGAGTCTTCTTAAAAATATATTTGGATGAACAATTAGGTGTTCAGTCATATTAATTTAAGAATTTTGTACAACATTGTGTTCGGATGAGTATGATCTCCAGGAGATATTGCCTTGAACCAGAATAAATTTGGAAATTGATCTAAAATGGATCCAGCCTCTCACCAGGGTATTTACTCTTATGGATACATTTCATCCAAAAATTTGTTTGTTTGCTTGAAAAGCCTTGTGATTTGAAAGCTAATGTCTTGGTCCTCCAGGGGGAAGCTAATTTGATAGTAAAGGGGATTAGCTGACATTCCATTCTTACTTCTATAGTACATGTTAGGAGGCCTATTGTTGCTGGGAGTACTTATGTGGCCTGGCAACTGGTTGAAAGTTTTTCCTTGTTATAGGGTCCAGAAAATCCCAAAAATACCCACTAAAAAGAAGGCACACATATACATCAGTCTAGACATTAGACCTCATCCAGAAACCAACCAATAAGTTCAAAGTAAGGTACCTGTATCATAAAGCTTTTGTTGATAACAAACCACCTCAAAACTTGGTGGCTTAAAACAAGTAATTTTTATGCATTACATTCCTGAAGCCTTCCAGAAGAGATGAATGGAATGGCTGGAATGGCTGGGGCCTATTTCCATATGGTCTTTCATCAACTAGCAGGGTAGTCTAGGTTTGTTCACATAGTATAGAAGAGTTCCCAGCACAAAAGAAGACAGTAAAGTTTCCTGAGGCCCAGGCTTGGGAGTCATACTATGTTGCTTGTGATGCATTCTACTGGTCAAAGAAAGTCACAATGCCACCTATATTTTAGAATTGGGGAAAGAGACTTCACTTATTGATAGAAAGGGCTATAGAGAATTTAGGGCTATTTTGCAATCTACAACAGTTACCATAATTTTTGCCCTTTAACATAGATGCTCAAGACCAGGAAAAATAATTCTCGTTTTGTGGATAATTTACATATATATGCAAGTTGTGTATCATAAAGTTTTTTCCACAGGTTAGTAGATTTTTCTAAAAATATGGGAACATAACTCCAGCATAGCTGGCATAAGTCTTGCCAGTGTCATAGTTTTGCAATTCATCAGATTCTGAAGTTGAAGCAGACATACTTTTGGAGCACAGTGTGGAATCCATTCCTCCAGTGACATTCTCTGGATGATAGCCATCCTGTTGATGACATAATGGATCCAGAATAAAAATTCTGCATAAAAAGAACTCTTGGAAGAATTCTGTTTTTCCTTAGTGAAACTTGTTAAAGAAAAACTCTTGGCTGTATTCTTTGTAAACCAGCACAAGACACATTTGAAAATATGTCAGCACTTTCAGCTTCAGATATTATATCCCTGGTACTTTTAGGACAAAGAACTAGTTTTCTAACTTGTTGAAATTCTTCTCCTTTATCATTCCTAGGCTTGGCCAACATTTCTGGCATCTCATTGTTTTCAAATTTTTGCAGCTAAACACTAATCTCTTCAAAAGTTGTTCTCAGGTCTTTTTGATTGAAGATCTCCTTTGACACTTTAGGATATTTTCACAAGTCACTTCCCCTCCATTAAAAAATCTGTATTTCCCAATCTTAACCTCCTCAGTGAAGCACAGAATGTCTTTGGAATCCATATTCATCAAGATCTCAGTAAACACAGAATGATGTTGGGTATTAAATAGGAATTTGCCTATTTAGTGTGATTTGAGGGCATCATCATCTCCTGATAGTTTTTTGATCATGATTCCTTGTATTTCTACCATTAGAGAAGTGTTATTTCTTTTGGAGTAGTCCAGCTCATTGCATAGTCTAGGATATTATGTTAACTAATCCAGCCAATCTTGAGGAAATGGGACACACAAAAAAATGTGATGTGGAGAGTATGAAGAGTTTGGAATTGAAAATGGTGGAACTGGGCTCTATGTTCAGTAGAGCCATTAACTGCCTGGGTGACCTTGTTTGAGTGCCCACCTCTCTGGGTCATGTGTAAAATCAGGCTTTGAACAAGGAAAGTATTAATTTTCTTAACCATTCATGTAATGAGAATGTGCATAAGATGAACCAAGAATAGGGTCATTGCCTTGGCAAAGCCTGCAACAAGTCTTGATGAATCCCCTGGCAGTCAGGGGCCACACCCAATTACCTCACCCTAAAGAGAGAAACTCTAATAAAAAAAGTAGTGGGGAAGAAAAGTCATTAAAGGTAAATGGGGAACTTTGTATTGTCCAGTTCAGCAATCATTTATTGAGCACCTACACTGTGCTGGGTGATGAAAAGAGCCTCTGACTTTAGAGAGATCAGACAAAAACTTACAAAAATAGATAATAGCAAACTTCTTTTACTGCCATACATTAAGCCAGTTGTTTATTTTGGGTATTATAAAAGCCTGGAGGAGGGAACAGAGAAAGGTTCTGGGAGGACATAATTAAGTCTTGAAGGCTCAGTGGAAGTTATTTAGGAAAATGAAGGAGGAAAGAATATTCTAGAAGAGCATTCAACAGAATGGAAAGGACAGAAGCAAAGGTGCCAAGACATGAGAAGCACAATGTAATGGGAAGCAGCCCTCTGACAATAGGCTTACAATTTAGATCAGCTTCTGGGCAAAGAATGCCATGACTTTGAGTATGGGTGGTAGAAAAGAAATTGTTCTTTTTCAAACTCTCCTTGGTCCTGGGAGGCATCACCATATTTTTCTTACACATGTGTTTCTTTGACCCAGGTCTTAAAGATTCCAACTCCTTATTTCTAGATACAGAAATTTCTATCTATATATAGATAGAAGAGTTAGCCACATAGTAAAGTCTCCAAATCCTTTTACCTAATTTATAGATGAAAATATTTGTCTGGAGAATTTGGACATACCTTAAAATCCTTGGTTGGTCTCTGAGCTCCCAAGCAGTGAAGCCAGGAACAGAATTGAGCTGAGAGACCAAGATTTATTTCCCTAGTTTCAGCAGCTTGCTTATCACTAAACAAATATTGAGCTGGGCAAGAAGTTCATCTTTTTCTGTAAGATGGCTCTAGTACTGCTTAGTTGTCTTTAACTTCATTAAAAACAATTTTGTTAGATTGTGTTGTGACAGCTGTCATATCAGCATAAATTTCAAATCAATGAATTTTTGTGTAGCCATTTTAATATTAAAGACTGAAAAAGGCAACATTTTCAGCATATTATGCTTTATTATTTCAAGAAAGGTAAAAACAAATGAAATGCACAAAAATTTGTGCAATGTGTAGAGAATGTGCTGTGACTGATCAAATATGTCAAAAGTGGTTTGCGAAGTTTTGTGCTAGAGATTTCTTGGGAGACTGGTTGAAGTTGACAGCAATCAAATCAAGACATTAATTGAGAACAATCAACATTATACCATGTGAGATATAGCTGGCATACTCAAAATATCCAAATCAAGCATTCAAAATCATTTGCAGCAGTGTGGTTATGTTAATCACTTTGATGTTTGGGTTCCATATAAGTTAAATGAAAAAAACCTTCTTGACCATATTTCCACATGTGATTCTCTACTGAAATATGACAAAAATGTTCTGTTTTTAAAAGAAATTGTAATGGGCAATGAAAAGTGGATACTGTACAACAATGTGGAAAGGAAGAGATGGTGAGGCAAGTGAAATGAACACCACCAACCACACCAAAGTCCAGTCTTCACTCAAAGAAGATGATGTTATGTATATGGTGGGATTGGAAGAGAGTCCTCTATTATAAGCTCCTTCTGGAAGACCAAAAAATTAATTCTGACAAATACTGCTCCCAATTAGACCAACTGAAAAGCATCCAGAATGATGCAACAGAAAATGCATAACCTTCCATCAGGATAATGTAAGACCTTATGTTTCTTTGATGATCAGGCAAAAACTGTTATAGC
The DNA here is from genome assembly GCF_030028045.1 of Hippopotamus amphibius kiboko. NCBI lineage: Eukaryota > Metazoa > Chordata > Mammalia > Artiodactyla > Hippopotamidae > Hippopotamus > Hippopotamus amphibius. Next base: position 46,259,089 of record NC_080194.1, on the reverse strand, counting down.
TTGGCTAGGAAGTTCTGATTCATCCATCATATTCACCAGACACTGCACCCTTTGTTTCCCATTTAATTTGATTTTTACAAAATTCTCTTAATGGAAAAAATTTCAGTTCCCTGGAAGACTGTAAAAGGCACCGGGAACAGTTCTTTACTCAAAAAAGATAAAATTTTGGAAAGATGGAATTATGAAGTTGCCTAAAAAATGACAGAAGGTAGTGGAAGAAAATGATGAATATGTTGTCCACTAAAATAATTGGTGAAAATGAAAAATGTGTCTTTTGTTTTTACTTAAAAATCAAAGAAACTTTTTGGCCAACCCAATATCAGTTTAATTCAAACAAATATTTAATAACTTTTATCATGTAAAAGGCATTTAAATTTGCATCTTAACTTTCATTTCACCTCTATTGCATGAACAAATCTAAAAATTCATTTCTAGATGGCTGCATCATTCAGGGTGTACCCTCAGAGGTAGCTTAATAACCTGGAATTTGGAGCTTATTAAATATGCTAAGAATAGCATCTGGTCCCTAGAATATAATATTTATCATGTTACAGGAGAGAGTAAGACTTGCCTACTTAAGACCAAGAAAAAAAATATCTTAGTGAGCTACTATGTAATATCATTTTGGGCTTTAAAAGGAACCTCTTTTACTGCTCAGTGAGAAACCCAGAACAGAAACTGAAAAAAAAAAAAAAAAAAAAAAAAAAAAAAAAAAAAGTTGGCTGTATATTGTTTCACTGTTTAGCACACTGAATCTGAGCAAGATGGGGTCCATAGGTAAAAGGGAGTAATGTGAGTTTTTTTTTAATTGAGAGATGAGGTCTAGCTTTAGATGTTGGTGGAAGGAATGGGCAACAAAAGACACATTTAGTATTACCTGACACCACTAACTCCCAAGTTGAGTTAAAATGTCTACCATAAATAATACTTTGAACCACTCATTTAGGCATGTATTTACTAATAACTGTTTGTCTAGTGCACTCTGAACACTACCAAGTGATGAAAAGACCAAAATAATAAACAGTATTAAGCATAAAGGATCTTACATTCTAGACACTCACTTCAGACCTAGGGATGCATACAGACTGAAAGAGAGGGCATGGAAAAAGATACTCCAGGCAAATGGAAATCAAAAGAAAGCTGGAGTAGCAATACTTATATCAGACAAAATAGACTTTAAAATAAAGAGTGTTACAAGAGACAAGGATGGACACTACATACTGATCAAGGGATCAATCCAAGAAGAAGATATAACAATTGTAAATATTTATGCACTCAACATAGGAGCACCTCAATACATAAGGCAAATGCTAACAGCCATAAAAGAAGAAACCAATAGTAACACAATAATAGTAGGGGACTTTAACATCACATTATCATCAATGGATAGATCATCCAGAAAGAAAATTAATAAAGAAACACAAGCCTTAAATGAAACATTAAGCCAGATAGATTTAATTGGACATTATAGGGCATTCCACAAGAAAGCAGCAGAATACACTTTCTTCTCAAGTGGACATGGAACATTCTCCAGGATAGACCACATCCTGGGTAAAAAATCAAGCCTCGGTAAATTTAAGAAAATTGAAATCATATCAAGTATCTTTTCCAACCACCACCCTATGAGATTAGAAATCAATTACAGGAAAAAACATTGTAAAAAACAGAAACACATGGAGGCTAAATAGTATATTACTGAGTAACCAAGAAATTACTGAAGAAATCAAAGAGGAGATCAAAAAAATACCTGGAAACAAATGACAATGAAAACATGCTGACCCCAAACCTATGGGTTGCAGTTCTCAGAGGGAAGTTTATAGCAATATGATCCCACCTCAAGAAACAAACAAAAAAAAATCTCAAATAAACAACCTAACCTTACATGTAAAGCAAATAGAGAAAGAAGAACAACCAAATGCCAAAGTCAGTAGAAGGAAAAAAAATCATGATGATCAGAACAGAAATAAATAAAATAGAAACAAAGAAAACAATAACAAGGATCAATGATACTAAAAGCTGATTCTTTGAGAAAATAAACAAAATTGGTAAACCTTTAGCCAGACTTACTAAGAAAAAAGGGAGAGGGCTCAAATCAATAAAATTAGAAATGAAAAAGACTGACACTGAAGAAATACAAAGGATCATAAGCGACTACAACAAGCAATAATATGCCAATAAAATTGACAACCTGGGAGGAATGGACAAATTCTTAGAAAGGTACAACCTTCCAAGACTGAACTAGGAAGAAACAGAAAATATGAACAGACAAATCATAAGTAATGAAATTGAAACTGTGATTAAAAATCTTCCAACAAACAAAAGTCCAGGACCAGATGGCTTCACAGGTGCATTCCATCAAACATTTAGAGAAGAGCTAACACTTTCCTTCTCAAAATCTTCCCAAAAATTGCAGAAGGAAGAGCACTCCCAAACTCATTCTATTGAGGCCACCATAACCCTGATAGCAAAACCAGACAAATATATCACAAAGAAAGAAAATTGCAGACCAATATCACTGATGAATATAGACAAAAAATCTTCAACAAAACACTAGCATACAGAATCTAGCAACACATTAAAAGGATCATACACCATGACCAATTGGGATTTATCCCAGGGATGCAAGGATTGTTCAATAATGCAAATCAATGTGATACACCACATTAACAAATTGAAGAATGAAAGCCATATGATCATCACAATAGATGCAAAAAAAAAACCTTTTGATAAAATTCAACACCCATTTATGATAAAAGCTCTCCAGAAGGTGAGCATAGAGGGAACCTACCTCAATGTAATACAGGCCATATATGATAAACCTACAGCAAACATTATTCTCAATGGTGAAAAACTGAAAGCATTTACTCTATGATCAGGAACAAAACAAGGATGTTCATTCTTGCCACTATTATTCAACATAGTTTTGGAAGTCCTAGCCACAGAATAAGAGAAGAAAAATAAATAAAAGGAATACAAATTGGAAAAGAAAAAGTAAAACTGTCACTGTTTGCAGATGATGTGATACTATACATAGAAACTCCTAAAGAGGCCACCAGAAAACTATTAGGGCTAATCAGTGAAGTTGGTAAAGTTGCAGGATACAAAATTAATGCACAGAAATCTCTTGCATTCCTATACACTAACAATGAAAGATCAGTAAGAGAGATTAAGGAAACAATGCCATTCACCATTGCAACAAAAAGAATAAAATACCTAGGGATAAACCTACCTCAGGAGGTAAAAAAAAAAACTGTACTCAGAAAAATATAAGACACTGATGAAAGAAATCAAAGATGACACAAACAGATGGAGAGATATAGCATGTTCTTGGATTGGAAGAATCAATATTGTGAAAATGACTATACTACCCAAAGTAATCTACAGATTCAATGCAATCCCTATCAAATTACCAATGGCATTTTTGAAAGAGCTAGAAGAAAAAACTCTTAAAATTTGTATTGAGACACAAAAGACCCCAAATAACCAAAGCAATCTTGAGAAAAAAAATTGGATCTGATGGAATCAGACTCCGTGACTTCAGACTATACTACAAATCTATAGTGATCAAGACAGTATGGTATTGGCACAAAAACAGAAATATGGATCGATGGAACAGGACAGAAAGCCCAGAGATAAACCTATATACCTATGGTCAACTAATCTATGATGAAGGAGGCAAGAACATACAATGGAAAGACAGTCTTTTCAATAAGTGGTGCTGGCAAAACTGGACAGCTACATGTAAAAGAATAAAATTGGAACACTCCCTAGCACCATACACAAAAATAAGCTCAAAATGGATCGAAGACCTAAATGTAAGACTGGATACTATAAAACTCTTAGAGGAAATCATAGAGAGAACACTCTTTGACATAAATCACAGCAAGATCTCTTTTGACCCAGCTACTAGAATAATGGAAATAGAAATAAACAAATGGGACCTAATGAAACTTAAAAGCTTTTGCACAAGAGTAAAATACAAACCTCAGAATGGGAGAAAATATTTGCAAATGAAGCAACTGACAAGGGATTAATCTTCAAAATATATAAACAGCTCATGCAGCTCAATATCAAAAAAAAAAAAAACCAATCAAAAAATGGGCAGATCTAAATAGACATTTCCCCAAAGAAGACTTACAGAGGGTTAAGAAGCACATGAAAAGATGCTCAACATCCCTGCTTATTAGAGAAGTGCACATCAAAACTACAATGAGGTATCACCTCACACATTACTTTCTTTCCCTTTCGAGGCAAACATTTGAGACTTTGGGTTGAGATGGCAGAGAGAGTGTCAGGACCAAAACAGCTGAGATTGTTGATTAACCGGATGAAGAACAGAACCGGGAGAAATACCTTGGCTAATGATCAATTTTTGTTGTATTAAGCCACTAAGATGTGGGGGTTGTTTTACCACAACATAGACTAGACTAACCAATAAATATCTCTGAACCTGTTGCCTCTCTCTACTCTCACCATACTCTCCTTCTGGGAATGCAATTAAACATAACTCCTATCCTATCCTTCACATTTTTAAATCTCTCTTTCATAGTTTTCATCTTAACTTTCTCTGTTGTATTTTGTGCTACTTCTGCTCATCTATTTTTCGGTTTGCTTATTTTCTCTCCATCCATATCTGACTCATTTATTTAGTTTTTATTTTATCAGTCATATTTTATGGTGAAAGTTTTATTTCTTATAATCTAATTTTATATTATTCTATAGGATAAATTATTTTTATTGGAGTATACTTGTTTTAAAATGTGTTAGTTTCTGCTGTACAATGAAGTGAATCAGTTATAGGTATAAATATATCCCCTCTTTTTGGATTTCCTTCCCATCTAGGTAACCCCAGAGCATTGAGTAGAGTTCCCTGTGCTATACACCAGGTTCTCATTAGTTATCTATTTTATAAATATTACTGTATATATGTCAGTTCCAGTCTCCCAATTCATCCCAACCCCCCATTCTCCCCTTAGTATCCAGATAAAATCAAGCTGGAAGACAGACTAAATATATTTACCAGAAATAAATCTATACCAAGCGACCTGGTGAATAATTTATTTCAATAAGAGAACACATGATCAAGAGGAAGATACATGATTCTGGAAGGTTAAAAAAATTGATGAATATGGAGTTAAACTCCCCAAAAATCTTTTAAATAAAATAATATTAAAATATAACATGGAATTTGAAAGAGGAACAGAAATAAATTATTAGATTAAAATGCATGCAAATGTGAGAAGATTGATCTGAATAAGGTGGTATGTATTTCCTTATATTGTTTAGGGATCAGAATTATGAGATTAGCTTTAGATATTAAGTTGGAATGTATGATAAATCTCTATAATAATTACCAAAATATTAGAAGAGAGGGTATAGTTTTCAAATCAGTAAAAGAAAAGAATGCATTAAGAAAAATAGAGAAATCAACAAATAACTCAAAAGGGCTAAAGAGAAGGAAAAATAGAAAACACAAGAAGAAACAGGAGACGTTAATTGGATACGGCATCCCAACCCTCAAAATCCCAGGTACATGCTGTATGTACAAGTACTCACGAAAACATACAGATGATAAGGGGATGGATATATCACATTGATTATAAGTATTAACTGAAAGAAACTTGAGGAGTGATATTAAGTTCAGACAAACTGACTTTAAGGTAAAAGGCAATTTTAGGTAATTAAAATGTTATTGCACAATGCTAAAAATTTCAACTGAATCAGGAAGATGAATCTAGTGCAAATATCCATGCATTTAAAGTAATAAAATAAAAACATATATACAAAATCAACATTGTTCTTTGAAAACACTAATAAAATAATTTAACCTCTGTTGAGGTTAAGAAAAAAAAGGGAAAAACAGGCGCAGATAATTAATAGGCATAACCACAGATTCAATAGGTTCTAAACAGATAAGAATATAATACAAATAAATTTATGTCAATGAAATTTATGTAGAGAAACTACTAGGAAAAGCCTAACTTACCGATGGTTATTTAAGAATAAATAGGCTTGGGACTTCCCTGGTGGTCCAGTGGTAAGGAATCTGTCCTGCAATGCACGGGACATGGGTTTGATCCTTGGTCGGGGAATAAGATCCCTCATGCCATGGGGCAACTAAGCCCACATGCCACAACTACTGAGTCTGTGCACCTCAACTAGAGAGGCTGTGTGCCACAAAGTACAGAGTCCATGCACCACAATGAAAGATCCTGCATGCCACAATGAAGATCCCACGTACTGCAATAAAGACCAGACCCAGCCAAAAATAAAATAAAAATAAATAAAAGTCTCAATTACCAATGAAGAAATTGATTAAATAGTTTAAAATCCTCCCATAAAGAACCCACATGGTTTTACAGGCAAGTTCTAGGAAAAGGTAATAAAGACTTTGTCATAAAACTTTTAAGATTTTTTTAATGACTTTAAAAAGAGCTAAATAAATGCAGAATTATTCTATCTTAACAAATAGGTAAACTGGTCTAGTTACACTTTTGATTGTTTTGGCAAATTATATTATCTCAGGTAATTACCCAATTCATACAGATATTTAAATTTATTTGCATTGAGTTATAAAAAGTAGCCTCTTGATTTTAAGTTTTTCTCTATTTTGGTTATTTTTTACACTTTTCATTTCATATCATGTTTTGAAAAAACATAAAAGTAATGATAAGAAAGAAGTTAATCATCTATATTATCACTGAAAAATAATAATCAATGTTAGAATTTTAGTATATTTCCAATCTTTTTTATTGAAGTATAGTTGATTTACAATGCTGTGTTAATTTCTGCTGTACATGCTGATCTTTTTTTAAAGCGTACCTTGTGTATCTTACACTGGTATGAAATTGCCTTGGGGGAGTCCATAAAGAAATTCCCAGGGTGTCATGGAAATCAGAGTTCTGCTTCCCTTGCAACCTGTCTTCCACATGCATTCTGCATTATGGCCTTATCCAGATCATTGGAAAATATTTTCCACAAAATTAACGATATACTTGGTAAAATTTTTTAAAGTGCATCTTTTTTCCATGAGATGAAATATTGAAAAATTTATCTGTTACTAAGCCAAAAAAAAGCAGAGTTTTCTCATTAGTCCATAAATTAATGCTTACAGTAAAATTTTCCCATATTGGTAATTGAAAAGAACATGGAAAAGAAACACTGAACAAATTTAAATAAATTCAGAGTAGCAATTCTTTGTTTATAAAAAAGGTATTTACTTAAAAGGAAGTGAACCTCAAACTTAAAACTGACACCTTATAAAACAATACATAAGAAGCCCTTTATGTTATGTTTACAATGAACAGATTTGGTTTTTTTCCACCAAAGGGAAAGATGTTTCAAAATTAGGCTAGCCATCTGAATGTAGAATGGCATATTTTCCTAAGGAAGACTCGTCTTCCAGAAATCATATATATTCAGTGCTTATGGAAGCAACAATTTGCCAATGCAAGCATATCTTTTACACTAAAAAAAAAACAAAAACAAAACAACACCACCAACAAAAAATCTTTATAATATGTCTTTCTTTTAAGAACTTTAACAAATTAATTATACCACAAAAATATTTATTCCAAACAGGTATCCCTCATTGTCAAAATGATGCTTATGCCCATTTTAAGCACTGCTGCCAGACAGAGGTGAGCCTGGACAAAGGCAAGCATTGTTTCAAATTTCATGTGAATAAATGAGAATATTCAGCATGACTGCATGGGCACTTCTGCCTGACTAGTAGACACAAACTTATGCCACTGGTTTCCAGGGCTCTAATGCATAATGCTAGCATCACTTAAACATAGATGCCAGCAATACTTTTGTTTTAATGCCTGAACAGTTGTAAAAGGCTTAGAGGGTGACCAAGAATATGTATACAGATAATAATAACAGTAGTAAAGTATCAATGACAATAACATCTATTTAATGACATATTTCTATATGTCAGGTACTCTGTTAAGCATTCAAATATATTATCCCATTTAATCTTTGTAAATCTATTATGAAGTAAATATAATCTTTCCCATTTTACATTTGACAAAAATTGAAGCTCAGAGTGGTGGAGTAACTTGCCCTAGGGTTATTCCCTGGCAGATGATTCAAAAGTGTATACGTCCGACTCTGAAGCCTATGCTAAAACCACTATGCAGCACTAAGTTTTAAAATATACACCTACACAAACAGAAAAGTACAAAAGCAAATTGAAATGGGAAAATATAAAAAATATACATTTTTCAAAGGTAGGTTTAATACCAGACTGTGTAGTTGAAATCCAGAAACATGGTTTTACTGAGGTGAATATTTCTTTCTCTCCTATTGCTCTCTCTCTCCCCTCTATCTACCTATCATCTATCATCTATCTATCTGTCTACCCTCTATCTAATTTCTATCATCTCTTTCTCTATCATCTGTATCTATTATCTATTATATATCTATCAATCTATTTATATCTAGTTATCACTGTTTGTATATCTATCATCTTCTAATCACTTACCTACCTACCTACCTACCCTGCATCTCTTTCCCTTCTTTACTACATAAATCACTGCACAGAAGTTTTAAGAAGCCTGGACAGAATACCTCACTTTCCTAGCACAGTGACTGAACCAATGTTGGGCATTTGACCCAAAGAGGGCCAATCAGAGTCCTTTTTATAGTATTGATCTGTACTCACAGAGAAAGCTTCCTGATTCTTCTGAGAGTGTAAGTGGTAAAGGCTACATAAATCTGGGGTTTCCCTGAACCATCTTTGCTGCTCAAGAAGAAAGCTCACTTAGGCACGAGGCCAACAGAGACTGGATCTGGCCTAAAGAAATAGGTCTCGTGATATCATTTGAATCCCAAGAACCAGCTGTGTTAGGAGTTCATGATACCTCTTAGATATCCCAGTAGGATGAGTTGAATGAGTTGAAAACACCTTTTTTTTTTTCCCTTAAGGTAGCTTGACTTGAGTTTCTGTCCTCTCTAAGGCAAAAAGTGCTGTTTCATTTCCATTTAAACCATGTACTTCTACATTTCACAGAAGACTTCAAACACTTTCCTATCTCCACTTTTGTGTGCATGTGCTATTATTGCTTTTTGTGTCACCAGTACCCAATCATTTTTCTGGGAAAGATGAATAATGTAGACTATTCAGAAACAATTTGGGGGCCTTTTAATGAAAGTTAGTGCATATGTTGAGCTAACAGATGATATTATACATAGATGTTGAAGAACACAGAAGAAGTATTATAAACTAAACTAGCTATTGTTCCAAATGTCCTGCACCAGGATATTAAACATTGAGTTATGAAATGCACTCCAGATAATTTACTCAAAATATATTTAAGCCTGCTCTAGCTACTATCATTAAACCCTGGTTTAATTCTTTCAAGATGCTATAATAATACTTCATAAAGACTTATTCTGAAATTCCCAAGAATCACACTCTTCCAAGGAATTTACTCTGTCATACAATATATTATTTGATAATTAACTGATGTGATCTCTCTGCTTAGTAAATGTCTCTATAAGTATGATTTAAATACATTTTAACATTTTATTGGTGTATTAGGGATAGTTTTGGCTGCTGCATTAATAATATTTTTCTAATCATTTGTATATGTATATACCACTGGAAGGAAAAGTATGTCCCTCCTACAGGCTTTCTGTAGTATTGCAAGAGTTATAATACTTGCTATCACTGTGAACACAATTATTTTACCCTAGATAGAAATTAAATGTGCAGCATTATAGGATGTGTCATGTGAAAATATCAGTGTAATATACAGACAGGATGTCTGTTGAATATTGATTTTTAATTAGGTACACAAATATTAAGAGACAGTTGGGCAATTAAGAGAACTGAAAATATCATGTATAGTGCTTGACAATGAAAGTTTTTCTTGGATGCAAGTAGAGTGAGTTAAGAAGAGAATTAATTTTAAGATGTTTTGAACCAGAAATTTTTTTCATAAGTCAGATTAGGATAAAAAAGTTTTTGGTTTTGAAGAAAAGTTGGCTCAATTTACTTAACATCAACAAAATGGTTCCTAAGCAAGACACAGATACTTTTCTTAAAGGAAAAGTCAAATAGGATTAATCATTGGTGAAATTTAAGAATCAATATCTCAATTAGGGTTATTTATGAAAATTACTTATTTAGAGATTGTGACTGAAGAGCTTACAAATTACTTGAACAAGTTGAAAGTAATTTTGGTAAAAGTAGTTTCGTGGGTTATTTCTGAAGAATCAACTTGAGAACAATAAATGTTAGATGAAAATATGTCGAGCAGAAGGGCACATAGAATTCAGGCAGGAGATGGAAATTGTTCTGGGAAAATTCTTCAGCTGTTATCTCATTAGGTTTCAATTCACAGAAGTTGATAGAAGCTTCCTTCTTTACAGAGTAGCTGAATGGATTTCTTTTTCACAAGTGGAGGAAAACAAAGACACTAGGGACTTCCAGTTAAAGGCATATGGAAGGGATATTGTTTGACATGTAAGATGGAATAATTCCATACAAGGTTTTTAGGTAACATAAATTTTAGCTTCTAGAATTTTTCTAAGAATCAAGACTTTACTTTTCTAATAAGCCAAACATGTTTGTCTTTTCATTGTGTTCATTTTTTTTTTCTAGGACTTTGCGGTTAGAGACAACAAAATAAATCAAGAAATAAAGCACACATTAAACATCCTAGTAAGGTATGCCCTACCACCTAGCTTCCCCCTGACATTTCCATTACCTGAAATATATAGTTTTTGAGTTTCTCAAAGATTAGGTGGTATATAAATAGCAATGCTTTAGAAGGGAAATTGGAAAATTGAAGAGAGTGAATATAAAATATTTGCTATTGACTTGATCTGTGAGACATTTTAAAACAGCAAATATTTCTGTGATGGTTAGCAGCTTTATGCAGATTGTACCAGTAAGGAAAGCAATTATTGAGAGCAGCTGAGGAGAAAGTCAGTAAATGGAACTTTAAAATTAGAAATGTAAATTTCTCACAAAATAGTAAATGCAGGAATGATCTTTCAGTGACCATGATCCATACAGACAAACATCCAAAGTGTTACATTAAACACCAACACTGGATTGGATGAACGTGGACACCACTGATTGACATGAAGGCTAAAGAATACCACCTTCAAAATTTCTGGAGAGTTGAGAAAAGTGCATTTTTTTTCATGCCTCCCTATTTCCATCAACCTTTCAGTTCTGATGTAAAGTGGGGGTAAATTTTTAAAATGGCTTATGAAATTGGCTAAGAATAGATTCATTTTGCACAAGTATTCTGGATGAAAAAATATTGAGGAATAATTTGATCAGGTATTTAATAAGTAAAATAACCAATTCCACTGACGATGTTAGACAATGCCTCCCCAAAAGGATCCTTTTGAACACACACACACAGACTTAATAATGGCTGATATAGACCTTGTTTTGTCTATTGATGTGTTAAATAAGTTTTCATAAGAGTACTAAAGGAACTCTTTATTTAAAGCAACAATTCACCAAATGTTTTTCTAAAGTGTGGAATTACTTTCCTATTCCTATATTTCATAAAATTTTTATAAGAATTTTTCTTACAAAAAGTACAACTATAGTATACCTCTAAGTGATCAAAGTTGAAGAGGAAACAACATGGTGACTTATATTTAACAGTGTGTACTAATCAGTGATGTGAAATTTAATCATAAGATATCTATCATTTTATGCCACTGCAAGCTAAATCTAAGAAGTTAACAACATCAGAAAATATCAATTAGCTGTAACCAAAAGATTTTCTTTTCTGTGAAATTCTCTATGCCATATTTCTCTTACTCTTCTGTTTCATTCCAGTATCTTTATATTCATTTTTTTATATAGAAAAAAATTGAATCTAAAGAAAAATATATATATATATACTCATATACTCCTCACATAGATTCACTATTAACATTTGGTGTATTTGCTTCTGTTTTCTCTCTGAATTATTTTTACTATTATTTTTATAAGGTACTGAAGGTTTATTAGGGGCTGTTCATGGGATGGAAACCTGCAGAAGGTAAGAAAAGGAAGGAGAATTGGGCAGAAAGAGAAGTTGGGCTGTGATAAAGTCTCAGTAATGAATGATAAAATCTCAGCCAACACCATGGAACTTCTGAAGCTGGGAGGACACTTCAGAAGTGGCAAAATGGCTCTCAGAATGTACATATCTACATCTCCTGCCCAGGTTCAAGTCTAATAACAGCAATGACAAATCTAGTAAGTAAAGTTCAATATTTTTTTGCATTATTTTTTCTAATCTCAGAACAAATCCAATTAAGGAGTAAAGTTTGTGTACTGTGTTCAAAAGTTACTTGGATTAATTGTTTCCTCTATGTGAATAACAAAGCCACATAACACACTATATTTGTTAACAACTATACAATTAGTTTCTTTTGCACTCAATTTTAGGATACGTTTCTCTCATGATTGGTTTTATGAACATGTAACATATTTTCCTGGTTCAAAAAATCAAAACTAAATGAAAGAGAAATCTTACTTCCATTCTTGTCCCTTACATTCCATTTCCATTTCATCTGCAAAAAATAAGTGTATATTTTTATTTCTCCTTTCTTAAACAAAAGTTAGCATACCATAAAAACTCTTTTGAACTATGCTTTATTCATTAATAACACATCTTGGGGATCTTTCCATAATGTATAGAGATATTCCTCATTCTTCTTTACTACTACAGGTTATTCTACTGTGTGACTGTGCCACAAATATTCAACCAGTCTCTTGTTAATGAACATTAGTTTATTTCTTATATTTTACTATTATGTATAATATCAAAATATTACCTAATTCCTCCTCAGAGCAGTTGTAGCATTTTATGCTCCTACCAGCAATGAGAGTGATGAGAGTGCTGTTTTCTCACCATTCCACATCCTTACTGATTGAGTGTATTATCAGTTTTAGCCAATCTGATATGTGAGAAATTATGTCTCAGTGCAGTTCCAATTTGCATTTCTTTTGAGTGGTGTTGAGTCTATTTTAATATATTTTTCTGTTCGTATCTTTGATTTTTTCAATGAAGGTTGTGTTTATTCCCTTGATTTTAAGATGTCTTGAAATATTAAAGATTAGTCTAATTATTAACATAAATTGCAAATATTCTCAAACATATTTTGACTTTATTATGTTTATGCAATATTTCATTTCTATGTGGTAGACTTAACCAATATATTTTTATTTTTTCTAGATTTTGAATCAAGTTAGAAAGGCTTTCCCCATATCCATACTCACACTCAGTTTTTGTTTTTTAAAAAAAATATTTATTTATTTATTTATTTTCATTGGTTGCACTGTCTTCATTGCTGCACGCCGGCTTTCTGTAGTTGTCAAGAGAAGGGGCTACTCTTCATTGTGGTGCATGGGCTTCTCATTGTGGTGGCTTCTCTTGTTGCAGAGCACAGGCTCTAGGTGCACAGGCTTCAGTAGTTGTGGTGCATGGGCTCAGTAGTTGTGGCTCTCGGGCTCTAGAGCACAGGCTCAGTAATTGTGACACACAGGCTTAGTTGCTCTGCAGCATGTGGGATATTCCCAGACCAGGGCTTGAATCCCTGTCCCCTGCATTGGCAGGCAGATTCTTAACCACTGCGCCACCAGGGAAGCCCCCCCAGGGAAGTTTTAAAGGGATTTTATTTCTAGTATTTGTATGCTTTCATTAACAAATTAACCGTTTAGATCCCTCATTCAGTTAGAATTTATTCCTGTATATGATTTGAATTATGAGAACAATTTGTGGTTATCCATTTGTTCCAACCTACTTATGGGAAAGTGATTTGAGACAACACCTTCATTATATATAAATTTCCAAATATATGTGGGTCAATTTGGGGGACTTCTGTTCCATTGATTTGTGTGTCTCTTCATGTACCAGTTCAACATGTTGAACTCGGGGAGAAAGAACAATTTCACAATGTTGAATCATTTTATCTAAGAACAGGGAGTGTTTTTCTTTTTATTCAAGTCTCATTTTGTCTTTCAGGAGTTTTAAAGTTTTCCTCCTGTGTTTCCACATATTTTAAGTTATTTATTAGTATATTATCTTTTATTGCTACTTTACATGGGGTTTCCCCCTTCACTGTATTTTCTAACTGGTTTTATTTGAATAGGTGAAGGTTATTGATTTTCATAGTTCATATCTTTATTCTTTATTTAATCATTTATTGTTATTAGAGTTATCATTGATTCCCCTGGGTATTACAAAGTATACTATTGCATCATCCACAAATAGATATGATTGCACTTCTTCTTTAGCTATTCTTATGTCTTTATTTGTTTTTTTCCTTGTTTCTTTTCATTGGTTACATCTCCAGTGCATGTTTAAACATGGTGAATAGAGTCAAGATAGAGTGTTTATTTTGGTCATGTTTCTCTTAATATTGTGGGAATGAAAATCCCTCTAATGTTTGTATATAATAATATGAATTATAGACTTTTTCCAGTAAAGAATAGGTATTTCATTTTGCCAGAGCTTTTTAAGTATCCACAATATGACTTTCCTCATTACATATATTAAGATGTTGGATTATAATTATTGGGTTTTTAGTATTGAACCATCACAACATTTCTGGAATAAGTCTCATTTGGTCATGGTGAATTATTTTTCATGTCATATTGGAATATATTGTCTAATGTTTTATTTAGGATATTCATAATTGAAATATAAAGTAAGAATGTAAAGTGAAAACTTTACAAAAGTTATTTTTTTCTTTGCTCTTGAAAAATTTGTGTTAGGATTAACTCTTCTTTGAAAGTTTGGTAGAAGTCCTCTGTGAAATCTTGAATATTTATTTATTTATTTTGCTCTAAAGTATCCTTTGATAACTTCTATTTCTTAAATGAAAATTATTCTGCTTCAAAATTTACTTCATTTTACCTGATTTTTGAGATAAGTCTCAACATTTTCTTTATTAATGTGATAAGGCACAGAGATTGAAAGTATGCACTCTGGTACTGCATTTGGCCTATGTTAAAATTCCAATTTCAACCATTACTATGTTGCCTTGAGTAATTTATTTTACTCTTTAAGCCTCATTTTCTTTTTCAGTGTATTACCTATCACATAAGTTTGTTGTGAGGAGGAAATTAGCCAATATGTATACACCTAGCACAAAATAAGTGCTCAGTGATTATTAGCTATTGTTATTATTCTTCTCATTCATTTATTTTTTCATATATTTATCAATCATGTCAAAACAACATTGAGAAACTAAAAATGCCAGATGTTCTGTTTCATGCTTAGACTACAAATATGGATAATATAGATTTTATCACAAAGATAAGATCACATCCTAAAGAGGAAGACAGTTAAATAAGGTGATCAGGAGAAGTATCGTAAAGGGAACTGAAAGAGAAATAAAATTTAATGGGCATTTCAGGTGGAGAAAATAATGTATTCAAAGGCACAGAAGTACAAAACAACATTTCAGGAGATCACAAGATCTGCACACGACCTTCATTTAAGAAGCCAATGGATAGAGGAAACCAAGATGGCAGAGGAGTAGGAAGATGTGGAGTTCATCTTCCTCCACAAATGCATCTAGAATATACTTACAGATGGAACAGTTCTCACAGAGCAATGGTTGAACACTAGCAGAAGGCCTCAGACACCGTGCATGACCAGGTAGGATGAAAGAAAGCAGAAGGGAAAAAGAAGAGAAGAGGTAGGATAGGACCCACACCCCTGGTGGGGGGAGGGGGGAGGTGAAGAAGTGGAGAGATTTCTGCATCCAGGGATAACCTCTCACTGATAGGGAGATCAGTTGGGACAGAAGGAGAGCATCTAGGGCTGTGGGAGGATAGTGAAATGTCAGTCTGTGGCAGGCAGGGCAGAGTGAGACCTACACAGATGGTCCATGTCACAGCCCTGTGGCCCCAGTGTGGGACATGTATCTGCCAGTGTGCATGGGAGCTGGGTTCTGGAACTTGGGGATTGGAGAACAAATGCAGGGAAAATACTGCTGCTGGTTTCAGGGAGATAGCCTGAGGGAACAGGAGTGAGGGAATCTGCAATTAGGAATTCTTGTGGAGGAAACTGGGACTGCCATAGAAACAAGGTGCCGTTACTGAGTAACATGCATGAGGTAGAGCTGCAATTGCAGCCTCTCTTCCCACATGCCAGCTGTTGCCCTCCCAGGTGCTAGGAAAGTCTCACACAGGGGCTGATCCTCTCACTACTGCCCCTGGGTGCTAAAAAAAGGCCCTGCCAGGGCTGGCCATCTCATGCCAGTGGCCAGGAGCTAGGAAAAGCTGCCACCAGGGCGAGATCTCTCATGCTCATGGCCACCAGCTTCCCTGCATGCCTCATCACTGACAGGGCTGGATCTTTTGTGGCTGCTGACTCCCCTGTACACCTGTCACCACAAGGGCTCCCAAACCCTGGCAGCCATGCCAACTTTGCACCCTGTCCTCACTGGGGCAGAGCAGAGTGCTCCAGGACAACCTCAGGAGCAGATCCCTGAGCCGAGCCTCAGGGGCTGTGCAACAAAGGAAGAAAAGTTGAAATCTCTCCTCTCAGCTGTGCAAATGACAAATTGACACCTCCATGACCGGCTTGGATAAAAACTCAGTGCCTAAAAAATATCTGAATAGATAAACACTACCTTAGCCAAGACAAACCTAGCTTTAGCAACCATAGACTTTGTGGGCCCATACACATGAGGGGTGGGCCAGGCTAAAATCTGAGCTGACCCCATAATACCCACAACAGGTTCAGATCTATGATTACTACAATCCTGGGACCTGACTTCAGTGGATCTACTTTGGTGGCCTGGTGAAAGCAATGTCTGAGAGACACCAGAGCCAATTGCTGGCATACCCACAATTAAGGTGGGACTGAGCATAGTGCCAACCTCAGTGAAATCTGAGAGCTCACACAATGGGTGAAAGGTAACACAATAGAGCATACCCACAGGTGAACAGCTCCAGAGGAGGAATACTCAGTAGCTTCCCTCCCAGTGGAAGTGTTCCAGTCCTACCTGCCTCACACTGTATATCAGAAACACAGCTAAGAAGCAGATCTATGGGCCACTACTTCAAGAACTAGGGAGAAGACCCTGCACCTGACAGGGCAATGACAACCACAGAGCAATGGGGAGATGCTGCTCAATATCCAGAGCAGGCTCTGGTTACCACAACACTAGTCAAATCCCCATCACAGGTATGGATTTAGTAGCTATGGGCTCTGTGGGCACATACACATGGGGTTATGGCCAGACCAGAGTTCAAGCTGCCTACATAGCTCCCACAGAGGGTCCAGGTGCATGATTACTAACCTCAGTGGACCTGCACTGGTGGCTGCTTGATAACAATGCCTGAGAGTCACTAGGGCCAATTGCCAGTATACCCACAGTTAAGGCAGGACTGAGAAAACTTCCAACAACAGTATACTTTGTGAGCCCACACAACAGGTGAAAGGGGACACAAAAGAGTACAATCACAGGTGAACAGCTCCAGTGGAGGAAAACTCAGTGGCTGCTCCACCAGTATGAGTGCTCCAATCCTGCCTACCTCACACCACAGGTCTGAATCACAGCTAAGAAACAGATCAGGGGGCCTCTACTCCAACAACCAGGAAGCAGCCCCACCCATGACAAAGCAGAAACAACCACAGAGCAAAGGGGAGGCCCCCCTCAATATCTACAGCAGGCTCTGATCAACACAACACCAATCAAACTACCTATCAAGGGGGTAACATCTCAAGCCTCTGGACCAACCTCACCCAGCTTCACCCAACAAGGGGCAGAAACCAGAAGCAATCTGCAGAAAGGAGGCCATGAATACAACAAAATGACAAAATGGGATGACAAAGAAATATGTTTTATATGAAGGAGCAAGATAAAAACCTATAAGAACAACTAAATGAAGAGGTTATAAGCAATCTATCTGAAAAAGACTTCAGAGTAATGATAGTAAAGATGATTCAAGAGCTCAGAAACAGAGAGAGGCACTGATTGAGGAGATACAAGAGTTTAGCAAAGTCCTAGAAGAACTGAAGAACAAACAGAGGTGAACCAGAAAATAACTGAAATAAAAAAAATACACTAGAAGTAATCAGTAGCAGAATAACTGAGGCAGAAGAAAGGATAAGTGACCTGGAAGACAGAATGGTGGAAAATTCTGCTGTGGAACAGAATAAAGAAAAAAGAATGAAATGAAATAACAGTCTCAGAGACCTCTTGTATAACATTGAACATGCCAACATTTAAATTATAGTGGCTGCAGAAGAAGAAGAGAAAGGGAAAGGGGCTGTAAAAATATTTGAAGAGACCATAGTCAAAAAATTCCCTAAAATGAGAAAGGAAATAGTCACCCAAATGTGAAAGCACAAAGAGTCCCATACAGGATAAACCCAAGGAGGAACACATAAAGACACATATTAATCAAGCTAACAAAACTTAAAAATAAAGAAAAAATATTAAATGCAATAAAGGAAAGGCAACAAAAAACATACAAGGGAAACCATAGAATTTTATTAGCTGACTTTTCAGCAGAAACTCTTCAGGCCAGAAGGGAGTGGCAGAATATATTTCAAGGGACGAAAGGGAAAAACCTACAACCAAGAATACTCTACACAGCAAGGCTCTCATTCAGATACAATGGAGAAATAAGGAGACTTACAGACAAGCAAAAGCTAAGAGAATTCAACACCACCAAACCAGATTTACACAATTGCTAAAGGAACTAAAACACAAGAGAGGAGAACAGAAGAGGAAGGGATGGGGAAAAAAGGACATTGAAAACAAACCCAAAACAATTAAGAAAATGTCAATAGGAACATATGTATATAGATGATAGATAGATAGATAGATAGATAGATAGATGATAGATAGATAGATAGATAGATAGATAGATAGATAGATAGATAATTACCTTAAATGTAAGTGGATTAAATGCTCCCACCAAAAGACACAGACTGGCTAAATGGATATGAAAAGAAGACACATATGTATGCTGTCTGAAGGAGACCCACTTCAGACCTAGAGACACATAGAGACTGAAAGTGAGGAAATGGAAAAAAAAAATATTCCATGCAAATGGAAATCAAAAGAAAGCTGGAGTAGCAGTAATTATATCAGAGAAAATAGACTTTAAAATAAAGACTATTACAAGAGACAAGGAAGGACACTACCTACTGATCAAGGGACCAATCCAAGAATAAGATATAACAATTGTTAATATTTATGCACTCAACTTAGGAGCACCTCATTATATAAGGAATACTAACAGCCATCAAAGGGGAAACCAGTAGTAACACAATAATAGTAGGGGAATCTAATATCACATTTTCATCAATGGACAGGTCATCCAGAGAGAAAATTAATAAAGAAACACAAGCCTTAAATGAAACATTAGACCAGATAGACTTAATTGATATTTATAAGACATTCTGTAAGAAAGCAGCTGTATACACTTTCTTCTCAAGTGCACATGGAACATTCTCTAGGATAGATCACATCTTTGGTCATAAATCAAGCCTCCATAAATTTAAGAAAATTGAAATCATATCAAATGTCTTTTCCAACCACAATGCTATGAGATTAGAAATCAAATACAGGAAAAAAATGTAAAAAAACACAAACACATGGAAGCTAAACAATATGCTACTAAATAACCAATGGATCACTGAAGAAATCAAAGAGAAATTTAAAAAATACCTAGAAACAAATGATAGCAAAATAATGACTAAAAACCTATGGATGCAGCAAAAGCAGTTCTAAGAGGGAGGTTTATAGCAATACAATCTTACCTCAAGAAACAAGAAAAATCTCAAATAAACAACCTAACCTTACATCTAAAGCAACTAGAGAAAGAAGAACAAAGTAAAAATCCAAAGTTAGTAGAAGGAAAGAAATCATAAAGATCAGAGCAGAAGTAAATAAAATAGAAATGAAGAAAACAAGAGGAAGATCAATGAAACTAGAAGCCGATTCTTTGAGAAGATAAACAAAATTGATAAACCTTTAGCCAGACTCATCAAGATAAAAAGGGAGAGGATGCAAATCAATAAAATTATAAATGAAAAAGAAGTAACAACTGACACTGCAGAAATAGAAAGGGTCATAAGAGACTACAACAAGCAACAATATGCCAATAAAATGGATAACCTGGAACAAATGGACAAATTCTTGTAAAGGTAAAACCTTCTATGATTGAAACAGGAAGAAAGAAAATATGAAGAGGCCAATCACAAATACTGAAATTGAAATTGTGATTTAAAAACCTCCAACAAAAAAAAGTCTAGGACCAGGTGGCTTCATAGGTGAATTTTATCAAGCATGTAGAAAAGAGCTAACACCTGTCCTTCTTAAACTCACCCAAAAAATTGCAGAGGAAGGAACACTCCCAAGTTCATTCTATGAGGCTACTATCAGCCTGATACCAAAAATCAGACAAAGATATCACACACACAAAAAAAAGAAAATCACAGGCCAATATCATTGATGAAGCTAGGCACAAAATTCCTCACCAAAATACTAGCAAACAGAATCTAACAACACATTAAAAGTATCATACAGCGTGATCAAGTAGGATTTATCCCAGGAATGCAAAGATTTTTGAGTATACACAAATCAATCAATGTGACACACATTAACAAATTGAAGAAAAAAAGCCACAGGATCATCTCACTAGATGCAGAAAAGCTTTTGATAAAATTCAACACCCATTTATGACAAAAACTCTTCAGAAAATGGGCATAGAGTGAACCTACCTCAATGTAATAAAGGCCATATAAAACAAACCACAGCAAACATCATTCTCAGTGGTGAAAAACTGAAAGCATTTCATTTAAGGTCAGAAACAAGACAAAGATGTTCACTCTCGCCACTATTATTCAACATAGTTTTGGAAGTCCTAACCATGGCAACCAGAGAAGAAAAAGAAATAAAACAATCCAAACTGAAAAAGAAGAATTAAAACTGTGAGTGTTTGCAGATGACACGATTCTATACACAGAAATTCCTAAAGAGGCCACCAGAAAACTACTAGAGCTTATCAATGAATTTGGAAAAGTTGCATGATACAAAGTTAACACACAGAAATCTCTTGCATTCCTATACACAAACAACAAAATATCAGAAAGAGAGATTAAAGAAATAATCCCAATTTCCATCCAACAAAAATAAAAAACCTCAGAATAAACCTACTGAAGAAGACAAAAGACCTGTGCACAGAAAACTACAGGGCACTGATGAAAGAAATCAAAGATGACACAAAGAAGGAGAGATATAGCATATTCTTGGATTGGAAGAATCAATATTGTCAAAATGACTATACTACCCAAAGCAATCTATAGATTCAATAAAATCCCTATCAAATTACCAATGGCATTTTTCACAGAATTAGAAGAAATTTTATAATTTGTATAGAAACACAAAAGACCCTGAATAGCCAAAGCAATCTTGAGAAAGAAAAACAGTTCTGGTGGAATCAGGCGTCCTGACTTCAGACTATACTACAAAGCTACAGTGATCAAGACAGTATGGTACTGGCACAAAAACAGATATATAGGTCAATGGAACAGGATAGAAAGCCCAGAGATAAATCCATGCACCTACAAGTCACCTAATCTTTGACAAAGGAGGCAAGGATATACAATGGACAAAAAACAGTGTCTTCAATAAATGGTGCTGGGAAAACTGCAGAGCTACATGGAAAAGAATGAAATTAGAACCCTCCCTAACACCATACACAAAAATAAACTCAAAATGGATTAAAGACCTACATGTAAGGCCGGACACTATAAAACTCTTTGAGAAAACATAGGCAGAACATTCTGACATCAATTGCAGCAAGATCTTTTTTCACCCACCTCCTAGAGTCATGAAAATAAAAACCTAATTAAACTTAAAAGCTTTTGCACAGCAAAGGAACAAAATAAAACAACAACCTCAGGATGGAAGAAAATATTTGCATGTGAAGAAAAATGGAAGAGATTAATCTCCAAAATATACAAACAGCTCATGCAGTTCAATTAACCCAATCAAACAACACAATCAAAAAATGGTCAGAAGACCTAAATCGACATTTCTCCAAAGACACACAGTTGGACAGCAAAGACATGAAAGGATGCTCAACACCACTAATTATTAGAGAATGGCAAATCAAAACTACAATGAGGTATCATCTCACACCAGTCAGAATGGCCATCATCACAAAATCTACAAACAATAAATGCTGGAGAGGATGTGAAGAAAAGGGAACACTCCTATACTGTTGGTTGGAATGTAATTTGTTACAGCCACTATGGAGAACAGTATTGGTGGTTCCTCAAAAAAATTAAAAATAGAACTACCATATGACCCAACAATCCCACTGCTTGGCATATACCAGAGAAAACCATAATTATAAATACACATGAAACCCAATATTCACTGCAGCACTATTTACAATCACCAAGACATGGAAGCAACCTAAATGTCCATCAACAGACAAAGGGATAAAGATGTGGTACATACATACAACGTAATATTACTCAGGCTTAAAAAGGAATGAAATAGTGCCATATGCAGAGATGTGGATAGACTTAGGGACTGTCATACAAAGTGAAGTAAGTCAGAAAGAGAAAAACAAATATCATATAATATTGATTATATTTATGTGGAATGTAGAATAATGGTACAGATGAACTTATTTGCAAAGCAGAAGTAGAAATACATATTTAGAGAACAAACTTATGGATACCAAGAGGGAAAGTGTGGGTGGGATGAATTGGGAGACTGAGATTGAGACATATATATACTACTATGTATAAAATAGATAACTAATGAGAATCTACTGTATAGCACAGGGAACTCTACTCAATGCTCTGTGGTGACCTAAATGGGAAGGAAATCTAAAAAAAGGGAAGGATATATGTATACCTATAGCAGATTCACTTCTCTGTACACCAGAAACTAATACAACATTGTAATGCATGTTAGAATGGAGAGCAGAAATAATTATATAGGTATATCCCAAAAGTCTTAGTGCAGATTTATGCTTTAATAAATGCTACAAACTAACAAACATTTTTGACAGTTTATATCTCCTGTACTAAGTTATATTGGGAAATTTTTAATAATATATCCTTAATTTTAGTTTTTGTTTTAGTTCCAGGAGCAAATGTCAACAATACAGATTAGCTACTAGAGGCATTCTTGAAAGAGAGGGATAAAATTGAATAGAAAAGGGGAATAAGTTCTATCATTACCAGAAAAAGGGAATGCAAAAGAAAGATGAGATTTGCAGAAGATGACTTATTTTCCAGTCATAGTGAATTTAAAGTGTAAAGATCTTTAGAGCCATCAAGTCAGGCTTCAGCAGGGATTTAGGTCTGGAACTCAGAGAAGATATCCATGCTGGGCATAAAACTCAGAAACAATCAGCTTATTATTGGTGCTAACTGAAACACAAGACTGGACAACACTACCCAGGGTAAGTAATAGACAAGAATAGAAGACTCAGGAAAGTGTTTTGGAAAACATCAGAGGCAACAAGGAAGAAAGAGTATACAAGGAAGAGGATAAATATAACTAGTTTAAGGCATAAAACATATAAATAGCATGAGTGTTGTTATAAAAGTCAAGGGAGCAATGGAATGTCAAGAGACAAAGCAATGGTGGAGGGTGCCGGATGCCTCAGAGAGGTCAGTAAGTGAGAGCTTCAGAAGCTCCAAGTTACAGACCAGGTAGCTGCTGCTGACTATCAGAGAAAGCAGTTTCAATGCAATGCTAAGAGCACAGCCAGGTTCTCATAGTTGATTAATAAAGGAAAGATGGTAAGCAAGAGAAGGTACAACATATGAATAAGTAACTGCTGCAAAACAGAGGAAGGAGACAGAATGAAATCTTGGGAGGGATGTGGCTAGTTTTCAAAGATAGGAAAGACCTGAGTCTATATTATAAGCTGAGATTCCACCGGTAGGGAGGAACAAGAAAGAATGAGAATAGTTGTAGAGGAAGCATTGAATAAAACCCAGGGCAGGGTAGAATCTGTTTTATTTTGAAACTAGCATAATGAAATCAAGTGGGTGTGTGAGTACAGATTTATTTGAGGATTAGGTTCTGGGAAATACAGTGAGTTTGTGCCTGACAGTCTTTGTTTTTTGTTTTTTGTAGTAAAATGGACTAGAGTCATATACTGAGAGGGAAAGGATTAAAGCCTTAAAAGTCACTAGTGTTGAAAAAAATTATGCTTTACCTCTCTCACTCCACTGTGTTTAATTGTGGGGGGGGAAATTCAATTTTGTAAAATAAATTTGTCTTGAAATGATATATACCTTATAATGTTTGATGAGACTGAAGTATATCTTTCTGCACATTTTCTGACTTTTCTTTATTGGTGCTGCAGCTCTGCTGGTGTGCTAAGCATATGCTCAGCCTGCCTATTGAGTCATCCAGCAATAAAAGTTTTGAGCAAAGCCATGACTGTCCAGAACAGTTGCATTCAAGAATGGAAAATTCATCCGGGGAAAGAACAGGTAAAGGCAGTGCAGAAGGTCTCAATAAAGTTTGCAACCTAAACCTTTTTGTGACTACAAACCTCATGGTTCTGTGACTTTCCTCCAATTGTGGTTGGAAGCTGTTACACGTGTATCATCACAGGATAGGTTGGTTGGGGAGAACAGAGACATTGGCTCAGGCCTCTCATTGAGGGATCATCCCATGCTTGCCCAATTTGAGTTCATGCAAGCTATCAAGATCTTAGGGAGATTCTCAGAGGGGATGAAAATATGGTTATGCTAAATAATAGGTTTAATTAAGTTGTGCAAAATTTTACCTTGTTTTAAACACTTTACAAGTAATAACTCCTTCAGTATATGGAACAACCCTATGAGAAAGACAATTTTATTAGCCTCATTTCAATAAAAGGAAACACAGAAATGAAAATCTTAAGTAATTTGCCCAAGGCCAAAACTGTTAAATGGCAGAGCCAGGATTTAAATCCAGAAATTCTTCTTTTCCTTGTTAAGGTGAAAAAGGAATGAGAAAATGTGAACTAGCATGGGATGGTTAAAGATAAAAGCCTTGTTCAACAGAGAAATACATGTGCATGAGATAGGGAGAAGGAACCTTCCAGAAGAGCAAGAACATAGCTTTGATGTTGCCTTTGAAATGAACAAGTTATTTACCACACAGGTAGAAGTAAGATTCAGAGGTCTAGTAATGTTTATTTCTCCCCATAAAAAAAGTCAATAAAACCACGAGTGTTTAATAACTTTCAGTTAATGTCCTATGACAATTACCTGGTATTCAATACCCCTGAACAATTGCAATTACTTGCTGTGGAACAGATTGCCTATTTGGGTTAGGTATATGCCTCATACATAGGCAGAATGCTCAACTGCTCCAAATGGCAATTGCATATTATTATTTTCCTGCAAAAATTCCATTGCTTTGCCCACTCAGGTCTTGATTATTATTTTGCTTGTGTTTAGCTAATTGGAAAGAGGAGAGAGGGCCAGCTTGGGGAAAGAGAGTAAAATAAAAAATTGAAACATATATTTCTCTTTTTAAACTGAATTATAGTTGATTTACAATGTTGCAGTGTCAGGTGTACAGAAAATTGATTCAGTTATTCATACATATATATCTTTTTTTTTTCAGATTATTTTCCCTTACAGATTATTGTAAAATATAGAGTATAGTTCCATGTGTTATACAGTAGGACCTGGTTGGTTACCTATTTTATATATAGTGGTGTGTATATGTTAATCCCAAACTCCTAATTTATTCCCCCCACCCTTTCAGCTTTGGTAATCATAAGTTTGTTTTCTCTGTGGGTCTATGTCTGTTTTGTATATGTTTATTTATATCATTTTGTAGATTCCACATATAAGTGATATCACATGATATTTCTCTTTGTCTGGCTTACTTCACTTACTATAATAATATCTAGGTGCATCCATGTTGCTGCAAATGGCATTATTTCATTCTTTTTTATGGCTGAGTAATATTTCATTGTATAAATTTACCACATCTTCTTAATCTGTTCATTTGTTGATGGATATTGGATTGCTTCCATGTCTTGGCTATTGTAAATAGTGCTGCAATGAACATTGAGGTGCACGTTTCTTTTGATTTATGGTTTATCCTGAATTTATGCCCAGGAGTGGGATTGCAGGATCATATGGTAGCTCTATTTTTAGTTTGTATAGGAATCCTCATGCTATTCTCCATACTGGCTGTATCAATTTACATTCCCACCAACAGTGTAGGAGGGTTCCTTTTTTTCTACACCCTCTCCAGCCTTTATTGCTTGTAGACTTTTTGATGATGGCCATTCTGACTACTGTGAAGTGATACCTCATTGTAGTTTTAATTTGCATTTCTCTAATAATTAATGATGTTGAGCACCTTTTCATGTGCCTTTTGGCCATCTGTATCCCTTCTTTGAAGAAATGTCAAATTTGATTTTCTGCCCATTTTTTCGTTGAGTTTTTTATTTTTCTGATATTGAGCTGTATGAGCTGGTTGTATATTTTGGAGATTAATTCCTTGTCAATAGCATTGTTTGTGAATATTTTCTCCCATTCTGAGGTTGTCTTTTTGTTGTGTTTATGGTTTCCCTTGCTGTGTAAAAGCTTTTAATTTTCATTATTTCCCATTTGTTTACTTTTGCTTTTATTACCCTTACTTTAGGAGATGAATCCAAATTGGATATTACTGTGATTTATGTCAAAGAGTGTTCTGTCCATATTTTCCTCTAGCAGTTTTATAATATCTGATCTTACATTTAGGTCTTTAATCCATTTTGAGTTTATTTTTGTGTATGATGTTAGAGAATTTCATTCTTTTACATGTAGCTGTCCAGTTTCCCCAGCATCACTTATTGAAGACATGGACTTTTCTCCATTGTATATTCTTCTCTCCTTTGTCATAGATTAATTGACTATAGGTGCATCAGTATATTTCTGGGCTTTCTATCTTGTTCCATTGATCTATATTTCTGGGTTTTTTCATCATTACCATGCTGTTTTGATTACTGTATCTTTGGAATATAGTCTGGAATCAAGGAGACTGATTCCTCCAGCCTTGTTTTACTTTCTCAAAATTGCTTTGGCTATCCAGTGTCTTTTGTGTTTCCACACAAATTGTAAAATTTTTTATTCTAGTTCTGTGAAAATTGCCATTGGTAAAATGATAGGAATTGCATTGAATCTGTACATTGCCTTGGGTAGTATATTCATTTTTGACAATATTGCTTGTTCCAACCTAAGAACATGATATATCTTTCCATCTATTTGTGTCATTTTTTATTTCTTTCATCAGCATCTTATAGTTTTCAAAGTACAGGTTTTTTGCCTCTGCAGGTAGGTTTATTCCTATACATTTTATTCTTTTTGATCCAATGGTAAATGGGATTGTTTTTTAATTTCTCTTTCTGATCTTTTGTTATTAGTGTATAGAAATACAGCAGTTTCTGTGTATTAATTTTGTATCCTATGGGTCTACTAAATTCATTGATGAGCTCTAGTAGTTTTCTGGTAACATCTTTAGCATTTTCTATGTACAGTATCATGTTATCTGCAAACAGTGATAGTTTTAATTCTTCCTTTCAAATTTGGATCCTATTTATTTATTTATTTATTTATTTATTTATTTATTCATTCATTCATTCATTCTTTTCTGATTGCTGTGGCTAGGACTTCCAAAACTTGAATAAAAGTAGCAAGAGTGGACATTCTTGTTTTGTTCCTGATCTTAGAGAAAATGCTTTTAGCTTTTCACCATTGAGTATAATGTATGATGTTACCAGAGGGTTTGCCATATATGGCCTTTATTATGTTGAGGTAGGTTCCCTCTATGTTCACTTTCTAAAGAGTTTTTGTCATAAATGGTTGTTGGATTTTTCTGCATCTATTGAGATAATCATATAGTTTTTATTGTTCAATTTGTTAGTTTGGTGTATCACAGTGACTGATTTGTGGATATTGTAAACTTGCATTACTGGGATAAATCCCACTTCATCATGGTGTATTATCCTTTTAATGTATTGTTGGTTTCTTTTTGCTAGTATTTTCTTAAGGATTTTTGGGTCCATGTTCATCAGTGATATTGGCCTGTAGTTTTCTTTTTTTGTGACACCTTTGTCTGGTTTGGGTATCAGGGTGATGGAGGCGTCACAGAATGAGTTTGGAACTGTTTCTTCCTCTGCAATTTTTTGGAATAGATTCAGAAGGGTCATTGTTAACTCTTCTCCAAATGTTTGGTAGAATTCACCTGTGAAGCCATGTGGTCCTGGACTTTTGTTTGTTGGGAGTTTTCTAATCATAGATTCAATTTCATTACTTGCATTTTGTCTGTTCATATTTTCTATTTCTTCCTGGTTCAGTCTTAGGAGATTGTAGCTTCCTAAGAATTTTCCCATTTCTTTGAGGTTGTCTATTTTATTGGTGTATAGTTGCTTATAGTAGCTTCTCATGGTCCTTTGTACTTCTGTGGTGTCAATGGTAACTTCTCCTTTTTCATTTCCAGTTTTATTGATTTGGGCCCTCTCCCCCCTTTTTTTTCCTTTATAAGTCTGGCTAAATGTTTACCAATTTTGTTTATCTTTTCAAAGAACCAGATCTTAGTTCCATTGATCTTTTCTACTGTTTTGTTTGTCTCTATTTTATGTACTTCTGCTGCTGGTCTTCTTGATTTCTTTCCTTCTACTAACTTTGGGTTTTGTTTGTTCTTCTTTATCTAGTTGATTCAAGTATAAGAGTTTTGAAATTTTTTGTTTGTTTGTTTCCTGTGATAAGATTTTATTGCTGTAAACTACTCTCTTAGAACTGCTTCTGCTGCATCCCATAGGTTTTTGATCATCCTGTTTTCATTTTTTCTTTGTATCTAGGTATTTTCTGATTTCCTCTTTGATTTCTTCAGTAATCCATTGGTTGTTTAGTACTATATTTTTTTAGCCTTCATTTGTTTGTATTTTTTGCATTTTTTTCTTGTAATTGATTTCTAGTCTCATAGTGTCATGGTCAGAAAAGATGCTTGATATAATTTCAATTTTCTTAAATTCACTGAGGCTTGCTTTGTGGCCCAGTCTGTGATCTATCCTGGAGAATGTTCCATGTGCACTTGAGAAGAATGTGTGTTTGGCTGCTTTCAGATGGAATGCGCTATAAGTATCAATTAACTTCACCTGGTCTAATGTTTAATTTAAGGGCAAGTGACAAGCTGGTTCCAGGATAGGTTCTGAAATGCATTTGCAGACTCAGTTCCTCAACTTGCTGGATCATAATTTTCTTGCTTCTGGTGTCTGACCTTTGATGAATGAGGCTGGTCTAAAGGCTTGTGCAGGCTTCCTGGTGGGAGGAATCAATGTTTGCTCACTGGTAAATGGAGCCATGTCTTGTCCCTTCGATGGGCAGGCCTGTGTCAAGGGGTGTGTTTAGATGTTGATGAGGGCTCAAGAATTCTTTAGGCAGCCTGTCTGCTGATTGGTGGGGCTATATTCTAACCCTGTTGGTTGTTTGGCCTGAGGCATCCCAGAACTGGAGCATATAGGCTGTTGGATGGAGCCAGGTATTAGTGCCAAAATGGTGGCTTCTGGGAGAGCTCACACTGATGAATATTTCCCTGATAGCTTCACCACCAGTGTCCTTGTCCTCACAGTGAACTACCTCTGTCTCCCATCTCTCCAGGAGACCCTACAAGACCAGCAGGTAGGTCTGGCCCAGGCTCCTGTGAGGTCACTGCTTTTGCCCTGGCTCCTGGTGCACACAAGACCTTGTATGCACCCTCCAAGAATAGAGTCTCTGTTGCCCCCAGTTCTATGGAGCTCTTGCATTCAAGCCCAACTGACCTCCAAAGCCAAATGCTCTGGGGACTCCTTCTCACAATGTCAGACACCCAGACTAGGGAGTCTGATGTGGGTCTGAGAACTCTCACACCTGTGGGAGAACTTCCATGATACAATCATTCTCCAGCTTTTAGATCACCCACCTGGGTGTATGAGGTTTGATTATATCACAAGTTGCCCCCTCTTACCATCTTGTTGGATTTCTTCTTTATGTCTTTGGATATAGAATATCTTTTGGGGTAGGTTCCAGTGTTTTGGTTTTTGTTTGTTTATTTGTTGTTTGTCAATGATTGTTTAGCATATATGTGTGATTTCAGTGTGCTTGTGAGAGTAGGTGAGCTCAAGGTCCTTCTACTCTGCTATCTTATCCCTCAGAGAGTCTGGTAGCAAGAATTCTTAAAAATTGATTTTTCTTCCTTACTTCATATTTTTGCAGTATGAATTCTTGTCACATGAAGAGATGCTTCTTCTTTTTCAGAAGTAACTGAAATTCTCAAACCTATTCCCACTCACTCACTCTTCCCCTCAAAAGAAATTGTTCTCTTATCAAATCATGCAGTGGGGAGAAGAATCACTGCCCACACCTGAAACTCACATATATTTGTTATTACAGAAAAATAATTAAGGTCCCAGGAGCTCAGCAGTGGGAATGGCTCTCTATCTCTCCTTTTTGCCTCCCCAACAATCACCATCTCCATTTTGATTACACTAGATATCCTGACTACTTGCACTCATGCACTCTGTCATGCCTTTTTACACACCTTGTGAAATACCACATTAATAGCAAGATTTTGCCTTGCTATTTTCTCTGTGTAGAATTTCATTCTCCCCTCACATCTTCTAGAAGTTTACATTGGATTTCATTTTAGTTCCAAAATAAAATCCTACCTCTTTATGGAAGTTTATTAATCATCTCCAGTCAGAATAGACTATCTGCTCCTATGAACCCCACTAATATTTCATCATACCATTTGTGCAGCATTTAACAAATTCTTTTTATGTTAATTTGTATAGGTTGAACAACTGTTTTTGAAGTTGAGAGTGGTAGTTATGGTTTTTGCTTGTCCAATATGCTGGAACTGACTGTCAGTCATGGTGTCGTGACCCTCTCTACCTCTCCCCACTCACATGCTTGCCACCACCAACTTCACAAAGAGGATGAGCATGTGACTCAGGCTCACTGGAAACTTCCCTGAAATCAATTTGTTAACTTTTCAAGAGAGGAGAAATTCCTGAAAACACACAAACATGGAGCTGTTGGCAACAATCAAAGTGCCATAAACCAAGAGAAAGAAAAGGGAGACTGAGTCCTGACAACACTAAGCTTTTGAAGTGAGGCTTGCCTGGATCAATTATCTTGTGTTTCCCAGTCCCTGAATCATATATTTCCTTTTTCTTTCTTTTTTTCTTAAGACCTTTTGAGTTGAAGATTGAAGGTTTTTAGTTTTATCAGGAATCATGGTTTATAAACTCCTACAGATTTATAAGTATCTTAAGTTCAAGATTGATGTCTGACTCATTTCTTTATTTTTCTTCCATCCAGAGTTTGATATAGGCAGTAATGAAAGAAAGAATGAAATAATAAATGAATGGTGCCTTAGACTCTTGCCTTTGATTCTCCCAGTCGCGGGCATTGGGAAAATCAGAGCTCTCTGTTTCTACTCCAGCTGAGTTTATATTTGTGATTCCTCAGTTTAGTATTTGTCCTACTATGAATCCAGTCCATCTGATTGATATTCTCCCTTCTGACATGTTTTCCACACTAATAGTTTATCAGTGAAATGTGAAGAAATATGAAACAACAGTTCAGCTGGTTGTTTTCAAGGCTCACATGTAAGAAAGAGAGATGGCAGGTATTCCAAATGGGTAGATGAATGTAAGTCACAGATGCTCAGATGCATGATGGCACACACCATATACATATTTGAAGACCTCATATATATTATACTTGTCTCACTTAGTTTTGCCTAGTTTCTTTTGATTCTCTAAATGTTTATAATTTTCTACATCTTGAGTATTTATTACAGTTTTATGAAATATATTTCACATAAAATTCACCCATTTAAAGTGTACTGTTCAGTGCTTTTTAATATATTTTGCATTATGGAGCCATCACGAGTATCTAATTTTAGAACATGTTCACAACCCTAAAAAGAAACCTTATACATATTAACAATCTTTCCCCATCCTTCAACACTGTTAGTCTCTAGCAACACTAATCTATTTTCTATCTCTGGATTTGCCTATTGTGAACATTTCACATATGTAGAAACATACAGCAAGTGATCTCTTGTGACTGTCTTCTTTCACTTATAATATTTACAAGGTTCATCCACATGTAGCATGTATAAGCACTTCATTCATTTTATTGCCTAACAATGTTCCATTGTATGAAAATACCACTTTTTATCATTTATCAGTTAATAGAAATTGAGGTTGTTTCTACCTTGTGCTATTATAAATGATATTTCTATAAATGCTTATGTACAAGTTTTTGTGTAGAGATGTTTTCATTTCTCTTGGTTATTACCAAGAAATGGACTTACTAAGTCATATGGTAAATCTATTTTTCAGTTTTTAAGGAACTGTCAGACTCTTTTCCAAAGTGGCTATGCCGTTTGACATTTTCACTGACAACGTATGTATGAAGATTCCAATTTGTCTCCTAACCAACAATTCTTCTTGTGTGTCTTCTTTATTTTAGACATTCTGGTGGATGTGGAGTAGTATCTCATTTTGGGTTTGATTTACATTTCCCTAATGACTAATGATGTTGAACATATTTTTATGTATTTGTTGGCCATGTGTATATCATCTTTAAAGATATGTCTATTCAAATCCTTTACCTCTAATGCATTGGCCTATTTGTCTTTTTATTGTTAAATTAAAAGAGTTCTTTATATGCATGGGATACATGTCTCAAGGCAGAGGTACAATTTTTAAATACTCTTTTCCTTTCTGCAGGTTGTCTTTCAACTTTCTTGATGTTGTCCTTTCATGATTTTTTATTTAAATTAAATCAAGTTTATGCATTTCTTCTTTTTTGTTTGTGATTTTGGTGTCTTTTCTAGAAAACCATTGCATAAGCCAAGGTCATGAAGATTACTCATTTATTGTCTTATATGAGTTTCTCAGTTTTCAATCTTACATTTAGATGTATACCCATTTGAGGCAATGTTTTCATATTGTGTGATGTAGGGACTCAAATTTATTAATTCCAATGTGAATATTCAGTTCTCACAGAACTGTTTGCATAAAAGATTATTCTTTCCCATTTAATTTCTTGACTTATTGTAAAAAATCAATTGCCCATAAATATGTGTTTGTTTTTAGAATCCCAGTCAATTTCATTGATCTTATATGTTTATCCTTATGCCAGTACCACACTCTATTACTAGAGGTTTATAGTAATTTTGAAATTGGGACTTATGAAACTCCAACTTTGTTCTTCCTTTTTAAGATTGCTTTGGCTATTCTGGGTCACTTGCATTTTCATACAAACTAGAATAATCTTGTTAATTTCTAGAAAAAAAAACAGCTGGGATTTTGATAGTGATTACATTGAATCTGTAGATAAATTTGGGGAAAATTATAACATTAACACTCTTAAGTCTTCTGGACCATGAACATGGGATATTTTCCCACTTATTTAAATCTTTAATTTCTTTCAATGATGTTTATATTACTCAGTTTAAAAGTTTTTCCCTTTTGTTAAATTTAATTCTTGTTACATTAGTCCTTTTCTTCAACTATGAATGGAATCGTTTTCTTTTTTTTTTAAGAACTTTTATTGAGATACAGTTAACATACAATAAATTGCATATATTTAGAGTGTACAATTTGGTATCCCAATCTCCCAATTCATTCCCGCCCCCCAACCCTCCCTGCTTTCCCCACTTGGTGTCCATATGCTTGTTCTTTACATCTGTGTCTCTATTTCTGCCTTGCAAACCAGTTAATTTGTACCATTTTTCTATAGTCCGCATATATGTGTTGATATTTGTTTTTCTCTTTCTGACTCACTTCACTCTGGATGACAGGCTCTAGGTCCATCCATGTCTCTAAAAATGTCCCAGTTTCATTGTTTTTTACAACTGAGTAATATTCCATTGTATATATGTACCACAACATTTTTATCTATTCCTCTGTTGATGGACATTTAGGATGCTTCCGTGCCCTGGCTATTGTAAACTGTGCTGCAATGAACATTAGAGTGCATGTGTCTTTTTGAATTATGGTGTTCTCTGGGTATATGCCCAGCAGTGGGATTGCTGGGTCATATGGTAGTTCTATTTTTAGTTTTGCAAGGAATCTCCCTACTGTTCTCCATAGTGGCTGTATCAATTTACATACCCACTAACAGTGCAAGAGGGTTCCCTTTTCTCCACACCCTCTCCAGCATTTACTGTTTGTAGATTTTCTGATGATGCCCATTGTAACCGGTGTGAGGTGATACCTCATTGTAGTTTTGATTTGCATTTCTCTAATAATTAGCGATGTTGAGAAGCTTTTCATGTGCCTCTTGGCCATCCATATGTCTTCTTTGGAGAAATGCCCATTTAGGTCTTCTGCCCATTTTTTGATTGGGTTGTTTGTTTGTTTCTTTGATATTGAGCTACATGAACTGTTTATATATTTTGGAGATTAATCCTTTGTCTGTTGATTCATTTGCAAATATTTTCTCCCATTCTGAGGGTTGTCTTTTCATCTTGCTTATAATTTCCTTTGCTGTGCAGGAACTTCTGGGATAGTTTTCTTAATTTCACTTTCAGATTGTTCATTTGTAGTGTATTGAAACACCATTGATTTTTGTACCTTGCTTTCATATCCTACCATACTGCTGAACTCATTTATTAGTTCTAGTAGTTTCTTAGTAAATTCATTAGAATTTTTTTTTTATTTTTAATTTTATTTATTTATTATTTTTTGGGGGTACAACAAGTTCAATCATCTGTTTTTATACACATATCCCCATATTCCCTCCCTCCCTTGACTCTCCCAACCCTCCCTTGAGTCCCCCCCACCCTCCAAGTAGCAGTCCTCTAAGGCATCTTCCATCCTTGAGTTGAACTCTCTTTGTTATACAACAACTTCCCACTTGCTGGCTATTTTACAGTTGGTAGTATATATATGTCTGTGCTACTCTCTTGCTTCATCTCAGCTTCCCGTTCACCCCCTGCTCCCCCAAACCTCGAGTTCTCTGGTCCATTCTCTGCATCTGAATCCTTGTTCTTGTCACTGAGTTCATCAGTACCATTTTTAGATTCCGTATATGTGAGTTAGCATACAATATTTGTCTTTCTCTTTCTGACTTACTTCACTCTGTATAACAGATTGTAGTTCTATCCACCTCATTACATATAGCTCCATCTCATCCCTTTTTATAGCTGAGTAATATTCCATTGTATATATATGCCAAATCTTCTTTATCCATTCATTTGTTCATAGGCATTTAGGTTGCTTCCATGTCCTGGCTATTGTAAATAGTGCTGCAATAAATATTATGGTACGTGTTTCTTTTGGGATTATGGTTTTCTTTGGGTATATGCCCAGGAGTGGGATTACTGGATCATATGGTAGTTCTATTTGTAGTTTTTTAAGGAACCTCCAAATTGTTTTCCATAGTGGCTGTACCAACTTCCATTCCCACCAACAGTGAAGGAGAGTTCCCTTTTCTCCACACCCTCTCCAACATTTGTTGTTTCCAGATTTTGTGATGATGGCCATTCTGACTGGTGTGAGGTGATACCTCATTGTGGCTTTGACTTGCATTTCTCTGATAATGAGTGGTGTTGAGCATCTTTTCATGTGTTTGTTGGCCATCTGTATGTCTTATTTGGAGAAGTGTCTATTTAGGTCTTCCACCCATTTGTGGATTGGGTTATTTGCTTTTTTGGTATTAAGCTGCATGAGCTGCTTGTATATTTTGGAGGTTAATCCTTTGTCTGTGGTTTCATAAGCAACTATTTGTTCCCATTCTGAGGGTTGCCTTCTAAACTTGTTTATGGTTTCCTTCGCTGTGCAAAAGCTTTTAAGTTTCATGAGGTCCCAATTCTTTATTCTTGATTTTATTTCCATGATTCTAGGAGGTGGGTCAAAAGGGATCTTGTTTTGATGGATGTCATAGAGTGTTCTGCCTATGTTTTCCTCTAGGGGTTTTATAGTGTCTGGCCTTACATGGAGGTCTTTAATCCATTTGGAGTTTATTTTTGTGTATGGTGTTAGGAAGTGTTCTAATTTCATTCTTTGACATGTTGCTGTCCAATTTTCCCAGCACCACTTATTGAAGAGACTGTCTTTTTTCCATTGTATATTCACGCCTCCTTTGTCAAAGATAAGGTGCCCATATGTGTTTGGGCTTACCTCTGAGTTCTCTATTTTATTCCATTAATCTTCCTTTCTGTTTTTGTGCCAGTCCCATACTGTCTTGATCACTATGGCCTTGTAGTATAGTTTGAAGTCAGGAAGCCTGATTCCACCAACTCCATTTTTCCTTCTCAAGATTGCTTTGGCTATTCAGGATCTTTTGTGTTTCCATTCAAATCTTAGGATTTCTTGCTCTAGTTCTGTGAAAAATGCCATTGGTAATTTGATCGGGATTGCATTGAATCTGTAAATTGCTTTGGGTAGTACAATCATTTTCATGATGTTGATTCTTCCAATCCAGGAACATGCTATGCCCCTCCGTCTGTTTGTGTCGTCTTTGATTTCTTTCATCAGTGTCTTAAAGTTTTCTGCATACAGATCTTTTGCCTCCTTAGGCAGGCTTATTCCTAGGTATTTTATTCTTTTTCTTGCAATGGTGAGTGGGAGAATTTCCTTAATTTCTCTTTCTGCTCTTCCGTTGTTAGTGTATAGGAATGCAAGAGATTTCTGTGCATTTATTTTGTATCCTGCTACTTTACTAAACTCATCAATTAGTGCTAGCAGTTTTCTGGTAGCATCTTTAGGGTTTTCTATACATAATATGACATCATCTGCAAAGACTGACAATTTTACTTCTTCTTTTCCAATTTGGATTTCTTTTATTTCCTTTTCTTCTCTGATTGCTGTGGCTAAAACTTCCAAAACTATGTTGAATAATAATGGTGAGAGTGGGCACCCTTTTCTTGTTCCTGTTCTTAGAGGGAATTCTTTCAGTTTTTCCCCATTTAGAATGATGCTGGCTTTTGGTTTCTCATATATGGTTTTTATTATGTTGAGGTAATTTCCTTCTATGCCCATTTTCTGGAGAGGTTTTATCATAAATGGATGTTGAACTTTGTCAAAAGCTTTTCCTGCATCTTTTGAGATGATCACATGGCTTTTATCCTTCAATTTGCTGATATGATGTATCACATTGATTGATTTGCATATATTGAAGAATCTTTGCATCCCAGGGATAAACCCCACTTGATCATGGTGTATGATTTTTTTAATGTGCTGTTGGAGTCTGTTAGCTAGTATTTTGTTGAGGACTTTTGCATCTATATTCATCAGTGATATTGTCCGGAATTTTCTTTTTTTGTGACATCTTTGCCTGGTTTTGGTGTCAGGGTGATGATGGCCTCATAGAATGAGTTTGGGAGTGCTCTGCCTTCTGCAATATTTTGGAAGAGTTTGAGAAGGATAGGTGTTAGCTCTTCTCAAAATGTTTGATAGAATTCACCCGTGAACCCATCTGGTCCTGGGCTTTTGTGTGTTGGGAGATTTTTAATCACTGCCTCAATTTCTGTACTTGTGATTGGTCTGTTCATAGTTTCTATTTCTTCCTGGTTCATTCTTGGAAGATTGTATTTTTCTAAGAATCTATCCATTTCTTCCAGGTTATCCAATTAATTGGCATATAGTTGCTTGTAGTAGTCTCTCATGATCTTTTGTATTTCTGAGGTGTCCGTTGTTACTTCTCCTTTTTCATTTCTAATTCTGTTGATTTGCATCTTCTCCCTTTTTTTTCTTGATGAGTCTGGCTAATGGTTTATCAATTTTGTTAATCTTCTCAAAGAACCAGCTTTTAGTTTTATTAATTTTTGCTGTGGCTTCCCTCCTTTCTTTTTCATTTATTTCTGCTCTGATCTTTATGATTTCTTTCCTTCTGCTCACTTTGGGGTTTCTTTGTTCTTCTTTTTCTAATTGTTTTAGGTGTAAGTTTACGTTGTTTATTCAATAATTTTCTTGTTTCTTAAGGTAGGACTGTATTGCTATAAACTTCCCTCTTAGAACTGCTTTTGCTGCATCCCATAGGTTTTGGGTTGTTG
This sequence comes from Hippopotamus amphibius kiboko, assembly GCF_030028045.1. NCBI lineage: Eukaryota > Metazoa > Chordata > Mammalia > Artiodactyla > Hippopotamidae > Hippopotamus > Hippopotamus amphibius. Next base: position 46,221,067 of record NC_080194.1, on the reverse strand, counting down.
TGTTTTCGTTGTCATTTGTTTCTAGATATTTTTTATTTCCTTTTTGATTTCTTTAGTGATTTTTTGGTTGTTTAAGGGTGAATTGTTTAGCCTCCATGTGGTTGTATTTTTTAAAATTTTTTCCTGTAATTGATATCTAGTCTCATGGCATTGTGGTCTGAGAAGATGCTTGATATGATTTCAATTTTCTTGAATTTGCTGAGGTTTGATTTGTGACCCAAGATGTCATCTATCCTGGAAAATGTTCCGTGTGCACTTGAGAAGAAAGTGTAGTCTGTCGTTTTTGGATGGAATGTCCTATAAATATCAATGAAGTCGAGATGGTCTAATGTGTCATTTAAAGCTTGTGTGTCTTTATTTATTTTCTGTTTGGATGATCTGTCCATGGATGTAAGTGGGGTGTTCAAGTCTCCCACTATTATTGTGTTCCTGTCGATGTCCCCTTTTATAGCTGTTAGCATTTGCCTTATGTATTTAGGTGCTCCTGTGTTGGGGGCATAGATATTTACCATTGTGATATGTTCTTCTTGAATGGATCCCTTGATCATTATGTAGTGTCCTTCCTTGTCTCTTTTAATAGTCTTTACTTTCAAGTCTAATTTGTCTGATATGAGGATTGCTACTCCAGCTTTCTTTTGACTTCCATTTGCATGGAATATCTTTTTCCATCCCTTTATTTTCAGTCTATAGGTATCCCTTGGTCTGAAGTGGGTTTCTTGTAGGCAGCATATAGAAGGGTCTTGTTTTTGTATCCATTCAGCCAGTCTGTGTCTTTTGGTTGGAGCATTTAATCCACTTACATTTAAGGTGATTATTGACATGTGTGTTCCAATGACCATTTTCTGAATTGTTTTGGGTTTGTATTTGTAGGTGTTTTCCTTTTCTTGTGTTTCCTACTTAGAGAAGTTCCTTTAGCACTTGTTGTAAGGCTGGTTTGGTGGTGCTGAATTCTCGTAACTTTTGCTTTTCTGGAAAGCTTTTGATTTCTCCCTCAAATCTGAATGAGATTCTTGCTGGGTAGAGTATTCTTGGCTGTAGGTTTCTCTCTTTCAGGACTTTCAGTATATCCTGCCATTCCCTTCTGGCCTGCAGAGTTTCTGTAGAAAGGTCAGCTGTTATCCTTATGGGTTTTCCTTTATATGTTATTTGTTGTTTTTCTCTTGCTGCTTTTAATATTTTTCTTTGTGTTTAACTGTCTTTAGTTTGATTAATATGTGCCTTGGTGTATTTCTCCTTGAGTTTATTGTGTATGGGACTCTCTGTGCTTCTTGGTCTTGGTGAATTATTTCCTTTCCCATGTTGGGGAAGTTTTCCACTATAACCTCTTCAAATATTTTCTCAGACCCTTCTTTTTTTCTTCTTCTTCTGGGATGGCTATAATTCGAATGTTGGTATGCTTAATGTTATCACTGCGATCTCTGAGACTGTCTTCTGTTCTTTTTATTCTTTTTTCTTTTTCCTGCTCTGTGGCGTTTATTTCCCCCATTCTATCTTCCAACTCACTTATTTGTTCTTCTGCCTCAGTCATTCTGCTGGTTAAAGCATCTAGAGTATTCTTAATTTCGGTTATTTTGTTATCCATTGCTGTTTGTTTTTTTGAGTTCTTATGAACTGGTTCTTGTACTTTATTTTGTTATGAAGATTTTGTATCATTTTTACTATCATTACTCTGAATTCTTTTTCAGGCATTTTTCCTATTTCCTCCTTATTTATTTGGTCTTGTGGGTTTTTTTCCTGCTCCTTTGCCTGCATGGTGTTTCTTTGTTTCCTCATGGTTGTCCAGACTTTTGGGGTTGCTTCTCCTGGCAATAGAGGTGTTTATAGAAGGCTGTCCAAGCCTCAGACTAATGTCCAAGTGTTGGGTTAAACAAATACTAAGTCTAGGAAACACATACATGTATAAGACACACAATTACTGAATCCATTAGGACATAAAGCTCTGGAAAGACCTGACATAACCCCAGTACGCTATCAGATATTCAAAGAGAAACCCAATAGAAATTGACAACTGAAACAGAACAAATCAGAGACAAAAGCAAAAGCAAACAAATAACACCTTACACATACAAACACTAATCCAGGGAGATTTTGTAAGCTCGGATCAAATATAGAAAAGATCTAGAGTACCACCATACAGAATGGAGATTCTCAGAATAAAATTAGACAATTGTACTAAGAACTAAGATAAAGACAGAATCCTAGTATTAAGATGGTGTGTCATCTGGAGCATAGAGCAAGGAGTCTAAGCCGATCGATAGTGTTGCTTATAAGTATGTTAAGATAAAATAAACTAAAAATGGATGCAAGAAAGGGGAACAGAAGAGCATAGTGTGATGGGAAATATGCAAATAAAACAAAAGGAATAGAAATGTATAAAAAATAGGGATGAAAGGAAAATATGAGCGATATATTGTCTGTACTACCAAAAAACTTAGCTAGAAATAGAAGTATATAAAAAGGCAAAAAAGTAAAAATAGAATAAAAAATAGGATTAAAAAATTATGTTATAAAACTTGTAGATCCCTTAGGACTAAGATCATAATTAGTAAAGGAGAAGAAAAAAAAAAAATCCAGGACTGATCCCAGAATGGACCAGTTCAATAGAATTAATACTAATATTTCTGTTTCCTTAGAGTCTCAGCTGTAAGTGTCCTTCTACTCGCCTTGGGTTTTTTTGCATTATTCTGTGGCCAGCAGAGCTTCTTTTATTGTTTGTCTGTAAGCGTGGGTGTGTGGGGAAGGAGAGGGTACAATAGCGGCTTCTTCCCCTGGGAGTGAGTGAGCAGTGATGCACTGTTGTTTCAGTCGGGCTTGGAGGTGCCTGTTGCAGAGGGATGCCAGTGGCTCAGGTGTAAACAGAAAGTCTCAGAGTTGGGCCTTTCTTGGGTTTTTTTTTTTCTCAACAGTGTCCCTGCTGCTGGCATTCCAAGGGGTTTTTAATCTAGCCCCTCCTGAGTGCCTGAAGGTACTTGTTATCCCTGAGCGCCTTAGGTGCCCCACAGGGCGTCTCTCCACTGCCTGTGGCAGAGGCACCAAAAGAGAGAGAGAGGCTATGCCTGCGGCTCCTCCCCCCAGCCCATGAGCCTGCAGCATCCAGCCACCATCATGGCCAGGCAGCTCTCAGGGGCAGGCACTCCTCGCCATGGACCTCTTCCCTCCTGTCCTCTCAGTCCATCACCTTACTGGCAACAATTTTTCTCACCCTGAACCAGCTCTCTGGTTCCCATGCTCCCACTCCCAGGCCCCCTATTCAGCTGTGAATCAATGTCTCGGTCCAGGAATGCCCTCTATTCAACTGTGAATCAATGTTTTGGTCCAGGAATGGTGCGGACCCTCCATATGTTTCTCACTCCCCCCCGTCTGCCACAGCTCCACTGCTCTACCCTCTTTGAGCCATTGTAGATACCTCCCTACCAGTTATGTTGGGATCCTTGCAGTCCTTTCTGGTGTCTGAGGTCGTCTACTGGTGTTCAGCTGGTTTTCTGTGGGAATTATTGCATCCTTCGGTGCATTCCCAATGCATCTGTGGAGAGGGATGCATTCCACGTTCCTCTACTTTGCCGCCATCTTTTTCTCCCCTCTAGAATTTTTATCATATCATCTGCAAATAGTTTTACTTCCTTCCAACCTGGATACCTTCATTTTTTTTTTTTCTTGCACAAGCATCCTGGAAAGAACATCCAGTGCAATGTTGAATATAAGTAGTAAGTGGACATTCTTGTCTTGTTACTGATCATAGTGGCAGTATGCTCAATATTTTCTTTATTAGGTATGATGTTAACTATGGGTTTTTCATAGATTTACTTTATCAGGTTGAGGAAACTCAGTCTTCTATTAGTTTGTCAGTGTTTTTGTAATAAAAGATATTGAATTTTATCAAATGCTCTCTCTGACCTTTTGATTGATTTTTGTATGCTAAACTAACATTGCATTCCCCTGATACATTTCACTTGGTCATGGTGTATAATACTCTTTTATGTTGTGGGATTTGATGTACTCATATTTTATTGTAAATTTTTGCATATAAATTTATAGAGATATTGGTCTGCCATTTTCTTTTCTTGTGGTATCTTTCTTTGAGTTTGGTAGCAGTGTAATACTGGCCTAAGAATGAACTGGAAAGTGTTCTATCACCTATTTTTGGAATAGATTGTGAAGAATTAATATTAATTCTTTATTAAATGCATAGTATTGATAGAATTCATTAGTGAAGCCATCTGTCCTGTGCTTTCCTTTGTTGGAAGTTTTAAAATTACTAATTCGATCTCTTTACTATACATCTATTTAACTTTTCTATCCCTTTTGAGTCATTTTGAGGAGTTGGAACTTTCTAGACTTTTGTCCACTTTATCTAACTTACATTATTTGTTGTCTTACAGTTATTCACAGTACTCCCTTACAATGCTTTCTTATTTCTGTAAAGTCAGTTGCAATGTTCCCTCTTTATTTTCTAATTTTAGTAATTTGAGTCTTCTCCTGAGTTTCTTGTTTTTTTCTTCGTTAATCAAGTTAAAAGTGTGTCCATTTGAATTTTTAAAATTTATTATGGTTTTTAATTTTCTCTTTCATTTATTTCCTCTCTAATTTCATTCTTTCAGGTTGTTTAGGGTTTAACTTGCTCATTGTTTTTCTAGTTTCCTTGGGTAAAATCTTAGGTTATTGATTTGGACTTTTTTTTAACATTGGATTTTTTTTAACATTGGCATTTACAATTATAAATTTTCCTATGAAAACTGCTTAGTTTCATCCCATAAGTTTTGACATGTTTTGTTTTTGTTTTAATTTGTCTCAAAGTATTTTCTAACTTCCCTTGTGATTGACCCTTTGATTATTTAGGAATGTGTTATTTCTCACATATTTGTGAACTTCCCAAGTTTTCTTCTGTTAGTGATTTCTAATTTAACTTCATGTGGTCAGAGAACATACTTTATGTGATTTTAGTCTTTTAAAATTTATTATAGTTTTTTTCTAAAATATGATCTATCCTGAAGAATGTTTCTGAAGAATGTCTCATTTAGAATTCAGAAGAATGTGTATTCTGCTGCTGCTGAGTGGTGTGTTCTGTAGATGTCTGTTAGATCTGGTTGGTTTACAGTATATTTTAAACTTTCCATTTTATTATTCATAAGCAGCTTTGTAATTCAATCCCTAATTGAAAGTGGGATACTGAAGTCTCTGATTATTAATGTTAAGTTGTTTGTTATTCTCTTCAGTTCTGTCTGGTTTTGCTTCATGCACTTTGGTGCACTCTTGTTGGGTACGTATATGTTGATAATCCTTATATCATCCTGATGAACTGACCTTCTTATTATTACAAAATGTCATTTGTGTCTAGCAACAATTTTTACCTTAAAATCGATTTTGTATGATATTAGTATTGTTACTCCAACTATCTTTGTTATTACACGCATAATATACCTTTTTCCATTCTTTTACATTTAACTGACTTTGGATCTAAAGTGTGTCTCTTGTAAACAACATAGAGTTGGAACATATTTTAAAATACATTCTTCCAATTCTGCTTGTTGATTAGGAAGTTTCATTCACTTACATTTAATATAATTACATTTAATGTAATAAGGTAGGATTTTTATATCTTTTTGTTCCTCTATTCCTCAATCTGTACCCTTCAAATGTTAAAGATTACCTAATGTCTATTTTTAATTCCCTTTTTGTTTCATTTAATGTTTTTGAGTTATTTCTCAGTTGTCCTGGGAGTTGCAATTAGCATCTTAATTGAAACAATTTAGTTTAGAATATTATCTACTTTCAACTGTATACAAAAAATTTTGCCAATATAACTTCATTCCCGCACCCCTCCTTTGTACTAATGTTATCATACAAACTATATCTTTATGTAAATACATAAATACGAATTTGTAATTTTTGCTTTATGTAGTTGTCTTTTAAAATAGGACAAGAAAAGAGTTACAAACAAAAGTACTTTTATATTGTCTTTCATAATACATATATAGTTTTCTTTACTAGTGTTCTATGGCTTCACGTGGATTTGAGTTAATATCTAGTGTCCTCATTTCATTCTGAAGTTCTGCTTTTACTATTTCTTATAAAACAGTTCTGCTGGCAATAAAATCTCTTGGTTTTTATTTATCTTGTAATGTCTTAATCTTCCTTCACTTTTAAAGGAGAGTTTTTCTGTATATAGAATTGTGGCTGACAGTCTTCAAACACTTTAAAAATACCATTGCATTGTTTTCTGGCTTCCATAGTTTCTGATGTGAAAGTAAGATGTTACTTTTATTGAGAATCTCTTGTGTTACATTTTTTTTTCTATTGCTATTTTCTAGTTTTTCTCTGTGTCTTTTGATAAATGCCTTTGTCTTTATTTTCAAGCCTGGCTTCCTGGAAATGACTCCTTGATCAGTGTAATTTAGTGATCAGTCAATGATCAGAGGATTTCCTTAAATGCCTTTCCTATATGTCTTTTTTTTTTCTTCTTCTTCTTCTTCTCTCCTTCTCTTTCTCCCCCTCCCCCTCCCCTCCTCCCTCTTCTTCTTATTCTTCTTTCTTCTTCTTCTTCTTCTTCTTCTTCTTCTTCTTCTTCTTCTTCTTCTTCTTCTTCTTCTTCTTCTTCTTCTTCTTCTTCTTCTTCTTCTTCTTTTCTTCTTCTTTTTCTTCTTCTCCTTCTTCTTCTCCTTCTCCTTCTCCTTCTCCTTCTCCTTCTCCTTCTCCTTCTCCTTCTCCTTCTCCTTCTCCTTCTCCTTCTCCTTCTCCTTCTTCTTCTTCTTCTTCTTCTTCTTCTTCTTCTTCTTCTTCTTCTTCCTTCTTTCTTCTTCTCCTTTCCCTAAGGGTTTAGCTTTCATTTCTTGCTTGACCATGGCTTTAAAGTCAGGAAGAAATGAGTGACTAATGACTTCCTTTCTCAAGCCTTTCTTAGGTATGCACAGAGCCTTGCCCATGCTCAGCCTTCTTCATTCTCAAGAATATGTAGGAGCTTTTCAAAGTTCTCCACTTTGGGCTGGGGTGTAGTGAGAGAGTAGCATTGACATATATATACTACCAAATGTAAAATAGATAGCTAGTGGGAAGCTACTTCATACAGAGGGAGATAAGCTCAGTCCTTTGTGAAAACCTAGAGGGGTGGGATGGGGATGGTGGTTGAGATGGGGACTGTGGGAGGGAGACTCAAAAAGGAAGAGATATGGGGATATATGTATACATATAGCTGATTCACTTTGTTGTACAGCAGAAACTAGCACAACACTGTAAAGCAATTATACTCCAATAAAGATGTATTTAAAAAAAAAATCCCCACTTTGCCATGTTCCCCTGCTGAGATGAGCTCTGAGTCAAATCAAATAGCCATCCATACTGAGAATACCCATTTTCCAGGGGTCTACAAATTTGGACAAAAGTTAAATTTTGCTCTAGGATGCTTTTCACAAAGCTAAAAAGCAATCAGCTCTCTCCATCCCCTGTAATTCTGCTGGCTTTTGACAAGTGAGTTCTTGTTCTGGGGAGGGAAGGGAGATAGAAATGGTCCTAAGGTAAAATGTTATAGACTGTGCTGTGTTATTGAAGTTCAGCATTTCTCTTGAATAGATGATTCCCAATTTGTTTTGTGGCTTTGGTTAATCGCCCATATTCCAAAATGGTTTATTTCTAGTGTTTTTGTTTGTTTTAGTGTTTTTGGTATTTATTGGGGGGGGAAGTGTTGTTTGTGTGTGTGTGTTTCACATTTTCATTGTTTAGAGGGAAAGACATTCACTGAGGTAACTGCCATTCTGGAAATTGATCACAACTTCTTGTTTCTTAATCATATATTTTCCCCCTGAACTACTAATAAACCCTTATTTTATCACTTAGTATTTTCCAATATAATTATGATATCAAGGACATAATAATACTTTGTATTTTCCTTATATATGATATATGTCTACATTAAATATTCAACAAATAATTCAATGTGACTATACTATATATCAATGTTATCAAATTACCTTGACTTGGTTTTTTTTGTTTTTTTCTTTTATCTATAGTAAATAAACTTTATTCTGTGTTTGACAGGTCTGTTATAGCAATGAACCTACCTGCATAGGTTTTACACTTTCTTAAGTTGTTTCAAAATATTTTTAAACATGGTGTGCCCCAACCAACTCCAAAAAATAAAATATTTTTCTTTAGAAGGAAATAAAAGCATTTTGAAAATAAGGTTGGTGTTAAAAAGAAAATCACAGGCCCCAGCTGCTGTCACTTATGCTAGGTCACACCACAAACCTAACTGAAGCTTCACCCTCCCCCAGCAATGTAATCTTAATCAGGAATTTTCTGGTCAGCACCAATGAGGTAATCAGTCACCATCCCTCAAAGGAAGATGAGGTAACCTACCACAAAGACCCCTTCCATTCCCATTAATAGGTTACCTAAGCCTGAAATAAATTTTTCTTGCTTAGACTTCCTTGTACCTTGACTTGTTTTAATTATCACATTTGATTGAAAACTACTGATATACATTATTTGATTTAATTCTTGCCAAAATTCTGAGTATTATAATGTACATTCTACAGTGTTCTAGAGAGCTACATATGTACCTTACCAATGTCACAGAGCTAGTTAAGTGGCAAAGGTTGAATCTAAATCCATGTTTTTCTGACTCCAAGGCCAATCTTAGCTATAATTTATAAAGCAAGAGAAATATTTAGTTATTTTTATTTTTCTAGATTATGACAACCTTAGATATTATCAGTTTCCAGAACATTACATTTTATTTATTCTATAATTTTGTACTAGCTTTTGTACATTGTAACACACTTTACTAAGCCTTTAGGGCCCCATTAATTGGACAATCAGTAATGATACTGGGTTAACTTGGCATTTTTTCCAGTGCAATGTCCTTGAACTAAGAATGACTGGGTTTGTGGGATGCAGGGTGAAAATTAATGAAGTAAACCTTTCAGTCTTTCTCTTGTCTTAATGATAAACTCTCAGAGGTGGCTGACTTTGAACTGTACATGCTCTTGTTTGTCTTGTCAATAGAATATCCAAGCAGGCTTCCTCATATCCTGTTGCCAAGGCAACAGTGCCATGATTTTCTATGTTCTATGGTTAAGATAGCAGAAGGCTGGCACCCAAGGAAATGCTGCATGCCCACCTGTGTTCTACTATATTGGGAGAACATAAGGGAAACTTTGCTTGTGTTGGCCTTGGTCAGTATTCTTTAAGACTAAGCATATATTCAGATAAACGGTGTGTTTTGTTTTATTTTTCATACGAAGTTCTATTGACAAAATAATATACCTAACCAAATAGCTGCTAAAGAGCTCCTTGGAGCCCAAGGATACGTATTGAAACTCTAATATTGCCATTAATTGAGTATGAAGTCTTTAATTTAAAAAAAATTAATGCTTTTATTGAGATCTAATTAATATACAAAAAAGTCACACTTTTTTAAGGTATACAAATCAGATTTATTTTAGTATATTCACAGAATTGTGTAACTATCATCACTATCTACCTTTAAAACATTTTCATCATCCCAAAAAGAAACCCTGTGACCTTTAGCAGTCACTCATAATTCCTCCTGTCCTCCCCAGCCATAGGAAACTACTAACCTATTCTCTGTTCTCTATGGATTTGCCCATTTCTGGACATTTCATATAAATGGAATAATACAATATTTGGTCTCTGTCTAAGCCTCAGATTTCCCTTCTGAGGGAAATACAATTATTAGTATCAATTACTTCATTGAGTCACACTAAAGATAGAGTTAGAATACATGAAATGAGTTCATAAAGTTATTCAAGTTCTAATTTTAATTGTTTTAAAACCCATATTTCAATTTTGATGTTGATTTATCCCCATGTGAAAAAAGTAATCAATGATAAAGGAGAAGGGCTGTTGGACTACTGGAGGTCAGGAATCTCATTTACAAGGAGCATAAAGCAGCTCCTCAGTTAATGACTATTCATGCATGGGTGTGGGTCCTCTAAGCTCATCTATATGTCTTGAAGAGCCAGGCTCAGCAGGACTCACTAGTGAATATTACAGTCATGAATACTAGAATCTTCTTGTTTTTGACATACCTCATACCTAATTTTCAATGAAAGTTTTGTAGTCATGAATATAACCATCTATGGTAGATTTGCTTGTCATTTTTTTTGGAAGGTTTGTGTGTGTGTTTAAAGGTCTATCATTATGAAATGTTCTAATTATTTTATTCTGTTAGATTAGGGATGATCTTTATTTTATGAATAATCTTTGACAAACACACACACAACTCTGTTTACCCTAAGTACTACAAATTCTGTTTGAAGTAAAATGAATAAAGGCTTTAATACCATGAAGCAAAGAGCAACCCCAGCTTTCTCCTTTACACTTTCTAAACCATTTCCACTGTCAAGAACAGGTCAGAAGTAATTTTATTTGGAGTCAATATGAGTTAGTTATTAAGATGGGCAAAATCTATTGGCATAGGAAACAAGAGAGTGAATCTGAACAATGAGAGTTTTTCACTGTATCCTTGGAAATTATGTGCATATCATTCTCAAGTAGGGTCTCAGTGCCTGATCTTAAACTAATATATTTTTTTCTTTAATGACAGTGGAAAATAACATTTATAAAATACAAAAATCTAAAAAGATTCACAATTTCAAAAACTCTATTAAAAATTAACCATATCATATATGACCCTCTTTGCATTCATCATTCTATTGAGAATGAACAATGCTTTGCCTATAGATCAAGGTAAACACTTTCTGTATCCATTTGATAAACACTGAGACAATAAAGATCACTGAAAATTCACCCAACTTGATGTCTAGCAAAGCATCAAGTACAGACGAATAAGCATTCAATGATTTTTTTTTAATTCTAAATCATGTCAGCACTGCCTATATTTCTAAAAAAGGCAAACAGAGTTTCCATGCCTGGATTAAAAGTAAGTTCTCAATATATGTTTTCTGAATAAAAATGTAATGCACAAATTTTGAAGTTCCATCAAAAAGAAAATATTGAATCACTGCCTGAATAAACAGTAATACACATATCTTCATCAGTGATCTTAACTTGCCCATGCATACCAGCAAAAAAAGGTCGTCTCAAATCTAAATAAATAAAATTTCTCACAAATACTATTTTCTCAATATATGTAGATCTGGGAAAGAGATTTCACCTGAAGCACTGGCTACAATGCTTTGAATATTGATATTGTAATATAGGATTAAGTGAAAATTTTAATTATATATATATGCACACAAACACAGATATAAGCATTGCTTTTCAACACCTTAACATCAGGAACTACAATTGCCTTAACATTTTACTTTTGTGCTGTCCAACAAATAATCATATTATTTCCTGTCAGGGAATTGGCGGGTGGTCATCAGTTTCAATTAATCTGGAATCAGGATGCTTCAAGTAATCAGGAATGATTTTGCATTATTAAATATTTCAGTGGCACTTGAAACTTTCCCTTTAATGTCTTCAGAATGATTTAACATTATTATTTTTGAACAAATTCCCACATTCAAATTGAATGTCCCTTGTTAGGGAGAAGAACGAGCACAAATAATTTTCTGATCTGCGAACCAACAAGATCCAGAATCATAGTTTTAAAAAAAAAAAATCAGATGTTGTCATTTGGTGGTCTTATGTTCCAGAGGAGAAAGACAGACCTCACCAGAGAGGTCTAGAAGGATCTGTCTAGTGTAGGAGTTCACTGTAATTTATTGACCCCAACCTCCTCTCTCTGGTATATAATGTTTGAATGAATGTGTAATCAACTGCATTGCATTGAAAGCAATAAAGCTAGTCAGGTGCTCCTCCAATCCCATACCTAATCCTACCTAATCTTTAACAAAATAGTAACAATTCTACCAATAATCTCTATTTTGCTCAACTGTTTTATAGTTGTTTTTAAAAAGGTAATTTACCATAATAAATAAGTAATTAGAAATTTCAAACACTTTCTGTGTGCAGAGCATCTAGTCCTTAAATCAGATTTTAAATTGAATCTACTTAAAATATCAACCATGGGTAATTTTATTTATTTATTTGGTTTTCTCTCTCTATTCTCTTTGCCCTCATATCTGGTTGTTTCCAAGATCATGCTTGCTTGTTTCATGCCTGCTTGGTATTCCAGCTCTGTCCTGTCTTATCAGAATGTTAAAGCTGTGCTCACTGCAGCCTCAGGCCATGAATTTTAAATAACCATATGGAATTGCTACAGGGATATGTGCTATAATGTATCGTGCAAAATTTTTCCCACAGAAGATACTCTTTTGGCAACTATAGAGCCTTTTTAAATTTTATTTACTGTAACTATATTTTATAAATCCGCGAGTCATTTTTATCATTAGACAGTCTATTTAAAAGTTATTTGGCAAGGATCCAATGTAATGCATTTTCAGTTATCTGGTCCACCATCTGTCACAAATATGTTGTTTGGTTATCATTAAAGCTTTGATCCATATTTATTCATAGGGCTTTATAAGAATCAACCTTAGAACAGGAGCTTAAAATAGAGTGTGTCTAATTTGCTACAACTAGTCTACACTAAAACTCAGACACATGGATATGCTGCTTTTTCTATGCTCAAAACATCAGCTTGAGCAAATATCACTATTATGTATTATAGTCTGGTTTGCTTGCATTGTATAAATATAAACTGAGTATTATCTCACTGAGGTGGTTTAATCTGTGTATACCATCTCAGTCAGATTAGATTTAAAACATCTCCTCCTCTAAAATGTCTTCAATATATTTTACCTGTTTCTAATAACTTTTGGACTTATATAAACAGCACACTTTTTACAGTGAGTGCATATAATATTTACCATGTGCATATGTCCCCTAATGGGAAGATGTTGGGGGCATTCTTAAATGGTCATATGTATAGCTTCTTTACCTACCAAAGGTGTGACATTTTGTGGGAACTTGAATCCAAACATTGCCGTCCACAATTTTTTTCCCTGTATGTTTATGCTGATGGTCACATCAAGATGTAGAACTTATTTTCTTTCTCTCTATGTTTGGACAAGCCCCAGAAATCAGGCGAGGTGGCATATTGTGACTAAACCTGGGCATTAGAGGGCTGGCAGCTTCCTTTTGAAATGCTTACTATCAGGATGCTCCCTGTTAGAAACCAGCTTCCATGTTGTGAGAAGACCAAGTTGCATGAATCAGCCATGTTACTACAGTTGACATCCCCAGACGAACTCCCAAATGACCAGGTCAATTTCTACTGCCAGCCCACTTGACATTCCAGCTAAATAAGCCCCCAGAGGATGATGCCGTTATCAAAATGACTTGAATCAGAAGAACTATCTGGCTGAGACTGATCAACCCAAAGAACCATGAGAAGTAATGAAATGGTTTTTCTTTTGTTGCCGAATTACATGTGAGGCCCACCTCTTGGTGCTCTATATTAATGAAAGCCCGCCCCCCCCCACCACCACCTCACACTCTGGCTCTGTCAGGGAGTTCTTTCCACGCAGGTTCATGCTGCCAATAATGAAACTGAGTTTGGTACAAGCATGAGAGTCTTTTTATTTAATGGCCAGAGAATGGAGAAGGGGAACTCAAGCTCTAAAGAATCTTGTCCCTGAAGGGAGGGAGTAGAGGAATTTTAAGGGTTAGGAGGCATACAGGACATCAGGGCCCTAGGAGAGGGCTGAGATTATCAGGATTAGCTTGGGAGAGCTGGTGTAACTGAGCAGGATCCTATGGGGCCTTCCCAAGGCAGGCTCTTCCCAAATATCTTCTGCTTTAGCTCCACTCTAAAGTACTTAGATAACAGTATCTGATGCACATTTCCTGAGTTGTTTTACAGTTGTGAACACCCCCTACAAAGTGGAAGAGCTTAACTACTTGATAACCATGACCACATAGCCCCCAGACTTCTTGGAGGCTAAGGATTGATAATCTTAACCCATGTGACACTACTCTGTTACCTCACCATCAACCAATCAGAGAACTGTGCATGAGCTGATCACATACCCTAGGACTCCCTTCCCTTACTTTTCCTTTAAAAATGCTTTGCTGAGGGACTTCCCTGGCAGTCCATTTGTTAAGACTCTGTGATCCCAATGCAGGGGGTGCAGGTTTGATCCCTGGTTGGGGAGCTAAGATCCCACATGGTGGGGTGGGGCCAAAAAAAAAAGTTAAAACAGTGTGTTTTGCTGGAGCCCTTCGGAGAGTTTGGGGTTTTGGAGGCATGAGCCACCTCCTTAAATGGCCCTGTAATAAAAGGTTCTCTGCTCTGAACTCTAAAGTTTTGGTTTGTTTGGCCTCACAAGTTGTGTGTCAGGCACATGAGCTTGCATTCGGTGACAATTTTGGCAAGCCAGCCAGGAGTCTGTGCCCATGGCAGGTTGATCCTGCTCAGTGGTAGCCCCTTCCCCAAGTTCCCAGCAGCTGCTAGAGCTCATTTTTCCCTGGGGATTTCAAAAGGACTGTCCCTGACAGGTGCCAGCTGCTCCATAGCACAAGGCTATTTGGAGATTAGAAACGTTTCCTAGGGTGAAATAAGTTATTAATTTGGATCTTTTTCTAATATTGGCATTTACAATTATAATTTTTCCTACAAAAATTGCTTAGTGTCATCCCATAAGTTTTGGTATGTTTTGTTTTTGTTTTAGTTTGTCTCAAATTATTTTCTAACTTCCCTGTGATTGACACTTTGGTTACTTAGCAACTTGTTATTTCTTACATATTTGTGAATTTTCCCAGTTTTCTTCATTGTTGATTTATAATTTAATTTCATTGTGGTCAGAGAACTTACTTTATGATTTTAGTTCTTTAAAATTTATTATAGTTTTATTTTCTAGTATATGATCTATCCTGGAGGGTGTTTCTGAAGAATGCTTCATTTACAATTGAGAAGAATGTGTATTCTACTGCTGCTGAGTGGTGTGTTCTATACAGGTCTATTAGATCTAGTTGGTTTATAGTATACTTTAAATTTTCCATTTTCTTGTTCATAATCAGCTTTGTTGTTCAATCTATTGTTGAACAACAATTGTCCACATTCGGTGTCACTTGGAAGTGAGTTGCTCCAGCTTGTGCAAGCCAGGGATTCTCTCCACTCCATTTGGGCTTTGGTCTCTTTCAAGAGCTGGGCCAATTTGTTTGGAGGCCTTGGTTTGGGAGTGGAAGTGGAATATTAGACTACACCTCCTAATTTTCTGCCTGTGTGACAGTAGCTTATTTGTTGTTTGTGGTTTTGTGTGTACTGTGTGTTTGTGCTACATGTTTGTTGTTTATATGTACATGTATCAGTACTTGCACTGGTCAGTTGAGACATGAATAATGGGGCTCACATGTGACAACACCAGAGTATCCTTCCCTATTTCATTGGGCTTCACCTGCAGACAGTTGGTTGAGATTTTCCCTTTTGGACTAGCCTTGGTCAATCATTCAGCTTCATCTCTGATGGGGCATTGGTTGGGGTTCTCTCCTTTTGAACTGACTGGGCACTGGTTGTTCCCTTTTGGGGGCTAGGGAACTGTGACCCTGAGAGACCAATTTGAATTGTTTTTTGCTTGGAGTTTGATAACACCAGCTGTGTATAATTAAATATGAATGATCAGAGCTCTGTTCCATCTTATAGTCAGTCCCCTAGGGGATATTTTCACAAAAATGGGAGATCTTCAGCTATGCTACACTCCCATAAATGAAAGAAAATGATATTTTTATTGTAACACTGTAACACTGTGTGACCTCAGTACTTCCTGAGATCTGAAAGACAATGGCTCCTAATGGCTCTACTATTATATCAAAACAGGCTTTTTGCATTTGCTTTGGCTTTAATCGTGTGTGTGTGTGTTTGTGTGTGTGTGTGTGTGTGTGTGTGTGCGCATGTGTGTGAGTGCCTGAGTCAAATCCTATTCTCATTTCCTGATTTTGCTGAAAGTGAGGCATGTGAATGTGAGTGAATAGTATGTATGTTATTGTCTATGACTGTTGTTTCTTTAAACTGAAGTGCATATTTGGGAACTGAAAATAAAAATTCCCTGAAAATAGCCAAGATGGCTAAGTTTTGCACAAGTAGTTAGAGGAGGAATTTTCATTTCTCTTCCTGTGTCTTTGAGATATAAATGATCTCTCCAGATGTTTGGTAACTTGAAATTTAGAATTTTGCTAAATTAAGTTAAATGATGGATGTTTATTAAATTACTATGTCATTCCCACATAAAATAAGATATTGAAACATAAATTACTGAATGGGATGAACATTGACATCCCTTTTTTAGAGAAAATAAAGGTGTTTAAGACTATTATTAAATACGGTTGGTGCCACAACGAGGTATTTTCTATAAAAAGCTCACAATTTTACAAACCATTATTGATATTTATGCTTGCCAGTCTACAGAATGCTAATGTAAAAGACAGTTCATAATTGCTTACTTCTTGGCTTCCACTAGAAATTAATATTTTTAAGGGTTGAGGAGTCTAATTTAAATATGTAATTAAATCTATTAAAAATAATAAAGGAGCTTCATGCATGGTCAGGCTGAGATTGGATTAAACTTAATTAGGTAAATGGATTTTGTTGTTAAAAGTAGGCTGGTGCAGGGCTACATTTGGTTCCTCTCTGTTAAGAAAACAAGTTTACTTAGAGGGCTGTTTTGATAACAGAGTGTGTAAACTTCCTTGCCTTTAAGTAATCTGTATTTGTTTTTAAATATTCACAATGACCTATGATGCTATCTAGACCAAATGTTTATAAAATTTTTGACAAATTTTCTATCATTTTTTTTTAAGATTTATATCATTATTTATTTATTTACTTTTGGCTGTGTTGGGTCTTTGTTGCTGTGCATGGGTTTTCTCTAGTTGTGGCAAGCAGGCACTACTCTTCATTGCAGTGTACCGGCTTCCCATTGTGGTGGTTTCTCTTGTTGCAGAGCATGAGCTCTAGGTGCAAGGGCCTCAGTAATTGCAGCACATGGACTCAATAGTTGTGGCTTATAGGCTCTAGAGTGCAGGCTCAGTAGTTGGGTCACATGGTCTTAGTTGCTCCATAGCATGTGGGATCTTCCCTGACCAGGGATCAAACCCATGGGCCCTGCATTGGCAGACAGATTCTTAACCACTGTGCCACCAGGGAAGCCCCTCTATCAAATTCTAATTAAAGTTCTTTTGACTTCAGCTAACTTTGGAATGCTTCAGAGGGCCACTGATGCATCTCAGAGAAAAAAATATTAAGTTAACTAGGATTGGTTGGTATGTTAAATTACACAGGAAGCATTGTCAAATGAGTGATAAGCCTCCTCAGATTTTACAGTATAGATAAATGTTATTAATATAGGCATTCTAGAAATTATATAAATTTTCTGAAATTTAGATATGTCCTGGTATAATGTTATAATTTTAATTGTTATCTTACAATAGTTTATATCACAGCAACCTGCTTAAGCTCCTTTGTCAGAAACATTATAATCAGATCCTTAACCTTTTTAAGCCTTTTTATCATTTACGGACTGTTAAACTGATGCTTTGCAAAACTGCTTCATCTTCAAGAAGTTTCATAGAGAGGACTTTTTGACAAGTACAGATTTTGGATGACTTTTGAATCATACTGCTAAACTAGGTAAGAAATTTAGAAAGTCTAATGGAAACTCTGGCTCCATAAAACTCTTAATAAAACAGGATTAGTTACAAAGGACTAAGTAAACTGATGAATATGGTTGTAATTTTTGGTTTTGTCTGAAATATTGCTGACTTTAATCTGTGTATTTACAGGTACAAGCAAACATTTCCCCTTAAACTAATTATGACTTACAGCAATTTGGTAAATTATATCTTTGTTAGCAGAATTGAAATATTTATCTCTTCTCTCTACCTGATCCCTCCAGAAATTGGAAACTTAGGTTCCCAACAGCTTATCAGGTAAATTAGGAAGGCCACCTTCTAGTAGGTCAGAAAACCTCAAGGTATTTTGGAGACCTCAAAAAGGGAGAAATTCACCCAAACCTGTAGGACGAAATCTGTGACAAGTCCTTGGCATGGCTTTCCTGACCCTGAGAGGCCTTTTAAAATTTCAGTCTGAGAATCTGTATGAAAAGTTCTGGCACAACCAATTTAAAAGAGCCAATACTATCAATTAATCAGAGTTAATTTGTGGGCAAATTAATCTTGATTTGGCTATATTTGATAAAAATGAGGGTGATTTTAGAGAGAAAGAGATGTTTCAATGGATATCAAATTCTGATTCTGTTATTTGAGGTCTGTATTTACTGCCTAAAACTCACATCTCAGCTAGATGCTTGCTGTTAGGTTATTTTATGGTAAAATTTAATTGAACTAGTAAAAGGACACTCTAAGTTTGTTTCTGAAGCTTATCTCAGTAATCTCTCTTCTGATGAAGATCAGATGCCCCCTGACCTGTAATCAGGGGACTATGCAGTGTGGAGATCAGGAATGGAGCACTCAGTGCTCTGCAAAAAAGATGGAAGAACATGTCTTCAGGTAGTTAGATATTTTCAGGACAAGATTTTATGAGCCTAAATTCTTGCATCTATTCATATCTAGAAAAACACTAAAATCACTGATAGTGACAGATGCCTTGGCCATTAAGGAGAGAAATGCACTTGAAAGTCAAAATGTAATAGCTATAGTTCAGACATCCGAGGCAAAACTGGGTGGCCATTGTAGATGTAATTTCAGACATGCTCCTGTGTTGCCAAGAATCTGAACTTTCTGAGCTGTGTCAGACTCAGACACCCCAGCCATTCTCAAAGCAGAGTCTGCTGGTGAAACCAAGCAGGACCCTGTGGGGTCCTCTGTCAAGTTTATAAATAACCTCCTTAGCTGAAACTTTATTCTTTTTCTTGCCCAATACCTGTTCTCCTCAAGATTGAGATGTGTCAAAGAAAATGGAGAAATAGTAACCAAGCAGGACCCTATGGAGCCTTCCCATAGCATGCCCTTCCTCGATATACTCTGCTTTAGCTCCTCTGTGAAGTACCTAGGTGACAGTATCTGATGCATATTTCCTGAGTTGTTTTACAGATGTGAATCCCATGGAAGATGTTACCTATGTAATGACTATGAACATATAGCCCTCAGGCCTCCTGGAGTTAAAGGATTGATAATGTTAACCCCTGTGATATCACCCTTTTACCTCACCATCAATCAATCAGAGAATTGTGCATGAGCTGATCACATGCCCTGTGACACCCCTCCTTCACCTTGCCTTTAAAAATTCTTTGCAGAAATGCTTTGGGGGGTTCAGGTGTTTTGGGGGCATAAACCACTCACCTCCTTGCATGGCCCTACAATAAACCTTTCTCTGCTCCAGATTGAAATCTTTCAGTTTGTTTAGCATCACTGTGCGTCAGGCATACAAACCTGTGTGCAGTGACACTGGTGTATGTGCAGTTTTCCACACTCTTTTGTACATGGCACAAATTGTGTCTAGTAGAGAATGAAACCCCCACTTTGGGCAGAGATCTTATCATGGTAATGAAGCAACAGTAACCTTTGGACACTTCCAGGTTTCATCTGAGCAGGTGCATTCCTGTGGTCAAGTCAGAGCCAATTTGGGGCAGTTGACCACTGTATATCTCTCAAAGCATATATCTCTTAAAGTACAGCTGCAAAGAATCTCTGCCAAACACCAGGTACTGTCGAAGCAAACTCAGAAGTAAGTCAAGGCATGTCCTTCAGTTCTCAGGAGCTGATATGAAAACATAAAGATAAATCAAGGCAAGGAAAATGGTGACTTTCAGCCTACTTTGCCCACTTTCTTGGATCTAGCCTGTTCTTTCTGGTTCTGTTTCAGGCCTTTGTGGCATCCTGTTGATAAAACACAACTAGCCTACATGGTTAAAAACAGTTTCTGTGCCTGGGGCCTGGGATGCATAGCATGGGTGACAATTCCCCCCATCTTTACATCCTGCTCCTCATTCTTGAGGGGTGCTGAGGGAGGAAGATCCATCTTCTGTAGCTTCTCCAAGCTGAGTCTGGGCACTGACAGGGGGCCTATTAAAGGAGCAGACTCATTCCCTAGCTACTCTAATATATGTTTGATTTGTTATCTGGCTGTAACCCAAGCTGTTCATACCCCTGGACAACCACCATTTGGAGCTTAATAGCCTCAATTCTCAGATTGGTTGATGGTGAGATATCACGCTGGTATCACAGGGGTGAACGTCCATCAATCCTCAGGCTACAGCTGATCTGGGGGCTACTTACTCATGGTCATCATGTAGTTAGTTTCTTCCATCTGGTGATGGTTTTTGTATTTGCAAAACAACTTAGGAATGTGTATTAGACACTATTATCTATGTCAAGGAGGATCTACTGATATTATTCTGTGACTCTACTATATGACTGATCTACTGTTTATGTTGTTATCATTTCTTGTAGCCCAACTACTATCTCTTGTTACATGTTCACAATCTTTCAATCAATTCCTGAGCCAGCCTTTTGTGACTCAGGGAGACCTTGGAGACTAAAGCTTTTCTGCAAACAAGAGGCAGGTGGAGGACACTGGTGGGGGGGAGGGTCTGTCCCAGGATGGCCCCATAGAGTCCTGTTTGGTTACACTTTTACATTATTAAGCAGGATGCTGAATAGAATTAGATAAATAAAATGCCTTGTAAGGACACTATGCCTACCAAAAGACAGGGTCTCCAGTGGGCAGGTATCTTCTAAGAGGGAAAAAATTATTACCAGTCTTCAGAATAAAATTTACCAAGGAGCTTCCCTCTGGACCAATTAATAGTCTGGGTTTCCCAGAGAACCACAGCTCTATCAAAGTTCCTCACTCTGGGATAGGGAAAAGCAAATGGAGATTCTGTGAATATCTCCCTCTTGTCAATATTATTCCTACAGTTATTGATATATTATTTTTATGTTTGTTTTGTAACATTTCACATTTTCTTATCTATTTTCATTATAAGCTATTTAGAGTAATGATAACAAGTACAGGCTTTTTCTCAGAGTATAAATCTTGGCACTATACTTGGATCTCCTGTAGCCTGTTTCTCTTCCTCTAAGATGATGGAAATGTTGCAGAAATCGGTCCATCGAGAAACCAAGCACCACACTCGGAGGGTTGGAGAACTTAGGTTTATTAAGCCAGCAGCCCCAGGTGAGCTAACACTCCAAAGTTCTGGGCCCAAAGCTCAGGGTAAGCTTTCCTTTTATAGGGGTCAGTGCACATGTTTACAGTTAGCATGGGTAGATTGGTTACTTGGTTTACAGAACACAGAAGTTTCCAAACAGAAACTTACAAGAACAGGTGCAAAACATTCCATTTTTAGCAAAACATCTTATAGTTACATTGGCTTGCTAGGTCGTCCTGTTGTTTTTTTTTTTGTTTGTTTTGTTTTTCTCTGCACAGCAAGCATATTTTACAAAAGCAGAACAAGCATGGAGTTATTTTTAGCTGAGTGCAAGTTTCTAATTTTCATCTTCAATAACAATACCTACCTTGTAAGACTGTTGTAAGGAATAAGTAAACAAACTTAATTGTTTTCTGTAATATTTTATATACACTTTCAAATTTATGTTTTATATCTAAGGGTTTTTTTACATTTCTTTTTTCCCCCTTTTTTTTCTGTCATATATTACAGGAACTTGACATGTTTAAATGATAAAACAATTGATTTAGGTTTGGAAACAATGTGATATTTAGCTCCTTTCTTTCCCTGGAGGATTTTCTGGCAGTGTATAAATGGACACATTGCCTCATGTGATAAATTATAGCACCACAACAAACAGAACTGTCCCAGGGAAAATTGTTCCCTGAAGTGAATACGATCTTCAAGTTGGTAGAGGGGTAATGGATCACTGACTCTCCTCAAAGTTAGGAGACACAACTGTTAGAATGGCCTTCCTGGTCAGGCAAGGTTAAAATGTTACAAATGGTTCCAGTACATAAATAATGAAACTAACCAGAATGTCTCTTCAGGAAGCAGGGATTTGAAATGATACCTTTTTGTAACCAAGTACAACAGGGAGACTTGTAGCTTCTGATTGTCTCTCATTTTCTCACTATTTAGAAATGGAATCTATTCAAATAATAATTTAGAAAATGGTGTCTTGTGAACCTGAGAACTGAACTTTTAGGAATAAACTTTGAAATACTAGCATTCCTTTGACTTAATATAGGATGCAGGAAATCTGAGCTCTTTTTTGTCCAAACTTAACTGTGAGGAGATTATATTTGTCACCTCCTCAGTTCCTTTAATGCTCCATGTCCTAGGAAACTGACTCTTCTGTAAGGAAAACTCCCAGGATGTCCTGACTTGCATGTTGTTAAAAATAAAAGTCAGTGTTCCTAAAGAATTTTACTACTCTAAAAGCCAAATATACAAAAATTTAACTGAACAGATGAAGTACAAAGTTGCTTTAATGTACAAGGTTGTTTATTTTATTCCTCTAAATGGCATTTCCTTGATGGTTTTGAAATTGAATTCAATCTGTGAAACATGCAATGATCACCTAAGTTTTTTAGGCACGTCTGTGTATTTTATATCTCAAATGTATGTAAATGCAAACAGCTCTATGCTGTGTTGGCATTTGGAAAAGTGGATAAGCACCTAATACCTTCCCAAGGAACATAATCTGGAGGCACACAGTGAAATGTATTAGGGAGTAAATCACAGAAAGTAATCACTAGACTCACTATTCATTTCCAAAGCCTCAGAAATAAATTGCTTCCAGATTGGAAGGGGGGACGGTCTTTCTCTCCTGCCCTTCCCTGGAACCTGAACCAACACTGAGATACACAAAATGTGAAGGTGCTCTTTTCTGCTTCAGTGCTCTTCACTTGCTCTCCCATCTGTCCGGAGTGATTTTTATCTCATCTTTCTCATCGAGTTTCCTTTTCATCTGTTAGGTTTTAGCCTGAATGTTACCCCTTCAGAGAGTGAGTGTTACTGACTTCCATCTGAAGAACATCCCTACCCTATTCTGTATTGCACCCTCTTTAGTAATCTCAGAGCAATTATTGCCATCCATAATTATTTTATCTATAGTCCACCTTCCCCACTTAAATATGACTTCCCCAAAGACAGAAATTACCTAATTTGTATATTTATGTCCCCAATTCAGAACAAGACTATTTACATAAATGTTTGTCAAATAAATCAATAAATGAGCCTTATTTAGACTTACAAGTGTATAACTTCAGGATATGTTTGTAAAACTGCATTATTTACAAAATCATGGAGGAAAGGTACTTTGTGAATACACAGAGACCTTTTAGGGGGATGAGATTTATTTCTTAATTTTTGCATGTGGCTCACTTTCTCTGTAGATTTAATTTGGCTAGCTTTAGATTCCAGCACTTCTTGTTGCCATGTAGAGCATGTCTTAATTGCTTTGCTTGGCTCTGGTTTGATATGGGCTCATTTTTATTATCTCATTTTAATATCACTTAAGCCAGATATAATTAAGAAGGGAGATGAGCTGATACTGGTGCAGATGCACATATCCCCAAAACAAGTGAAAAAGCAAAACAATAATGAGCAGGGAATATGCCATGTATTGATATTACCATGAAGGAAAAGAAGGTCTTGGAAGTGGAAGATTTGAGTTTCAGGACTTACTCCACAATTTGCATTCCCTTAATGAAGTCACATGGCTTCATTGAGCCTCAGTTTCCCAACTATCATGTGGGGATAAGAGCAACTGCCCTAATTTGCTCTCAGAGTTTCTGTGAGAAATGCATGACATGGAAAGCACTTGGAAAATTGTAAAGCTCTCTATCCATAAAATGCATTGTTTTTAGAATATAATTTAAAGCTCCATAATAGGGAAACAAAATCCTGTAGAGTGAGGACATAACACCACAAAAATTTCACATTTTCATATGGTCCTGGCTACTGATGAAAGTCAATATTATATATGTATAAACATGCATTAAATATTTCTACGTTCCAGACTCTAGGGTGACACTGGGAGAATAGGTTGGACGTAATAAGTAGCTTGTAATCCAGTGGAGAAGATGTGCTGTGAATAGCAATAGTATGCAATAAGTGCTATGTCAGGGTTATTGCTAGGGGAAATACCAGGTA
This sequence comes from Hippopotamus amphibius kiboko, assembly GCF_030028045.1. Lineage (NCBI taxonomy): Eukaryota > Metazoa > Chordata > Mammalia > Artiodactyla > Hippopotamidae > Hippopotamus > Hippopotamus amphibius. The sequence continues at coordinate 46,197,077 of NC_080194.1, read as the reverse complement.
CTTCAGGAAGGATATGAAAAAACATTTCTTTTTCTGAAGGAAATGTGTATAATCCAAGACCTGCAATAGAAATAGGATAATGAAGTTAAAGGGTAGGAAAAGAAAGTTTTAAGAGAAGGTGGCATTTTTAAAGTCCAGGAGTGAATATAAGAGAAATCAGAGATTTTGAGGAAAATAGGAATTGTAGATATGGATGAAGCTCAGTGTGTGGGGAGTGGTAAGATGTGAGGTGGGGAAACTTGGTTGGAGCCAGAAACTGAAGGAGTTCAAACTTTATTGTGAGGTTGATTCAGGGATCTTGGAGGATTTCAAAGCATGATGGTGAAATGAGATGTTCCTTTAGAAGGGTTATTCTGACTATAGCATAGCAAACAATTAGGAAGAGTGGAACCAGGGATATAAGTCAAGAGGTTGATTAAGGATCCTAGGCAAGAGATGGAAAAGAGTGATGTCAGTGGGGTTAGAAAGACATTTAGGTGCTTAGTTTAGTGAGGGGAGTGAGTGAGACCATAGAAGATGATTCTCCCCGTTCCATCCTTGGTCAGAGAAGTCAGTCTCTAAATACTGCTCCTGTGTCTTCAGATTTCAAACTCTTGGCCAGGAAGTAGAAGAAAGCTTCAGAGTGATTTTAATTAACACTCTGTGGGCTCTAGAGTGCAGGCTTAGTAGTTGTGGTGCATGGGCCTAGTTGCTCCACAGCATGTGCAAACTTCCTGGACTAAGGATCAAACCTGTGTCCCCTCATTAGCCGGCAGATTTTTAACCACTGTGCCACCAGGAAATTTCCAGCTTCAGAGTGTTTTGACTATTTTTCTTGTATCTATCCTTCAATGTCCTTTTCAGTTTAAGAAGGAAAGAAACCTCATGCATAAGGAATTTTGTACTGTGGCTTCCTTTTCAGAGAAACATATGTAGAAAAACTGCACTTTTTTTTATTAGAAATGAAATGTGTAAAGTTCTATTTATCCATAAGTTTTGGGGGTTATGTGCTTTTTTAACCAAATATTTAGCAATAGAGAAATTTTAATTGTTCAAATGATTAGAACACAATAAATACATTTAATGATAAAATAACATTATTTACTCTTCTGAATTGATGACCTAAAATATGTTAAGATTTGTAGAGGTAACAGTCATTATATAAACATTACTTTTTACTTAAGATTGTAGATGTCAAAGTAATGAAGTGTTGGACTGAGAGATATGTGTTAACAATAATACCCATTCTGCAAGAAGCTTGTTTGAATAAATCCTTGCTACTGGTCATCTTTTTTCATTAAATGTGTAAAATATATAATACATAAGACATCTGGTTCTTTGCACTTTCTCATTACTTAGATTCCAGGTAAATATTGAGAATATCCTAAAGTGAAAAAAATCAAAACAGGGACTTAGATTTATTAGAAAAGAAAGATAATAATAATTACATAATAGAATAATAATAATACATTTTTTGAACATTTACTACTTTTCAGGCATTGACCGGTAAGTGACAGAAGTGTGATTTGAACCCAGATATACCTTGCAGATCTATCATGGATAATTTCCCTGAGTTTTTAAACTGGCCTCCTAAGACCTGAGCTCTTATTTTGCTGGCCTAATGTGGGTCCACATAATGGTTTAATTTTGTCAATTAACTGCTATTACTTCACACACATTCTTGAATCTCTAGCTTCTTTTAGAAAATTGTGAGATCTGACCTAAACTTCTTGCAGAAATGCAATCGGTTGGAATTCAGTTTCACTATAGTAGAGTATGGTACAGTACGGCATAGCATAGTGCAGTATAGTATAAAGTACTTTGTACTCTACAGTTTACCATAATTCTCACTATTTCCTATTACCTTTCTATCACCCAAGCCAGTGTCAGTTGCCATTGGTGATGAATGCTTGCCTTATAATTTTGCTTAAGGTAGGATTTAAAAGACTTATGTATTCATATTTCTCTAAAGTTAAAATACTAAATGGTAACTCAAGAGGGTTGCACATTTAAAGAAAAAAATAAGAGAAAATATACTTCTTTAAGGTTTTTAAAAATTCTGCTTATTTACACAAACTTCCCGACCTATTGAATTTGATACTTGTCCAACCTTCTTATTTTATCAAAGTTTTAGAATGGAGGCCCCAAGAGGCCCAGAATGGATGCCTGCATATTTTTAAAGGCTCCCAGGAATCTCAAAATAGGTTGAGAGTTACTGGGTTAACAACACAGCTGGTTAGTGCTAGAGCCTGTTCTCCTGCCCTAACTATGGAATAAGTGAATGGGTGATTCACATCAGAGCAGAGGAGCATGGTTGGCTATAAAGCCCACCCCAGGAGCAAGATAAAGCCCTCTGTTGAAGTGAAAAGAGAGACCTTTTACATTTTCCTTTCATTTTACTTTTTCTAAGTTTTGCTTGTTTTGGTTTTGACAAATATTTTTGACAAACTCTTTTTTGACAAATGTTTTAAAAATTCTTTCCAACTTAACATAGCCTCCAGCCTATTTGTAAGAAGACTGCAGTTGGAAATAGCTGTGTCTAGTATTGGCAAATCATCATCCCCCACCCGCAGGAAGGTCATAATTCACATAATGGTGATTGCTGGAAAAGAGAGTTATTTCCTACTCAACTAGAAGTTCAGAAACTTACTGAGTCATTTCTTTTTCTGAGCATATAATGGAGATCTGATAATTTAAGGTCTAAAATAAAAGAGGCATATCAAATTAATACCTGTTTGAGTAAACATTTAACAACCTGGAGGTAAAGCCCTTGAACTGGGTATCTAATTATCAGTTCAGTTATGAGCAAATTATCAATCAATGTCTTTCAGTATTGATTGATCACTCAGTTTGGAGAAAACACAACTAGGCACTCTGGGTTAGCTTCAATTAGTAAATGCTTGAGTTGATTTCTGAAGATTTTTGAAAAATTGGAACAGATTTCGTTTTAGTGGAGAGTCTTAATTTGGTGGAGGGTGTAAGTTGAATTTGTGAACACACATAGTAGAACTCTTTATAATGTTAGTGAACTTAAAAAAAAAATCCCTGTTGTATGGTATACCTCATATCTCCTGTACTTCAAGTGTCTGAGTGGGGAAGACAATATTTAACAATGACCACATCTTTGATTTTTATGGGTTTTTATAAAGGGTTCTACTTTATTTATGTTTAATTTGTGGACCTAATTGATCTATATATAAGTAGCGATTTTTCTGAGTATTTTTCTATGCATTTGCACCCATGCCAATTATATAATAATTAAGAATCAATTAGATCTTGTTTGAATCTCTGCCCAAGTATGTACAAGTTACATGACCTAGGACAGCTTGCTTTATGTTTCTAAATTCTGGTTTCCTCATATGCAAAATTGAAATCAAATCTCCACTCCATAAAGCTATGGTGAACACTAAATGAGATAACATATGCTTAAAACAAACAAACAAACAAACAAAGAAACAGTGTCTGGGTAACAATCAGCACTTAATGTTAAATACTATCATCTTCATCAGATCTTCACCAACCAAATACTGTTTATGTATAAAAATATAGATTTTGCAACTTCTCCTATTTGAACTCTCCAATCTTTGCAGTTAGAATTTGTTTCCCTCTCTTCAACTTTCCTTAGCGCTTCATTTAAACCTTTATTATTCTAAAACTAAATTACAGGCTGGCTTGTAGCAGAGAATTTATTTCTCTAATATACAGTGAACTCCTTCAGAGCAGTTTCTATATCTGATTAATTTTTATTTCCCCAGGACATATTAAAATGACTGATATCCGGAACATGTTTATTCTATTAAGTGCTTCTAGGTGACTAGTTACTGTTTCTAATTGGCCTCATCCGTCTAGTGCTAACAACACTGTGACCTAAGATATCTATTATTTGAGGAGAACACAAAAGGAAACAAAATTAGAAAAAACAAACAAACAGAAAGCAACAACTAAAATATTTATGCATTTTAATAATATTTTTCCTAGTTTTCTAATAAGAAGTCCCAGAAAATGTCAAGGAGTAGAAAAAATATTTACCAATGATCCATTCAGTATGAGGCAATTACAACATGTTTATTTTGGCATGTACATTTTTTACCATTTTAATATGTTTTTAACAAAGGTAAAGTTTGCGTATAGGCATACACATATAAGAAAATGTTGCATTCTTGCCATTTCACTTAATGTTAGATTGTTGAATACTTCAAATAAAATTATTTTTAATGTCTACATAATCATGCCATCTGTGCACAGGAATTGTTTTATTTCTTCTTTTCCAATCTGTATATTCTTTATTTCCTTTTTCTATCTCATTGTTCTAGCTAGAACTTCCAGTGCTATGTGAAAAGTAGTAGTAAGAGGGACATCCTTTTTGGCTTTAATCTTAGGGGAAAAGTTTTCAGTCTCCACCTTTAAGTATGATGGATGTAAGCTATAAGGGTTTTGGGTTTTTTTTTTTTTTTTTTCATCAAGTTGAAGACATTCTCTTCTATTCTTAGTCTTCTGAGAGATTTTCTCATGAACATCTATTGATTTTTTTTCCCATGCTTTGTGTATGTGAGTGTGTGTTTGCATCAGTTATGATCAGGTGACTTTTCTTCTTTAGGAAGACTGAATTGATTTATTTTCAAATATTGAACAAGATTTGCATTTCTGGAATAAATCCAGTTTGGTTATTGTCTGTTAATTCTTTTTATATATTGCAAAATTCCATTTGTTAATATTTTGTTAATCTTTACATCTATATCTGTCAGGGTTATTGGTTTATAATTTTTCTGTGTGTGTACTGTGCTCATCTGGTTTTCAGTACCAGGGTTATTCTAGCTTCATAAAATGAATTAGGAATTGTTTTCTTTTCTTGCATTTTCTTGAAGAGATTTCATAGAATTGATTAATTCTTTAAATGTCTTGTAGCATTCTCCAGTGAAATCACATCGGCCTGGAGATTTCGTTTGGAGATTTCAAGGTTTAAAATTATGAATTCAATATCCTTAATAGTTATAGGGTTTTTCAAAATAATTTTCATATTATGTGTATTGTTCTTTTCAGAAAAATATGTCCATTTAATCTAGGTTGTCAGATTTGTATATGTGGAGTTGTTTGTGGTATTTCCTTAATATCATTTGGATGTATGCAAGTTCTGTATTGATATCGTCTGTCTTATTCCTGATATTGGTAATATGTGTCTTATCTCTTTTTTCTTTGTCAGTCTTGCAATAGTTTTGCCCATTTTATTGATCTTTTCAAAGAAGAATGCTTTTTGATTCTTTGATTTTTCTCTATTATTTTTATTTTTCAGTTTAATTTACTTTTTGCTCTTATTTTTTTTCTTCTGCTTTCTTTATATCATCTTGCTTTTATTTTTTTATAGCTTGAGTTGAGACTTTTCCTCTTTTCTAGTGTCAGAATTAAGTGCTGTTAATTCCTTTCTTATTGCTTTAATTGGCCCATAAATTTTAACATGTTGTTTTTTAAATTTTTATTTAATTAAATGTATTTTTTATTTCTTTTGAAACTTCCTCTTTGACCCATGAAGTGTTTGGAATTGTGTTCACTAGGTCCCAATTCATAATTTTCTTGTTATCCTTCTGTTATTAATATTTAGTTCCATTGAGATTGGAGAACATGCTCTGTGATTTTAATTCTTTTTTATTTATTGAAGTTTGTTTTGTGGCCCAGGATATTGCATATCTTGGTATGTCTGTGATGCTTGAAAAGAACGTGTCTTCTCTTGCTATTTAAAGAGTTCTATAAATAATAATTAGACCCCATTGGTTAATAGTGATGTTGCATGTATATACTTGCTGATTTTATGTCTATTTTACATAAGTTGTTGATGTGGAGTGTTGAAGTCTTCACTTAAAACTGAGGATTTTTCTACTTCCCCATTCAATTTTATCAGTTTTTGCTTCACGTATTTTACAGCTCTACTGTTTGGTTCATATACATTTAGTATGGCTTTGTCTTCTAGTGGATTGACACTTCCATCATTATACAATGTCCCTCTCTCTGTCTCTGGTAATTTTTTTATTGTAAAGTTCACTTTACCTGGTATTGATAGGGATAGAGTACAATAATTAGTTAATTTAAAAATTTCACTAAGGGATTAAAGACAGAGAGAAAAATTTAAGGAAGTTTCAGAGACTGTTGTAAGCTAATGACCACTCAAGAAAACAATCCAGTAATCTAGCAATAATCTACTCTACCTTGAAGGAAGACCAGGTATATTCAAGTGGCAGGCACACTCAAGTCACAAATCCTGATAGTTAAAACACAAGACAATAGATATAGAGTCTGAATCTTATTACATAAAATCAGAGAGTCAATGGTCCTTGAAGAGCAGCAATTCTGCATGTAGCCAAGACAGAAATATAGGTGAAAGGAGAAAGAAACTAAGTGAAAGGGGACATTATACCAAAACTTGAGAGAAATTGCCATATTTTAGTATATGTTACCACCCTTTTGCTAATATCATCTGATTTATAAATTTATTTATTTATTTATTTTATTGTCTGTGTTGGGTCTTTTTGCTGTGCATGGGCTTTCTTTTAGTTGAGGTGAGTGGGGATCACTCTTCATTGTGGTGCGCAGGCTCCTCATTGCTGTGGCTTCTCTTATTGTGGAGCACAGGCTTTAGGCTCATGGGCTTCAGTAGTTGCAGCACATGGGCTCAATAGTTGTGGCTCATGGGCTCTAAAGCACATGCTCAATAGTTGCGGCACATGGGCTTAGTTGCTCTGTGGCATATGGGATCTTCCTGGAGCAGGGATCTAACCTGTGTCCCCTGCATTGGCAGGCAGATTCTTAACCACTGTGCCACCTAGGAAGCCCTATGCATCTGATTTAAATAGCACCATCACACTCCTGGTTAAACTATATAGGGTCAAAGGAGGAAGTAATGATGTAAGCCTTGATGTCTGTGCAAGAATTAGGAGGAAGGTGGTCTTCTCCTCCTCCCCATTTTTCTTTTGTTTATAAAAATAAAGTGCTCTCAGTCCCCAGGGCAGAGCCCTCTCACCTGTCCACTTGTATCTCTCACAAGAGATGCTAATAAACTCATCCTTTGCCTGCTGCTTTGCTTCTTGCTGAATTCTTTCTGTGCCAAGACAAAAGAACCTGAGCTTCAGTAAGTTCTGACACCAGGTGAGTGGTTTTAATTAAAGATAATGGGTATGAATCTTCTCCTATGTCAGGTTTTGTGGGTTCAAGTGCCAATCTGAGGAGCAGCTGGGTTTGAGTACCATCCAAAGGAGTGCAGTTTCAATATTAACATAGCCACTCTAGTCTTTCATTTTAGTTTTTATTTGTTTCCTTTCTTGACTTTGTATAAGTTATTTAAACTTTTTTTAGAATTCCATTTTGATTTATCAATAATGAATTTCTGTCTCTTATATATAGCTTTTTAGTGACTACTCTATTACATTGTTGATACATAATTTATTGCATTCTACTTGTGTCAACATTTACTGTTTCAAGTAAAGTGTAGAGATTGTACCTCCGTAAGTCCCTTTACTTGCCACTATTTATAAAATAATCATCCTAAGTGTTTCCCCTACACACATTTAGAACCACATCAGATAATGTTATAATTTTTGCTTCAACCATCAACCATAATTTGGAAAACTCAAAAAGAAGAGGAAAATGTATGATAGCAACCCATACTTTTACTATATCTATTGGGTTTTTGTCTTTCCTGATGTATATAGAACTTTTTGTGTAGAGTTTTGAGTAGATAACTCTCTGTGTAGAAAACTTTCTTTAGCTATTCTTTCAGAGTAGATCTGCTGGCAAAAAAAAAAAAACTTTGTTTTTATTCATTTGAGAATCTTGATTTCTATTTACTCCTGAAGGATGCTTTCATCATATATAGAATTCTTGTTTTACAGTTATTTTCTTTCAGCACTTAAAAAACTTTGTGCCACTATCCACTGGATTTCATTCATGTTTGCTGATGAGAAATCCAGTCATTTGGATTTTTGCCCCATAGGTAAAGAGTTATATCTCTCTTGTGGCTTTTAAGAGTTTGTTTTTAGTTTCCTGAGATTTCACTATGATTTGTCTTGATGTGAATTTCCTAGGGATTACTCTGTTTGAGATTTATTCAGGTTCTTGAATCTGTAAGTAATGTGTTTTTCCAAATTTAGGAAGTTTTCAGTCATCATTTCTTGAGGTAGTTATCTAACCCCAATTTCTTTCTCTTCTCTTTCTGGAACTCTGGATACATAATGTTATATTTCTGTTTTAAATGGTTCTACTGTTTGCAAATGAAGCAACTGACAAAGGATTAATCTCCAAAATATGCAAACAGCTCATGCAACTCAATATAAAAACAATAAACAGAAAAGAAACAAACAAACAAAAAAAACAATCAGAAAATGGGCAGAAGACCTAAATAGACATTTCTCCAAAGAAGACATACAGATGGCCAACAAACACATGAAAAGATGCTCAACATCACTAATTATGAGAGAAATGCAAATCAAAACTACAATGAGGTATCACCTCACACTGGTCAGAGTGGGCATCATCACAAAATCTACAAACAATAAATGCTGGAGAGTGTGTGGAGAAAATGGAACCCTCCTACGCTGCTGGTGGGAATGTAAACTGGTATAGCCACTATGAAGAACAGTATGGAAGTTTCTTAAAAAACTAAAAGTAGAGCTACCATATGACCAGCAATTCCACCCTTTGGCATATATCCAGAGAAAACCATAATTCAAAAGATACATGCACCCCAGTGTTCATTGCAGCACTGTTTACAATAGCCAGGACATGGAAGCAACCTAAATGTCCATTGACAGAGGAATGGATAAAGAAGATGTGGTACATATATACAATGGGATATTACTCCACCATAAAAAAGAAAAAAAAAATAATGCCATTGGCAGCAACATGGATGGACCTAGAAATTGTCATATTTAGTGCAGTAAGTCAGACAGAGAAAGACAAATATCATATGATATCACTTATATGTGGAATCTTAAAAAAAAAAAAGCATGCAAATGAACTTATATATGAAACAGAAATAGAGTTACAGATATGGAAAATAAACACCCTTTACAGAGGTAAAGGGGTGGGGAGAAGGATAAATTGGAATATTGGGATTGACATATACACACTGTATATACTGATAAATAGATAACTAGTAAGAACCTACTGTATACATAGCACAGGGAACTCTACTCATAAACTGTAATGGCCTATATGGTAAAAGAATCTAAAAAAGCGTGGATATATGTCTATGTATTCACTTTGCTGTACACCTGAAAATAACACAACATTGTAAATCAACTATACCCCAACAAAATTTTTTTTAAATACATATCTGATAATCAACTTTTATTCTCTGCTTTGATAGATCCTTTGTTACCATAATAAAAGTTGAAGGGGAGTTAGTTTGAATGAATTACATTTATAAATTTATCTTTAATTTCACTATTTTAGGTTATTATTTTAGAACAGATTAGGCATTGATTAACATCAAATTCACTGCTGAAGAAAAAACCCATCTCTAGTCTTTGACTCCTATGTCATTTTTGGTGATTTCTCTAAGATTACTAAAATGGTTCTGCAATAACAATTGCAAAAGTTTTCTGTGCCCTGGTGAAGGGTTACATGAAGAAATGAGAACCTAGGGGGGCAGGCTTAGTAAGTTTCTTCATTGTCCACAGCACTGGTCTCCTAATTTGTAAGATTTTGGATTAGATAATCTCTAAATTCCTTTCTAATTTCTGATCTTATATTTTTATTTTAAAAAGAGTGCTTACCAATTGTGGTGCTTAGGTTTATGTATCTTTGCTCCCAGACATCATCAAATGCTTGTTTAAAGCTCCTGAAGACAAGGAGGTCATGTAGGTATAGTGAGTGAAATTAGCCACAGGGATGTAGTTCTTGTAACTAACCACTTTTTCTGGGCTCTCTGTATTGACCCAGTGATCATATTTAAGGCAACTGTGAGTTGGCTGAAATTTTCAAACTGTTTACCATCCTCGCTTCCTCATTTCTTAAATCTTCTTTGTCTGATCTTTGCTTTGATAGAATCAATATCTCACTCCATTCACATTGCTAGTACCAAAGTAATTCTTTTTCATCCATCCATCTTTATGATTGCCTTGTGTATAAAATCCAGCTTCCTCTATTCTTTTTTATAAGCACCTTATGTACAGAGCAATCTGGAAATTCAGTTTTTCTTAATAGACCACCTTGAACAAAATGATCACTTGAAAAGCATTTCCTGCCTTTACTGGTAATGAAAACATGAAAATAGAAGCTAGGCTTAACTCTCACCTTAACCATTGCTTTTATGTAGCCTCTGCAAGAGAAGTTAACAACTGATGGCCTCTCCTTGATGGTAATTTTAGTGAGGTGAGTGATAAACCAAAGGTAGAGAGAATCATGCAGAAAGAGAATCTAGATGCATGAATAGTTTGGAAAACATAATTCACCAGAATGGTAATGTGTGGTCTAAATCAATGAGTGTGTATTGCATTTCTAAGCAATGAATATATTTTTAGTGGGGTCATTGCTGTTCTTTTAAAAAGAACAAATTCAAGGACTTCCCTGGTGCTGCAGTGATTAAGACTCTGCCTGTCAATGAAGGGCACATGGATTTGAGCCCTGATCTTTGAAGATCCCACATGCCATGGAGCAAGTAAGCCCCTGCACCACAACTTCTGAGCCTGCACTCTAGAGCCTGTGAACCAAAACTACTGAGTCCACATGCCACAACTACTGAAGCCTGCATGCCTAGAGCCTGTGCTCCACAACAATAGAAGCCATTGCATTGAGCAGCTTGTGCACCGCAACAAAGAGTAGCCCCTGCTCGCCACAACTAGACAAAGCACGTGTGCAGCAACGAAGACCCAACACAGCCAATAAATAAATAAATAAATAAATAGAACAAATTCAGAGAAATATTACCTCAAAAATTTCAGAAAACTGGTCTTTGTTCTGGTCTTCATCCCTGGTAATAACTAATTTTCTTGAAACTTTGAATGTAATATTTTCTAAATGTTAGGACCCAGAGCCTACTAGAGAAAGCAGGAACTTAAATGTTACAAGGATTTTTTGCTACATTTACATCCACCCATCATTTATCTGAACTGTTAACAAAAATAGGAACCATGTCAATTGGGAAAATATACTCCTGAGGTTGTGTGACAATAATTACATTGTGGGTGACTAAAAGGTAGAAGGAATATCAAAGCAGTAGCCTATTTGGAGGAGTCTTTTCTATTAACAACCTTTATTTGCATGCTGCTCTTTTCAACTTGCTCCTTTTCATATTTTAGCTGGAAGATTCTAATTTTTTTTAAATCTAAGAATCATGGAATTTTTATAGCATATAAAAATTTTAATATATACAATAAAATTTCCACACTCTATATGTAAATTTTTATGAACATATTAAATATATATGCATTTAAAATCAAACAATTCATCTTGAGAACAAAAGTGGAAATTCAAATGTAATTTCAATTTAACTTGATTTAGCATGTAGGCAATATAGCATGGTAGAAAGATCATGGTCTTTTGGAATGAAACAGGCCCTAATTTAAACCTAGTTCTGCTATTTATAAATTGTACAACATCTAGCAAGGAACTAACAATCTCTCGGAGACTTGGTGTTCTCAATAGAAAATGGGATTAATTTCCCACTACTTCTCTATGTGTTTTCAAATACTAAATAAATCACTATAGGTAAAAATCTTGAATTTTTTTCTTTTGAAAATCAATAAACTAGAGAGTAGAAATAGTAGAAATTTAAAAAAAAAATCCATAGAGAATATTCCAATGTCTGACTAGAGAGACATTATGGGTAAAGAAGCCTTTATAAACAAATCTTGTTATTTTACTAATTGAGCACTTAACACCTAAGTTCCTTTGTTCTGTCAATTTCTCATAAATTTATTGTTTTTTTTGTCTAAAAAGCATAAAAGCTGCCTGCTTTGGCCACTTCCAGTTAATCTGTCTTGTGTCACTGTTATCATTAATCCAGACACAAAAACTCAAGAGGGGTAGAGGGAGAAATTTTCCATTTCCTGACAATACCTATTTTATATTATTGTGACATATAAATTAATGTCAAAGATATTAAAGATTTTGCTTTGTAAGTGAGGAAGCTGATAAAAAATAGAAAACTTATGTTCTGAAGATAAACTTAATGTTCTGTCCAAAGAAAAATATTCAAGGCATAATTACTGTTGTTGAATATTAAAGTTCTTTAATATTTTGAAAATATATTTATATATGTATTCATTCAATATTAAGCAAGCTTGTGCTATAAGAAAGTATGAGACTCAACCCTGGAGATTTAGTAGTAAACAAAATAGGGTTTTTGATATTAAGGACTATCAAGACTAGTGATATTTATTTAAAAAATGATAGCCTTGTAAACATTTCCAAATACTTTATGAAAATTTGTTTTACTTTTTTAAATTTTTCATTAAAAAGAACAAATAAGGATAGTAAATAAGCACTTAGTAAGGTAGCAATTTCTGAGTCAAGTATAATGAGGGGTTCAATGATGTAATGAGGAGAAAACACTGGATTAGAACCATGGATGTGCATTAATGCCCCTTACTAGCTAAGAATATTATTTAATTCCTCTTAGCTTCAGTTTTCACTTTAATAAAATCAGAATAATATCTATTCTATCTACTTCATATATGTGTTACATATCAAACTCATTAAAATGGTAAAGTGCTTTAAAATTGAGACACTTTAAAAAGTAATTAAGGGGAGAGAGAAAAGATGGCGGTGAAGTAGAGAGACGTGGAGTGCATCCCTCTCCACAGATGCATTGGAAATGCAAGGAAGGACACAGTCATTCCCACAGAGAACCAGCTGAACACCAGCAGACGGCCTCGGACACCAGAAAGGGCTGCGGGGAGCCCGACATAGCCGGTAGGGAGGCATCTACGAGGGCTCAAAGAGGATGAAGCGGTGGAGCTGTGGCAGACGGGAGGGAGGGAGAAACATATGGAGGGTCCGCAGCGCAGCTCAGCGTTCCTGGACCGAGACATCAATCCGCGGCTGAACGGAGGGTCCAGGAGCGGGAGCGTGGGAACCGGAGAGCTGGTTCAGGGGGAGAAACATTGTTGCCGGTAGGGTGACGGACAGAGAGGACAGGAGGGAAGAGGTCCGCGGAGAGGAGTGCCCGTCCCTGAGAGCTGCCCGGCCATGATGGCGGCTGGAGGCTGCAGGCTCACGGGCGGTGGGGGAGGAGCCGTGCATGTAGCCTCTCCCTCTCTTTCGGCTCCTCTACAACAGGCAGTGGAGAGACGCCCTGCAGGCCACCTAAGGCGCTCAGGGATAACAAGCACCCTCAGGCGCTCGGGCGGGGCTAGATTAAAACCCCTTGCAACGCCAGCAGCAGGGAGGCTGCCGAGAGAGAAAAAAAAAAAAAACAACAGCATCAAAAAGAAAAAAACCCCGAGAGAGGCCCAACTCTAAGACTTTCTGTTTACGCCTGAGCCACCAGCGCCCTCTGCAACAGGCACCTCCAAGCCTGACTGAAACAACAGTGCACCACTGCTCACTCACTCCCAGGAGAAGGAGCCACTATTGTACCCTCTCCCTCCCCACACACCGAGGCTTACAGATGAACAATAAAGGAACCTCTGCTGGTCACAGAATAACGCAAAAAAAAACCCAAGGCAAGGAGAAGGACACTTACAGCTGAGACGCTAAGGAAACAGAAATAGTATCAATACCTACTGAACTGGTCTATTCTGGGATCAGTTCTAGATTTTTTTTTTTTTCTTTCTCTCTCTCTCATTTTTTTTTTTTTTTGATTTATTAAATACGATCTTAGCCCTAAGGGATCTACAAGTTTTTTATAACATAATTTTTTAATGATATTTTTTATTCTTTTTTTTTTTTTTGCCTTTTTATATACTTCCATATCTAGCAAAGTTTTTGGTAGTATGGACAAACTATCTCTCATACTTTCCTTTCATCCCTATCTTTTATACATTTCTATTCCTTTCTTTTTCTTTGCATATTTCCAACCACATTACGCTCTTCTGTTCCCCTTTCTTCCAGCCATTTTAAGTTTATTTTATCTTAACATACTTATAAGCAACACTGTCAGTCTGCTCAGACTCCTTGCTCTATTCTTCAGATGACGCACTGCCTTGGTATTTAATATTAGGCTTTTGTCATTATCTTAGTTCTTAGTACAGCTGTCTAATTACATTCTGAGAATCTCCATTCTATCTGGTGGTACTCTGGCTCTTTTCTATATTTGATCCTAGCTTACAAAATCTCCCTGGATTGATGTTTGTATGTATAGGGTGTTATTTGTTGTTTGTTTGCTTTTGCTTTTGTCTCTGATTTGTTCTGTTTCAGTTGTCAATTTCTGCTGGGTTTCTCTTTGAATATCTGATAGCACACTGGGGTTCTGTCAGGTCTTTCTAGAGCCTTATGTCCTAACGGATTCAGTAATTGTGTGTCTTATACATGTATGTGTTTCCTAGACTTAATATTCATTTAATCCAATACTTGGACATTAGTCTGAGGCTTGGACAGTCTTCTATAAACACCTCTATCGCCAGGACAAGCAACCCCAAAAGTTTGCACAACCATGAGGAAACAAAGAAACCCCATGCAGGCAAAGGAGCAGGAAAAACACCCACAAGACCAAATAAATGAGGAGGAAATAGGAAAAATGCCTGAAAAAGAATTTAGAGTAATGATAATAAAAATGATACAAAATCTTCATAACAAAATAGAGAAAGTACAAGAAACAGTACATAAGAACTCAGAAAAGCAAACAGCAATGGATAACAAAATACCTGAAATTAAAAATACTCTAGATGCTATAACCAGAAGAATGACTGAGGCAGAAGAATGAATAAGTGAGTTGGAAGATAGAATGGGGGAAATAACTGCCACAGAGCAAGAAAAAGAAAAAAGAATAAAAAGATTAGAAGACAGTCTCAGAGACCACAGTGATAACCTTAAACGTACCAACATTCGAATAACAGCCATCCCAGAAGAAGAAGAAAACAAGAAAGGGTCTGAGAAAATATTTGAAGAGGTTCTAGTGGAAAACTTCCCCAACATGGGAAAGGAAATAATTCACCAAGTCCAAGAAGCACAGAGAGTCCCACACAGAATAAACCCAAGGAGAAATACACCAAGACACATATTAATCAAACTAACGACAATTAAAAACAAAGAAAAAATATTAAAAGCAGCAAGAGAAAAGCAACAAACAACATGTAAGGGAAAACCCATCAGGATAAGAGCTGACCTTTCTACAGAAACTCTGCAGGCCAGAAGGGAATGACAGGATATACTGAAAGTCCTGAAAGAGAGAAACCTACAGCCAAGAATACTCTACCCAGCAAGAATCTCATTCAGATTTGAGGGAGAAATCAAAAGCTTTACAGACAAGCAAAAGTGAAGAGAATTCAGCACCACCAAACCAGCCTTACAACAAGTGCTAAAGGAACTTCTCTAAGGAGGAAACACAAGAAAAGGAAAACACCTACAAATACAAACCCTAAACAATTAAGAAAATGGTCATTGGAACACACATGTCCATAATCACTTTAAATGTAAATGGATTAAATGCTCCAACCAAAAGACACAGACTGGCTGAATGGATACAAAAACAAGACCCTTCTATATGCTGCCTACAAGAAACCCACTTCAGACCAAGGGATACATATAGACTGAAAGCAAGGGGATGGAAAAAGATATTCCATGCAAATGGAAGTCAAAAGAAAGCTGGAGTAGCAATCCTCATATCAGACAAATTAGACTTGAAAGTAAAGACTATTAAAAGAGACAAGGAAGGACACTACATAATGATCAAGGGATCCATTCAAGAAGAACATATCACAATGGTAAATATCTATGCCCCCAACATAGGAGCACCTCAATACATAAGGCAAATGCTAACAGCTATAAAAGGGGACATCGACAGGAACACAATAATAGTGGGAGACTTGAACACCCCACTTACATCCATGGACAGATCATCCAAACAGAAAATAAATAAAGACACACAAGCTTTAAATGACACATTAGACCATCTCAACTTAATTGATATTTATAGGACATTCCATCCAAAAACGACAGACTACACTTTCTTCTCAAGTGCACATGGAATATTTTCCAGGATAGATCACATCTTGGGTCACAAATCAAACCTCAGCAAATTCAAGAAAATTGAAATCATATCAAGCATCTTCTCAGACCACAACGCCATGAGACTAGATATCAATTCCAGGAAAAAACTGCAAAAAAATACAAACACATGGAGGCTAAACAATTCACTCTTAAACAACCAAGGAATCACTAAAGAAATCAAAGAGGAAATCCAAAAATATCTAGAAACAAATGACAATGAAAACACAACAACCCAAAACCTATGGGATGCAGCAAAAGCAGTTCTAAGAGGGAAGTTTATAGCAATACAGTCCTACCTTAAGAAACAAGAAAATGATGGAATAAACAACCTAACCTTACACCTCAAACAACTAGAGAAAGAAGAACAAAGAAACCCCAAAGTGAGCAGAAGGAAAGAAATCATAAAGATCAGAGCAGAAATAAATGAAAAAGAAAGGAAAGAAACCATAAGAAAAATAAATGAAACTAAAAGCTGGTTCTTTGAGAAGATTAACAAAATTGATAAACCATTAGCCAGACTCATCAAGAAAAAAAGGGAGAAGATGCAAATCAACAGAATTAGAAATGAAAAAGGAGAAGTCACAACGGACACCTCGGAAATACAAAACATCATGAGAGACTACTACAAGCAACTATATGCCAATCAATTGGATAACCTGGAAGAAATGGATACATTCTTAGAAAAATACAATCTTCCAAGACTGAACCAGGAAGAAATAGAAACCATGAACAGACCAATCACAAGTATGGAAATTGAGGCAGTGATTAAAAATCTCCCAACACACAAAAGCCCAGGACCAGATGGGTTCACGGGTGAATTCTATCAAACATTTTGAGAAGAGCTAACACCTATCCTTCTCAAACTCTTCCAAAATATTGCAGAAGGTGGAGCACTCCCAAACTCATTCTACGAGGCTACCATCACCCTGATACTAAAACCAGGCAAAGATGTCACAAAAAAAGAAAACTACAGACCAATATCACTGATGAATATAGATGCAAAAATCCTCAACAAAATACTAGCTAACAGACTCCAACAGCATATTAAAAAAATCATACACCATGATCAAGTGGGGTTTATCCCTGGGATGCAAGGATTCTTCAATATATGCAAATCAATCAACGTGATACATCATATCAACAAATTGAAGGATTAAAACCATATGATCATCTCAATAGATGCAGAAAAACTTTTGACAAAGTTCAACATCCATTTATGATAAAAGCTCTCCAGAAAATGGGCCTAGAAGGAAATTACCTCAACATAATAAAAGCCATATATGCAAAACCAAAAGCCAACATCGTTCTCAATGGGGAAAAACTGGAAGAATTCCCTCTAAGAACAGGAACAAGACAAGGGTGTCCACTCTCACCACTATTATTCAACATAGTTTTGGAAGTGTTAGCCACAGCAATCAGAGAAGAAAAAGAAATAAAAGGAATCCAAATTGGAAAAGAAGAAGTAAAATTGTCACTCTTTGCAGATGACAGGATATTATATATAGAAAACCCTAAAGACTCTACCAGAAAACTGCTCGCACTAATTGATGAGTTTAGTAAAGTAGCAGGATACAAAATAAATGCACAGAAATCTCTTGCATTCCTATACACTAACAACGGAAGAGCAAAGAAATGAAGGAAACTCTCCCACTCACCATTGCAACCAAAAGAATAAAATACCTAGGAATAAACCTGCCTAATGAGGCAAAAGATCTGTATGCAGAACACTTTAAGACACCGATGAAAGAAATCAAAGATGACACAAACAGATGGAGGGACATACCATGTTCCTGGATTGGAAGAATCAACATCATGAAAATGGCTGTACTACCCAAAACAATTTACAGATTCAATGCAATCCCGATCAAATTACCAATGGCATTTTTCACAGAACTAGAGCAAGAAATCTTAGGTTTGTAAGGAAACGCAAAAGACCCCGAATAACCAAAGCAATCTTGAGAAGGAAAAATGGAGTTGGTGGAATCAGGCTTCCTGACTTCAAACTATACTACAAGGCCATAGTGATCAAGACAGTATGGTACTGGCACAAAAATAGAAAGGGCGATCAATGGAATACAATAGAGAACTCAGAAGTAAGCCCAAACACATATGGGCACCTTATCTTTGACAAAGGAGGTGTGAATATACAATGGAAAAAAGACAGCCTCTTCAATAAGTGGTGCTGGGAAAATTGGACAGCAACATGTCAAAGAATGAAATTAGAACACTTCCTAACACCATACACAAAAATAAACTCCAAATGGATTAAAGACCTCCATGTAAGGCCAGACACTATAAAACTCCTAGAGGAAAACATAGGCAGAACACTCTATGACATCCATCAAAGCAAGATCCTTTTTGACCCACCTCCTAGAATCATGGAAATAAAATCAAGAATAAACAAATGGGACCTCATGAAACTTAAAAGCTTTTGCACAGCGAAAGAAACCATAAACAAGATGAGAAGGCAACCCTCAGAATGGGAAAAAATAGTTGCCAATGAAACAACGGACAAAGGATTAACCTCCAAAATATACAAGCAGCTCATGCAGCTTAATACCAAAAAAGCAAATAACCCAATCCACAAATGGGCAGAAGACCTAAATAGACATTTCTCCAAAGAAGACATACAGATGGCCAACACACACATGAAAAGATGCTCAACATCACTAATCATCAGAGAAATGCAAGTCAAAGCCACAATGAGGTATCACCTCACACCAGTCAGAATGGCCATCATCACAAAATCTGGAAACAACAAATGTTGGAGAGGGTGTGGAGAAAAGCGAACTCTCCTGCACTGTTGGTGGGAATGTAAGTCGGTACAGCCACTATGGAAAACAATTTGGAGGTTCCTTAAAAAACTACAAATAGAACATATGATCCAGTAATCCCACTACTGGGTATATACCCAAAGAAAACCATAATCCCAAAAGAAACATGTACCATAATGTTTATTGCAGCACTATTTACAATAGCCAGGACATGGAAGCAACCTAAATGCCCATCAACAAGTGAATGGATACAGAAGATGTGGCATATATATACAATGGAATATTACTCAGCTATAAAAAGGGATGAGTTGGAGCTATATGTCATGAGGTGGATAGACCTAGAGTCTGTCATACAGAATGAAGTAAGTCAGAAAGAGAAAGACAAATATTGTATGCTAGCTCACATATACGGAATCTAAAAATGGTACTGATGAACTCAGTGACAAGAACAAGGACGCAGATACAGAGAATGGACTGGAGAACTAGAGGTATGGGAGGGGGATGGGGGTGAAGGGGAAGCTGAGATGAAGCGAGAGAGTAGCACCGACATATGTATACTACCAACTGTAAAATAGTCAGTGGGAAGTTGTTGTATAACAAAGGGAGTCCAACTCGAGGATGGAAGACGCCTTAGAGGACTGGGGCAGGGAGGGTGTGGGGGCCTTGGGGGGGGAGACAAGGATGGGAGGGAATACAGGATTATGTGTATAAAAACAGATGATTGAACCTGGTGTAACCCCCCAAAAAAAATTTTTAAAAAAAGTAATTAAGGAAGAATAAGAGGACAGATAAAATAATAGGTGGACTTGCTGGCATAAATTTAATCTGATACTTTTTTCTGCAACTCTGTGTTCCTTCTTCAAGCTCCAAAGCAGAAAGTTAAAAGGAAAACTGTTTTAAAGGAAATTTTACCTGCTATGACTCTACTCTTATAAACAATTACCAAAAACATCTTATTTTCTCTGGACCACTAGAGCTTGAATTTTTTGTCACGTTACAAAAGGTGGATTGAATATCAAATACTCACATATGCTCCTATTTAAGCATAACATATAGAGAAAAATAGCTGACTTTACTGCTACTTTTGATGATCAGTTACTCTGCTGAAAGTAAATTCTGTCCACTTCATTGAAAGCTGCCTGAATTTACTTAAAAAAGTGATTTATTATTGCTTATGGATGAGTTTTAATTTGGAATTAACATTCTATTCAGTGTTAAGAGCTCACCTTAATAGAATGTGCACTGATGACAAAGAGCTTTTCTTTTTTTTTTTTTAAGATCTTTATTGGAATATAATTTCTTTACACTGTTGTGCCAGTTTTTGATGTACAACAAAGTGAATCAGCTGTATTTATACATATATCCCCATATTCCCTCCCTCCCGCAACTCCCTCTCATCCTCCCTATCCCAACCCTCTAAGTCATCACTGATCATCGAATTGATCTCCCTGTGTTATACAGCAACTTCCCACTAGCTATCTATTTACATTTGGTAGTGTATATATGTCAATGCTACTCTCTCACTTCATCCCAGCTTCCCCTTCACCTCCCACCCCATGTCCTCAAGTCCATTCTCTACATCTGCATCTCTATTCTTGCCCTATCACTGGGTTCATCAGTTCCATTTTTAAAGATTCCATATATTTGAATCAGCATATGATATTTGTTTTTCTCTTTCTGGCTTACTTCACTCTGTATGACAGATTCTAGGTCCATCCACCTCTCTACAAATAACTCAATTTCATTCCTTTTTATCGCTGAGTAATACTCCATTGTATATATGTACCACATCTTCTTTACCTGTTCATCTGTTGATGAGCATTTAGGTTGCTTCCATGTCCTATCTATTCTAAAAGAGCTTTTCTGAGATTATTTTGCAGTGAAATAGAAGGACCCACAGTCTTTTCCACCATGACTTTTGATACCATTGTAGGTAGCTTTAATTCCATAAACATTTAAAAATTTTTATTAGCCTTCTACTTTTTGATCTTTCTGGTCCTCAGTAATCTCCATTTAAGGCACCTCTCTCTGGTTCATATTTTTGATGTTATCATCTCTAAACCATATACCACCTCTAAAATATTGACTTCTCTGAATACCACTGCCTGTCTTTCAGTTTACCTAGATTGGTGGCCCCATTCCAGCAATTATTCACTCTTTAGGCATCTTTTCTTATTGCTTTTTGTATTTCTTTTTAAATAAACTTTTAAGAAATACCATATGCTAATGCATATATATGGAATCTAGAAAAATGGTACTGATGAACCTAGTGACAGGGCAAGAGTAAAGATGCACAAGTAGAGAATGGACTTGAGGACACTGGGGGAAGGGGAGGATGGGATGGAGTGAGAGATTAGCATTGACATACATACACTACCAAATGTAAAATAGTTAGCTAATGGGAAGCTGCATAGAATAGAGAGATCAGCTTGGTGCTTTGTGACAACCTAGAGGTGTGGGTTGGAGAGGGTGGGAGGGAGGCTCAAGAGGGAGGGGATATGGGGATATATGTATAAATATAGCTGATTCACTTTGTTGTACAGTAGAAACTAATACATTATAAAGCAATTATACTCCAATAAAGATGTATAAAATTTTTTTAAATGTTAGAACACTTTGGATTTACAGAAAAATTGTGAGAAGAGTACAAAGAGTTCTCATATTCCCCACACCTGATTTTCCCTCAATTCCTATGTTAGTGTAGTATATTTGTCACAATTAATGAACCAATATTGATAAATTATTATTAACTACTGTCTATACTTTACTCAGATTTCCTTAGTTTTTTAATTAATTTATTTTTTTTGAGGTACAACAAGTTCAATCATCTGTTTTTATACACATATCCCAGTATTCCTTCCCTCCCTCGACTCCCCTCCACCCTCCCCAACCCAGTCCTTTAAGGCATCTTCCATCCTTGAGTTGAACTCCCTTTGTTATACAGCAACTTCCCACTGGCTATCTGTTTTACAGTTGGTAGTATATATATGTCTGTGCTACTCTCTCGCTTCATCTCAGCTTCCCGTTCACCCCCTGCCCCCCCAAACCTCGAGTTCTCCAGTCCATTCTCTGCATCTGTGTCCTTATTCTTGTCTTGTCACTGAATTCATCAGTACCATTTTTAGATTCCTTGTATATGAGCTAGCATACAATATTTGTCTTTCTCTTTCTGACTTACTTCATTCTGTATGACAGACTCTAGGTCTATCCACCTCATGACATATAGCTCCATCTCATTCCTTTTTATAACTGAGTAATATTCAATTGTATATGTATGCCACATCTTCTTTATCCATTCATTTGTTGATAGGCATTTAGGTTGCTTCCATGTCCTGGCTATTGTAAATAGTGCTGCAATAAACATTATGGTACATGTTTCTTTTGGGATTATGGTTTTCTTTGGGTATATGCCCAGGAGTGGGATGACTGGATCATATGGTAGTTCTATTTGTAGTTTTTTAAGGAACCTCCAAATTGTTTTCCATAGTGGCTGTACCAACTTACAGTCCCACCAACAATGCAGGAGAGTTCGCTTTTCTCCACACCCTCTCCAACATTTGTTGTTTCCAGATTTTGTGATGATGGCCATTCTGACTGGTGTGAGGTGATACCTCATTGTGGCTTTGACTTGCATTTCTCTGATGATGAGTGGCATTGAGCATCTTTTCATGTGTTTGTTGCCCAGCTGTATGTCTTCTTTGGAGAAGTGTCTATTTAAGTCTTCTGCCCATTTGTGGATTGGGTTATTTGCTTTTTTGGTATTAAGCTGCATGAGCTGCTTGTATATTTTGGAGGTTAATCCTTTGTCCGTTGTTTCATTGGCAACTATTTTTTCCCATTCTGAGGGTTGCCTTCTCATCTTGTTTATGGTTTCTTTCGCTGTGCAAAAGCTTTTAAGTTTCATGAGGTCCCATTTGTTTATTCTTGATTTTATTTCCATGATTCTAGGAGGTGGGTCAAAAAGGATGTTGCTTTGATGGATGTCATAGAGTGTTCTGCCTATGTTTTCCTCTAGGAGTTTTATAGTGTCTGGCCTTACATGGAGGTCTTTAATCCATTTGGAGTTTATTTTTGTGTATGGTGTTAGGAAGTGTTCTAATTTCATTCTTTGACATGTTGCTGTCCAATTTTCCCAGCACCACTTATTGAAGAGGCTGTCTTTTTTCCATTGTATATTCACACCTCCTTTGTCAAAGATAAGGTGCCCATATGTGTTTGGGCTTACCTCTGAGTTCTCTATTCTATTTCATTGATTTTACTTTCTATTTTTGTGCCAGTACCATACTGTCTTGATCACTGTGGCCTTGTAGTATAGTTTGAAGTCAGGAAGCCTGATTCCACCAACTCCATTTTTCCTTCTCAAGATTGCTTTGGCTATTCAGGATCTTTTGTGTTTCCATTCAAATCTTAGGATTTCTTGCTCTAGTTCTGTGAAAAATGCCATTGGTAATTTGATCGGGATTGCATTGAATCTGTAAATTGTTTTGGGTAGTACAGTCATTTTCATGATGTTGATTCTTCCAATCCAGATTTCCTTAATTTTTACCTAATTTTTTTTCTGCTTCAGGATTCACTACAGGGATATTACATTTAGTCACCATGTTTACTTACGCTACTCTTGGCTGTGACAGTTTCTCAAACTTTTCTTGATAATTTTGAGGAGTGATGGTCTATTGTTTTGTAGAATGTAATTTGATGTTTTCTTCATCATTAAAGTGAGGTTATGAGCTTTGGGGAGGAAGGCCACAGAGGTAAAGTACTATTCTCATCACATCATATCAATACATATACATATATATGTAATATGTATATATTATTAACATGACTTGTTGATGTCAACTTTGCTCATCTGGATAAATTAGTGTTTGTTAGTTTTCTCTAATGTAAGGTAACTTTTTTCCCTTTCCCATATTATACTTTTATGAAGAGTGTTAACCATGCCCAGCCCACACTTAAGGAGTAAGGAATTATTCTCCATCTCCTTGAACATGGAGTAACTATATAAATTATTTAGAATTCTTTTCACTAATTGTCTTTTTTGCTTATTAATTAATTAATCTAATTATTTCTGTTTATTCAATCACTCATTTGTTCACATCAGTAAAAACCCAGGGATACTTATTTTATATTCACTTTATAATTTAAAGATATATATTTATTTTGTTGCTGAAATTGTTCCAGCTTTGGCTACAAATGCTCTTTCAGTTGACCTATGTGCTCCTTCAACATACTTACCATTATTCTATTTTCTTTTTTAGTACTTTCTTACTTTCTGACACTACAAGATGCTCCAGGTTTATCTTGTATATTTCCTGCCCCAGTCTTAGAAATTAACTATTTCTCCAAGGTGCCCTGGTTCCTGTTACAGGGGAATTGAATTTGGAAAACAAGATCTGGGAACTACCATAGAGACTTTTGATTTATTGATCTACCACTTTCTCACTATGAACATCTTCTATTTTTACTCCAGTATTCTAAGTTCCACTTTTCAAGTGACTATTTCACACTTTTTTCCTCTTCAGACTTTATAATCTTGATCCATCCCTTTCACTTTTACCTGACAATCTTGCCTCATTTATATTTTGTTGAGAAAATATATGCAAATGAAATCCCCCATATTTTCACTACCCAAGCTGTTAATATATTTGTTTTCACTCAGACTATTCCATCCCATCCAATACTGAGATTGAAATGTCTGCATTCTTGAATCTTAAGGCATGAAGGAATGGTAAGTTTATTGTTATTCTGTGTGAAAAATTCCACATTATCTCCTTGTTTTCAATATTGTCCTCCTCCTTATTTATAGCTATTTCTGTGTTTGGTTTCCTTGAGTCAATTACTCCCCTGGTTCACTTTCTCTAGGTAGTAAAATTCCATATTCTGCAAGGGTGGAGATGAAGAACCATTGGTAGAAGTGAAAAAAAATGGAGTTCCTACTGTTTCAGTCAATTTCAAACTCTAATCTTGAGCGATGTCTAGGAACACAAATTGCTGAGCCCTTCTAGGTCCTGTGGTTTGAATAAATTCGTTTGGGTTCCATTCTTTCACCTTTTCCTGTTCCTCCACCCCAGTCTGCACACTATGTCCAAAAATTTAGGTTTTACTTTATTTGCCCAAATCAGTAACATTAAAAAATATGCTTTTCATACTCCAAAATTTTACCCACTCTTTTCTCCTCTCCTTGGTCTGTAGGGTTTATAATTTTTTAATTTATTTACTACCATTTTAATGATATTTTGGGAAAGAAATGAAATAAACATACATGTTCAAAACTGCCATCCTTTATCAAATGTCTCAAAAGGCAGAGATTTGAAAAATCCTATCTTCTTAGATCAACTCTTTAATTTAAACCTATTTATTCCCCAACTTTCAGATTTTATCATCATTAGATTTGAAGGACTAAAATCTAAAGCTAAAATATCTTTTGTCTTTCGAGCCAAAGGCACTTTGACTTGGATCTTAGTCTTTTTATGTACAGTTATATATCATCAAATTTAAAAGTATAAGCTTAAAAATAGAAATATTTTTACAGTACGTGAGAAATTCAGAATCAACATGGTGGTAAGGTAACAATTCCAGAAGTGCTATGAGAGATTTCATTCTTGACCTCTTTTACCTTCATCATTCCTTGGCTGCATCATTTCAATCTCCGCCTCTGTCTTCACATGGCCATTTCTCCTGTGTGTGACTTTCTCTGCCTCTCTCTTATAAGGACACTTGTGATCACTTCCTCTCAAAATCCTTATCTTAATTGTATGTGCAAAGATTTTTTTTCCCAAGTAAGGTAATATTTGCAATTTCCAGGAATTAGGACTTGATGTCTTTGGGTAGCCATTACTCAACCTACTACAATAGGTTTATCAGTCAGGGCATTTGTTTTCAAGCAACAGGAATTGACCCTGGTTGCCTTGGAAGATCAGGAAAGTATTTCAGGATGATACTGGAAGCTCACAGTTGATAAAGATCTGAAGGTCCGCTTGGGCAATGATAAACAACAAAGCAGTGGGTGTCCAGAGGCCAAGAAGTAGGTACATTCTGCCTGGAAAAATGTCACTGTGAATAAATTATAAGCAAACTTTTTCCTTTGAGTTCCTTGATAAAGATTCAAAGTCAGGGCTTCCCTGGTGGTACTGTGGTTAAGAATCTGCCTGCCAATGCAGGGGACACGGGTTAAAGCCCTGGTCCAGGAAGAACCCAAATGCCGCAGAGCAGCTAAGCCTGTGTACCACAACTACTGAGCCTGTGCTCTAGAGCCCATGTACTACAACTACTGAAGCCCCTGCACCTAGATCCTGTGCTCCACAACAAGAGAAGTCACCATAATAAGAAGCCTGTGCACAGCAATGAAAAGTAGTTCCTGCTCTCCACAACCACAGAAAGTCTGCTCACAGCAATGAAGACCCAACACAGGCAATAAATTTTAAAATAAATAAATAAGTAAATAAAAAATTTTTAAAGTTAAAAAGAAAATTCAAAGTCATTCTCTAGGGTATCTGGTTAGCTGAGCCTAAGTCACATGTCAAGTCTCTGGTTCTCAAGGGCTGAGAGATGGGGTACTTCCTGCCACAAATGAGTATCCCCAAATAGAAGAGCAGCTGGATGTTAAACAGTTAAAAAAGGAAAACATACACTATAAAGAATAACTATATTTTTCAATTTAAAAATATGAAGAAACAGATACTAAAACCAGTAAGTAGGAAAATAGAATCAAATCACAGTGCTGCTAACTCCACAATTCATATTGTCTTCATTCATTGATGCTACTTTCTGCTACACCAAAATTCACATTATTTACAGAAGAATTTTGCATTAATAAAGTAATTAATTTTATATATTTTTCCCTCATTCACAGGATTAGAATAAATGTCAAAAACTTTAGTAACTAATTTGAATGAGAGTTAGGCTCTCCACTTTTATGGAGTATTAAAACATTCAAGCTTCATCCTTCAAATGAATATTAAACAGGAATCTTTCAAACCTAATTCTGAAAAATTCTATTTTTTAAATAATGCTGTCATTATTGAAAGCAATTTTGGAACTCCTATTTTAAAAATGAGAACTAAACTCCCCATATTGCAAGTTTGTGTCTTAAAGGCCAATCCATTCATGTTTAAATTATGTTATTGTGCTTACTCAAATATTTCCTCTAATAAAATTCTGGGGGGAAAAGATCCTTTAAGAAACATTTTTTGGCATACATTTTAATCTGCAAGCAACTGGTCAAAAACACTCATTGCTACAGAAACCACTAAATTTGGATTTCTTGATCTATAAAATGTTTAAAGAAGAGAAAGACATCAATCTTTATGAAGATACTTATGACTTGCCAGCTTTGAAAGAAAAAATCTCCATGGTTAAAGAAACTAAGAGAGTTTATATATCTATTTCAAGCTCTTAGAACTAGTACACAGTCAGGATTTTAATACTAGACTAACACAAAAGCCATGCAAACTTTTAAACTTAAAAAATAAATAGTATAATTTTGTATAAGCTTGTCTCATATGTCTATGTGTACTTTAAGGATAGAAATCATGTATTATGAAATTTTCTATTCTGAATGCCAAGTATAGTACCTGTGCAACTTATTAAAATTATCATAAATATTTTAAATAAATTATTTATTTATTTATTTATTTATTTATTTATATTTATTTTTGGCTGCTTTGGGTCTTCATTTCTTTGTGCAGTCTTTCTCTAGTTGCAGCGAGTGGGGGCTACTCTTTGTTGTGGTGTGCAGGCTTCTCATTACAGTGGCTTCTCTGCAGAGCACAGGCTCTAGGCATGCAGGCTTCAGTAGTTGTGACATGTGAGCTCAGTAATTGTGGCTCATGGGCTCTAGAGTGCAGGCTCAGTAGTTGTGGCACATGGGCTTATTTTCTCTGCAACATGTGGGATCTTCCTGGACCATAGATCAAGTCCACAGCCCCTCTAGCGTCAGGCAGATTCTTAACCACTGTGCCACCAGGCAAGTCCCCATAAACATTTTTTAAGTGGATATGGGATATCTAAGTGAATGAGTGAGAGGAAAAAATAAATGAGCCAAATTCTATCTGATTTGGGATGGGTAACTGAACATACTGATTCAAGAAATCAATCATATTTTTCTATTATTAGCTCCAGCTTTTATTTTCTATATGACTTGTGTTAGTTATTAAAGCTAGCTGAATACCTGAGTTTAAAAAAGACTTTACCTTTGAGATGAGGAGTCCAGGGATCAGAGTCTGATATTCAAGTTGAAAACATAAGAGCATGTTTTAACTCTTAACAACCTGAAGTCATTCCTTGTTACTTAGAAGATTTTTCCCACCATAACACAAAGGCCTTGGGATCTGCAGTGGTCTAGGTCATTAGGACTGAGGATTTACTGGAAAAGGAACTATTTTCTTATTTTTCTAATGTTAAAAATTATTCCTAAATTTTTTTTTCTGAGGTTTTGGACTCACTTTCAGAGGGAGAAGCATGGTGGGTAAAATTCCTATGATTGTAATGTTTATGAAAAGTGAAACATAGTTATTTATTTTTCTAATAGGCTGGGACCTCTGACATCTTCCATGTGAACCAGTAACTTCTTTGTAAATATTTATAAACATTATAAAAATCATTAGGTAGGGAGTGAATATATACATTTTCTCAACTGATTAAAGGGAAGACTGTGTTACCAAGCAAAGGGATTGTTGCACAACATGCCTGAACACCAATGCTGTGGCTGCAGGACTTGCAGTTTTGTTCTGTTTCCTTTGAAAAACAACTCAGTATTTTGTTAGGAACAGGATAGGGCCAGTTGCAGTTGGTGTACAAAGCCTCCCTTTTCATTCCTCAGTCTTAAGGGATGGGGGTAATGTCTACTCTAGCTTCTTCCTGCTTATGTGGGATAAAGTTCTGGGTTTGTGGAATAAAATTATTTCACATTTAATTGTAAATACTCATGGGTCTAAAAGTGATGCCAAGGCTTTATGGTCAATGAATATCATATGGGTTGGAGTTTTGGGGCTTAAAGATATGAGACAAACAGCAAATACAGAACTTGACAAGAAGGTATATAAATCTTAGCAAGCCCAAATCAATGACACCTAGTTTATGTAATCCCTCAAATATAGACCTTATTCTAATGGGATACATGAGAAGATATTTCCTAAGAGAGCAAAACTAGGCTCTTGTGATGATACATTTTTGGAGCCAAGTTGCTTATTATCTAATTTCATCTGTGTGTTTCAACTTCTGATGTGGTATTAATATATACACAACAGGAGCTACTGGAAACTACACATATGTCTCCTTTTTCTGCTAAAATATAATCTAAAAAAACTATTGTCTAATAAAGAATCTAGAGCCCTTGGCTGGAAGGCTATGGCTTGAGCTGAATCATTAGCTACCATTTTTAAAATAAAAGAAAAAATTCATAGTTACAAGGGGAGACCTTGGGACCATAAAGTTGCAGCTAGCAGCTGCTAGCAGATATTGCTTTGAGAATGGCTGATCCTTGAGTCTGATACAGTTCAGAAAATTCAGGTTCTCCATAATATAGGAATGTGTCTCAAACCACATCCACAATGGCCACCCAGCTCTATTTTGGAAGCCTGAATCACAGTTACTTCATTTTTATTATTATTTTTTTTATTATTTTTCCTTTTCAAAATTGTAATTAGGTATCACCAAATAAAGCAATAAACAACTCTTAAGTTAGAGTGCAAATGAAAGCACCTTATTATTTTAAAGGTGCAAAAGCAAGAAAATACAACATAAACATACATATTTTTAAATGGTTTTCTGTGTGATGGGTAAATGCCATTTAAAAACATTTTTCAATAGAAAAATGATTTATAAATCAGTTTACAGAAGATAAAAAAAAATCAATGTTTAATACCAACTTTAACTATAGATAACTAAACAGAAAATTGTCCTCTCTTCTGTTTTTGCTTCAACAGATGTTTATGTCTTCTGCTCTTTGCCTTTTGGAGAAAATATTGCATTATAAGGCTATCATTTTTTTGGACAAGGACAAGGGTCAAGATCTTCTTTAATGTGAGCTCTTTCCATAGAAGTCTGAGTGAAAGGAAAACCAACTTCCCAGAAATTCTCTGGTGTGTTGTGTGGAATGTAGTGAAATCAGTGCCTTGAGCGGGAAGCCAACTTCTTTTCTTTTTCTTCTGCTAGAAAATCTGCATAATAAATCACACATTCCTTATATGTGTGTCGAAGCAATTTTCTTCTTTCTTCCTTTTTTCTGGACCACCTCAATATGAGGAAAATTTTGTGTTAGTCTCTCTTTCATCATCTTTAAAATATGGCTCCACAAATGCTTTCTTGTTCATCACCAGGAGAGATTTTTTTGGTTGTGTTTTCTGTTTTTTTGTTGTTGTTTGTAGTATTAGTAGTAGTTGACAATGCCTTCTCTTCATCTGCTACTTGGGGGAAGCTATCTGCCAAACAGGATTCATATTCTTCATGTGTAGTCTGATCAAACATATCTTCCAAGCTATCATTCATTTTTCTTTCTCCATTTGGACTTTTTTCTCCCTTCTGCTCTTGCTTCCTCACTTTTAAAAGCATAATTTCACTAACCAATGTACAGTCCATGTCCACTGTCTCTCTTCCTGCTAATCTTGATTGGCTGTCATCTTTTGCATCTACTACTGTAATATCCATTTTATACCGAGAAAGGTCTACTTGTGGATCTATACTCCACTGGATATTTTCAAAGGATACATCTTGGTTATTTTGTAGAGACTTTCTTTTAGCAATGCTACATGGATTTAAATGAACAATTGATGCAAGTTCACATGCTCCATGGACTGACCTGGTTTTTATTTTTATAGGCTCATGAGAACCAGCACTCTTCACTTTATCAAAAAGATTCTCTGTCTCCAAACTTTTACATGGATGTAAAGGGATTTTAAAGATAGGATTTTCTTCCTTTATTTGTAACAGTGTTTTATTATTTAGAGATTTACTCAAGGACTGAAAAAAAGGGCTCCTGTAAACAGGGCTCTTCTGCAGAATCTTTGGTTAACCCACAGCTCCCACTCAAGGCCTTATGGCTTGAGGAAGAGCCCTTTGGAATGGGCTTCAAAGCTTCAGTGAGAGTCACTTGCCTAAATCTGATTTTAGAGTTCTCACTTCCTTGGCTTTTCTCTTGACACTGAATAGCTGAAAACTGATCAGAGAGATCCAGAGGTTTATCCATCACATAGTCTCCATTCATGGAAGAATGACTATCCAGTGGAAAAGGAAAAGCATTTTGTTTATCAAAGGAGGCTTGGGGCAGCTTACTTCCTCTTCATTTTCTTCCTCAATTTTCTTCCTTTTGGTTCTGCCTCCCAGTGATCTCAGGGGTACCACATGTTTATCTTTATCAGTAACAGGATCTTTAATATGATCAATACTATCCTGTTCATTTATGGGTATGCTTGTATTTTTATTTATGAGTATCTGCTTACCAGAAGACTGGTTAGTGACCTTGTTCAACTCATTCCCAAGATTATGATGTTTGAAAAGGGCACCATCTTCAGATTTTGATCTAGGTTTTTCTGATCTAAAATTAGAAGTGTTGCTGAAAGGCACTGTTTTCAGATTTTTGTTTGTTTGCTTGTTTGTTTTTCCCAGTCTCTAAAAGAGAAGGGGACAAACTTGTATTCAAACCTAAACTACTCTTTACATTAGAGGTAGCTCCAAATACAGAAGATGATACCTGAGTGGTCAATTCTTCCTAAGGAGGTTTTTGAATTAGAATGTGAAAATTTTAAACTATCTTTACTATGTCTTCTAAATTCCTCAGCAGGTTACTTTTTGTTGTCTCCTTTCACACAGTGGTAAAACTCATCACCAAGAGGGCTCTTAGGGCCTTGAGATCCAGATTTGTCTTGAACACTAAGTCCAAGTGTTTCAGCTACATTATCATGAGGATAATTGCTTTTTGCCATGTGTTTTTAGCCATTGGAGCTTGGCTCTGATCACAAGTGTCAGCCACTAGAATTTCAACTACATTAGGTTTATGTCACAGATGAGTTGATGATTTTGGTACTTTTTTCAATTCATGTGCACACCCAGAGTGCTCCAGTTTAGTTTGTGTTGCTTACATATTGGATGTGGAGATTCTCCTTTCTTCATAGCCAGTTAGCACCAGAAAATGAAAAGGTTATTGGTGAATCTAGTGTAACATCTTCCTCAAAGTCAAGATCAGTTTCTTGATGTAGTTGATCGTTTTCAATTTTCTGCTGCAGCTGTTCAGAAAGCTTTATTTTCTTGCTATAGAATATTCTTTTCATTCTTAAGCTCTGTGATAAGCTTAAAATTCTGCTGCCAAATATATTCAAACTCCTCCTGTTTCTTCTACCTATGTTTTTCAGTTACTACACAATGATCACATAATCCTGCTTCTAATAGATCTTCTAAAATTTAATGGTTTCATGAAGGACTTTCTCTTGCTCTCTCAGCTGTTGATTTTTGGTGAAGAATCCTTCTAGTCTTTGTGCATCTAAAATTTGTTCCTTTTTCAGTTGGTTACTTTTACTTGTAAACCTTGTAATTCTTTATCATGATACTCCTTTAGTTTTGTCCAAAGGTCCTTGAAGTCATTAGATACATTTGCAGAACTGGGCTTCCACAACTGCTTCCTGAAACATTCATCTTGCTTCATATGCTCCACAATTCTACTGCTTAATGTTTTCTGACATATTCTGTTACATTATATAGGTGTGAAGTTGTCCTTGGCCAGTTTAAATACCCAAGTTCACACTACTAGGACATGGCTACATCATGGCTGGAACTCAAGTTGTGATGCCAATGAACTCCAAAATACTTGGCTTGCAAGATTGCCTTGAGAATCTCTAATGTTCCAGCAGGGAAGTTAGGACACTCTGGGGCTAGGAAGAGATGGCCATTTGTTTTCTCTTCATTCCCTCACTAATCGGCCAAACTGCCAGCGGCCAAGCTACCCTCCCCACCAGGACAGCCCATGTTTTCCATGGCTGGGGAAGGGCCCCATGGCTGCTGGCTCTGCTCACCCAGCCTAGGCCTCCCATTTTGATTTTTAAATGCATTTATTTCTTTTGTGATTAAAGCAGATGCACAATGTATGTTTGACAGGCCACAAAACAGCATAAAATGTATGCTAAATCATGTATAAGCCAGGATGTCTTCCCCATACCACAATACATGAAGTTTTCCTCCATCATTTCCTCCTTTTGACTACAAATATTTTGATACAAATGATAATCAAAATATTTTCCCCTCAATGCCAGAGTGGTTGCTGACTGCCCTGTGTCCATTATATCCCTGGGTGCTACACCCCGTTTTCGTTGTTGATGATAGACAGATAGATAGATAGATAGATAGATAGATAGATAGATATAGATGATAGATAGATAGATAGATATAGATGATAGATAGATAGATAGATAGATAGATGATAGATAGATGATAGATTTGCCTAGTTATCCACTGGGGGAAAACTAATCAGACATAATGAGCAAGCATAGAGTTATGCTGATAGGAAAACAGTTTTTAGGTTATATATTTCATTATTACATCAAATTGTCACACAAACATTCCATGTGTTCTTTTAGCAATAGACTTAAAACAAACAGTGAAACATGTCATGAGTAGATATACTCTGTGACAATTTCACTAGAGAAATTTCTTTCCCTCCTGAACATTGAGGCAAAAGTATAGTTAGAATTAAAACTATAATATTCAATTTTGATAGGGAGACAAACGTTTGGTTAAAAGTACAATTGAATTAGTAGGATAGCTAACAGGCCTGGTCCAGATTCCTGACCCAGCAGTCTACCACTTCTGTCATCTTCTTGTCCTTGTGTGGGTGTCATTTCTCCCATATTTGTGTATGGTTTTAAGGTGAGTTTGAAGTCAACAGTCATTTCTATATACCAGTCCAGTGCAGAGACTGTCTTTAAGTGGAAATATGAATTAAAGAGTAAACTTCCTTTAGTTTCCCTGTGCATGACTTAGTTAAGAACACCTGATAAAGGTCTTTCCATCTAGGTTGGAGAGAGAGAGAGTCCTTTGACTGGTTTTTTCCAGGATACGTCACTTCCTGGTTGCAGGTCATGGGGTATCTAACCAAGGATAGATTATTGTGGTAAGCTTCAGAAACAAATTTAGAATATCCCTTTTTTTCTTAGAATATCCATTTAATAATTTAATTGAACTCTACAGTAATGCAACATAGCAACAAGGAACCATATTGGAAGTGAATCTTTAGCAGTAAAAACCAAACCTCAAAGACAATTAATAATATTAGAACTTAATATCCACAAAGGTATATTATTAAAACATGATTTTTTCTCCCTCAAATTATCCCTCTACCAAATATAACCAAATTAAGACTAATTTGTTTGAATATTATGCCTGGTTTTAATAACTTTGGCCTATTTATTTACATAAGTGATTATATGGACTCTTTTAATTTTGGCTTTGCTGGAACATTTGAGTAGGAATCTCAAATTGAGCTTTTAAAATGGTTCTCAAGACCAGGAAAGCCATGCCAAGTGTTTGCTATCAGATTCCACCTGCAATATCTGTAGATTTGGGTAAATTATTTTCTTCTCAAGGTCCCAAAATGTCTTGAGATTCCTGCACCTGTCAAGAGGTGTCCTTCCTATTCACCTGATAAGGCTGCTGGGAACCTAAGAGTTTCCAGTTTCTGGAGGGATCAAGTAGAGAGAAAAGATAAATGTTTCAATTCTACTCACAAAAGTACACTTTAACCAGTTGCTATAAGCAACATGGATGGACCTAGAGGTTATCATACTAAGTGAAGTAAGTCAGACAGAGAAAGCCAAATATCATACAGTATCACTTCTATGTGGAATCTCAAAAAAAACACACAAATGAACTTATTTACCAAACATAAACAGACTCACAGACATAGAAAACAAACTTACAGCTACCAATAGGGAAATGTGGGGGGAAGGAATAAATTAGGAGGTTGGGATTAACATATACACACTACTATACATAAAACAATCAACAGGGACCTCTTGTAGAGAGCACAGAGAACTCTACTTAATACTCTGTAATAATTATATGGAAAATTATCTGGAAAAGAATATATACAAGTTGCTGTAAGTCAAAATTAGCTTAAGGGGAAAGGTTTCCTTGTTTCCAGTTCATCAGTATGATCTGAAACTTATCAACAAGCTATACTTGGGGATCACCTTCAAGATGGCAGAGGACTAAGACATGGAGATCACTTTCCTCCCCACAAATACATCAAGAATATATCTGCATGAGGAACAGCTCCTACAGTACACCTACCAGATGCTGGCAGAGGACCACAGATTTCCAAAAATCCTTCAGGGTCTTGGTGCCCTGGCAGGGGGGTTGGACTTGGGACTCCAAGGTGGGGGAGCTGAGTCCAGGATGTTGGACAACCAGTGTACTCCCAGCCCCATGGAATATTAATCAGTGAGAGCTCTCCCAGAATTCTCCATCTCAACACTAAGATCCAGCTCCACCCAACAGCCAGCAAGCTCCAGTGCTGGACACGGCATGCCAAACAACTAGCAAGACAGAAACACAACCCCACCCATTGAAAACCTTTACTTGTCAAAAATTTCTCTCTAGGAATCTTCCTTAAGGTAAAGTATTTTTTTTTTTTTTTGCAATAGCATCAGAACACAGCAATAACTATCTATAAATGACAAAAGACTTAAAAAGTATGGTTAAAGACCAATTTACAAGGCAATTGAGAAAGAAATGTGGTTATTGTCATGACATAAAATATTAAAATAATGTTATAGTAAGACCTATTCAAATTTTAGAATTTTCAAGAACTTTTATATTAATGACATTTACCTATACAATATAACCTAAAAGGTTTATCAGCACTCATTTGACAATTCTTCCCATGTAATTTAACATACCAAATAAAACTAATTAATATCTTTCTTTGATAAGGAGAGAAAAACCTCTGAAGATGTTCCAAGGGCCCTCTGGAAAGCCTCAAAGTTATTTCCAGGTCAATAACACTCTATTCAGAATTTGATTTGGGGGGAATTTGTAAAAAGTATCAAAAAGGTTTTAAAACACTTGGTCAAGTAAAATAATAGGTCACTGTGAAAAAAAATACTTATTCACTTAACCAGGTGACAATAAAATATTTCGAAGGCAAATACAGAAATTTACAACAGATTACTTAAAAAATAAATAAATATTTACAACCTTTTATCAAAATCAGATCAATATTCCAAGGAAACTGTCCTCTTCACAGGGAGAAAAAAACAAATTCTAGGCCTGCACCAGGTTACTTTAATAACAGAATTCACTTATTTAATTAAATTCAATCTAATCTTAGCTGGTAATAACCATGTAAACTCCTTTCTCAAGTTTCCTCCCAGAACTTTCTGTATTCATATGTTTGTCCTTTATTTTTTGCTTACTTAGACATAACCAGTTTTATGAAAAGTTACTTTCTTTTCCCTTAACAAAATGCATTTCCACCCCTCATTTTTGTTTTACTGAAAACACACATCCTAGTTTCCTTGTACGCTGAAAATTTTCCCTTTTTATTTCTAGTAAATTTAATTACAAATATATTATCATTTTTAACCCTTAAAAGCCTTAAACTCTAGTGAAAATCAAGAAGCAAGAAATTGTGAACTGTTTGTCATACCAGCATTTCCTGATTGGTAAATTTATGAACATATTCTATAACTCCTAGAAACAAAAAATTTCTCACAGCATAATTTTTCTTTAATATGTACAAGATTAATGTCCAATAAACCCAAGCATCTTTATTTTATCTCTAATAAGAATACAAAAGTATATAAACAAACTAGTTTAGCAATTAATATTCTGGTATTTTACCTTATATGGAAATGAACTGAATATTCAATGAATTCCCATCATTTAGCTTAATTTAGTATAACTCTGAAGTTTCAAGTTACCAAAAATCTGGAGAAACTATTTTTAAGTAGACATTTCTGAAACAGTTATTCCTAGAGAGCTCACCTAAAAACTTCTATCCCAATTACATTTATTTAATTAATTATGAAAACACCATCACACCAAGTTAATTTTCTTGTTGACAAATTTTGTAACAGAAATAATAACTTATTTGACTTCTAGTAAACCTAGGTACAATAAAAGTATTATTATTAACATTGATGACTCTAAAGATGTGTCTGTATTAATTAACCAACAAAATTAAGCTAAGTTTAAAACCAAATATTAATTTAATACTGAATATTTCCCAGATCACATGAACCTGAAATTCATTTGGGTTAATTTCTTTTATATGTCTGAGAGTTTATATCAGTTCTTATATTCCTTTAAGCCAATTAAATAGAGCTAATTTACAAATTAATTTTGGTAATATTATCCAGAGGTAGAGTTATATCATAATTCACACACAGGCATATAAACTGACACAACCAGAAATCTCATAGCTTTATTTTAAAACTTAGTCATGAATTAAGTATTAGAACATAAAACTCAGTAGTTTAAAATAACAGTTGATATGGTTATTTTCACTCTCTTGAGTTTAAAAAGACCTAATTTCTCTCTTTTTCCTCATTCTCATAAATTGGAGATGGTCTAGATAAAAGTAAGATAAAAGTTCCTGAGAGACCTGGCCATCTTGGGCATTTTTGGAATGAGATTTTCATCATTTCCCAAGTACGTAAGTACTTGCAAGTATAAGAAGTTTCATAAATATTTATACAAAGACAAATGATTATATATATAGGATGTCATCCTATTTTTTCTCTCTCTTACAAAACAGGTTTAATTCTAAAATAGTAGTATAATTTAAGGATGCATTCTTGGGCCACTCCCCACCTGACTCCAACTGATACCAGGGCCAGGCAGTATTACAAAACAATATCATCTTTTCCTTTTCATAGTCTCATAACTACAAGAATCACAATTTTGGAAAATGCATTCCAATAGATTGCAGTTTGGTATACCAGTTACATTTCCTATTTAAGGCATTCTTCTAAGTGGCCAAAGCAAAGGAAATCTCTCTAAAGTTACTGGTTAATTTCTAACTATGTGTTTATAGAAACTGTCCCTCACAGATGCCAGATAAGTTAGGCAAGTATGCCCTGGATAAGCTGCCACAGTCAACTGCTCCACCATGAACAAGAAAGTCCCCAAAAGATGTGTCTTTTAAAAGGTGTTCCCTATAAGGTCATTACACATCAGGGCAGGTGTGCTGACACCTCCATAAACTTTCCAATCCTCTGGAAATTCCCAAAAGATCAGAGGGAATAGTGTCTCTTTTCTTCACAGTCAGAAGACCACAATGAGGTTAATTCACAGAAAGAGTTTCCTTCTGGGTGTTACAGGAGGTCAAAAATTGCTCCTTCACCCATACTTCAGCTGCATAACTTGCATTTGTTTCTGTTGTCTACGAAAAATGAAACTGAGGGCTATCATTTGTTATATTCCTTAGACTATAACTTGCTTAATAGGTAATATTGTACAATCTGCCTTCACTGACTTAATTTTCACTGTAATTGTTCTTTCAAACTGTATAGCATCCAAGCTTCACATAGCTTAGACTATGTAT
Source organism: Hippopotamus amphibius kiboko (assembly GCF_030028045.1). Taxonomy (NCBI): domain Eukaryota; kingdom Metazoa; phylum Chordata; class Mammalia; order Artiodactyla; family Hippopotamidae; genus Hippopotamus; species Hippopotamus amphibius. The sequence goes on along the minus strand of NC_080194.1, from coordinate 46,158,656 downwards.
CACAAGACTCCTTTAACTACGCCCTATATACAATACCTCTAATGTATGTATCCTTATAATAAAAACTACTTAAGTTGCTCATAAGGTGCTTGGAGCTAAACTTCCCTAGTTCAAACTGACTGAGATCACTACCATTCAAGCAAGACTGTGCAAGTGTCACATGGATAAACTTTTGTTGCCAGAGGGCCAAAAACTCTTCCCTCAAAAAGGAAATGCCACCATTTTCTGAATATGCATCCCATGAAGAGTGTAACTCAGAGAAGCCTCCTCAAAACACTGATTACTTCAAATTTTTATTTCCTCCAATTGTCTTTCCCCACACCTCAGATCATTCTGCTTAATTATCCCATAAATATCCCAATGCTTTCACCTTTGTGAAGGTTTTCTCCCATCTCCTCACAAAGCTGTCTCATGAATAAACATTTTCTTTGCTGTGAACCTCCGCCTCTTAGTATTTGGATTGCTGTGTTTTCATAAAAGAAACAATTCAAAATCTTGTTAGAAACAGGATATGGCCAGTTTAGGCTGATTCTGTAGTTACAACTGTAAATCTTGTAATAAGTTATTCAACCAGGGAAATACCAAAATGATATGTTTAGGGAAAATATCATTATTAGGTCAATTAATAGAGGATCAAACCAGTGTTTTGTTCTATATATGTTCAATTGAATTAAGCAGGAATTTTCTAATTTTGCAATACTGGAGAGCTATAACACACTAAATTCACCTACAATTACTGGAGGTAGTCTGATTTTCCTTCTAACCTATAAACTTGAATACACAGGTCATCTCTATTCTGTTTGTAGCTCTGTTGTTTCTATACAGCTTTATATGTAGTCACTGTCGAGTCCTGGTAGAAACCAAGGGTCAGCTTTTTCTTTTTCCTTAGGCACTATTTTCTGCAAATATTTTGGGACAATGGGGGAGAAGTTGCCAGAAGCTCTCTTCTTGGTTATCTGTTTAATCACTGTTCCTGTACTTGAAATACATGATTTCAGACCTAAGAGAAGAAATACAGAAGATAAGCCTGGAACATCATGTACCAGAAAATAAGAAAGCCATGAGATAGAAATGAGGTACTGACAAAATGACACATATGTCAGCTTGAAAGGATTTCTACTCTCCAGAGATGGGACAATAAGCAACAAAAAGATAATAACTATGACTTATTAAAAGATTTTAATACACAAAAATCCAAACATTCATAATCATATTTTAAAATGAGAGAAACAAATCAAAACTCACTGGACACTGGACATCCATTAGACATTGCTTGGGCACCAATTCAATATCTTGAAAATTGGCAACTGAAGGGAAAGAACTGAGCATTTGCCTTGACATTCTAAAGTAAATTGTATTCCAGGGTATCCTGTATGTCCTATCTATGGATGTAAGAAAGAGTTTTATATAGAAGTATTCCAGTTAATAAATGAAGAAAAAATGATAGAATTACAAAATCATTATATAATTCTTAATGAAATAACTGGTACAATTCTAGGCAGAGGTATGTCACATCATCCTATACTAAAGAAACGACAATGAAACAAACAAGCTATCACTGAATTCACTGATCAATTTTAGCAGGATAATAGTAGTCAGGCACTCACAGGCTCACCAAAATCACAATTATTTACAAGGCTATCATTGTGAAAAAGAGTGGAACAGACCAGAAAATATCTTCTACAGCCAAAGATATGAAGAAAGAGCCACATGAGATGAATAAGAGGGGTAGAATGGGTATATAGTCAAATCCCAGACCCCAAAGTGGGCTATCCACAAATGGGAGAATAATTACAACTGTAGATGTTGTCCCAAATGAGTGTATGTACAGAGCCTCACAACAGTCTCCCCAGCCTGGGGGTCCTGCAGTGGGACAGCAAGCCACCAAAGAATATGGATTTAATGCCAGTGGGGCTTATTTTGAGGAGTCCCAGAGAGGTGGAGAAATAGAGACTTCACTCTTAAAGGGTGAAGACAAAACCTCACATGTGCAGAACCAGAGTAGAAGCAGTAAAGGCCTAGGTCAGAAATATATGCTGATCTTAGAAATTCTCCCAGAGAGGTAAGAGGAAACTGCAGCTCATTCTGGGGACATAAATACTGGTGGCAGCCATTTTGGGAGTTCATTCTACCATGTAGATAGTGGTGCTGGCAAGCACCATTTTGGAATCTTCCCTCTAGTTTATTGGACCCAGCCCTGCCCTGGACCAGTGCTGGGATGCCATAAAATAAGCAATGACCCAGGCCCACCCACCAGCAGACAGCCTGCCTTAAGACCCAATGCATCCACAGCCACCTCTAGACACAGCCTTGCCTACCAGAGGGCCCAGGACCCAGCCACAAGCAACAGTGTGCAGACACAAACCCAAGACCCCCACACCACCAGCCAGAGGCCCCAGGACCCAACAGGAAACAAAAATTGGCAGGCATGAACCCCAGAATTCCCAGGGCCCCAGTCCCACTCACCAGTGAGCCTGCTCTAGCCTTGGGTCCCACCAATAGGCAGACACCAGCCACAAGAAAACCATAGTCCTGTCATCTGCAGATCCAGCCCACCCACCAGCAGACCAGACCCTGCCCTGAGACCAGTCCTGGCCCCTCCCACTAGCAGGCCAACACAAGCTTTAATAAACCCTGGACTGTGCAGCTAATTGTGTCAGAAACTATCCACACCCACCAGCAATCCAACACCTGCTCTGGGACCCTGGGGCCTGAAAACAGAAGGACCTGGCTCTGCCCACTAGTAAGCTTGAAGGTGGCTCCAGGACCTGGCTTCACCCACCAGTTAACAGGCAACCCCCTGGGGTTTCATAATCAGCCATCTCACGACCCAGTACTGTCAACCAGTGGCCAGTAGCCTCTGCACAAGGCAGAAGCTGACAACCAAATGGACTAGAAGCCAACCAAAACAATCAGACCTTCCACATTGTCAGCTTGTCAAAGGAGAAAGACCCATGCAGTCCTCATAGGAGGAATGCCTAGAACATATGGCTCTGTTGATGAGACAAAAGTACATTGCTGGAATGCACAGAATGTCTCCTACAAAAGGCTACTTTTCCAAGACCAGGAAATGTAACCAACCTACAAGATATATAAAAACAAAAAAAACAATTTAGGCAAAATGAGGCAACAGAGGAACATGTTCCAAATGAAAGAACAAGATATAAGCTGCAGAAGAGAACTAAGTGAAGTGAAGATAGGCAATCTGCCTGAGAAAACATTTAAGATGATGATGATAAAGATGATCAAACAACTTGAGAGGAAAAAATGGATGCAGAGGGAGAAGTTAGAAGTTTTTAACAAAGAGTTGGAAAATACAAAAAACAACAGAGATGAAGAATGCAATAATTAAAATTTACAAATACACCAGAAGGAATCAACAGCAGACTAAACGATACAGAGGAATAGGTCAGCAAGCTGGAAGACAGAGTATGGGAAATCACTGATGCTGAAGAGGAAAAAAGGAATGAAAAGAAATAAAGAAAGTTTAAGAGACTTTTGGGACAACATCAAATGCATTAATATTCCCCTTATAGGGGTCCTGGAAGGAGAAGAGAGAGAAATGGGCTAAGAACATTACTGAAGACATAATAGATGAAAATGTCCCTAACCTGGGAAAAGAAATTGACATCCAAGTGCAGGAAGCACAAAGAGTCACATACAGGATTAAATACTAAAAACAGAAAGAGAAAAGCAACATATTATATACAAGGGAACTCTCATAAAGCTATCAGCTGACTTTTCAGCAGAAACTCTACAAACCATAAGGGAATGTAATGATATATTTAAAGGGATGTAAGAGAAAAAACTACAACCAAGAATAGTCTACCCAACAAGGCTCTCATTCAGATTTTTGGAGAAATTATAAGTTTTATAGACAAGCAAAGTCTAAAAGAATCCAGAACCACCAAACCAGCCTTATAAGAAATGTTTAAGGAACTTCTCTATGTAGATTGCTATATTCAAACCTCATGGTAACCACAAACCAAACATCTGTAGTAAATACAACCACAAAAAAAGTAAAAGAAATTCAAACATAATTCTAAAGATATTCAACAAAACACAAGAGAAGAGAACAAAAGCTGAAGGGAACAAAAAAGTCCTACACAAAAACATAAAAACAAATAACAAAATGGCAATAAGAACATACATATCAATAGTTACTTTAAATGTAAATTGATTAAATGTTCTAATCAAAAGACAGAGACTGGCCAAAAAGATACTAAAGCAAGACCTGTATGTATGCTGCCTATAAGAAACTCACTTCAGATGTAAAGAAACACACAGACTAAAAGTAGGGGACAAAAAAAAATATAACATACAAATGGATATCAAAAGTAAACCAAGGTAAAAATTCTTATATCAGAAAAAATAAACTTTAAAATAAAGATGGTTACAATACACAAAGAAAGACACTACATAATGATTACAGGATCAATTCAAGAAGAAGATAGAACAATTGTAAATATGTATACACCCAGCATAGAAGCATCTAAATACATAAAGCAAATATTAATTGACATAAAGGAAGAAATAAACAGTAAAAATAATTGTATGGGAATTTGATATCCCACTTACATCAAAGGACAAATCATCCAGAAAGAAAATCAATGAGGAAACACAGGCCTTAAATGACATATTAGACAAGGTTCACTTAATAGATACGTACAGAACATTCCATCCAAAAGCAGCAGAATATATATTCTTTTCAAGTACACATGAAACATACTCCATGATAGAGCACATGCTAGGCCATAAAATAATACTTGGGACATTTTTTTTTTTTAAATTGAAATTATTCCAAGCATTTTTTCTAACCCTAGGGCTATGAGACTAGAAATCAAATACAAGAAAATAAGTGAAAATAACACAAGCACTAAGAGGTGCAACAGTATGCAACTAAACATCAATGGAAGAAATCAAAGAAAATAAAAAAATATCTGGAGATAAATGACCACAAAAACACAATGATCCAAAGTCTATGAGACTCAACAAAAGCAGTGCTAGAGGGAAGTTTATAGTGACATAATCTTACCTCAGGTAAAAAGAAAAATCTCAAATAGCAACCTAAACCTACACCTAAAAGATCTGGAAAAGGAAGAACAAGTAAATCCCAAAGTACAAGGAAAAAAATCATAAAGATCAGAGAAGAAATAAATGCAACAGAGACTAAAATACCAATAGAAAACCTAAATGAAACTAACAGATTTTTCTTTGAAATGATAAACAAATTGCTAAACCTTTAGCTAGAATGATGAAGCAAAAGAGAGAGAGAGCCAAAATTAATAAAATCAGAAAGGAAAAAGCAAAAATTACAACTGACACTCCAGAAATACAAGGGATCATGAGAGACTACTATGACCAACTATATGCCAATAAAACAGACAGCCTAGAAGAAATTGTCAAATTCTTACAAACGTACAATCTCCCAAGACTGAACCAGAAAGAAACAGAAAATATGAACAGAAAAATTGCTAGTAATAAAAAGTAACCAGTAATTTAAAACTTCCAACAAACAAAAGTCCAGGACCAGATGGCTTCACAGGTGAATTCTAGCAAACATTGTGAAAAGAGTTAACACCTATCCTTCTGAAACTATTCCAAAAAACTGCAGAGGAAGGAACACTTGCAAAATTATTCTATGAGGCCAGCACCACCCTGATACCAAAGCCAAATATTATATCACAAAAAAGCAAATTATAAGTCTATAGAATGAGCACAGATGCAAAAGTCCTCAACAAAATATTAGCAAAATAAATCAAAAAATACTTTAAAAGGATCATATACCATGATCAAGTGGGATTTATCCCAGGGATGTAAAGATTGTTTAATATCTACAAATCAACCAGTGTGATACACCATATTAACAAATTGAAGAATAAAAACAATATGATCATTTGAATAGATGCAGAAAAATTTTTGACAACATTCAACATCCATTTATGATTAAAAAAAAAAAAAAAAAAAAGCCTCTCTGGAAAGTGGACATAGAGGGAACATACCTCAACATAAAAAAGACCACATAAAAAAACACAGCTAATATTATACTCAATAGTGAAAAGGTGAAAACATTTCCTCTAACATCAAGAACAAGAGAAAGATACCCACTCTTGCCAATTTTATTTAACATAGTATTGGAAGTCCTAGTTACAGCAATTAGATAAGAAAAAGAAAGAAAATGGATTCAAATTGAAAAGAAAGAAGTAAAACTGTCACTGTTTTCAGATTATATGTTACTATACATAGAAAATCCTAAAGATGCCACCAAAAAGCTACTAGACTTCATGAATGAATGTGGTAAAGTTGCAGGCAACAAAATTAATACAAAGAATTTTGTTACATCCTATATTCTGATCATGAAGTATCAGAAAGGGAAATTAAAAAAATAATCCTGTTTACAATCACACCAAAAATAAAATAATAGGAACTTCCCTGGTGGCACAGTGGTTAAGAATCCACCTGCCAATGCAGAGGACATGGGTTCAATCCCTGGTCTGGGAAGATGCCACATACTGCAGAGCCCCTAAGCCCAAGCACCACAACTACTGAGCCTGTGCTCTAGAGCCCAAGAACCACAACTACTGAGCCCTTGAGCCACAACTACTGAAGCCCATGCACCTAGAGCCCATGTTCCACAACAAGAGACGCCACCACACTGAGAAGCCCATGCACCACAACGAAGAGTAGCCCCTGCCTGCCACAACTAGAGAAAGCCCACACAGTAATGAAGACCCAACACAGCCAATAAATAAATAAGTAAAAAAATAAATAAATGTATAAAAATAAAATAAAATAAATTAAATAAATAAATAAATAAATAAAATATCTAGATTGATTCTTACCTAAAGGAGGTAATACACCTGTACCTGGCAAACTATAAGACACTGGAAAGAAATTGAAGAGGACAGGAAAAGATGGAAAGATATACCATGTTCTTGGGTTGGACAAATCAATATTGTTAAAATGATCATATTATCCAAGGAAATCTACAGCTTTGATGGTATCCCTATCAAACTACCAATGACATTTTTCACAGAACTAGAGCAAATAATTTTAAAATTTTATGGCAGCACCAAATACCCTGAATAGCCACAACAATCTTGAAGAGAAAACAAACAAACAAAAACAGAACCAGAATAATATTGCTTCATGACTTTAGACTGTACTACAAAGCTACAGTAATCAAAACAGTATGATACTGGCACAAAAACAGACACATAGATAAATGAAATAGAATAGAGAGACCAGAAATAAACACACTTACTTATGGTCAGTAAATCTACAACAAACAAAAAAAAAATACATGATGGAGGAAAGACAGTATCTTCAATAAGTGGTACTGGGAAAACTCAACAGCTATATGTATATATAAATGAAGAGTAGTGCTATAAGAAATCCCTCCTCTCCATTTTTGGAAATGTGCTGAAAGAGTTAGATGTAAATGTCTGGAAATTCCTTTAAACTACTCCAGCCCCAAAGGACAGCAAAAGATTAATGATTGTTGAGGGTAGGCATGAGCATAAGGGTTTGGTATGTTCTTAACAATATTTTCCCCCATTTTCTAATTCTCTGCACTATACCATGGGCCACTATTCTCCCTTTGTTACTGGCTGTGGACGATCAGTTTATATGAGCAATCCTTAAATCTCTTTTGACCCACTCATCACTTTTCTTAATCTACTACCACACATAATTGTGCTATTATGTCAAATGTATAAAACAGGTGAAGGGAGGAGAAAACAATGGAATGATAAATAAAAGGAGATAATGTCTCTTTAACTTATATTCTAACATCTATTTTTAAAATTCCATCAATCTTTTGGAAAGGTGGTGGTAAATTATATCTTTATAACAGTACGTTTCTCCAAGTCTGATTAAAACTGTTGGATCGCAAAAGTATCTGGCATGGGGAAGGAGTCAAGATGGTGGAATAGGAGGATGTGGAATTCATCACTCCTCACAAGTATAAGAATACATCTACTAATGGAAGAATTCTTTCAGAGCACCAGCTGAACATTTGTGGAAGACTTTGGACACCTAAAAGGACAAGAAAAATCCACTTGCAACTGGGTAGGACGAAAGAAAGGAAAAAAGAAAAGAGAAATCAAAAAAGAGACCAGTAACCCTGGTGGGAAGCTGAAGGCAAGGGGAGGTCTTTGTACTCAGAAAAACTCCCTCATGATGGGGAAATTAGCTGGGATAGAAAGGGAACCTCAGGTCATCAAAGGAGAACACAGTGGATGGCCTATAGAAGGAAGTACAAAGTAAGAACTCTGCACATGGTCTGTGCCACAGCTCTGCACATCCCAGACTGAGTTGTGAGTCTCTTGTTGCAGAGTGGAGCTGGCTGCTGGAAAGTGGAGTTTGGAGTGCAGACCCAGGAAGGGGACAGCTGTTACCTGTGACAAGAGAGCCTGAAGAGACAGGAATAAGGAGCTCCACAACCAGGAAAGTTTGCAGGAAAAGCCCAGGACACCATAGAAACAAGGCATCATTGTTGAGTTGTGTGCAAGGGGCAGGGCTACCTTCCCTCACCAGCCAGCTTCTTTGGCCTCCAAGGGCACTGGGAGGGACTCCCACAAGAGTGAGGGCACCCCAGCCTGTTGCAACAGCCTACTGGTTGCTGCCACTGCAAGCAATTTGCACACACCCCAATTGTGGCTGCCATGCTCCTCCCTGGCTTGAGGGAGTAAGTGTGCCCCAATCAGCTGTTGCTTTTCCTCCCTGTGGCCTAGGAGGGGAACAGATGCCTGAGGGTGGTGCACACACAGAGGTGGGGCCAAAAACAAATCTAAGCCCCAGGGAAGGTGCAACAAAGGAAGAGGAACAGGAATGTTTCTATGCAGCTGCACAAGCCATGGATTAAATCCCTGTGATCAGCTTGGCAAATCCTGCATCTGTGGAATATCTGAATAGACAATGAGTGTTCCCACAACAGTTGTTGGTCTAGCCTTAGCAGCAGTGGACTTTGGAGACAAGTACACACAGGAGTGGGGCCAAGTCAGACTCTGAGCTGGCACTACAGTGTCCCTGGCAGGTCCAGAAACCTACCTAGAGGTATTGGATGGCCTCCTGGGGAGGTGGGAATTGGCTGTGGCTCAATGTGGGAGCAAGGACACTGAGAGAGGAGGCTACAGGAAAATATTCTTATTACTATTATTCTTTTTGTTTGTTTTGTTTTGTTAGGTTGATGGTTTTGTTTTTATTAATTTTTATTTATATTTTTTATTTTTAATATATATTTTTAATTTTCTATTTTTATTTTACTTTTTTGTTGTTTCATGGGGTTTTCTTGTTTTTTTCTTTATTTTTTATTTTGTTTTATATTTTCTTTTTTTATTGTTTCTATGTTTATTTTGGGTTTTTGTTTTTGTTTTGCTTTTTTTTTGCTTTCTGTTTTGGTATTATTTTTCTTTTTTTTTTTTAGTTTAGTCTTTATTGATCATATTTTTGAATACTTTTGTTTGTTTATTTGTTCTCTTTTTTTTCTCCTCCTCTGTCTGCTTCTTTATTCATTTCTGTTAGTTTGGGTTTGTTATCATTTGTCTTCTATTGGTGTGTCTTTTTGTTTTCCTTCTTTGTGTGTAGTGTGTGTGTGTTGTGTTGTTGTTGCTGTTTGTTTTTGTTTTTGCTATGTAACTTGGGTTTTGTTTATCTGTTTGTTTTCTTTTCCTTTTTTTTTTCCTTTTTATTTTCTTTGTTTTTTCTCTGGCCATGCAGTGTGGCTTATGGGTTCTTTGTTCCCCAGCCAGGGGTCAAGCCTGGGCATCCAAGATGGGAGCACTGAGTATCAGATGCTGGACCACCAGAAAATTCCTGGGCCCGGGGAATATTAATAAGTACACACTCTCCCAGAGGTATCCATCTCAACACCAAGACCCAGCTCTACCCAAATCCTTGCAGGTACTAGTGCTGGAAACCTCAAACCAAACAACCAGCAAGACAGGGACACAGACCCACCCCTCAGCAGAAAAGCTGCCTAAAGTCATAATAAGCTTACAGACACCCCAAAACATGGCACCTAACATGGACTTGCCCATCAGAGGGAAAAGACTCAGCTTCACCCACCAGAGTGCAGGAACCAGTTCCTCCCACCAGGAAGCCTACACAAGCTGGCTGGACCAACCTTACCCAGAGGGGACAGACAACAGAAGCAAGAGGAAATATGACTCTGTAATGTGCAGAAAGAAGACTACAAGCACAGTAAGTTAGACAGAATGAGATGACAGATATGTTACAGATGAAGGAGCAGGGTAAAAACCCACAAGATCAAATAGATGAAAAGGAAATAGACAATCTACCTGAGAAATAATTAAGAGTAATGATAATAAAGATGATCCAAGATCTAGGGAATAGAATGGAGGAGATACAAGAAATGTTCAACAAATACCTAGAAGAACTAAAGAACAAATAATCTGTGAGGCACAACACAATAACTAAAATGGAAAGAATACACTAGCAGGAATCAATAGCAGAATAACTGAGGCAGAAAAACAAATAAGTGAGCTGGAAAATAGAACAGTGGAAATCACTACCATGGAGCAGAATAAAGAAAAAAGAATGAAAAGAAATGAGGACAGTTTCAGAGACCTCTGGGACAACATTAAACCCACCAACATTCGAATTATAGGGGTCCTAGAAGAAGAAAAGAAAGGGAAAGGGCCTGAGAAAATATTTGAAGGGATTATAGTTGAAAACTTCCCTAACATGGGAAAGGAAATAGTTAATCAAGTCCAGGAAGTGCAGGGAGACCCATACACAATAAACCCAAGGAGAAACACATTGAGACACATATTAATCAAACTAACAAAAATTAAATACAAAGAAAAAATATTAAAATGCAGCAAGAGGAAAGCAGCAAATAACATACAAGGGAATCTGCATTAGGTCATCAGCTGATTTTTCAGCAGAAACTCTGTAGGCCTAAAGAGAGAGGCAGGACATATTTAAAGTGATGAATGTGAAAAACCTACAACCAAGATTACTTTACCCAACAAGGATCTCATTTGGATTCAACAGAGAACTCAAAAGCTTTACAGACAAGCAAAAGCTAAGAGAATTCAGCACCACCAAACCAGCTTTACAACAAATGCTAAAGTAACTTCTCTAGGCAGGAAACACAAGGGAAAGAAAAAACCTACAAAACAAACTCAAAACAATTAAGAAAATGGTAATAGAAACATACATATCAATAATTACCTTAAATGTAAATGGATTAAATGCTCCAAACAAAAGACACAGACTGGCTGAATGAATACAAAAATGAGACCCATACATACGCTGTCTACAAGAGACCTACTTCAGACCTAGGGACACATACAGACTGAAAGTGAGGGGATGGAAAAGCTATTCCATGTAAATGGAAATCAAAAGAAAGCTGGAGTGGAAATACTCATATCAGATACAATAGATTTTAAAATAAAGAATATTTCAGGAGACATGGAAAAACTACATACTGATCAAGAGATCAATCAAAGAAGAAGATATAACAATTGTAAATACTTATGCACCCAGCCTAGGAGCACCTCAATACATATGGCAAATGCTCACAGCCAGAAAAGGGGAAATTGAAAGTAACACAATAACATTCACTTACATGACTGGATAGATAACCCAGACAGAAAATGAATAAGGAAGCACTATAAGACCAGATAGACTTAATTGATATTTATAGGACATTCCATCTGAAAGCAGAATATACTTTCTCTTCAAGTGCACATGGAACACTCTTGAGGATAGATCACATCTTTGGCCACAAATTAAGCCTCAGTAAATTAAGAAAATTGAAATTGTATCAAGCATCATTTCTGACTGTAACATGAGACTAAAAACCAATTATAGGGAAAAAAACTGTAAAAAAAAAAAAAAAAACCCCACAAATACATGGATGCTGAACAATATGTACTAAATAATCAAGAGGTCATTGAAGAAATCAAAGAAGAAATAAAAAATACCTAGAAACAAATAACAACAAAAACATGATGACACAAACACTATGGGATTCAGCAAAACAATTCTAAGAGGGAAATTTATATCAATACAACCCTGCCTCAAGAAATAATAAAAATATCAAATAAACAACCTAATATTGCACCTCAAAGCAACTAGAGAAAGAACAACAACAACAAAAACAAAAACCCAAAGTTAGCAGAAGGAAAGAAATAATCAAAAGAGCAGAAATAAATGAAATAGAAACAAAGAAAAAAGAGCAAAGATCAATGAAACTAAAATCTGGTTCTTTGAGAAAAACAAAATTGATAAACCTTTGGCAAGACTCATCAAGAAAAAAAGGGAGGACTCAAATCAATAAAATTAGAAATGAAAAGGAAAAAGAAACAACGGACACTGCAAAAATACAAAGGATTATAAGAATACTGCAAGCAAATCTATGCCAATAAAATGGGCAACCTAGAAGAAACGGACAAATTCTTAGGAAAGCATAACCTTCTAAGACTGAACCAGGATGAAATAGAAAATATGGACAGACCAATCACAAATATTGAAATTGAATCTGTTATTAAAAAGCTTCCAAAAAACAAAAGTCCAGAACCAGATGCCTTCATAGGTGAGTTCTATCAAACATATAGAGAAGAGTTAACATCTATCCTTCTCAAACTCTTCCAAAAAACTGCAGAGGGAGAAACACTCCCAAAGTCATTCTATAAGTCCACCATCACCCTGAAAAGAAAACCAGACAAAGATATCACATACACACACACACACACACACACACACACACAATTATAGGCCAGTATCACTGATGATCATAGATAAAAAAATCCTCAACAAAATACTAACAAACTGAATCCAACAACACATTAAAATGATGATACACCATGATCAGGTGGGATTTATCCCAGGGATGCAAGAATTCTTCAATATATGCAAATCAATCAATGTGATACACCATATTAACAAGTTGAAAAATAAAAACCATATGATCATTTTATTAGCTGCATAAAAATTTTCAAAAAAATTCAGTACCCATTTATGATACAAACTCTCCAGAAAGAGGGCATAGCAGGAAACTACCTCAATATAATAAAGGCCATATATGACAAACCCACAACCTACATTATTCTCAGTGGTGAAAAACTGAAAGCATTGCCTTAAAGATCAGGAAGAAGACAAGAGTGTCTATTCTTGCCACTATTATTCAACATAGTTTTGGAAGTCCTAGCCATGGCTTTGAGAGAAGAAAAAGAAATAAAAGTAATCCAAATTGGACAAGAAGAAGTGAAACTGTCACTGTTTGCAGATGACATGATACTGTACATAGAAACTCCTAAAGATGCAACCAGAAAAATACCAGATCTCATCAATGAATTTAGTAAAGTCACAGAATACAAAATTAAAGCACAGATATGTCTTGTATTCCTATACATTAACAATTAAAGATCAGAAAGAGAAATTAAGGAAACACTCCCATCTACAATTGTAACAAAAATAACAAGGTATCCCAGAATAAATCTACCTAAGGGGTCAAAAGACCTGTACTGTGAAAACTATAAGATACTGATGAAAGAAATCAAAGATGGCACAAACAGATGGAGAGATATACCATGTTCTTGGATTGGAAGAGTCAATATTGTGAAAATGAGTATACTACACAAAGCAATCTACAGATTCAATGCAATCCTTATCAAATTACCAATGGCATTTTTCACAGAACTAGAATAAAAAAAATTTTTAATTTGTATGGAAACACAAAAGACCCCAAATAACCAAACAATCTTGAGAAAGAAAAATGGAGCCAGAGAAATCATGCTCCTTGACTTCAGACTATCCTACAAAGCTACAGTAATCAATACAGCATGGTACTGGCACAAAAACAGAAATATAGATCAATGCAACATAATATAAAGCCCAGAGATAAACCCACACACATTTGGTCACCTAATCTATGACAAAGAGGCAAGAATATACAATGGAGAAATGACAGTCTCTTCAATAAACGGGGTTTGGGGAAAATGAACAGCTACATACAAAAGAATGAAATTAGAACACTCCCTAACACTATACACAAAAATAAACTCAAAATGGATTATAGAATTAAATGTAAGACCAGACACTATAAAACTTTTATAGGAAAACATCGGAAGAACACTCTGACATAAATTGCAGCAAGATCTTTATTGACCCACCTCCTAGAGTAATGAAAATAAAAACAAAAATAAACAAATGGGACTTAATTAAACTTAAAAGCTTTTGCACAGCAAAGGAAATCATAAACCAGATGAAAAGCAGCCCTCAGAATGGGAGAAAATATTTTCTAATGAAGCAACTGACAAAGGAGTAATCTCCAAAATATGCAAACAGGTTATGTGGCTTAATACATCAATAAAAGCAAACAACCCAATCAAAAAATGGGTGGAAGATCTAAATATACATTTCTGCAAAGAAGACATACAGATATCCAACAAGCACATGAAAAGATGCTCAACATCACTAATTATTAGAGAAATGCTAATCAAAACTTTGATGAGGCATCACCTCACACCAGTCAGAATGACAATCATCAAAAAATCTACAAACAGTAAATGCTGGAGAGGGTGTGGATTAAAGTGAACCCTCTTGCACTGTTGATGGGAACGTAAATTGATATGGCCATTATGGAGAATAGTATGGAGCTTCCTTTAAAAACTAAAAATAGAACTACCATGTAACCCAGCAATCCCACTCCCAGGTATATACCCAGAGAAAAACATAATTCAAAAAGACGCATGAATCCTAATATTCATTGCAGCACTATTTACAATAACCAGGACATGGAAACAGCATGAATGTCAATCAACAGAGGAATGGATTAGGAAGATGTGGTTCACATATACAATGGAATATTACTCAGCCATTAAAAGGGATGGAATTGGGTCATTTGTAGAGATGTGGATAGACAGAGAGACTGTCATACAGAGTGAAGTAAGTCAGAAAGAGAAAAACAAATATTGTGCATTAATGCACTTATGTGAAATCTAAAAAAAATTGTATAGACAATTTTATATGCAAAGTAGAAATAGAGATACAGTCAGAAAGAACAAACATATGGATACCAAGTGGGGAGAGATGGTGGGATGATTTGGGAGATTGGGATTGACATATATACACTATTGATAATAGGTATAAAATAGATAAGTAATGAGAATATGCTATAAAGCACAAGGAACTCTACTCAATGCTCTGTGGTGGCCTAAAAAGGAAATAAATCCAAAAAAGAGGGGATATATGTATATGTATAGCTGATTCACTTTGTTGTACATTAGAAACTAACACAACATTGTAAAGTAACTATACTCCAATGAAAGTTAAAAAAAATAAAAATTAAAAAAAATTTAAAAAGAAGTTATAAAAAATAAATAAATAAAACTGTTGGATCTCACACAGGTTTAGATACAGATATACACACACCCCCACACCTCCTCTCAAAGATTATCATTAATATTTCACTTTTATACCTACTGAGAAAAAGAAATATTATCTCTGCTTCATAACTATGATTCAGCTCCTACACTTCTTAAGTTGGTCCTTTATATTATTATGAAAAGTTGTGGTAGTTTCTTATATTCAGCAGTATCTTGGTCCAACATATTATTAGACACACTTGAAATATATACATAAAAAAAAAACTCATCCATGAACCACATAGCCTTTAATTACATATCACTTAGCTACAAAAAGTTCTTATCACAGTTTTAAAATTGTCATTTGTAAAGAACTAATTATGTCTCCAGACCAGATGCTGTTCTTTCTTCCAGTCTGGTGTGGAGGTGTGGAAATCAGTTCCAGCCTTCCAGTTTATATTAGTTTTAATCCAATTAAGTTAACTTGAACTGAAAGCTTTTAAAGTCAGGCTATCAAGAAAAGTTTGAAATTTGAATTGTAAAAATTATTTCAGGGAAATTAGCATTAAATTGCCAAAATGAGGACAAGTATTACTCCAGTTACTTTGGAGAGTAAGGCAGATTCTCTGTAGAGTGTGGATGATATTTCCATTGAAAGCCATGGAAACAAATTCAATCTATTTTCTTACAACTGCCTAAATGAGTAACAAAAGCTGACATTGAGCCATGTCCCACAGCATCACAGATTCAGGTATATTTTCTGAAATCTGAGAACTTTTCTTACTGGGTGGGAAATCTCACTGAAAAATGAAGTGGAGTTAGAATGGAATATAAAACATAGCTTTTTGTCACTTTTCATAGCAGTGGGTTCTGAATCAACACTAGTAACTTGGTAATAGACATTGGGCTCAGTCCTGCATTTAAGACTCAGTAATATGAAGGGAGCTTAAAATTATGTTATATGGATATAAAATAAGCCTGATTATATAAAAACTCAAATAGGAAAAGAACACATAAGCTACTTTTAAAACCAACAAAATAAGGAATGTTTTAAAAGTTAATGCAAATTTTAAGAAGTAGGATCCATACATTTTGTAAAAGTTAGAAGTGAATAAACTACATTTGATCTCAGGGGACCAGAGAGGTAATTATACAAATGGGATTTGAGCTTGACTTTGGAACAAAAGGTAGAATTTATAGAAAGGAAAGAGAATTCCAGACAGTGAAAAGAATATGGTAAAAACACTAACCAGCCAATGATGTTTGACAGGTCACAAACAAGCTCCACTGGAGTAGAGAATTAATTGGATATAAAAATGAAAAGATAAGTTTAATATCTTCTTGGGGTCCCTTGTATGTTGCCTCCTGAACACTTAGATTCCATCCTCTTCTTGGTACATATTAAATTGCATAACTCAGCTCACCAGCAAAACAGTGAATCAACCCTATTGCTGAACATTGTAGAACTTTGATCTCAGGTGTTTCTTGTTCTCTGCCTCATAACCTAGTAATCCTTTAGCAAGATCTTGCTCAATCACTTGCCTCTTGGTGTTTCAGAAATAGACAAATTATTCATGGAATTTCCAAAACAGGCCCATTCCTAATATGACTAAGATGCATTCAAGGCCACTGATTTGAACACAATTATGTTATTTACTCAAACTCAGACTTCAGACTTTTCATTTTAGTGGAACTTCCCCATTCCCAAAATAAGATATTAATTTTATTTATTGGCTACTCCTTTTTTTAACCCTGTCTTATGTTCCTCATTGCTATTTTTTTAATGCCATCTAACAGAGTCAAGTTTTCTGTTTGTTTTGTTTAAGTGGTTCAAGAGTATTTTTTCTTGAGATGGGCTGACTTAAGAATAAGGGCTCTGAATGTTTACCTAGCTGCTTTTAACCATCCACTGTCATGAAAAACTGTGTTAATTTTTCCATTGAATGGATTCCTTAACTCCAAACAAGCAAAACAATGTTCATCATCTCTGACCACTATACGGCCAACCTTGTCCATTACATGAATATGAGGATATAAATGTAGGTTACATTAAAACCACTTGGACTGTTGGTTGCTTAAAGGTGATGGCTTCATAGTTTGTAACCAATAACATCTTACCTTGCTAGGTCAAAGAAAGGATAGTTTATTCTATTGATACAAATACCAATGAACTGGAAACCAGGGAATATAATGAATGGTAACTTCATTTAAATTTTCATTTAGATTTTCCTTTAAATACTACAAGTAATGCTATTCAGTTACCAATAACTCCTACCTCTCTGTTTCCAAATTTAAAGTTCTGAACTCCTAAGACAAAAATCAATTGACTAAAAGAGTCATCTAACCTTGCTTCAAGAATTATAGATACATGGTCAATTGACAGAAACATGGCTTCTTGGAGTGTTCTTCTGGGGGATAGGTGGGCAGTTCTGAGAGAAGGGCTATGCAAAACACATAATAAGAGGCCACTACAGGCAAAAATTAAGGTTCAAACCCTTTCTTGTAGTATTAAAATGTTTCACTGGTCTGATCTTAACATATACTTTCAGCCTCATGTTTTACTACTTATTTTCCCCTCTCTAGTCCTTTATTTGAGTTACATTGTATTAGGGAGGAAGACATTTTCCTCTATACTTCTTGATTATTCTTGCTGGTCTAAGAATTAATTTGACATGAGACAGAATAACAGGAGAAAATTAAACAGTTTAATAACATGTATATATGGAAGAGACCCAGGAAAACTCAGTATCTTGCCCAAATGGCTGAAACCTTCACTTAAATATTATCTTCAGCTAAAGACAAAAGAGGATGTTGGGGGTAGTGGTTTGAGACCTTAAAGATGAGGAAGGCAATTCACAGGGAGATGGAAAAGCAAATGTTTGGTAAATAAGTTTTTGCTGGGACATGCAGAAACAATGGTACACAAAGTGAGTTTGATCTCTAAGCCCTTTTCTCCTCATCACACTTAGCCCATATTCTTTGTAGATATCTCTGATGATCTGATGATAGCTCTATTCTGGGAGTAAGTCCTCTATGTACATTTTTTTAGGCAGTTAGGGGGAAGGTCAAAATTTCTTTCTGAGTCTTTTGGGCCTTGGTGTTTTCGTTTCAAAATAATCCACAAACAAAAAAGACATTTTGGCATGGCAAGTTTTGCTTCCCTACAACTGTATAACATAATAGTGACTAATAACACCATTTGCCATCATACTTTTTTCCCTCTTATAATACTGTCCCTTCTATAGGAAAACCACATTTATAACTATTATTTTGAAATTTTAATTTCTATCACTTAGTTTAAAACTATAACTTAAATAGCAAATTACCCCTTACCTATCCTCAATCTCAGTTCTTGTTGGCTGCTACTTTTCATATTTACATCATTATTTCAAATAAAATATGCTTCCATTTTCTTTTCAGTTTCACACATACTTACTGATCTCCCACTGATCTCCAATTACACTTTTCCTCCCTTCTTTATGCTTCCAGATAGTTTATATGTTTATAAATTTTGGTTTTATAACTTCTCAGTGTGTACATTTTTATAACAATGTAAATACTACTTACTATTAAACCACAAAAAACATTTAATTTCTTCTATAATATTTTATTTTCCCTGGAATTAATAGTTGATTCATTCTTGATTGCTTTATTTTATATATATTTATTACTAACTTGTCCACTATTTCTCTACCATAAGTATAAGTCTCCCTGAAATGTTTAAACATATTGAATAGTTTATCAATTTTATCTTTTTTTTGAAACACTTGTCAACTGTAAATTGGCACTTGCTATGGGCACTTGCTATCTACCTCTACTACAAGGATTAAATCACAGGTGCTGCTGCAGCTGCTGACCTTCCACATCCCCTGAAGGGCATACAGGGTGGAAACCAGGAATGAGGCACTCTGTGCTTTGGAAAATGAGTGGATGGAACAGATCTTCAGAGTTAGATGTTTTCAGGATCTAATTTTATGAGCTCAACCCTGGCATCTCCTCATATCTAGAAAAGCACTAAATCCCTACATGGCGATGTCTGCTCCTCGTGTCTAGCAGAAACCCCCTACAAAAAAAAATGTATTTGATTGTATGTACTCCTCCTTTACCAAGAATACATATATACTAATCTTCCCCCTGCCTCTTTGGAACAGTTTCTCAAAGCTCTCTGGGATGCTGTCTCCTGGGCTGCACTCCTCATTGCCCCAAATAAACTCAACTCCCAGCTCCACATTGTGCATTTTTTTTTTGTTGACACATTCTTTCTGGCAACTTTATTTCTCCTAGTACAATGCGGATAGAATGTTTCCTAGAACTGTGGCAGCCCTGTTATCCTTGAACATCTCTTTACTGTCTTCTTGGGTATTCCCTTTCCCTCTCTCCAGTACTAGATTTGGTATCTTCCTCTGGTCTTGGTTTACTGCAGTAACTACTCAAGAAAGCATGGATGGTAAAATATGAAGGGTGTTTTTAGCAGAAAATATATTTATTTTACTCTCAAACTTGATTATTTTAGCTATATATAGAATCTTGTTTAAAAATTTCTCTCTAAGAAGTTGGTAGTCATTGCACCACATTATTTTAGCTTACAACATTATCATTATACGTTTCATGGCATTCTAACTCTAGAGATTTTAAACATAATTCTCTCTCTCTCTTTCTTCCCTTCCTCCTCCTTCTCACTTTCTTCCTCCTCCCCCTCTTCCTCCCCCTCCTCTTTTTCTTTCTCCTTTTACCATCTCTCATGTATATTTGTAGCTGTTTCAGATTGTAGGAACTTCTCTTTGTTCTTAAATTTCTTGATAATGTATGCTGCTGTGTGCCTTTTCTCATCCATTTTGCCAGACATTTGATGGACAATTTCAACTGGAATACTTTTGTCCTTCAGTTCTAGAATGTCTTTTATTATTTTAGTAATTTACTCCTTTTAGATAGCTCAGTTCTATCTTTCTGAAACTCCTACTTTCAGTTTTAGAATCTGTAGTATTCACCTTATATTTTTCTATTTATTCTCTCTTTTCTATCTCATTATCTTTTTGCTGTGTGTGTGTGGTTATAGTTCTACTTTCTTAGGGATTTCTCAATGATAGTCTTTCGAAGGAAAGAGTTTGTGATGAATGTGTGTGTGTTTGTGTGTCTAAGATTCATTATACAAAGATTGTAAATATTTTTTCCAATGAAATGCCTCTCAATTATCTAAATCCTCAAATCATTCATAATTCAATTCATTCTTCAATAAAGAAGATTAGTTGATGTTCCATCATATTATACTGTTCAGAATAGACAGATACTCAAGCTTTTTATGTTAGAATTAAAACCAAGATAAACACTTCTAAAAGGAAGGTTCAAGCTGTTGAAGTTCTTGACTGTATTGCATATTATATAACATGAATTATCTACTGAATAATTTATTAATAAAAATTTAAATGCCCCTTTGAATCATGTTCTCCAAAAACTCATTCTATGAAGGGCCATCCTTTTTTCAGAAATAAAGAGGTAAATTTTGTTTTTGATTTGCTTTCTTTTTAGATGCCCTCTCCACCTCCAACTATTCAGATCATCAGAGAGCACAATTTTGCTTGCTGCTCCTCCCCATATCAAGACCCCTGCCTACAAGAGCAATTGGAAGCTGATGATTATCACTATCAGATAACATATCTGCAATTTGCCAGAGGCTTTCCCCTCATGTCTTAAAGCTTAGTGATTAATGGTGATTAATTGCACCTTCAGTTACCTACCTCTTTGTGAGTAGATTGGAGGAGGAGGAATATTTACAACCTCTAGGATTTCATCATTTAGGCAGAACTGCCTCACTCTGTGCAGCTGGAATACAGCAAGATAAGGAAGTTGTCTTCCTCCAAAGCCTACCTCTTTTTGAATATTTGTTTTAGTAAATGGCATAGTCTAGAGTAATCCCTAACTCTTCTCTCTCATTTTATTTTTGGTCACCAAAAGTCCTTTAATAATACCTCCTAATGCTTTTGGAAATGTTTACCTCTTCTCATTTCCATTGTTTTTTCCTGATTTTATATGGTGTTAATTTTTTTCTGAATTCCTATAGTAGTCCACTCATTATCTCCCTACCTCCAGCCTTGCCCCCATTCAATTAATTCTCTATGTTTCAATCAATGTTATAATTGCAAAATTCACAACTGATTGTGTCCACCCCAAGCTTAAATTGCTCTCTTTAATGACTACAATTACTTTCTGAGGAAAACTTAAACTCCAAAGCATTCCACTGAAACTATGATATGAGCTTTTTCTTCTCTCTCATGTTCATGCTAACTTAAGTTCTAGACAGGACAGGCTACATCATTGGTGGGGCCCAATGTAAAATGAAAATACAGGTGACTTGTTCAAATATTATTAAGAATTTTAAGATGATGATAAAAGGGCATTAAACCAATCATAGGGCACTTTAAACATGAGATTTCTGTAACTGCACAGATTGCATGCTTATGAAACCAGCTCTTGTCCCAGCCATTACTAAATAAAATTGATAATAGTACTATTGCTGCACTAATAAAGACCTTTCTCTCATGAATTCACACTATTTTCAAAGTCTATGGCTTTTTTTTTTTTTTTTTTTTTGCTTTGCTCAAACAGATTCCTCTGCTTGCTGGCCTTCCTCCTTCCTTATCTGGATAAATCTTACTATTCCTTATAAACTCAGTTCAGATATCTTATACTCTTGAAATCCTTTTCCTAACTTTTCCTCTTTGCTTACTTCCAGGTTTGATTAAATGTCCCTCTCATATGCTTCTATGATCCCATCTTTGTGGTAGATTCTGTCATTAAGTAGTATATATATATTTGTCTCTTAGTCTTAGGATCTTTCATTTTCCCCTTGACATCCCTAGAGACTAGAACAGATCTTCACACACAGCCTGTGCATAATAAAAGATTGTTGATTATAAAATTAGAGATGAACTTATTTTAGAAATAAAGTTCAGAATTTTATTTCTATGTTTCATTTCATAATATACAATTCTTACCTTTCACATAGTGCACATTTTGCTGACATATAGCAGATACAATATTAAAATACAGTCTACATTATGTGTCGTGAAGATTAGAGGAAATAAAGTTGATATGAGTCAATACTACAGCTATTAAGTATTCAATTTTAACTCAACTCTTTAATGTATCATATTTTAGCCTAGTGAAAAATTAAATTTTCACAAATTTTGCATATTTTAGAGATACTCTAAGGCTCCTTTTTGTATTTATTTATTTTCAGCATATGTTTCTTGGCTCCTTGCTAATGTTTTCACTGACATTTAAAGTCTAAAAGTTATCTAAGAGCCTGGTAAATAATCTATCAGTATTTCTGCCTTCCCTAGGCTCCAGCTATTTTTTGCTGTTGTTGGAAAGAATGTATAAGTTAATATTTGCAGTAGAGTTTTGGAGTAAAATATGATCTTCTGTGAAGTCATTTGGATATGTACAAAATCTCTTTTAACTCAGTTGGATGAGCTGTTTATTTTATGCCTATTTTAGAGAAAGCAAATTAAATCCCTAATGTTGAAAATTCACCAAATTTATTTATTGCTAATATTTTACTAAGAATAACCTAATAAACCAATTAATTACTCAAAGCACCCACAGCTAAAGTTTCTCCAATGCATTTTTAAATATTTGAAAATATACTTTATTTAAAGTTAGTATTTAACATTATCTAAAAATTATGTCCCTAGATTATTAAAAACTTTATAAGCAAATATTTAAAAATCACAATGTTTTCATGTGTAGATAGCTTTACTTAATGACTTCTTTTTTCTGTGGGACATTTCAATTATAAGTTTTTGATTAAATGAATAGCACTCTAATAAACACCTATATATATAAAACTGTGAAGACCACTATTCATCTAAGATATGTATAAATAGGTCAAATTGCATTATCAAATTACTTCCTATAAAGACTGTGCCAGTTGACATTTCAAAAAGCTTGCATTGACTATTTCTAACCTTTTTATTTTGTTTTTCTTTCTATCTTTTAAAAATACTTGCTAATTTAATAAAAATACTGTTGCTTAAAAATACCTCTGGTTATTAATGAGGTTTAAGCATTTTTGTTTTTTTTTTTTATTTTACTATCCATTTACAGTTTTTGAATGAAAAAGAGGAACATACAATCTTTACATTAGTATCACTGTATCAGTTATTTCCCTGAGCCATTTCTTCTACTTCCATTGATTAAAGAAATTCTAGAGAGCCCTTCGCTTCTGATATATCACAGACTCCCTTTATCTTTCTAACTCTGTCTGTTTCATCAAAGACATGTTTCTGGCTTTTCCTCCACTATCTCTTATATGTCAATGTTCTCAATTCTTCTTCTCTTCTGCCCATACAACTCTTCCCATTTGATTTGATCAAATTTTAAGTCTGAATAAACCATTTACATCCTTATCTCCAATTATTTTGTCTTCTTTCCTTTCTCTTGAGCTTCAAACACAGATTGCCAATAGTTTTTTGATGCCTCCATTTGATTCCATGAGTATCCCCAAGCTTGTTTCTTTTCTGATGTTTGAGATGATGGCATCACCATATATCCAATAACTCAGAGCTGGAAATTGCCCCCTTTTGAACTATTAGTTATTAAATTTATCAATCATAATGCTTAAATATCTCTCAATTGTGTTCAAACTCACTGATATCTTTCTAGTCCAAATCACTGTTTCCTAGACTATTTCAATAGCCTCCTAACAAGAACCACCCTGCCCCATTTCCAACTAATTTGCACATAGTGGTAAGAATTTAAAATTTTAATTGTGTATTTTATCATATCACTCTCATTCTTAAAACCATCAAGACTTCAGTTTCTAGCTAAGATGGAGTAAGAGGGACCAGATTTACCTCCCACTTGGAACAACTAAAAGTAATAAGCAACAGCTTTCTAAGCATTGGCTATCAAGCAAGGAAAGACAATGATGCCTTAGAGACAGGAAACAAATTGTGCAATTGTAGCATAAAGAATTTCTAAGTACAGGAAAAGAAATTGCTCCCCAGAAAGAGAAATTCTAAAATCTGGAGAGGGTCATCCTAGAGCATTCAGGAAATAACTAATTAACATATTCATGAAAACAAAAACAAACAAAACCACATAAAGCTGAGGGAAGAATCAATCACATGAATAAACCCAAAAGCTAGTTCTTTAAGCAGATTAATAATATTAATAAAGCTCATGTGGACTTAAAAAAATGCACAATGTGAGAGTTGCAAATTAAGTTTTATTTGGAGCAAAATGAGGACTGCCACCCAGGAGTTAGCACCCCAGATAGCTCTGAGAGACTGTTCCAAAGAGGCAAAGGGGAAGATCAGTATATATGTGGTTTGGTGAAAGGGAAAAACATACAATCAAGCACATATTGTTTACAGAAGGTTACTGCTAGTCACAAGGAGCAGTCATCAGCATGAAGGATTTTAGTGTTTTTCTAGATATGAGGAGATACAAGATTTGGGCTCATAAAGTTGACTCCTGAAAATATCTAACTCTCTAAAGACCTGTTCTTCCAGTTTTTCACAGAGCACAGAGTGCCTCATTTCAGCTCTCCAACCTGAACACCTTTGTGGGCGGGGGGGGGGGGGGGGGCATTGACAGTCAGCAGCTGCAGCAGCACACGATTTAATCTTTGTAGAGGTCAATTGCAAATGCCAATGGTGAATGCCAATTGTAGTTGACACTCATCTAGACTGATCACACAAAAGAAGAATATATGTATTACAATTATTAGAAAGGAAAGAGAGACAACCACCATGGATTCCACAGATATTAAAGGGATAATAACAATGAAATATTATGAAAAATATTATGTTCAAAACAGGACATGATGAATGAAATGAATGAGTGTTTGAAAGACACTGTAGGGGAGCAAAATTTGCCACCCCAAAATGTCTCTTTAGCATGAAAATTATTTCAAGCAGAAAACAATCACAGCCCAAAAGACTCAGGAAGAAATTTTGACCTTCCTTGTAACTGCCTAAAAGAATTTAGATAGAAAGCCTGTCCTAGGAATACAGCTAACACCAGAAACATCTACAAAGAATACAGACTAGGTGTTGTAGAGGAAATTCTAGGCAGGGATTAAAGATCAATGTATCCCGTTGTCTCTGCATGTCCCAGCAAACATTTGTTTACCAAACATTTGCTTTTCCATCTCCATGTGAATTACCTTCCTCTCCTTTGAGGTCTTAAACCACTACCCCCAACATCCTCTTTTGTCTTTAGCTGAAGATAGTATTTAGGATGAGGTTTTCAGCCATTTGGGCAAGATACTGTTTTCCTGGGTCTCTTCCGTGTATACATGTTATTAAATTCTTGTTTAATTTTCTCCTGTTATTCTGTCTCATGTCAATTTAATTCTTAGCCCAGCCAGACAAGCCGAGAAGGATAGAGGAAAATTTCTTCCTCCCCAATGGCACACACTAGTAAAGCTGACTGAACAAGAAATAATCTAAACCTTCCTATATTTATTAAAGAAACTTAATGGGTAGTAAAAACGTTTCTCTCACTCTCTCTCCCTCTCTCTCACACACATCTAAGATGGTTTCTCTGAAGATTCTACAAATATTTTTAAAAGAACTAAAAATACTATATTATCTCTTCCATAAAATTGAAGAAGAGAGACTGCTTTCAAATTAGTCTATGAGTCAAATATTGTGATATAAAATAGACAAAAACATTGCAAGAAAAGAAAAAATATAGGCTATTATCCTTGTTAACAAAGATGCAAAATTTCTAAACTAAGTTTTAGCAAATCTAGTCTATAAATATATATAAATGTATCCTGACCAAGTTAGCTTATTCTAGGAATGCAAAGTTGTTCTAGCATTCAAAATCAAGCAAAGTTATTCATGATATTAATAACAAAAGAAGAAAAAATCATTTAAATGGACATGGATATAACATATGATGAAATTCAAAATCTATTCCAAAAAAACCCTTAGGAAACTATAATGAAGGAGCTTAACAATGAAAAACTTAATTATTCTCCCCTAAGATCAGAAACACAGCAAGGATTTTCACTCCCACCACTTTTACTCAACCTTATACTCATGACTGTAGCTAATTGTGTTAGTTGTATTGCATTAGTATTAGTTGTATTCATTCTCCAGAGAAACAGAACCAATTAGGACATATATATAAGATGAGATTTGTTATAGGAATTGGCTCACATGTTTATGGAGGCTGATAATTCCCACAACCTGCTGTTTATAAGCTAGGAGAATTAGAAAAATTGATGGTGTAATTCAGTGCAAGTCTGAAGGCCTTGAGACTCAGGGGATTGATGGTGTAAGTTTCTGTCTGAGTCCACAAGTCCAAGAACAAGTAGGATTGATGTCTTAGGGCAAAGAAGTACATCAACCGCATATGTTTAAACTCTATTACCATTATATTTCAGCTTAAGCATCACTTCTTCAAAAAGGTCTTCTTCAGCCTTATGAAGGCAAAATCTTCATGCTATGCACACCCATGCTGCTCTATATTTTTTTCTTTTGTGTCATCCAGACACAGTATTTGCTCTTCAGGTTGGTCTGTAACTTGCCTGAAATCAGAAAACTGCATCTTTCTTGTTTATGTCTATAATTCAAAAATCAACTCAGTGCCTGGCTTATAGTAAGCTTTCATTCAATGAGGTTGAACTAGGCTGTAATTAAATTGAGGATGAAGAAAAGACATTTTTAAGCAGGACTTTCCCATTACTCACAAAATGCAGAAAATGATTTCAGTTAGCTCTCTTCTCTGCCTACCCATATATTTAAATCTTCCCTTTTTCAGTCAAAACCACAACTTTGCATTCTCTCTGTGCTTTCTCTTTGGGAATTTAAAACATTGGCTAAGGAGGTAGGAAATCCTTTTAAGTAATTTTCTCAACTCAGAAAAACTGAGAGCAGAAAATGAAGTCAAAGAAGTTAATATGAAGTTATTCCAATACTGCTGGTTCCTTAGAGTAGGACACTGAGAGCTGATTTTACTTGCCAGCTGATAAATGGGAAAAATTCAATAAGCTCTTAGTCAAGGATGAACTGTGATACCCTATCAGTGGGAAATATTCTTTCAGTTCAGTCAGACTCTCCTGTTGATAGAAAGTATAGCAGACTCCAGGGAGAAGTTGGTCTTTTCCAAAATAAATAGTCACACATAAAAATGCATAAAATATGACCTGCTCTAGGATGCTATATGCCATTGGACAGCAAGGTGTTAAGCAAAACTCATGATCAGAAACAAACACATCACATGTTTGTTGTTCATGTCTGTGCCCAATATTTTTGTACAAATAATATATTTTCAATAATCCATTCAAAAAACATATTGAGCACCTATTCTGTTTTATCACTGTGCTATAGACTGAAGCTAGAGAAGTTATTTTCAACTGCGAGCAATTTTGCCAACTAGGGAACATTTGGCAACATCCAAATATATTTTTGGATGTCACAGCTTGGGTGGAGGACTGTTACTGGCATCTAGTATATAAAAGCCAAGGATAGTAAATATCCTATAATGCATAGGACTGGTCCTACAACAAAGAATTAGCCCTAAGTATCAATAGTGTCAGGGATGAGAAACCTTGAGCTAGAACAATAACATTAGTTTGGGATAATTCCTGTTTTTAGATGGTCCCTACTCTCAGTGAACTTGTGATTAGCTTAAAGTAACCCTAAAGGGGAGAAGAAGTTAAAAGGGTGTCAACATAACTGTAAATATAATTATGTATGATTCATATTTCTTGTAATGTACAGCACAGTTTTAAGCTCATACTGTGAACAATGAACATGTGATACAAGAGGTGATGTAAGTGTGGATGAAAAGTGTTGCCTGCCACATCAGTAAACAAATAATGTTGTGACCGTCAAGCCAGAAGCCATGTAGCCATCTCCAAATATGCACCCAAGAGGATTCAGGATGGAGAAAAGCAGGACACTGGCCCTAGAAAGTTAAGGTTCACGTCAAAGGAATGATTTCAATAAGCCAAAACTTTTGCATCTTCCCATACACAGAAAAGCCCTAAATTTATTAACTTGGGATGTCTGATTTTAACACTAAGTTTTTGATGTTCTGACTACTTGCTTTTTCTCACAATACTCATATATCCTGGCTCTTCCCTTACCTCTTCAGCACTGTCCCTCAGAGCTATCTGAGAGGCTCCCTTCTGGGCGTAAGTCCTCAGAAACATCAACCAAATAAAACATATCTTTCAACTTTTAAGTTGTGCATTTCTTTTCAGTTGATACAAGCCTCCTTATTTTTGCTTTCTATATTTTGATTTATGCATGGTGTCTGTGCATATGAAAGAATAATATGTGCTTTGGAATCCTATGTTAACTTATTTTAATAGCTTTATTGAGATACAGTTGACATACAGTATTCTGTGTATGTTTAAAGTGTATAATTTGATAAATGTTGACATTTTCATACAGCCATGGAAACCTCACAGGGTTATCAAACCAAACTTAGGTCAGCTCTCCCGTGTAGCAAGGCCAATCTAATAACACCAGGTTGTGGTGAAGGAAATTACAGCATTTATTGTAGGGAACCATACAAATAGTCAAGGACAGCTAGTACTGAAAAAGCCTGAACTCCCCAATGGGTTTTGGAAAGCATTTTTAAAAGATGAGGTGAGGTAGGGCAGCAGCAGGGTATGCAATCAGCTTGTGCACAATTCTCTGATTGGTTGATGATGAGGTAACAGGGTGGTGTCACAGGGATTAACATTATCAATGCTTAGGTTCCAGTAGGCCTGGGGGCTATGTGTTCATGGTCATCAAGTAGTTACACCTTCCATTTGGTGGGAGGTGTTCACATCTGTAAAACAACTCAAGAAATGTGTATCAGATAATACTATCCAGGTACTTCAGAGAGGAGCTAAAGCAGAGGACATGGGGGAAGGGTCTGCCCAGGGAAGGCCCCATAGAGTCCTGCTGGGTTACAGCAAAATTTATCCATCACTACCAAAAGTTTTCTCATTGTATTTTGTAATCCCTCCCTCCTGCCACCAAATGTTCTGATTCTCAGGTAATAACTGATCTGCTTTCTGTCACTATAAATTATTAGGATGCATTTTCTAGAATTCTATATAATGGAATCACAAACTAGGTACTCTATCTTGCATATCTACATTCATGTGGCAAAATAATTTTGAGAAACAACATAGTTGTATGTATTAATAGTTAATTCTTAGTCATTATTAAGTAATGTTAGGGAGGAAAAAATTTTCTTAGGTTCTTCTGGTAGGTCTAAGAATTAAAATGACTTGAGACTGATTAACAGGGAAAAGAAATTGAAACAAAAGTTTAATAATATATATACCTGGAAGAGACCCAGGAAAACTGATTAACACCCAAATGGCTGAAAACTTTACCTTAAATAACATCCTTAGCTAACAACAAAAGAGGATGTTGGGAATAGTGGTTTGAGACCTCAAACAGCAGGAAGCAATTCACATGAAGATAGAAAAGCAAATGTGTTGTAAACTAATGTTTGCTAGTTCACTCAGAGACAATGGGACACAGAGAGAAATTTTAACAAATAGACTTTACTAGGTGCCTTCCTGTCTTCACAATTAGTTTACACAATATTTGTCTATGGTGACAGCTGCTTTCCTGGAAAAGATCATCTATCTATAGTCTTTAGACAGTTAGGGGAAGGTCAAAGTTTCTTCCTGAGTCTTCTGGACTTTGATTGTTTTCACTTGGAAATAATTTGCCTGCTAAATAGACACTTTGGGGTGGCAAATTTTGCTTCCCTAGAGTAAGATTCATTTTTATAGATATATCAACATTTCTTTATCCATTCCCCTCATGATGGACATTTGGGTTATTTCTAGTTTGGCGGCTATTATAAATGATATTGCTTTGATAGTTCATTTGTCTTTGAGCATATGAGCTTCTATTTCTTTTGGATAAATTCCTAGGGCAGGTATGGCTGTATCATATGACAGATGGATGTTTAACATTTTAATAAAATACCAAATTATTTTCCAAAGTTTTACATTCTCATCAACAGTGTTAAGGTATTCTACCCACTTTACATCCTTACTGACTCTTGTAATGGTTACTATTTAATTTCAGTCATTCTAATAGGCATGTAGTGGTATTACATCATGGTTTGAATTTGCATTTCCCTAGTGACTATTGATATTTAGCATCTTTTCATGTGCTCTTTTGACATCCATATAACTTTGATGAAGTGTCTGTTCAAAACTTTTCATTTCTTATTGGGTCATCTGCTTAGTTTTGAAAGTTCTTTTATATTATTGGTTTAGTTTTTTGTCAGATATATGATTTGCAAATATTTTCATCATTTCTATCTTTTGTATTTCATCTTTTTAACAGTATATTTTGAGAAACTGAGGTTCTTAATTTGATGAAGTCAAAGATTTTCTTTTATGAATCATTTTGATGCTGAATTTATAAAATCTTTTGTCTCATGTGAGGTCATAAAGATTTTTTTCTTGTATGTACTTCCAGAAATATTTTGCTGTTATGTATAAGACTGATTTATTGAGTTAGTTGTTATATATGGTGTAAGATATAAATAAAAGATCATTTTGTTTCATATGAATAAATATACACTAAATTGCTTTGCACCTACATAAAAATATCATATATATTTATATATATATGATATATATACTGAAGTTTCTTATTTTGTTCCATTGATCCATTTGTCTATCAATGTCAACACTTACTTTATTAATTACTATTGCTTTATTATAAATTTGTGGGTAAGATAGTGTAACTTCTCCAATGTTCTTTTTCAAAGTTATTTTGGCTATTCTAGGTCTTTTGTATTTACTTAATAATTTTAGAATCAGGTTGGAAAGTATTTATTCACCTTAAATTTACTGGAAGATTTAGTGTATAATTGGTATTATTTCTTCCTTATGTGTCTGCTAACATTGACCAGTGAAGTCTTGAGTTCTTCTGAAGTAAAGCCTGGAAGAATTTTAACTATGAATTCAATTTCTTTAATAGACATTGTTATTGATATAATGCATTTTTTTTAAATTTTTTTTTTGGGGGGGGTATACCAGGTTCAATCATCTGTTTTTATACACATATCCCCGTATTCCCTCCCTTCCTTGACTCCCCCCCCTTGAGTCCCCCCCACCCTCCCTGCCCCAGTCCTCTAAGGCATCTTCCATCCTCGAGTTGGACTCCCTTTGTTATACAACAACTTCCCACTGACTATTTTACAGTCGGTAGTATATATATGTCTGTGCTACTCTCTCGCTTCATCTCAGCTTCCCCTTCACCCCCCGCCGCCTCCCATACCTCGAGTTCTCCAGTCCATTCTCTGTATCTGCATCCTTATTCTTGTCACTGAGTTCATCAGTACCATTTTTAGATTCCGTATATGTGAGTTAGCATACAATATTTGTCCTTCTCTTTCGATATAATGCATTTTTAAAAATACTAAAAATCATCCCTTATTATAGAATGTTTGTTGTATGGAGATATTAACTTCAAAAAGAAATAATTTTCCAGTTCAAAAAACTCAGACCCTCACCAAATATAACAAATTTATACTATACTTGAAAGTACAAAATCTCCTTTTGGATAAAGGAACAATATTAGAAAGCTCATGAACTGAGTTCACTAAAAGTGTCCTAGAAAAAGGCTTGCCAAATCCATTCATTGGCTATCACATTGCTAACAATAGCCCCTCTGATACTCAACATGAGGGAAGTATGCTTCTACACCAAATGCTGAAGCCTAGATATTTCAAGTTGATGTTAGCAGCTGGTCCTTGGAACTTTAAATTTTGTCCCTGCTGCAGCAGAGCCTGCAAAGAAACTAAGTATCCTTTTTCTTATTTTCAGCCAAAAGTCATTCACAACACAAAAGATACTTCTTCTTTAGTAAACTTTCATACTTTTGTTTCTTTCAAGGAATTTGTCATTTTCTTTTAACTTGTCAAATATAAAGTTGTTCAATATATTTATCCATATTGTTCTTGTATTTTTTATTCCTTTGCATAGATCCAGGTTTCATTTAGTGCTTTTTCTTTCCTTCAAGGACTTCCTTTAACATTTTGCATGGTGCAGTTTTGCTGGTGGTAAATTTATTTAGCTTTTCTATTTGTGAAAAAGTCTTTATTTCACCTTTATTTTTGAAATAAATTTTTCCTTAGTAAAAATTCTAATGTGACATTTAAAATTTTTTCACCTAGTTCACAATCAAGATGGCAGAGGAGTAGGAAACAGAGTTCACCTCCTTCCATAGAAATATTGAAAATACATCTACAAGTGTAATGATTCACATGGAACAGCTATTGAGTGCTGAAAGAAGATCTCAGAGATCTGAAAAGACAAGAAAAGCTTCATGTAACTGGGTAGAACAAAAGGAAAAAGAAAAGGAAGGAATCAGGAAAAGGCCTGTGCCTCAGGGAGGGAGCTGTGAAGAAGGAAATATTCATGCATTTTGGGAAATCTCACCAGCAGGAGATCAGACTGGATGGATGGGGAGATTCAGAGTCTAAGAGGAGAGAGCAGCAACTGGTTTGCAGAGGGAAAAGTGAAAAGGAACTTGCAAGAGGGTCAGCTGCAAACACCCTTTGCTCCCCAACCTAAGATATTCCTCTGTTAGTGGGATGGGCATCAGGTGCAGAAGCTCAGCCCCCAAAGCTCAGTCCCAGGGAGGGGCCCAGGGTTGGGTGTGTAAACAGCCTGAAGAGATTGGGCTGTAGCAACTGAGAATGTACTAAGAAGAAGCCAGAGAGTCAAGGCACCATTGTTGGGAGGCACATGAGGAGAGGGGAGGTCTGCCATAAGGTTTCTTTCCCTGTGAGTGTTCCTAGGCAACAGGATGCCACCTGCAGGAGCTCCAGTGGTAGGTGTGCATCACCTCTGCCATCCTGGGCTCCAGAGGCAGGTACTGGACCTCTTTCACACTCACAGGCAGACACCAGGCCCCACTGCTACAGACCCAAAAGGGCATAGGCAACTCCAGCAACTAGGAATTCCACCAGAGAGACATAGGACCCACCCCTACTGACCTGGAAGCGCCCAACAGCTTCACACACTAGGAATTTCACCAGTGGGCCTCAGGACCTGCCCCCCCTGACCCAGAAGGGCAGAGACAGATCAAAATCACAGATAAGAAACAGATCTGGAAGCCTCTACTCCACCAACTAGGAAGCCTGTGGAAAGGAGACCACAAACACAATGTTTGACAAAATGAGATGACAAAGAATATGTTGCAGAAGAAGGAGCAAGATAAAAACCTGTAAGAACAACTAAATGAAGAGTAGAGAGGCAACCTACCTGAAAAAGAATTCAGAGTAATGACAGTAAAGATGATTCAAGACCTCAGAAAAAGAATTCAGGCACAAATCAAGAAGATACACGAAGTGTTTAGGAAGGACCTGGAGAAACTAAGGAACAAACAGAGATGAACAATACAATAACCAAAATGAAAAATATACTAGAAGGAATCAATAACAGAATAACAGAGGCAGAAGTATGAACAATGAACTGGAAGGCAGAATGGTGAAAATCGCTGCTGCAGAACAGAATAAAGAAAACAGAATAAAAAGAAGTGAGGACAGTGTCATAGACCTCTGGGCAACATTAAATGCACCATCATTCGAATTATACAAGTCCCAGAAGAGAAAGAGAGAAAGGCCCTGAGAAAATATTTAAAGAGATTATAATTCAATAGTTCCCTAACATGGAAAAGGGCATAGTCACAGAAGTCCAGGAAGCACAGTCTCATACAGGATAAACCCAAGGAGAAATATGCTGAGGCACATGTTGATCACACTAACAAAATTTAAATACAAAGAAAAAATATTAAAAGCAACAAGAGAAAAGAAACAAATAACACACGAAGGAATGCCCATAAGGTTATCAGCTGATTTTTCAACAGAAATTCTGCAGGCCAGAAGGGAGTGGCATAATATATTTAAAGTGATAAAAAGGAAAAACCTACAACAAGAATGTAAACCTACAGCGAGGTTCACATTCAGATTTGATGGAGAAATCAGAAGCTTTAGAGACAAGCAAAAGCTAAGAGAATTCAGCACCACAAAACCAGCTTTACAACAATT
The DNA here is from genome assembly GCF_030028045.1 of Hippopotamus amphibius kiboko. Classification (NCBI taxonomy): domain Eukaryota; kingdom Metazoa; phylum Chordata; class Mammalia; order Artiodactyla; family Hippopotamidae; genus Hippopotamus; species Hippopotamus amphibius. Next base: position 46,124,268 of record NC_080194.1, on the reverse strand, counting down.
GTCAAATAAATTTCTATAGGCAGGAAACACAGAAAAGAAAAAAAGAGGAAGGGAAGTAAAAAGATCTACAAAAACAAGCCCAAAAACAATTAAGAAAATGGTGATAGGAACACACATATCAATGATTACCTTAAATGTGAATGGATTAATTGTTCCAACCAAAAGGCATAGACTGGATACAAAAACAAGACTCATATATATGCTATTTACAAGAGACACATTTCAGAACTAGAGACACATACAGACTGAAAGTGAGGGGATGGAAAAATATATTCCATGCAAATGGAAATCAAAAGAAGCTGGAGTAGCAATACTCATAGCAGAAAATATAGACTTTAAAATAATGACTGTTACAAAAGATGAGGAAGGACACTACATAATGATCAAAGGATCAATCCAAGAAGACATAACAATTGTAAGTATATATGCACCCAATATAGGAACACCTCTATACATAAAGTAAATGCTAACAGCCATAAAAGGGGAAATCAACAGTAACACAATAATAGTGGGGAACTTTAATGCCCAACCTACACCAATCTACAGATCAACAAGATAGAATATTAATAAGGAAACACAATCCTTAAATGACACATTAGACAAGATATATTTAATGGATATTTATAGGATATTCCATCTGAAAGCAGCAGGATACATTTTCTTTTCAAGTGCACATGTAACATTCTCCAGGATAGATCACATCTTGGATCACAAATCAAGCCTGGGTAAATTTAAGAAAATTGAATAACATCAAGCATCTGTTCTGAGAACAACACTGAGATTAGAAATCAATTACAGGAAAAAAAAAACTGTAAAATCACAAACATATGGAGGCTAAACAATATATTACTAAACAACCAATGGATCACTGAAGAAATCAAAGAGGAAATAAAAAAATACCTAGAGACAAATAACAATGAAAACACAACAACACAAATATAACAGCAAAAGCAGTTCTAAGAGGAAAGTTTATAGCAGTACAATCTTACCTCAAGAAACAAGAAAAATCTCAAATAAACAGCCTAAGCTTACACCTAAAGCATATAGAGAAAGAAGAACAAATGAAACTGAAAGTTAGTAGAAGGAAAGAAATAGTAAAGATCAGAGCAGAAATAAATGAAATAGAGACAAAGAAGACAATAACAAAGCTCAGTGAAACTAAAATCTTGTTCTTTGAAAATGTAAACAAAATGGAGAAAGCTTTAGCCAGATTCCTTAAGAAAAAAATGGAGGGGACACAAATCAATAAAATTACAAATGAAAAAGGCAAAATTACAACTGACACTGCAGAAATATAAAGACTCATAAGAGACCACTATCAATAAAACAACTATATGCCAATAAAATGGGCAACCTGGAAGAAATGGACAGATTCTTAGAAAAGTACAATCTTCCACATCTCAACCAGGAAGAAATAGAAAATATGAGCAGACCAATCACAAGTAATGAAATTGAAACTGTGATTAAACATCTTCTAACAAACAGAAGTTCAGGATCAGATGGCTTCAGAGGTGTATTCTATCAGACATTTAGAGAAAAATTAAAACCTATCCTTTTCAAACTTTTCCAAAAATTCACAGAGGGAGGAACATGCCCAAGCTCATTCTACAAGGCCACTATCACCCTGATACCAAAACCAGACAAAGATATCACAAAAAGAGAAAATATGGACCAATATCACTGATGAACATAGATATAAAAATTCTCAAACAAAATACCAGCAAATAGAATCCAACAACACATTAAAAGAATCATAGAACATGATCAAGTGGGATTTATTCCAGGGATGCAAGGATTCTTCAATATAGGCAAACCAATAAAAACACCATATTAACAAATTGAAGAGTAAAAGCCATATGATCATCTCAGTAGACACAGAAAAATCTTTTGACAAAATATAACACCAATTTATGATAAAAACTCTCCACAAAGTGGGCATACAGGGAAACTACCTCAACATAGTAGAGGCTGTATAAGACAAACCCACAGCAATTATCATTCCCAATGTTGAAAAACTGAAAGTATTTCCTCTAAGATCAGGAACAAGACAACAATGTCCACTCTTACCACTTTTATTCAACAAAGTCCTAGTCACAGCTATCTGAGAAGAAAAAGAAATTAAAGGAATTCAAATTTGAAAAGAAGTAAAACTGTCAGTATTGGCAAATGACATGATACTATATGTGCAAAATCCTAAAGATGCTACCAGAAAACTACCAGAGCTCATCAATGAATTTGGTAAAGTGGCCAGATAAAAAATTAATACACAAAAATCTCTTGCATTCCTATACACTAACAATGAAAGATAAGAAAGGTTAATGAAACCATCCCATTTACCATCACAATAAAAGAATAAACTACCTAGGAATAAATCTACCTAAAGAGGCAAAAGACCTGTACTCAGAAACCTATAAAATACTAATGAAAGAAATAAAAGATGACACAAGCATATGGGGAGATATATCATGTTCCTGGATTGGAAGAATTGATATTGTGAAAATTACTTTACTACCACAAACAGTCTACAGATTCAATGCAATTTTTCACAGAATTAGAACAAAAAATTTTACAATTTGTATGGAAACACAAAAGACTCCTAATAGCCAAAGCAATCTTGCAAAAGAAAAATGGAGCTGCAGGAATCAGGCTCTCTGACTTCAGACTATACTACAAAGCTAGAATAATCAAATCAGTATGGTACTGGCACACACAAAAATATATCGATCAATGGAACAGGATAGAAAATCCAGAGATAAACCCATGCACCTATGGTCACCTAATCTATGGTAAAGAGGCAAAAATATACAATGGAGAAATGACAGTCTCCTCAATAAGTGGGGTTTGAGAAAACTGGACAGCTACATGTAAAAGAATGAAATTAAAACAGTCCCTAACACCAGACAACAAAAATAAACTCAAAATGGATTAAAGATGATTCATAAAACTCTTAGAGGAAAATACAGGCAGAAGACTCTGACATAAATCACAGCAAGATCTTTTTTGACCCACCTCCTAGAGTAATGAAAATAAAAAATAAACAAATGTGATCTAATTAAACTTAAAACCTTTTGCACAGCAAAGGAAATTATAAACAAAACAACAGACAGCCCTCAGAATGGAAGAAAGTACTTGCAAATGAAGCAACTGACAAGATTAATCTCCAAAACATACAAACAGCTCATGCAACTCAATATCAAAAGATCAAATAACCCAATCAAAAAATGGGTGGAAGATCTAAATAGATGTTTCTCTAAAGACATATAGATGGTCATGAAAAGATGTTCAACATCACTAATTATTAGAGAAATGCAAATCAAAACTACAATGAGGTGTCAACTCACACCAGCCAGAATGGCCATCATCAAAAAATTTACAAACAACAAATGTTAGAAAGGGTGTGCAGAAAAGCAAACCCTCCTACACAATTGTTAGGAAAGTAAACTCATACAGCCATTATGTAGAACACTATGGCATTTCCTTAAAAAAATTAAAAGTAGAACTACCATATGACCCATCAATCTCACTCCTAGGCATATACCCAGAGAAAACCAAAATTTGAAAATATACATGTACCCCAATATTCATTGCAGCACTATTTACAATAATCAGGACATGGAAGCAACCTAAATGTCCATCAACAGAGGAATGAATAAAGAAGATATATATATATGTACAATGTATATATGTATATATATATACACAATGGAATATTACTCAGCCATAAAAAAGAACAAAGTAATGCCAGTTATAGCAAAATGGGTGGACCTAGAGACTGTCATGCTTAGTGAAGTAAGTCAGACACAGGAAGACAAATTTCACATGATACCACTTATATGTGGAATCTAAGAAAAGGGTACAAATGTACTTAGTTACAAAACAGAAGTATAGTCTCAGATGCAGAAAACATACTTATGGTTACCAGGCAGTAAGGGGAGTGGAGGAATAAATGTGGAGATTAGGATTGACATATATACACTACTATATATGAAACAGATGACTAAAAAGAACCTACTGTATAGCACAGGGAACTCTACTCAATACTCTATAGTGGCATATATGGGAAAAGAATCTAAAAAAAAAAACTGGATTTATGTATAACTGATTCACTTTGCTGTACACCTGAAACTAACACAGCATTGTGGATTAACTATATCTCAATAAAAGTTAAAAAAAGAAATTTCACCTAAAAAATGTGTGCCCACCAACTTTTAGCTTAAATTGTTTCTTTTTTTTTAATAAGAAATCTGCTGTCATTCTTATTTTTTTCCTCTGTATTTAACGTCTTATTTACTCTGGTAGCTTTTAAAATTCTATCACTGGTTTTGAGCAATTGGACTATGAGTTGTCTTGATGTTCTTTTTGTTTCTTGAGCTTGGAGCTTGTGCTTCATGGATCTGTGGGTTTCAAATTTTCACAAATTTGGAAAATATTTAATGTTATCTAAATACTTCAAGTTATTTTATATCTCTCCCTTTCCCTTTTGAGAACTTGAGTTATAGCCACACCTCATTTTATTGTCCTTTGCTTTATCACACTTTGCAGATATTGTATTTTTTTTTTACAAATAGAAGTTTTATGGCAACCCTGCCTTGAGCAAGTCTATTGGCACCATTTTTCTGGCATTATTTGCTTACTTCATATCTCTATGTCACATGATTCCTGCAATATTTCAAACTTTTTCATTACTCTATTTATTATGATGATCTGTAATCAGTAATCTTTGATGTTACTCTTATGACTGAAAGCTCAGATAATGTTTAGAATTTTTAATGAAAAAGTATTTTTTAAGTAAGGTACTTTTTTTTAGACATAATGTTATTGCACATTTAATAGACTTACAGTATAGTATAATCATAACTTTCATATGCACTGGGAAGCCAAAAAATTCATGTTACTCACTTTGTTGTGATATTTACTTTATTTCAGTGGTCTGGAACTGAACCTGCAATATCTTCAAAGTATGCAAGCATATATACATGCTGCTTGGAGTTGTCCTACAGCTCACTAATTCTCTTTTTATTTCTCTTCAGTCTTTTTTTGTCTACACATTTTATTTTGGATATTTTTCTATTGCTGCTTTCAAGTTCACTAATTGTTTCTTCTGCAATCTCCAATCTGCCATTAGTTTCATCCACTTTATTTTTCATCTTGAATATTATAGTTTTTATCTCTAAAATCTTTATTTGCATCTTAAAAAAATTCCTATCTCTATTCAATATACTCAGTCTTTCCTCTAGCTTCTTGAGCATATGGAATGTTTAAATGTTTTTTTCTACTAATTCCATCAGATAGTTCTTCCCCTGGACTTAAACATTTCCTCACAAGATTGTACTTATACATTCTCAAGCGAGTTTATTAGGAGGACCATATACCTCTGGCGTGTTCTCCTTATGTAGCTTCCTCATTTACAGTACTCTGCTTTGTGAACTAGATGCTTTGGCTTCTTCAGATTTCCAGCTTTCTCTCCTCAATTATGGCAGTCTGCACAGATCTACCTTGGTCCTCCTTCCCACCACCCTGCAATCAAGCCTAAAAACTTTAAGACATTAAATTGGATCAGTTGTAGGATCTATCTCATTTGCTTCTCCTCTTTCAAGGATAACTGCCTTTGTTGCCTGATATCCAATGTCTTGTAAGCTACTATTTTACATAGTTTATTCAGTTCATTTAGTTGTTTCATGGAAAAGGGTAGACTCAGTCCTGGTTATTCTGTCTTGGCTAGAAGCAAAGTCACCACTTTTGGAATTTGATTATTTTATTCCCTTAAACAGAGTTCTCTTTTAGACCAATTAGCTGAGCAGTGCACTTTGTCTTCTCTGCCACCTTCCCTAAATAATGGTCTCTTAAAAAGCAATGTTTGACACCCACTCCATCAAAAAAGGGGTCTACATTTATTATATATCAAAAATTTAGAAAAGGTGTGTATATTACTTATATTCTGTGATGGAATCACACATTTAATTTAATTCAAAAGATCACATTCTATGTATTAAGTTCTATGATTCTAGTAACTAAAAAGAGAGAGATAAAGGATCAATTAAACATTAATCCCATGTTCAAGGTACTTCCATAATAGTATAAAAAAACACAAAGTCACATGTAAAGGTCCATATAGATGTCATACTAATGAATATATTGATATTTTAAAAAGCCTTTTCTCTTAGAGGAGAATTAAGAAAACCTTTAAGAAGACTTTACATATTCCCATCATCACAACTACTAACCTGCATGTTTCTGTACCCAGATACTCTGCCCTCTCTTCTATTACTATGAATAATCTATTGATAATCTGAGAGAACTGTAAACTCTTCTATTTGTGCATATCACATCCTTTTATCTTTTTTTATCATCCTAGAAATTCTTTTAATTTTCTGCAGTAAGAATTTTTTATTCCTATCTTATCTTTTTCACCTGCTTTTAATAATCCCATTAAAAAAAACCACTTGACAATAACTTCTTTTTATTTACAACTCCATTTCTGTCCTTCCTCATGCAGTTAAACTCCTTGCTTTCTCCAATATCTTTCCCTGATACTCTTAAGTCCCACTCTAATCTGGCTTTCAACTTCTATAGCTTTATGAAAATTGCTTCAAAGTCACAAAAATATCTTCATTTTGCTAAATACAAGGATAAGTTCTCAGTCCTCATCACCCATGAACTATGAACTAACAGTAGTATTTCAGAATGGTTGATCATTGATTTCCTCAGGAAAAAACAAACCAAAAAAACCTCTTAACCCACTAAAACACAACTCTAGAGGCTTCTTTTTATCTTTCTGGGTGATCTTTTTCAGTTTGCTTTACCAGTTTCTCCTCACACCCCATCCTCTTAGGCTCAACCTCAAGGCTCAAAGACTACTCTTTCTGCACTCATTTCCCTCATGATCTCCTTTATTATAAATATTTTGCTGTGGCCCCCAATGTATATTTAAGCCTAGTACATTTGTCTGATGTCTTCTAATATCTCTTTATAGCATCCATGGTACAATAAAGAAGGAAGGTATATCAAATTTTTAGCTTTCCCTTATATTAGTTATATAGGATTATATGTATACATTTTATAATTTATACACATAAGAGAGTCTACTGCTGAACTTGTAATTCTTCCTACTAGATATTTGTGCTCAGCTATCAGTTATTTTCTATGATTATATTTAAGTAATTAAAACAATGATTTGAACAAGACCAAACTTCTTCCAGACCCCAAAGCCTCTATAGCTTTTTAAAATCTACTTGTTTTATTTTTTACAAGATTCACATAAAACATATTTCTTTCCCTCATTTTGTTTCTTCCTACTTCTACTTTGCTTTACTTGAAACTTTACTAAAAAATTCATCTCTTTGATTAGCCTACATTCCCAAATTTCTCTCTTCCTTTAAGATTTCCTCCTACATTTAACTTTGCCATACTGTTAAAAAAGCAAAATGCTTTCCTAATAAGCAGAAGGCTTATTATTATGAAATAAGCCTTCTCCTAATGATGATATGCAAAATGGTATTTTAAAGTAGAACTTGTGACTCTAACCACTGATGACAAATTTAAAATATTGGAAATAGTAATGGGTGCTTTTTTCTTAGTGTTGTCAACAATGATAGCTTCCCCTTTCAGTAAAGCAACTTTCTAGTACTGATGAAACTATTAATTCAAACTAAACTTAAGTAAAATGTGCATTAAAGAACAATATTATGCATTTAGATTTCTAGAAGGGAAGACAAATAATAAAAGTAGTCAAATAAATGAATTTATAGAATCATATTAAAAGTGATAAAGAGAAAATTAAAGTAGAGAAAACAAGAATTGTTTTTAGGAGGGGAAGTTTGGGTTAGCATGGTCAGAGATAGTCTTAAGTGATATAAATAGCTGAAAAAAGTGAGGGAGTTGTCTGATAAGCTATCTGGAGAAACAATGAACAATCAGAGAGAAGAGAAAGTACAAAGGTGTTTGCTTGGCATGTTTGAAGCACAGCACGAAGGGTGTGGTTAGAGATGAACACTTTAGAGGGTAGTAGAAAAGGAGAGCAGAGAAAAAAATAAGTTAATGGAGGGGGAGCAGACTGTGTACGTTTTTCAGATTTTAGTAAGAATTCAGGATTTTTCATGAAAGAAATTGAAGATGACACAAACAGGTGGAAAGATAAACAATGTTTTTGGATTGGAAGAATCAATATTGTTAAAATGACCATGCTACACAAGGAAACCTACAGATTCAATGTGATTCCTATCAAATTACCAATGGCATTTTTCACAGAACTAGAACAAAAATTTTTTAATTTGTATGGAAACACAAAAGACCCAAATAGCCAAAGTAATCTTGAAAAAGAAGAAAAGTAGTGGAGGAATCAGGCTCCCTGACTTCAGATTATACTACAAAGTCTGCAGTAATCAAAAGATCATGGTACTGGCACAAAAACAGACATATAGATCAATGGAAGAGGATAGAGAGCCCAGAAATAAACCCACGTATGTATGGACAATTAATTTATGGCAAAGGAAGCAAGAATATACAATGGAGAAAAGACAGTCTCTTCAGCTGGTGGTGCTGAGAAAACTGGACAGCTACATGTAACATAATGAAATTAGAACATTCTCAAACACCATATAGAAAATAAGCTCAAAATGGATTAAAAACTTAAATGTAAGACTGAATACTATAAAACTTCTAGAGGAGAATATAAGCAGAACATTCTTTAACATAAATCACAGCAATACCTTTTTGGAGCAATGTAATTAATAAATAAATAAATACCTAATTAAACTTAAAAGATTTTGACAGCAAAGGAAACCATAAATAAAATGAAAAGAAAACCTTTGGACTGGGAGAAAATATTTGCAAACAATACTACCAACAAGGGATTAATTTCCAAAATATATAAACAGCTCATACAACTCAACATAAAAAAAAAAAACAAAAGCAAAAGCAAAAAATGCCTCAATTTAAAAATGGGCAGAAAAACTGAATAGACATTTTTCCAAAGAGTAAATGAAGGTGGCCAACAGACACATGAAAAGATGCTCAACGTTGCTAATCATCAGGGAAATGCAAATGAAAACCACAATGAGATATTAATTCACACCTGTCAGAATGGCTATCATCAAAAAGAACACAAATAACAAATGTTGGCAAGAATGTGGTGGGAATGTAAAATATTGTTGCCTCTATGAAGAACAATATGGAAATTCTTTAAAAAACTAAAAATAGAGATAACATATGATTCTGAAACCCCACTCCTGGGCATACATCTGGACAAAACTATAATTTGAAAAGACACATGCATCCCAATATTCATAGCAGTACTATTTAGAATAGCCAAGACATAGAAGCAACCTAAATGTCCATCAATAGACAAATGGATAAAGAAGATGTGAAATATATATATATATATATAGAGAGAGAGAGAGAGAGAGAATGGAATGTTACTCAGCCATAAAAAGAATGAAATAATGTCCTTTGCAGCAACATGGATGAACCTAGTGACTATCATATTAAATGAAGTAAGTCAAACAAAGACAAATATCATATGATATCACTTACATGTGGAACCTTAAAAAAAAAATGATACAAATGAACTTATTTCCAAAACAGAAGGAGACTCAAACACATAGAAAAACTTATGTTTACCAAAGGGGATAGCTATGGTGGGGGAGAGAGAGAAATTGGAAGTTTGGAATTAACATATACACACTACTATATATAAAACAAATTAAACAACAAGGCCCTGCTGTATAGCAGAGGAAACTATACTCAGTATCTTGTAATAAGCTACAATGGAAAAAAATCTGAAAAGCTTTCAAGTGTACAGCAAACTCAACCACTTTGCTATACATTTGAAACTAACACAACATTGTAAATTAACTACACTTTAAAAAAATTATCCAAAAACTAAGTAAAATAGATTTTTTTTTTCTTTTGGAGAAGGAAACAGAATTCAGGCTTTTTCTTACAGTTTGAAATTTAATGTGGGTGGGGGAGTTCAGCAGATGAGTGGCATGGTCTGATGTAAATTTTGCTATGGTCTGAAGGTTTGTGTTCCTCCCAAATTCATATATTAAAACCTTAATCCACAATATGATTGTATTTGGAGATGGGGCCTTTGGGAGGTAAGTAGGTTATGACAATGCAGCAGTCATGATGGGATTAGTGCTCTTATAGGAAGACATATGAGTGCTTGCTTCCTCTCTCTGTTATTGGCCATGTGAGAACGTAAGTGACCATCTGCAAAATAGGAAGTTGTAATAGTCTGAACTGACCACTTCACTTTAGAAGGTGGCCATTGAGAAATAAGAAGTTGTAATGGTCTGAACTGACTAAAACAGTTTTGAACTGTATCACTGAAATTTATATTGAGATAAACTACAGTTGGTGAAGAATAGAATAAAGGAGACCAGTTAGGGTGATATTGCAATATTGTTTAAGAGGTTATGATGGTTTGAACTAAAATGTTCAGTGATGATGAGAAATGAGTAGGCTTCCGATTATACTGATACATTTGATTTAGGCATGAAAGGGAGTATTCAAGGATGACTCCTGAATAACTGAAAAAATGAAGTTTCCCCCTGTGCTGAGATAGAAAAAATAAATCAATAAATCAATTTTGGTCATATTAGGTTTGAGATATCTAGTGGTTGATTTTGAGTAGACAGGTGGATCCATGAATCTGCAGTTCAGGGATGTAACACAGACTGGAAAAATGATTTGAGAAGCATCAGCATATAAATTGTATCTAAAGCCATGATTCTGATTGAGGTCACCAAGAAATGAGTATAAATTGAGAAGAAAAGTCCAAATACTATGCCCTGGCATATGCTGACATCAAGTTGGTGAATTGGATGAATCAGTAAAGGAGATTAATAAGAAGTAATTAAAAAGGTAGAAAAAAATAATGAGGGTTTTGGCAGATCAGTGAAGCAATTGTTTCAGGAATAGGAAGCAGAGAATAATCATCCATGTCAAATGCTACAGCTAGGTCAAGTATGATGAGTAAGGAGAATTTATTCTTGGATTTAGTACTGTAGAGGTCATTAGTGACCATGATAAAAGAAGTTTCAATGGAGTATTATAAGAAAAAGGAAAAAGAGAATGAATTTAAGATAGAATAAGGGTAGGAAAGTTGGAAACAGCAAGTGCAGAAAAATTTTTCAAGGATTTTTGCTGTAGAAAATAAAAGGGAAGAAATGGAGCAGCTGCTAAAAGGGGAAGTGAAGTCAAAGAGGACTTTTTTAAAAAAGATGTAAGTACTAAAGCAAGTTTTTTGGCTGATAAGAGAGATCCAATAGGGATGAACAAAACTAATGTCTAAAAAAGAATTCTTGGGGCAACATCCTTGAGTAGAGCAAATGGGGTGTGATTTAGTGCTGAAGTGTAGGGTGTAGTGCTCACTAGGATCATGAACAACAATACAGGCAGGGCAAAAATTGCTGGTGTAAATGTGTGAAAATTTGTCCTGATTATGTCTACTACTTTCACAGTGAAATTGGAAGGAAAGCCATCAGCAAGCATGACAGCGGGAAAGAGATGTTGGAATTTTAGAGAAAAGAAGGTATGAAATAGTCATCTAAGTGAGAGAAAAAATGGACTAAACCAATATAGTAGACATTAACCAAATAGGGTGTTATTTGAATTCAACCTTTGCTTTGGTTTACAAAAGTGAATGCAACAAAGTGAGAGAAGGGCAAAAGAGTAGAGGATGTAAACAGAGAATGATTATATTGACCAACCATGGCATTTTAGCAAGTTATATAGGGAAAAGACAACTTGAGGATATAAGGAATAGTGAAAATGTCATAAGATAAATGGACTTCAACTTCCTTGTTGTGTTGAAAAAATGTTGAAATTGGACAACTAAAGGAAAGTGGTGGTTAAAGAGTATTGTGCTTGTGATTGAGCTGATAGGTTTCAATTATTGATAATTATATATAGTAATAGGATGTGCCTATGGGAGAGTGTGCCCAAATGGGGTAGGGGACAATGTTACTGGAAGAGAAGTGATCAAGAGACTAAAATTAATGCGAATGATGTCAATAGATATCAATAGAGATTCCATAACCTGAATCTTCTCCAGCCTCCATGCTTCTATTAGCTGCAGTTAAAAAGGATCTCTAAAACGTAGTGTGTTCCTGGCCAGAAACATATATCTATCTTCCTTGTGACCAATCAGGACTTATCATGCCTTTTTTCCTGTTTACATATGTCACCTCAAGAAGTCCAGGGCTCCCTAGCCATCCACCATCCTTCATACTGTCATTCTCATATGACTGTACATTGCTTTCTTTGACACCACCTTTTACATTTCCCTATCTTCTGAATCCCTTTCATTGTACTCTCTGGATCTCAGGATCAGTCATCAGCAAAATTTCCCATAAAATGGACACCTTCTTCATTTTCTTTTCTTAACATAAAACTGCCTCTCTTCTGAGAATTTGTTTGAAAATCTATCCTCTCTAAGTGATATTTTCTCTCCCACAGACCTCTTTCCTCTGAACCTGGAGGTGGAAGCTCCTCACTGCCTTATCCACATAATTTTTCTGCCTCTTTCCTTAAAACACACTAGTTTTGAAACTCATGTCATTAAACAATGCCACACACAAAACCTTTCTTGTTTTAGTGATCTACTGGTTATGTATAACTTCCTTTTATTCCTTGAAAGTTTTAACTATATATACCCCCCCTTCACATTCTCAAACACTACTATCAAAATCCTTGGTGACTTAAATATCCTTCAATAACATGGCCAGGATTATATTAAATTTCCATTGGTCTGAGATGGTAGAGGTATAATCTCCCTGGAATGTCAGATGAGGAATTAGATGCCATCTCAATAATTTTTTGTCAAAAAAAAAAAATGACATCATAGACTAAGGAAAAGACTGTGTCTCATATAGTTGTCTATTAGATCTTTAATGCAGTGATTCTCAAATGATGGTGATTTTTCCTCCTAGGATACATTTGGCAGGGCCTGGAGATAGTTTTGATTGTCACAAGTAGGGGGAAGGATGCACTACTGGCATCTAGTAAGTAGAGGACATGAATGATGCCAAACATCCTGCAATCCATTGGACAAACCCCCACAGCAAATAACTATCCAGTTTCAAATATCTAAAATACTGTTGAGAAACCCTTGGTCTAGGGTGATGGATGTTCTTCACTTTAAGATTTTTAGCAATGGAGGTGTGGTGATTTATATATATATTTTTAGTCTGATGTAGGGCCCTGACAGATGTAGATAGAATAGGATTATAGCAAATACTTAACAAAACCCACTAAAACCTTAGAGAATTAAAAGATTTCTAAAATATAAAAAGATGATGGTCATATTTTTAGTGCCTCCAAATTTTTAAAATTTCCTTTCTCATGAGTACAAAAAGTTTAAGTAGATATTTTATATAAAGTTGAAATGGGGCTTAGTCCGTGGCTCCAAATTTCCATTTTTTCTTTATAGACTAAGGAGCTTTTTACTTAACCTCTCTTCTCCTGGACTTCAATTTGGAAAAATAATTCAAATGGAATGTGATGCTGATGGCACACAGAAACAATTTTATTTTGTGAACTGGGACTTTAGCCTGCTCTTTTGAGTTATTTTATTTATGAGTGGGTGGAAGAGGATGGTTAACCTCATTTGTAACCAATGGCATTACTTTATACAGTGGCTGGTTCTATTCTGATATCACTCATTTATTCATTCATTTCCATCCATTCAGCATCCATTCATCTATTTGTTTAAAAAGTATTTATTGAATTCCTGCTATATGCTAAGCAATGTGTTAGTGGGGATAAGAGGATAAATAAGAAAAGATCTCTGACCTCAAATTGCTTTCACTGTGATAGAAGACAAAACAACAGAACTTATAATTTAATAAATTATTTAATAAACTAATAATTTAATGCATTAAGATTCATAATAAAAATTGTTATAATGGCATATGGAAAGGAGTGACTTACAATTCTGCATGGTATTGGGAAGTAGTTCCAGAAGGTTTACAAGATCAAATGATACTAGGAAACAAGGAGGAAAGGAAAAGAGGAATGGATAAAGTGGATAAAAGGGAAGAGGAATTTATTATTTTAGGGCTATCCACCATGAGCCAAGCCCTATGCAAGGCACCTTATGATCTTCTTTAAAATTTATTCCTTACAATAAGCCTACATGATACATTATCCCCAGTTTATGTATGAGGAAACAGAAGGTCAGATATATTGGTCAAGGTTATCATGGAAGTAAGTAGCAGAATTGAGATCTGGGTCTACATCAGACTCCTCATAGTCATGTTTCTTCCAATAAGCTAAACAGAAGGAACAGGTTTAACCCTGAGGGTGCAATGTACTCATGTTTTGCCAGGTATGATAGATTTTTCTTTCACATTTAACCTGCCATGCCTAGAGCTTCAAAAACATCTGAGTACCTCTCTACTGCTAGCTATAACTGATCAGACACACAGCAAACCTATCAACAAGGGGATTTTATGAAATTATCTCTCAAGAATGTGAACAAAAAGACCATACTCATGATATTGTACATGTGTTGATGGTTTGCTACTCTGGTAGGTCACTTTATGCTGAGGCTGAAGTATACCGGAGAGAAGGAAGGAAATGAATGTCATATGTGAGCCAACATACTGTAGGATCTGAAACCATGAGTAAGCAGAGAAAACTGTCATTGGAAGAAGAGAGAAGCAGAAAGAAGCTCCTGGAGAATGAAAGATACTAAGACAGCAGCAGCTATAATTCTTGAAGGAAGATTTCTGTTTCTTATGAAGCCTGGCTGTACTTCTCGACATCTTATAATATTACCCTCATCCCCACTACCACCATATATGCAAACCTTTAACAAGAGCTTAAATGTCACTAGATTTCTTTTAATAAAAATATTTTGAACTGGACTGACACTAAGAGAATAAGAGACACTATCTTAGAATCACTGGAGCAGAATGGTCACCTTGTTTACAATAATGAACTTGAAGAGGGTAGAGGTCAGGATGAGAATGTGAAATGCTTTTTATATTGGGCCAAAGATTTGGACTTTACTCTAAAAGGATAGGAAAGAATTGAGACCTTTGAATGTTTTAAAGCACTTTCTTGAACTATAATAGTTGGTTTATTTATTCAACTGTATCAACAGTACCTGGCTGAGAGACTTGTACACAACTTATGTTGAAAAAACATTTGTTATAACAAGGAAAAAACAAATGAGAGAAAAAATAATCAGAGAGTTCAGTTCTACAACATAATTATAATAAGTAAATCCATGATTGAAATCCAATTATAAAGAGCTTTGTGGATGGATTGAGTATTGAAGGATAATGGCACAATGCCAACAATGAAACACAAAAGTAAATCCACCAACTATAACACGGAAGCATGAGACAGTATTGTCCATGCTGAAATTGATAAGTATAACATGATATAATTTTAAAGAGAAAAGAAGGGGTGACAGAGGATGAAGTGTAAGAGATCAATAGGGATTCGTTCAAGAAAGACTTTGTAATATCTGCTAACAATCTCAAACATTAATGCTTCATAGTTTACAGAGACTCACAGAAGGGTTTTCCATACAAGAGTTAATTCATTCACTCCCACAACAAATATTAAAGAAACAACTATGTTCCAGATAATATTCTTTCTGCTGTGAATATATTGGTGAATGAAATATTAAAAAAAAAAAAAACTCTTGTGGAATTTACACTTTATTGGAAGTTCATTAGAAGTAAAATGTGGTGTAGAAAAGTAATGAAGTTGGGTAAGGGGAGTTAGGAGCGGTCAGGAGTAGGTTACAGTTTTAACAGGATAGTTGGTGTAGGCCTCACTAAAAAAAAAATTTGAGCAAAGATGTGGAGGAGATGAGGAAGTAAACCTGGGTAATACCTGGTGGAATGACATTCCAGGAATAAATTTTCTCCAGCCACTATAAATGATCTGAGATAAGAAAATGTCTGGCCAGCTAAGGAAATCCAGGAGAACTAAAAGGACAGGGTAGAATGAGTGAGATGGAGAGCAGAATGTGATACAATCAGAGAAGGAATGTGAGGTCAGATCTTGTAGGGCCTTATGACCAGACATGCATTTTATTGTGATTATTCTGGCAGCTAAGCAGAAGATATATTTTAGAACAGTAAGATACTTAGGATAATTTTGGTTCTAAATAATAGAACAATATTACAATAGGGAAATTTATAAGGTCATATTACAGGATCTGAAGATAAGGAATTTATGACAGATTAGAGACTGCAGAAGAAAAGATCAGTGAACTTGAAGATGTACCTGTATATTATCCAAAATAAAGCACAAAGAGGAAAAACCTAAAAAAAGTATCAGAGCAGCATTGACCTGTAGTGTGTAATTTGTGTCCAAGAAATGTAGAACAGAAAAGAATTGAGAAAATAATGAACAAATTTTTCTAAATTCAATGAAAACTATAAATCCAAGAGTCAAGGATTTCAGCAAATCTCTAGCATCATAAAGAAAACCACACCAACGTGCTTCATAACCAAATTGCTGGAAACAATATATAAAATCATAAAGAAGCCAGGAAAAAAAGGACAGAATATACATAAAAGAACATAGTTTAAAAATTACTGGGGTATTATTATTAGAACCCATGTAAGCCAGAAGACAATGAAGAGATCTTTAAATATCATTTAAAGGAGAAAAATAAAGTCAACTTAGATTTTTCTACTATGCAAATTAAAAAAAAAAATCCTTTAAAAAAGAATGTGAAATACTTTTCAAACAAACAAGGGCTGAGAGAATTCATCTCTAGTAGACTCTCACTACAAGCAAGAATAAAGGATGTTCTTCAGAGAGAAATAAAATTCTACCAGATAGAATTTTGTAAATATACAAAGGAATTAAGATTGCCAGATGTAGTAAATATGTGGATGAGTGTAAAAATATTTTTCCCCAAATATCAATTACCTTTTTTGCTATTATTCTGCTGACCTCCTGTGCCAAGCCTACTATTACTCTTTCAACTGGATTTCCACATTAGCATTCTAATTGGTGTCCCTTGTTCTGCCCTATTCCAACACAGTTTCTTCTTAACAAAACAGCCAGACTTTTAAAATATATTTTGCAGATTATATCACCTCTGCTCAGAATTCTCCAATGGCTTCTCATCTCATTTATGGTAAAAGCCAGTCTTCACAATACTACAGATTCTATAACATTAGCTCTCTCAATATCCTCCTCCTCTGAAACCTTATTTTAGAGAACCCTCACCTTCATTCATTCTATTCAGAAACATTGACCTCTTTACTAGCCCTTTAAGATAACAGGAATTCTCCTGCTTCAGAGCATTTATCTTTATTCTCTTTTCTACTAGAGCACTGTTTTCCAACATATTCCCTCATTTCTTTTTCTCTTGGCACAATGCCATCTCAGGAAAACTATTTTTTGAAAAGCAGTTTTAGATTCACAGAGAAATTGAGAAGGTACAGAGATTTCCCATATACTCCCTATTCTCACACTTGCATAACCTCCCTCATTATCAACATCTCCCACAAAAGTGATACATTTGTTACAATTCTTCCATGCTTTTTAAACAGTATTTATTATCATCTGACACTCTATATTTTTCTTATTTTGTTTGTCATCTGTATCTTCTACTAAAATGTAAGCTCCAAGGTGACTCATATGTTTTTTCTATGAAATTTTCCTTGACTCTTTCCAGGACAGTCATACTGTCTTCAGCTTCTCATTCAGATGACAATGTATGAGATTTCCAATCAATTACACCCTCACTAACACTTGATAGTCAGTCTTTTTTTCTCTGACCATTCTGATGAAGGGGAGAATTTGCTCCCGAAAAGATAGGAGGTGTTATTTCTGGAAGAAATAATGTATGCTCTGGGACAAAAGCACTAAATACTGTCTAGGGCCTGTATCCTGTATTTTCACATCTTGAGTTTCCTCAGGGCTCACCATAAAAAGTGCTTGCCGTCTGATGGCTGCTAGATGGCAGGTCTTCTTCTCTTTCCTGAGTTTTCTCAGGGTTCACAGGCTCATGTTGGAGGGCCGCAACTGCTGATGACTGATCCTCTCCTGTTGGTTAGGAATTTGAGCACTATTTGGAAGACATTTCATGATGAAATTTTGTCCCATGGTGCTGGGAGTCTTATCCCAGTTCAGGCAAAAATTCTTGATATGCTACTCCAGGTGCTAACTTTCAGATTAGGCCCTATTGATAATTAAAGATTCTCTGGATCCTCTGTCTAATTATGATCCAGAAGATGTTTATCCTTGTTGCTTCTTTCCATACCTAGAATCACATTATTACAATATTTGCCATAGAAGTTTTGTTGGGGGCCTGGTTACCCATTGGGTACTGTAAGACACAACAATCATAAAATAGACAGGATATAAGTAATGCAGCTAGTAACATTGACAAGGACATAGTGCAGCAGGGAGACACAAAGCCCAAACAATTTAGAAATAAAGAACAAATTAAAACAATGATTAGCATAATATCAAGTTCCCAGGAGAGCCAGCTGGAAACACCAAACTCTGGCAGGATAAATGTTTTGTCTTTGTTTACAAAGGCATACTTTATCAACTTGTTGTAGGTCATAGCATAAGAGAAAAGGTTTTTCTGAAAAACGAGGATTAAAGGCAATTCATTTCCCAAAGTCACAAAGTTATAAATTAATTAATTCCCATTGATCTGGATGAAATAATCAAGTTTCCAATTAGTTTTTGTCATTTGTTACCCAGTCCAGTGACATTATCTAAACACTATCAAAAACATATATTTGTTAACAAGTTCCTTTCTGTCGGTCTTATTGAAAATCTTCATTTTGTAAAAGCATCAGGACAGGCTTAAAACAGCATGGTTAAAGATTTGGGTACAATGTAATTAGCAGCAATCTTGGATATAACATTTTAAAATAACTAGTATTATGATTGACAACATATCAGGACATACCAGATGTTAGGGATTTCATATAAATTTTGGAATATCTATATAAATGACATGTATCCATACACTATAACCTAAGGTTCATCTCCAATCACTTGACAATGTGTCTCAGAGATGTTCTTTAGAAGTATCCCAGAGTCAGCTGGAGGCTAGAAAGTTTTAGTCAGATTTTGATATTTGGGAAGTTTATTTAAAAATATCAAAAAGATTTTAAAATGCAATAGGATCATAGGTCACTGTGAAATAATATTTATTCATTTAACCAAAGTCACAAAACTATTGAAGAAAACAAATACAGATCACCTAAGGCCATATGAGTATACAATCTGTTATCAAAAAAAGAGAATTTTTAACAGGTCAAATTCTAGTCTTACATTAGGTTACGTAACAAAATCCATTTACTTAGTTAACTTCAATCTAAATTTAGTTAATCCTGACCGTGTACAAAAACTTTCTCAGTAAAATGTAATTCCACTTCTCATACCTTCTTAACTGAAAGCACATTATATCACACTGAAATGTTTTGTTATTTTTAGTAATTATGTATTTAAATTAGAATCCCTGACTCTTAAAAACCTTAATTTCTGGTAAAAACCAAGAGACAAGTAATAGTTACCAAAATCTGAAGAAACTATTTTAGATGATTTTTAGAACATAATTATTCTTGTAGCTTACCTAAAAGCTCTTATCTCATTTACATTTTACCTTAAAGTTTCATCATATCAAGTTATTTTTCTTGCTGGCAAATTTGCAACACATATAACAAGTTTTCATTTAACTTCTATTAAACCGAGGTGCAGTGAAAGTACCATACTTAATGTTGATGGCTCTAATGACATGTCTATATTAATTAGATCAACAAATTTAAACATTAATGCTAGGTATTAATTGAATACTGACTATTTCCCAGTTCATGTGAACCTGAAACTCAGTTAGCTTAATTTCTCTTGTATTTAGAATTATTTGGTTTGTAAGCACTTACTTTTCTTTAAGCCAATTAAATAGAGTTCATTTACAGATTAACCTCAACAGTGTTATCCAAAGACAAAGACACATACAAACACACAAACAGAGAGACCTCACAGTTCCCATTTCAAAATTTCAGCCATGAGTCAGGTATAGCAATGTAAAAACACATCAGTTTACAAAAGGTTGGACTAAGATTGTGTTTCTGGAAGATGGAACAAATCAAGCTCACTTGTCTAGATGGCTAAGCCCTTTTTAATAATATTTATGGAAAACACATCAAGTTCTAAATTACTGTACCCTCTTTTTAAAAAAATTTGCATTTTAAAAAGATGGCAGATACAGGTTTCTGAGAAGACCAGATAGGACATTTGCATCTCAAAGATACAGGCAAGTTTCTCCTAGGATGACTTTGTTTCCCCTTTGCTGGTCTCTGAGCAGACAAAGCCATTGCAATCATGTGGGCCTTTAGCATATTTCTCTGAGTGTGTTCAACCTTTTTGGCCACACCCTTATTATTGAAAACTGAATAAGCAAATTGGACATTGGAATCTGAGGACCAGCAGTTGCTTTCTGAATTTTGTGCCTGATGTCTGGGGCAGAGTGGGCCATCAAATGCCTAGCCAAAAGGGCCTATACCTTGTGGGAGGAAGGATCCACGTTCATTTGGTATCCATGGCCCTGAAGGGTGAGGTCCCCTAGTTGGCCTTCTAGAGGTTGTGAGAACGAATGGTTTTGTACTTCTCCAGGCACAAAATGAGCTTTCAATAATTGTTTGCTGTTTTTTCTTTCTTTGGTTCTTTTTCTTGCTGCTGCTGAACACGGACTATGCTGTCACTGAGTATACAAACCAAGTCCATGGCCTTATTTAATTCACGGGTATGGAAGATGAACTAAAGCTAGACAAATTTGATTAGTAATTACTGGTCAGGCTCTCCAGAAACATACTGCAAATTCTCTGTATATAGATCACTATTCCAAATGCCAAGGATAAGAGAAACCCACAACCACACCCATACAAATACACATTTTCTGCACTGAGAGCTGCTAGGCATGAATTATTCTTATCTCTTATTTTCAAGTTATATGCTACAACATCATGTACCATTATAATTTATTGCTTACAAGTTCTGGGCAGTAAGAGGAATTCCAAACTATTGTACGATTACTTCCAGTAATCACCTCTAATTATGCCTCCAACTGAGACAATTAGTAAATAATTACAAATTCCATTTCTCATGATTTTCATTGGTCCTCTTTAAATTCTGAGAAGCTGTTAATTTTGGCAGTTTATAAATAATTTCTCTCTATTCCTCCTCTAAAAAAAATGTGTGCTGCTTTCAGAAGCTTGCATATTAATGAATTGCTTGCAATAAGCAAGACTAATTTTCTAAAGGAAAAACCAAACTGCCTTAATGAAACCATCAAGACCATAGGGTGATAACAAGTTGTCTCTGAATAAAGAAAGAACCCTGAAATAGTCCATAAATGTTTGTTTACATTCATAATTATTGAATGCATTAGTTTGAAATAGTTTTATTTCACTATCTACTCATATACCTGTAGCTATTTTTCTTGAGACAAAATTTTAAAAATTAAAAATCAAAACCAAAAACCAGTCATTTGCTCGAATGTCCTGCCTTCAGATTTTGTTGTATGTTCACAGAGTTATAAGTACTCTTAAATGTAAAATTTAAACAGCAATTTACTTTGCAGTCATAGCACCTACAATGGCATCCTATTTGATAAAATGCCAGGACTGGGATTTACTGATTTAAGGGAGTCTTTAGTGACACAGTGATTTACCTTGAACCCTAAATTGATAAACTGCTTGTCTTCCCTTAAGAAAAGCAGACTTTACAAGGGAGGGAAGGGATATGGGGATATGTGTTTAAATACAGATGATTGACCTTGGTGTACCCCAAAAACTGGTACAAGAGTGTAAAGCAATTATATTCCAATAAAAAAAAAAGCAAAGCAGACTTTAAATCAATAAAAACATAAGATTCTATGTGTTCCCCATACGCAAAGTTTTCAAATACAGATTTAAGTTTGGCTGTCTAAAATCCATATTTGTACAAAAAGTTGCAAATTAATAATCTTTTTGGAAAGGAGAAGTAAATAAAAGAATCCTTGTTTTCTGAGTAGTGAGCAGTACAATGTATTCAAATTTTAGTAGATCATGTACAAAAGATGGATTGAAGTTGTCTAAGCAAAAGTACAGCAAAGTGACACAAAGTTGTAAGAATATAGTATGGGTACTAAAACCTGGAATCCACTCATTTATGTATTCTTTATTTCTTCTCATGTATTTATTTTGACAATTATTTTGTTTTATTAGGTGCATCCTAAGTGTAGGCCTCTGCACCAAATACTGAAATAAGCTTACATGTAAAAATATAAATGCAACATACACACACATTCTCATAGGTACATTCAGATCAATAAGACAAGAGAAATCTATTATCTTGGATAAAACTGTAATTTTAACAAATGCCAGACTAAGCATATTGACTCAATCCTTATTTTACTTTTCTCTTCTCTGCCATTAAGAACAATATACTAATAGGAAAGGGTAGATCAAACTTTGTATAACAGGAATTAAAACTGAAAAGGAGATAAGTTATTAAAAGAACACATAGTTATCATAAAGTGTCATGTCTGCAAAATTACCTGCCAATGCATGGCAAAAACTTGCAGGTGCCTGGAGAATATTAGCATGGAGAATGTGAGGATCACAAGCAACACTTTTTTTAGGGTTTTGACTCAAAATACTTTTCCTTTTCCACTGCACCATACTACTACCACATTCCTTCAATATTCCTTTTTCCTCAACAAACACTTTTGTCACAAAAAGCACAAAATAGCTTTTAACCTGGTTGTACTGAAAACACTATTAATTCAAAATTAAAGGATGCCACTTGTGAGGGCTTAAATATGTTTTATTTATTTATTTATTTATTTATTTATTTATTTATTTATTTATTTATGGCTGCGTTGGGTCTTTGTTGCTGCATGTGGGCTTTCTCTAGTTGTGGCAAGCAGGGGCTACTCTTCATTGTGGTGCATGGGCTTTTCAGTGTGGCAACTTGTTGCAGAGCATGAGCTCTAGACTCATGGGTTTCAGTACTTGCAGCATGCAGACTCAGTAGTTGTGGTACATGGACCCTAGAGCATGAAGGCTTTAGTAGTTGTGGTTTGTGGGCTTAGTAGTTGTGGCATGCAGACTCTAGGGCATGTGGCCTTCAGTAGTTGTGGTTCATGGGCTCAGTAGTTGTGGCACTTGGACTTGGTGGGGTCTTCCTGAACCAGGAATCAAACCCATGTCTCCTGCATTGGCAGGTGGATTCTTTACCACTGTGCCACCAGGAAAGCCCCTTAAAATATGTTAATTATGAGTTACATTCAGTGGTAGGTTGGAGCTAGTTCCTAGAGACACAGGAGAGACAACTGTGTTATCTCTTCTCAACCCTAGATTCAGTGACATCCCATTGGATGGCTTGAAATTGGCCATGCTGGGAGGATTTATATTATAGAAATCAGTAAAATTTACAAATAGGAAGCTTACTTTAAGAGCTGGTTTATCAACACATCATTTGATGAGAGTGTTGGTTAAGACCAACACAAAATGCACAGCAGAAAAATTAATTTCTAAATTGTTTCATTTTCATGAGGTTTGCTTTTTTTGTTGTTCTTATGTTTTGTTTGCTTTCATTACCAGCCCTCTGACTTTTGCAGGTTATATAATTCTAAGAGAGACCTTTATAGTTTTCCTGGGTAGGATATTACAATAGATCTCTTAATTCTTATAACTACATGGATTAATTATGGAAAACTATGTTTCTAAAAAGTCTTAAAATTGGATTTATTTTATCTCCAGCATCTTTTGTTCAATGTTATGTTATTGAGACATCCATATTGTGACATTAAACTAGAGTTTATTCATTTTCATTGCTGTATAATATACTCTATGATAGACTACAATCTATTTTTCAATCTACATTGACACATTTGAATTATATGCTGTTTGGGGCTATTACAACTGCATATTTATATGTATTTCTGTTGGATATAGCTAGGACTGCAATGTCTGGGTCAAAGAATATGTATACCTTCAACTTTAGCAAATACTGGTAAAGAGTTTTCCAACGTGCTCTAGCAATTTACATTCCCATCAGCAAAGTATGAGTGTTGAGTTACTCTACATTCTCATAAACATTTGACATAGCCAGTCTTTTTAATTTTATTCATTCTGATTCATATGTGGTCAATTTGCATTGTGGTTCTAATTTGCATTTCTGTGATGAGCAAGGAGGTTAAGCATCTTTCCAGTGCTCATTGGTCATTTGTTTGTGTTCATTTTTGCAGTTCCTCTTCAAGGCTTTTGTTTGTTTGTTTTTAAGCCAATTTTTCATCTGATTCGATTGCTTTTTCTATTGATTTATAGAAATTCTTCACATATTTTAGAAATGAGCTCTTAGTCAGATGTAAGTATTGAGAATGTATTCTAATTCATGGATTTACCTTTTTACTCTCTTAATGGAATCTTTATTAATGTAAATATTTTAATTCTAATATAGTCAAATTAATGCTTTTTGTGTCAAGTTTAAAAATTAAAAAATATAGAAGTTATATTTTATGTTTTACCATTCATGTTTAGATCTAATTTCATCTGGATTTTATGTTTGAGTATGATCTAGAAGTGAGATTTCCACCACCCCTATTTACCATAGATATCTAACTGCTCCAGCTCTATTTGTTTGAATAGATAATCTTTCTCTATAACCCTAAAGTGTATACATTTTCATGATTCAAATTTCCATATATGTATGGATCTGTTTCTAAAATCTTTATTCTAAATCATTGGTCTATTTTTCTATCCTTATGCAAATAGCGTATGACAACATAGTTCATAATAAGTCTTGATATATATTATAGTGTTTCTTCTATATGTGCTCATCTTCATTAAGATTGTCTTAGTTATTGCTGAACTTTCAGTTTATACATTTTACAAATAGCTTGCCACTTTATACACACATAGACACAAACACACACACCTGAGATTTTGAATCTATTGTAAATGTGATTTGAATCAGATTGAATCTATTATGTTGTCCTTTTTATAATGCTCGTGTTAGGTTTTGATAAGATTACAAAGATCTCATAAAACATCTTGGTAAGTATTCATTTCTATTTACTCTGTAGAAAAATTTTTTGTAAGATTGATGTCATTATTTCTTCAACTTTTAGAAAAGAACAAACATTTGGAATAAAATATATGGCATGTACATTTTAAATATATGCAGTTTATTTTATGTCAATTATATCTCAATAAAATTCTTTGTAAAAGGAAACATTTTTTAAAAATCTGGCATGGAGTTTTCTTTTAGGGAATGTTTTGAATAATGAATATAATTTATTTCATAGATTTAAGACTACTCTGATTTTCTCTTTCTTTTGTGGGCAGATTTGATAAGTTGTGTTTTTCTAGAATTTTGTCCTTTCCATCCATGTGTAGCCATTAAATTTTTCATTTTATCCTTATAGTATTATTTTTGATTCATATATTTATTATCTTCATTATTTTCTTCCTTCTATTTTTAGCTTAATTTTCCATTTTTTTCCCTAAATTCTTGATCTGGATACTTAGATAATTGATTGTAATATATAATATACAAAGTCTATAAATTTCTCTCCAGGCATGGACTTCACTATGTCATAAGTTTTCAAATGTGTTATTTTCATTATGATTTAGTTCAAAATAAATATTTTCTAATCTTTATGGTGTATTCTTTATTGAATCATTTAAATGTATATTTCTTAGTTTCTAAAAATAAGATAATTTTATAGATATCTTTATTATTTCTAACATCATTGTTTTCCAATATGGTCATATTTGATTTGATTTGAGTCCTCCTGAATCTGTTAAGACAGCTTTATGACCTTTCATACTTCACTGAATGTCTCATGTGTGCTCAAAAAGAATAAGTGTTCTAGAACTTTATATACAGCATTATATATAGTTAGGCCAAGTTTGTAAATATGGTGTTCAAGTGTTCTACAGTCTTGGTGACATTTTTTTGTCTTCTTGGTCTATTAGTTATTAAGAGAAATGTACTAAAGCCTTCCAATATGAATGTGGAGTGGTATAATTCTGCTTTTATCACTTAATTTTCCTTATATCACTAATTTATTTTATTATTATAAACCTCATGAAACAAATGGCACCTTGAAGAATCATATGTAAAAATCACATAACTTATAAAGTATATCTCTTAATTTCAATCTTTTACCAATAAAGCATAGTTATATTCTTACTTATGTCTTGATTGTTAAAGTGTGATGGATAGAAATGACCAGGTTCCTGCTCCTACTCACTGTGGGCTCACAATATATTTAATAGACACTAATTGAGAGATCTGTAAGCTAGGAGAGACTGAATTCAGGACCATCACTGAGGGCTGGCACTGGTGAGTAGCAGGCAAGGGCTCAGACTTTGTTACTCAGTCCACATACCAAAATAATTATGGTACCATCATTGACCCATTGGTCATAAGTCAACTGCAGGTGAAGTACCTAAGTGAAAATAATCAATTTACTTAGGCTACGCCTGCAATACTGAAATTTGCAACAAAACTTTCACAATTTTTATACATGAGGAAAACCTTAAGTAATGGGTTCAATTAATTAAGCTCCTCAAAGACAGGGACTATGAGTAATGGATTATTTTAGTCTTAGCACTGAGTCTTTCACTTGTCATTTGATGACATTGATAAATGTTTGTTGAAGGAAACTCATGGCCCTCTCGAACAGAAAGTTAATTATAATAAGTAACATTTCAGTGAGCCTAGAAACCCACAACAACACAGGTAGGTCTTCGAGACTTTGGCAATCTTAAGAAATGTCACATTTTCCCTAGCAGAATACAAAAACCACAAGACAGAAAACACTACGTACAATAGAAATACCTCTCTTATGACTATTATCTTCCTATGTCATAGATCACTGGAAGAAAAGGTTACATTCTCTATCCCTGGAAATTGGATCACCCAGACTGAGATAAATCTAGAAACCTTAACGATTATTTCTCCTCCTCTTTTCTTGGTGTGCAAACCTAACGTGGCTCCCCCACTGATTGCTCTTCAAAGGCAGCATCCATTCTCAAGAATGACTAATAAAATTTCGAAGAAATAAATATGTATTTAACCTAGAGCCCCATGGATTAGTCTCCATTACTTTTATTTTATTTATTATATTTTTAGAGATAATTATTTAAAAAATAATCTACCCTTTAAAAAATACCTTGGTTGGTCATGTAACATCGGTCCTAAAGAAGAGTCTAAACACAAATGAGTTTAAGAATCAAGTTGCAGTGTACTTGTTCACTAAGCTGTTTACGTGAAACTTGTGAGGCAGTCACATCTTTCACCTCCAACCTGGTCAACTGACCT
This sequence comes from Hippopotamus amphibius kiboko, assembly GCF_030028045.1. Taxonomy (NCBI): domain Eukaryota; kingdom Metazoa; phylum Chordata; class Mammalia; order Artiodactyla; family Hippopotamidae; genus Hippopotamus; species Hippopotamus amphibius. The sequence continues at coordinate 46,096,947 of NC_080194.1, read as the reverse complement.
CCTCTTCTCTTCTCTTTTCTCTTCTCTTTTCTTTTCTTCTCTTTTCTTCTCTTTTCTCTCCTCCTCTCCTCTTCTCTTCTTCCTATTCTGTCCTCCCTCCCCCCACTCTTCCTCTCTTCCTCTCTATCACTCTCCTTCCTCCCACTCAGTGTCTTCATACCAAATTCTGGATAACCTGCTCTTCCACACACTTCAACTCCCATTCCTAACCATAGACTCTTCCTAACTTCTTGCCCTTGCTCTTTCCCTTATTAAAACTAATTTGAAACAAAAAGTTTAACACTACCTATTGCATTGTTTTCTTTTTTTTTCTTTTTAGATAACATTTATGTTTTAACAATGATTTTCATTTGAGTAAGTTCAGAGTGGAAAATACCTTTAATCTAGTAAAATATGATAAAAAACTGAAAATAATGCTATAGTGACAAGATTGAGCTTTTATGTGCTAGAAAAAGAGGAGAAATATATTTATCAAGCTGCTATAAACTCAGCAGATGAGTAGGGACAATAAATCCAAGTTGTTCTTTTTAAGTATAAGCCGTCTATGTGATAGAGACCTCTACAGCATGATGGCATTGTTTCCTCAGTGAGGCATGAAATCTCAGGAAGTCAGCTTGCAATCAGGTAATATCTTATTGTCTTTATTGAGTTGTATCCCACCCAACAGATGATCTTGAATCTGGGCACTGTGTTGTCACAGCTTTGGACAAACTTCTAGTACTACTAAACTATAGAGACATGAGATCTGGCTTACTTATATTAGGGCAATAATTTACACTGAAAAATTTGGTGGGTTGAGGCTGACTGGTAGCAATATTAATATTCAGGACCCTCTTGCCTCTCTACTGTGAGTCAAGCTCAAGACAAAGCTAATAGAGCCCTGGAATTCCATTGATTCCCAAGATTCTCCAGAATAAATCATCATCCTTGCCTTCTTTCACTCAAATCTATTGTAATAAGAAATCCTGTCAAATCTACCTTCTAAATATATATTGAATACATCCATTTCTTTCCATCTTTTCTCTGTCTATCTGTCCCAGCTATCATTTTTTTCTCCTTTGGTCTATCTTAATGTCACCAACAGACCACCTACTGTTTGCTCTTACCTGCCTTAAGTCATCTCCTACACATATTAGCAAGAGTAATCTTTTAACATATAAAAGGAATTATATCCCTGCTTAACCTAATACCCCTTAATGATTTCTTTCATTTAATTCCAAATTTATTATCATGTCCCACATCTTCTCCTTCATTGGAATATAAGTTCCAAGAGGGCAGAGACTATATCTGTCTTGTTCACCACTGAATTATAGAAACTAGAATTATTTAATAAGGTCAACCTAAATGGAATCCAGCCTTCTGTCTTAGCAGACTCACCACAGCATCAGTGGAGTGGACTCCTAACCCAGTTCAGAATTTAGATAAGCCCCTGAGGCCTGGGTGCAGAACAGTGATAGCATGGCCCCTGCCCCATTTTTACTGCATAGAAGGCCAAGGTAGTGTCACTGAAATCAATGTCCAGAGGGAGTTCCAAGCTGGATACAAACTGAAAAGGAGTCAGCAAACTAAGCAGACACAGGCAAAGAATAGAAAGGTAGGGAGGCAATTAAAATAAAGAACAAAGGGCACTGAACAAAAGACCTTTTGAATCAGATTCTAGAGGGCAAGGACTTGAGAAATTTTGAATTAACACTCATGACATGACCCTGCTGGGAGTGAACAGTGTCAGAAGCAGAGTGCACACAAGTTTCCAGTCCTCACCATCATTATAAAATGCACACAATTCACTTCAAAATGTACTTACTGTTCACTCATTCACTCACTCACTTATTCATTCATTCACAATTTTTATTGGCAATCTGTGACTATCATTGGAAAGATTAAAATACACTGAAATGCACCTTGTTTCAGAGCTTCTGGCTATCCATCTGTAACAAGAGAGACTAATTTTCCCACTTCTAAACCTCTTCCTTCTCTCACTCATCACTCAAGATTCAACCAGAGTCCTTCTATCATGTAGGGTTTTTCAAGTTTCCCCTGGCTTTACATTATCTAAGTTCCCTTTGCATGTACAGTTGCCTCACATCATTTAAGCCTTGAAGAATGGCTTTCTGTATTATTTCCAGATTGCGTACTCCTTAGGAACTGACACACTTTATTATATATGTATTATTTCTTCTATTGACTTAGTTCAGTGCCCTTAGTACATGACAAGTTCTTGGTAAGTACTTCAACTCTATTGACTGGTTAGTAGGGTCATTATCCCCAGATTAGAACTCTAGTTGAATTATTTCTCTTTTTTTCTGGTTAAGCGGATATATGAGAAGACCTTTCTCAGCAGCTTCAGACTTTTATTGAATCATATTTGCCAGCCATAACCCACTCTTCTGTTCTCCCAAATGGCTTCTATAATATTCCTTTCACACATTAAGTCACTGTGGATTTCTATTTTTACCATTTAGTTACTGGCTGCCTTGAATCCTTTAATATAACCAATCTAGGAATTTGCAAACTTTAAAAGTAAATGTATTTAAAACAGAGCTCCCCAACATTTTGGCACCAGGGAATTGCTTCATGGAAGACAATTTTCCACAGATGGGGGTGGGGTGGGGTGAGGTGGGGTGGGGGATGGTTCAGGTGGTAATGCAAGTGATGGGGGGAATGGTGCAGGCCGTAATGTAAGCAATGGTTCTCAATGGGGAGCAGTAGACGAAGCTTCACTCCTAGCCTACCCTCACCTCCTGCTGTGCAGCCTGCTTGGGGACCCCTGATTTAAAATATACACTCACATATTCACTTACAGACATTGATAAAATAGCATTTTTTTTCAAGTTCATTATGCCTTGTTTTCATTTTAAAAGTAGAAGTTTTTGAGAGAGAAAGGAAAATCCTTGTAATCCTAGCTTCACAATAAATTTGCATTTGGAAATATTATTGCATTTTTTAACATTTCTATCTACCCTTTTTATCTATTAATTTTGGAGCCTACTTTTTTCTTTTTTCACTTCCTACTGAAACCCATCATGACATACTTACCAGTTGCCTCCCATTCTTTGTTATCCTCTTTGGTCCTAATCTGTCAACTTCTCTGAAGAGGATTAAATAAAAGGCAGGTGCAATTTACCAAATATTTTATCATGAACATTTTTTCTGTGTCGTATATTCTTCAAATAATTATGTTTAATATCTATTTAGTATTTAATGAACCATATGTATACTTTAGCTATAACTAATATTGTAGTTAGTAATTCATGTGCAGGGACAGCAATGAAAACACTAGTTTATTTTGTATTAGCTTGTGTAACTGGCCTTCTGCCCCCAGATATCTGTTGTCAGGTCACTCACACACACAAACACCTGCAGGATGTGGCTCTGTAAGGGGTGTTCAGAAAAACATATTAATCTCAGGAAGCTAAAGTGAGGGAGGACAGACATGGAAGGATGAAAGGAACTCTCAAGTGGCATTCTCTTCGGGTTCAATTGCTTTTGCAGCTTTTCTCTCACTCTTTGTACAGAGTTGGAAGTGTGACATTTTAAAGATGGTTTTTATAGAAACAAATGTCAAGAGAGGTGAGTCATACTAATATCTCTAAAAATAAACTCAGGTTGTCAAAGAAATCAAAACTTTGCCCTCAAGCTTAGCCAGTGAGAAAGCAGGAGTCTTCCCACCCATGGGCTTTGCAGCTGCTTAAGGTAATCCCAGAACCTGAGGGAAGTAGGGGGCTGAAAAGGCTGAAAAATAAGAAGCAAAAAGAATTTAGGATTTGAATTTGACTTAACTGGAAAGTGGCCCTCAGGAAATGCACTATATTGAGAAGGACAGAAATGATTTGAATATTTCAAACTAGGACCAAGATAGGCCTCCTAAAGCAATACTCTCCACTGTTCACATTTGAAATGTAGCTTTGGTAGCATTTAATAATGAGCATCTACAGTGGTCTGAGTACAGATGGAGAAAAAACTCCAAAGCCATCAGTAGGATATTTGGAATCCCAGGCTATGCCCAAAATGTGCCCTAATATGGACACATCAACGTCAAAAGGAAATAAAATTGAGTCCCAACTTTAGAGACAGTAAAGCCATTTGTGCTTGGTTTCTTCTCATATTCCTTCGCCATAACCCTCCCTGATTTTAATAGTCAACTAGATGGCCAATATGCTTTGGCTTCTCTGCCCAGGCCTGAACATTGAGTAACTGAATATGTCCCCCAGCCTGCTCTCCTGAGAACACCAAGTAATCAAGATTTTTAGTTTCATTTGTTTGTTTGTCTTAATTAAGAACCTGATTCACTGTGCTAGGGACAATGGTGAGCCAGACGAAGTTCCTGCCATCATGAAATTTATATTTTATTGGCAGACAGTAAACATATTAACAAATAAATATATGTATAGTATAATTTCATACATCATAAAGATAAAGTAAGATAAGATAATAGTGATTTATTGAGTGTGAGTTAGGGTTGGGAAGTCCTAAATAGAGATGTCCTTTCTTCCAACGTATATGTATCAAACATGCGTGTGGTATTTATTAAGAAGTATAGAAATCCTCTCTCCATCACCCTCTGCCATGCAGTACACCTCTAGGAGGCAACTACAATTATTGGCTTTTTGGATATCCTTCCAAAGGTGTTTCATGCATATGCAAGCATAAATTCATTTATGTAAGTATGCATACATAATATTTTATTATGAAAATTTTCAAATATATAGCAATATTGAATGGTTTTTACAGTAAGCACCCATATAGCCACCACATAGCTTCCATTTAACAGTACTTGTTTTATCATTTATCTAACCATATATCCACTATTTTATCTATCCATCTTATTTTTAATACATTTCAAAGCAAATTTCAGACATTGCTATACAACTCCTAAATGCTTTAGTATGTATACAATTAACTAGAGTTCAATATTTGTTTAGACTTTCTTTTGATGTAAACCTGAAATGCAAAGGTTTTAAATGCCTTTCAATCCATGACCATGCCATAGCTCCACATTTATTTAGGACTTCTTTTTTTCTAGCAGCAATGTTTTGCATCTTTTCATGCAGAGGTCTGACATATATTTTGTTAAATTGATTTGTGTGTCATATTTACTGATGTTCTTCATCTAACAACATACTCAATGGTGAAAGACTTAAAGCTTTTCCTCTAAGCCAGGAACAAGGCAGTTTTGAAAATTGATAGTGTTGATAGTTGTACAAAAATGTGTATCTACTTAATGTCACTGAATTGTACACTTAAAAATAGTAAATTTTATGTTACATATATTTTAGCACAATACAAAATAAGGAAAATGTCATAGCATGGGACAGGGAAGAATATTGGACATCTCTATACCTTCCTTCTATTTTGGCTGTGAAATTGAAACTTCTATTTTAAAAAAGCTTTTTAAAAAATGTCATGCTGGTTGGGTTTCTTCTAGTTGTCTCCTTGTAGAGTTCAAGGATCTGAGATGAATTTACAACATTTTGGCCATGGCCAACAATAGAAGAAAAGGCATTGGTCAATAATATTTCTATCATTCCCCTTTGAGATGTATGCTGGGCCCACTTTGCATTGGCAGTAACTTACAAGGTGGCTATACCCTTTTGCATTCCCACCAGCAATGAATTAGAGTTCCTGTTGATCCACAACCTCTCCAGCATTAGGTGTTGTCAGTGTTCCAGATTTTGGCCATTCTAATAGGTGTGTAGTAACATCTCATTGTTATTTTAATTTTCATTTCCCGGATGGCATATGGTATAGAGCATGTTTTCATATGCTTATTTGCTGTCTGTATATCTTCTTCAGTGTGGTGTCTGTTAAGGTCTTTGGCTCTCTTTAAAAATCTGATTGGTTATTTTCTTATTGAGTTTTAAGTATTCTTTGTATATTTTGTATACCAGCCCTTTATCAGATGTGTCTTTTTCAAATATTTTCTCCAGGTCTGTTGCTTGTCTTCTCATTTTCTTGACATAGTCTTTTGCAGAACAGAATTTTTTAATTATAATAAAGAGCAGCTTATCAATTATTTCCTTTGTGGATGCTGTCTTTTGTACTGTATCTAAAAAGTCATCACTATTCTAAAGGTCATCTAGGTTTTCTCCTATATTATATTCTAGGAGTTTTATAGTTTTGCATTTTAGATTTATGTCTGTGATCCATTTTATTATTTTTGTGTGTGAAAGGTGTAAGGTCTGTGTCTAGATTTTTTTTTTTTTTTTTTGGCATGTGGATGTCCAGTGGTTCCCTCACTACATGTTGAAGAAACTGTATTTACTCCATTGCATTTTCTTTGCTCCTTTGTCAGTGATCATTAACTATATTTATGTGGGTCTGCTTCCGAGCTATCTATTCTGTCCCATTGATGTGTCTATTATTTCAACAGTAACAAACTAACCTTGATTACTGTAGCTTTATAGTAAGTCTTGAAATTGGGTAGGGTCAGTCCCCCAACATTTTTCTTCTCCTTCAATGTAATACTTGTTATTCTAGATCTCTCCCCCCTCTACATAAATTTTAGGATCATTTTGTCAATACTCACAAAATTATTTGCTGGGATTTTGATCAAGATTGCATTGAATCTACAGATAATGCTGGGAAGAACTGACATCTTGACCATACTGAGTCATTCGCTCATGAACATGGCATATATCCCCTTTTATTTAGTTCCTCTTTAATCTCTTTCCTCAAAGATTTGTAGTTCTCCTCATCATATAAAATTTTTCCCTATTTTGTTAGATTTATACCTAGGTATTTCATTCTTTTTTAGGGTACTAATATAAATGATATTGTGTTTTTAATTTCACATTCCACTTGTTCATTGCTGGTATATAGGAAAGTTATTGACTTTTGTATGTTAACCTTGTATCCTGAAACCTTGCCATAATGGCTTATTATTTTCAGTTTTTTCATAGGTTCTTTCAGATTTTCTATGTAGATGATCATGTCATCTGTGAACAGAGACAGTTTTTTCTTCCTTTCCAATATGTATACCTTTTATTTCATTTTCTTGCCCATGCTATGAAGCCCGGGCCCCAGGTGCAGAAACTTTTTTTAAACAAAGCATAGAAGTGTTTTCTCAACAGGATGCTACAAAAGCCAGTGATAAAACCAGACTGACCAGCCCTAACTTGATCATAGGAATGTACCTGCACAAATGAAAGCTGGATGTGTCCAAGAGTTATGTTTCATCTGTTACTCTGCTAAAATATCTGCCTATAGGGGGAGATTTGTACTGTGCTACACACAATTTGTGTAATGTGCACTGGATGTTTCTGGAAATCATCTCCCTTTTCCCCATTTTCTCATGATGCATCTGCCCTTTGCCCTTTAAAGTCCCCCATTTTCATCCATTTTGAAAGGAGATGTATTTAGAGCATGAACTTCCCTTCTCTATTCTCTGGCCATTGAATAAAAACCTGTCTTGCTTGCACCAAACTCAGTTTCATTATTAGCAGCAGAAAGCTGAGCAGAAAAGAATTCCCTGACTGAGCTTGGGAGGAGGGTGCGGGGCAGGGTTCAGTTCAGCTAGGGCCCCAAGAAGAGGACTTGGAGTCTAATTCAGTAACTCTTTTCTTGTCTTATTGCATTAACTAGAACTTTCAGTAAATGTTGAAGAGGACTGGTGAAAGGGGACATCCTTGTCTTGTACCTGATCTTAGTGGGAAATATTTGAGTTTTTCCACTACTAAGTATAATATATTTAAGTATTTTGGAGATTTTTAAAATCAAGGTGAGGAAGTTTCTCTCAATTCCAGTTTACTAGGAGTTTTTATCATGAATGGCTGTTAGATTTTGTCAAATGCTTTTTTCGCATCAAATGATATAGTCTGTTTGGGGGTTTTTTTTGTTTGTTTTTTGTTTTTGTTTGTTAATATGTTGGATTATATTAATTGATTTTCAAACATTAGACCATCCTTGCATACCTGGAGTAAATCCCACTTGGCCATGGTGTATAGTTCTTTTCATACAGTGGTTGTATTTAATTTGTTAATATTTTGTTGTGTTCCTGCATTTTATATTACCAAAGAGAAGGAATCCTAGCCCATGCTAGAGATTTGAAAGAGGAATCAGAGAGAAGAATGTGATCCTGCCTCTGCAGACCAGTCCTCATTAACAAATCACTCCAGAACTACAAAAAACATAATTTTGTTTGAGAACGTTGGGTGCTTTATCCTGTAGATATGTGTCAATTAAATTAGTGGGGCTGTAAAAAAGTCTTTTATTTGCTACACTGTAAAATTGCTATGAGGTAACAGAACTCCCAAAGGTTGCTGGGAAAAAACATGCTGAAAATAGAAATCTGTATCTTTATCTTGAGATATTAGATGGATCATGGAGTGGTCAGGAGTAGGATAAATTATTTTAAATTTAGGAGCCACCTGAAATAACAGGTCAAATACTAAACAATTTTTGGCTTTTTCTCAAACCTTGTCCTACTTGGTTTCATTTCTAATTTTTTTGATATGATTACTTAAGATTTAAATGATAGAAGAATGATATTCAGGTATCCTCTTGAGATAGATTTAATTTACATTTTTTTTCCTACTAAGATGCCTATGGTATGTTAGAATATTATTGAAATGTTCCATCATATGTCATTTTAAAGGGAATAGGGACATCTTGCAATGGGAAATAGGTGAATGATAGGTAATCTCTACCAGATTACAAAACAAATTTGAAGTGGACACTTTAAAGGAAAAATGGATTATGCTTTACATGATTTGAATACTGTAAATAGTTCATTCTCTTGCAAATTATTCTTTACTTCAGTTTTTTATTCTACATGAAATTCTGCCAATTGGAGATTCATTTTAGATAATTTGGTATGAAGTAAGAAATAATTCTGGGACTCTGAGGCTATTCATTGTTCACACATTTGTATGATTTAGTTGAATCAAATTTCTTTCTTTCTTTTTTCCTGAGCTGAACTGTATTGAAGAAAGTGATAGTGGGTGATGTGAGAGGAGTGGAAAGATAATAGATAACTGGAAAAGACTTGGGCATTTATGGTGTTATCATTCACCACCCTAAGACAGCCTGGCTGCATATTAAAACTACCAACAGAGCTATTTTAAAATGAAACAAAACAAAAACAACAAAACAAAGATCAATGACTTAACTCTTCATACCCTAAGGACAAATATAATATAATTACATAATTATAATCTTTGTGGAAAGCAGATTGTTTGATTTTTTCTTTTCATCAATAAGACTCCCTGGTGATTTTAATTTGATAACTGAGACTGAGAACCACTGTCTCAGTCCTGATACCCAGATCACATCCATACCTAGAGAACTAGAATATCTGGAGCAAAGGAATAGGTGTTGGTATTTTTTAAGATCCCAAAGTAATTCCAATGTGCAGTGAAATTTAAGAACCACTACGCTTGAGTTTATATCTGAATAACCTAGAGGACTAGTTAAAACAAATATTTCTGGACTCTATGCTCAGAGATTCTGATTCAGCTGATCTGGAGAGGGACATGAGATTTTGTATTTCTACAAGTCCCTCAGTGGTGCTGACAATACAAGTATGGGAATATGTTAGATAGGATCACTTTGGAAAACTGTTCAGTATTAACTACTAAAGGTAAAGTTGTGCATACCCTACCCAGTAAATCCTTTCCTCAGTGTGTCCCTTACAGAAATTCATATTTTTATGCCCCAGGAGATGTGTATAAAATTTTTTCTTAGCATTATTATTTTCAATGACTGAAAAGTAGAAACAACCCAAATATCTACCAGCAATAGAATGAAAAAAATAATTTGTGGCATGTTCAGGCAATGAAATAATAAACAGCACTTCTGTATACAACAATATAGATGATTCTTTAAAACATAATATTGATCAGAAGAATCCAGATGCATGCACACACAACACACAACACAACAAAATATAATTTTATTATATAAATTTTAAATAAAATGGACAAGACTAAAAAATTATTGTTTAGGAATTCATATTTAGGATTAAAATTATTTAAAAAATCAAATAAGTAGTTGCCTTTGTATGGATAGTGGTTTCCTTTGGGAGTGACAAAGTATTTTTATAAGGAAGTGCCTTGTCAGAGTTTTCAGGATAATGGCAGTTTTCCATGTCTTTAGCTGGGAGATTGTTAAATAGCTATTTTCTTTATAATAATTTTAGTATATTTTTGTTTCATGTACTTTTCTATATGTCTACAACATTTCACAATAAAAAAAGTAATCAAATATGAAACAATAAAATTAGGAAGTCCAAGTAACTGATAGAAAATGATTACATAAACACTAACTTCAAAGCTGAAACGAGATGAGTCTCAAGTTGTCTAGAGCAGGAAAATGTTATGTTTGAAGTCAGTTCTGTGAACTAAGTAGAGAATATTTCAATGACATTGTATGGAAAATTGGAGGAAACCTATTTTTAATGATTTTGAAATTTTAGTAAAAAATGGTGACAACCACGGCCTTTTTTTGTGAGACATTCTAGTTTATGCCTGTTGTCCCAGTGTAATTATTAGTACCTTTCATTGGACAATAAATTATGAGTGTATGTCCATTTTTAGCATTCCTTAGAGAGCTGAAACAGGAAAATACGTATTTCTATGCAATAAGAAATTCCAACTCAGTAAATGTAGAATGGTTTATTCACATGTATATAATTTTGAAAAAGCATGCATTTCCAAAACCACAGCATTTCTTTTTCTTTCTCCACAACTAATAGGTTTTGCCTATTTTAATGGTTCCACTGAAATTAATCACTTTGAGTGCTTATACCCACCCTGCCAAAAAAAAAAAAAAAAAAGAAAAGAAAAGAAAGCTGATTTCTTAAGAAAAACAATGAAAGAAAGGCCAAGTATGCCAAGACCCAAAACTTAGTGATTAAATATAAATATTCAACATCTGCAATACCATCTGCTTTTAAATCTAATGCCATTTTCAGATGTTTTTCTGATAATCAATGAAAATTTAAATAATGCAAGAAGACTAAAAAGGGGTTAGAGAGGGAGATGAGAGTCAAAGCACAAAAAGGAATAAAAATCTGTACTAAGTTTCTTCCAACTTGAACTTCCAAAATAAAATCTTCAAGTAGAACACTGGGAACATCAGAGTGTTCCCACATAGTCACATCCTCCTCTTCACCAACCCACTCTCAGGAAGGAAAAAGCTAAAACTTTCAGATCAGTTTGAAATAACTCAGCAAAATTTATTAATACTTGACTAATTCTTTGCCCTCAGGATAAAATCCCATGGATGTAAGCAGCTTTCTTTTGCAGACAGTCTCAATAGGTTTCAACTGTGTTATTTAGAGCAATGTCATTTTAGGACAGGGCTTCAAAGGCCTTACCTAGCACTGCTAGGAAGTTGTCATTGAGAACCCAAACCCTCAGGTGTAATGGCTCCTTCCTGGCTGTTTCTGAAGGATGCTGCTTGAATTTTGTATCTGCAATTAAGAAATAGGAAGAGAACTTGCATGACCCTAGAAGCTTCTCTTTTGGCGCCATTGTCAATTTAAAAGTGTAAGAACTGATCAATAGAAATGATGTTTTTGACTAAGGAGTTGAGTTTAGTTGTGTCTGCACATACAGACTAATTTGAGGAGAGGAACTAGTTAAATATAGCCATAGAGCTTTACTTAATATATCAGCCTTGGATCACTGGTACAAGGAACAAAAGCCCATTTAAGCCAGCTTAAGTTAAGAGAAATTTGTATTTAGGCTAAAAGAGGCAAGCCCACAGACATTTAAGGATAAGAAATGAAATAGAGCCAAACTACATTGGACATATACTAGAACAGAAAAATTATTTACATGATCATTCTTCTTTTAGAGCAAAGATTCCCTCATCTCTGATTCTTTTTTCTTTTATTTGGCTTCATGTAGTTCCACATTCCTCTACTCGCCCTGACATTTCAACTCAATTATCCACTATCAGCTAAATAATAGTCCCTGTGTCTTCAACTACAACTTCTCAAGAGAAAGAATCTAATCAGTTCAACCCAGTCTATGCACTGGTTCTTCTTGTGTTGGCAATCAACTTCAGCCAAGTGAGGTAATGGTGAGAAAATTACTTCCTTCAAAGGGGGTTATGAATGGGGTATATTCTAGGAAAGGACTGGGTAGGTGCTCCCAAAATTTCTACTATAAGGAATTTACATAAATTATTTAAAATGATTTTATCCTGAATGGACCTCTGTATAGATATCCAGAAGCACTGGCTCTACTTTCCTTGTCTTCCAGATCAATATGAAATTTAGGAAATATATTACCAGTTTTCAAATGACAGTATTGAAGCCACAAGAGGAGTTTTCAGTCTCCTGCAATGGAAATTATCAATAAAAACTGAATGATATCTCCAACATGTATACATTTCTTTAAAGGCCTTTGTAGTTGGATTGCTCCCATTTCTCTAATGAAGGTTTAAACATTTCTAACATGTTTCTGTTTATCACTCTTCCCCCCAAATCTAAACTGAAGAGTTGCTTGCTTGTATATTACATTAAAAACAACAGGAATGCACTAGGATTTTGCCAGAAATTGTCAAAATTTTCAAAACGTGATGACATTTATGTCCAACTGAGCTTCTCAGAATATATTTTTAATAGTCAGTGGAGTAATGGAAATCTAGCTCCACTGATTATTAAATCAATATTGCCTGTTTTTTCTATAGCTTTGATGTCATCTCTTAGCTATTTTTTTTCTCCAAAATTAGGATATTCAGTTTATTTTCTTTTACTTGAGAGAAAAACAGGTATTAAGGTATATTTTTTGATCACTTCAAAGATAGGTTTTGCAAAAATTATATTCTGACCCGTCTTTACAGCTAGAGATTTACAATAGGTTTATCTGATTCATTTCCAGGAAGAACAAACCACTTTTCTTAATGAATTCAAGGAAGATAAAGAAAAATCAGCAATAAAATGAAAGAATTCAATTTCCTTTCATATTTTATTACCTTTAATATTCAGTAGTTGTTTTTCTTGGATTGGAAGAATTAACATTGTGAAAATGACTATACACCCAAAGCAACTTAAAGATTCAATGCAATCCTATCAAATTACCAATGGCAGTTTTCACAGAACTAGAACAAAATTCCTAAAATTTGTATGGAGACACAAAAGACCCCAAATAGCCAAAGCAATCTTGAGGGGAAAAAATGGAGCTGGAGGAATCAGACTCCCTAACTTCAGACTATACTACAAAGCTACAGTAATCAAGACAATATTGTCTTGGCCCAAAAACAGAAATATAGATCAATGGAACAGGATAGAGAGCACAGAGATAAACTATGGTCAATTAATCTATGACAAAGGAGGCAAGGATATACAATGGAGAAAAGGCAGCCTCTTCAATAAGTGGTGCTGGGAAAACTGGACAGCTACATGGAAAAGGAGATTAGAACATGCCCTAACACCATACACAAAAATAAACTCAAAATGGGTTAAAGACCTAAATGTAAGGCCAGACACTATAAAACTCCTAGAGGAAAACATAGGAAGGACACTCTTTGACATAAATAACAGCAAGATCTTTTTTGACCCACCTCCTAGTATAATGGAAATAAAAACAAAAATAAATAAGTGGGACCTAATGAAATTTCAAAGCTTTTGCACAGCAAAGGAAAGTATAAGCAAGATGAAAAGACAACCCTCAGAATGGGAGAAAATATTTGCAAATGAATCAACAGACAAAGGATTAATCTCTGAAATATATAAACAGTTCATCCAGCTCAATATCAAAAAAACAAACAACCCAATCAAAAAATGGACAGAAGAACTAAATAGATATTTCTCCAAAGAAGACATACAGATGGCCAAGAGGCACATGAAAAGCTGCTCAACATTATTAATTACTAGAGAAATGCAAATCAAAACGACAATGAGGTATCACCTCACACCGGTTAGAATGGGCATCATTAGAAAATCTACAAACAGTAAAGGCTGGAGAGGGTGTGGAGAAAAGGGAACCCTCTTGCACTGGTGGTGGGAATGTAAACTGATACAGTCACTATGGAGAAAAGTATGGAGGTTCTTTGCAAAACTAAAAATAGAACTACCATATGACACAGCAATCCCACTGCTGAGCATATACCCAGAGAAAACCATAATTCAAAAAGACACATGCACTCCAATGTTCATTGTGACACTATTTACATTAGCCAGGTCATGGAAGCAACCTAAATGTCCATCAACAGATGAATGGATAAAGAAGATGTAGTACCTATATAAAATGGAATATTAGCCATAAAAAGGAATGAAATTGGGACATTTTTAGAGACATGGATGGACCTAGAGACTGTTATACGGAGTGAAGTATGTCAGAAAGAGAAAAATAAATATCGTATATTAACACATATATGTGGAATATAGAAAGATGGTACAAATCAACTGATTTACAAGGCAGAAATAGAGACACAGATGCAGAGAAAAAACATATGGACACCAAGTGGGGAAAGCGGGGGGGGGGGTGGTAGGGTTGGGGTGAGATGAACTGGGAGACTGGGATTGCTATATATACATTACTCATAAGAAAAAAATATCAAATTGTACACTTTAAATATATGCAGTTTATTGTATGTCAATTTTATCTCATTAAAATTCTTTAAAAATATTCAGTGTGAAATTTTGTGGTGTTTTTTATTTTAATTTAATATCTTACATTTTCTTAATGTACACAATTCCCATTTTAAAAATTTTAGTCTCTTCAAGGTTGAATTGTTACCATTTAGAAATGCAATAAAGCTTTATTTACTTATTTATTTATTTACTTATTTATTTTAAACCAAGTTGACTTGTTCCTCAAAAGCTCATGATCTGAAATGAGATGAGAAAGGTGACAAGATCTTTCAATTGCTTAATATCAAGTAAGGATAAGTTACCTGTGGACCTCTGCTAACTCAAATCTAAGCATGGAAATTATTTGGTTTTGTAGTGGGAATGTACCCACTGAATGTCTCCCAGCTGTGTAATACTTGAGTATCTGTGACAGTTTACACCAAGGGAGATGTCAATTTTTAAAGACTGGCTTTTTTGTTTGTCTATTTTAAATGAGCACAGGTTGATAGATGGAGCTTTATTTATTATGTTTATTCAAACATTCACTGAATTAACCAATGAATGTTTATTTAACAAATATTAAATAAACACTTAACAAGTGTTTATTGAACTCCTACTACATACCAAGCACACTGCTTAGAATGGGGATAGAAAATTATATGATTTCTAGTTAAGCTCAATGCAGAAGACTATCACAAAGATCATTTTCCTATGAAGGCTTATGTGGAACTGTGAGAGAGAAAGAAGGAAGGCATAATTGAGATTGGGGATCAAAGTATGCCTTTACGTGGAAATAACTTTTAGGCAAATAATGAGAGGTTAAGTAGGAGTTAGACAAAATGGTTATGAGGTGAAAAGTAAAATTTTATACTTGGGAAGCTGAAAAGTCAGAGTACTTGGACCATAGAAAGTACTGGGTAAAGTGGCCCAAAATGAGACTGGAGCTCTAGACAGGGGCCACAGTAACTGTACTCATAATCCACTTTAACAGTTTGGGGCCTGACCCTAAGTTCTGTGGAAAACAATTCATGTGTTCTGAGCCATAGGTGACACAATCTCATTTATTTTACTTTTTATTTTATTTTATTATTTTTATTGGAGTATAGTAGATTAATAATGTTGTGTTAGCTTCAGCTGTACAGCAAAGTGATTCAATTATACATGTATCTATTTTTATTCAAAAATTTTTTCCCATTTAGGTATTAGAGAGTCTTGAGCAATGTTCCCTGTGCTATATAGCAGGCCCTTGTTGGTTATCTTTTAAATTTTTGTATAAATTTATTTATTTATTTATTGGATTTATTTTTTTATTGGCTGTGTTGGGTCTTTGTTGATGTACACAAGCTTTCTCTAGTTGCTGTGAGTGGGGGCTACTCTTCATTGTGGTGCACGGGCTGCTCATTGTGATGGGTAGTCTCCTCATTGTGGTGGCTTCTCCTGTTGTGGAGCACAGGCTCTAGGTGTGTGGGCTTCACTAGTTGTGGCACATGGGCTCAATAATTGTGGTTCATGGGCTCTAGAGCACATGCTCAATAGTTGTGGTGCACAGGCTTAGTTGCTCTTCAGCATGTGGTATCTTCCTGGGACAGGGCTCAAACCCATGTCCCCTGCATTGGCAGGAGGATTCTTAAACACTGCACCACCTAGGAAGTCCCTGGTTAATTATTTTAAATAAAGCAGTGTGTACATGCCTATCCAAAACTACCAATCTATCCCCCTCCCACCTTTCCACACTGGTAGCCATAAATTTGTTCTCTAGTCTGTGAGTCTGTTTCTGTTTGTAAATAAGTTCATTTGTATCATTTTTTTTAGATTGTGCATGTAAGTGATATCATATGATATTTGTCTTTTCCTCTCTGACTTACTTCACTTAGTATGATGATCTCCAGGTCCATTCATGTTGCTGCAAGTGACATTATTTTATTCTTTTTAATGGCTGAGTAATATTCCATTGTGTATATGTACCACATCATCTTTATCCATTCCTCTGTCAATGAACAGTTAGATTGCTTCCATGCCTTGGCTATCATAAGTAGCACAGCAATGAATATTGGAATGCATGTATCCTTTTGAACCATATTTTTCTCCTGACATATGCCAGGAGTGGGACTGCTGGATATATGTTAGCAATACTTTTAGTTTTTTAAAGGAAACTCCGTACTGTTATCCATAGTGTCTGTATCAATTTACATTCCCACCAACAGTGTAGAAGAGTATCTTTTCTCCACACACTCTCCAACACTTATTGTTTATAGAGTTTTTGATGAGGGCCATTCTAACTGGCCTGAGGTAATATCTCATGGTAGTTTTGGTTTGCATTTCTTAAATAATGAGCATCTTTTCATGAGCTTTTTAGCCATGTGTCTTTCATGTCTTCTTTGGGGAAATGTCTATGTAGATCTTCTGACCATTTTTTTAAAAATTGTTTTTATTTTTATTTTTGGCTGCATTGGGTCTTTTTTGCTGCATGCAGGCTTCCCCTAGTTGTGGTGAGTGGGGCTACTATTAGTTGCAGTGCATGATGGCTTCTCTTGTGGAGCACAGTCTCTAGGTGCATGGGCTTCAGTAGTTAAGGTGCATGAGCTCAGTAGTTGCAGCTCAGTGACTCTAGAGCACAGTCTCAATAGTTGTGGTGCACAGGCTTAATTGCTCTGCAGCATGTGGGATCTTTCCAGACTAGGGATTGAACCCATGTGCCCAGCATTGGTAGGTGGATTCTAAACCATTGCACCACCTGGGAAGTCCCATTATGCCCATTTTTTGTTATTTTTTTTTTTTGTATTGAGCTGTATGAACTGTTTCTGTATTTTATCGGTTAATACATTGTCAGTTGTCAGTTGTATCATTTGAAAATATTTTCTCTTATTCTGTGGGTTGTCCTTTCATTTTGTTTATGATTTCATTTGCTGTCCAAAAGCTTTTGATTTTAATTAGGTCCCATTCATTTATTTTTGTTTTTATTTCTATTATTATAGGAGATGGATCAAAAATGATACTGCTGCAATTTTTGTAAAAGTGTGTTCTGCTGATGTTTTTCTCTAAGAGTATTATAGTATCTGGTCTTACAATTAGGTCTTTAATCCATTTTGAGTTTACTTTTATGTATGGTGTGAAAAAATAATCTACTTTTATTTTTTACATGTAGCTGCCAGGTTTTCCCAGAACCATTTATTCAAGAGACTGTCTTCTCCATTATGTAGTCTTGCCTCCTTTGTTGTAGATTAATTGACTATAGGTGTGTGGGTTTATTTCTGGACTTTCTATCCTCTTCCATTGAGCAGTATTTCAGTTTGTGCCATTACCATGCTGTTTTGATGACTGTAGCTTTGTAGTGTGGTCTGAAGTCAGGGATCCTGACTCCCCTAGAAAAATCTTTAAGATTGCTTTGACTATTCAGGGTCTTCTGTGTCTCCATATAAATTTTAAGATTTTTTTTTTTTTTTGTTCTAATTCTGTGAAAAATGCCACTGGTAATTTGATAGGGATGACATTGAATCTGTAGATTGCCTTGGGTAGTATAGTAATTTTGGCAATATTGATCCTTTCAATTCAAGAAGATAGTATATCTTTCCAACTCTTTGTGTCATTTTCAATTTCTTTCATCAGCGTCTTACAGTTTCTGGAATCTGAATTTTGCTTCCTTAAGTAGGTTTATTCCTAGGTATTTTATTCTTTTTGATGTGATAGAGTTGTTCATTTAATTTCTCTTTCTGATCATTCATGTTGTTAGAGTATAGAAATGTAACAAACTTCTGTGTAGTAATCTTGTACCCTGCAAATTTGCTGAATTCATTGATGAGATCTAGTAGTCTTCTGGTAGTACCTTTAGGATTTTCTATGTATAGTATCATATCATCTGCAAACAGTGACAGTTTTACTTCTTCCTTTTGAATTTGGATTCCCATTATTTCTTTTTTTCTGTGATAGTTATGGCTATGTTGAATAAACTATGTTGAATAAAAGTGGTGAGAGCAGACATCCTTGTAACATTCCTAATCTTAGAGGAAATGCTTTCAACTTTTCACCATTGAGTATGATGTTTGCTGTAGGTTTGTCATATATGGCCTTTATTATGCTGAGGTAGGTTCCATCTATGCCCACTTTCTGGAGAGTTTTTTTTGTTTTTTTTTTTTTTTTATCATAAATTGGTGTTGAATTTTGTCAAAACCTTTTTCTGCACCTATTGAGATGATCATATGGTTTTTATTCTTAAATTTGTTGATGTAGTTATCACATTGAATGATTTGTGGATATTAAATAATTCTTTCATCCCTGAGATAAATCCCACTTGATCATGGTGTATGGTCCTTTTAATGTATTGTTGGATTTGGATTGCTACTATTTTTTTGAGTATTTTTGTCTCTATATTCATCAGTGATACTGCCTTGTAATTTTCTTTTCTTTTCTTTTCTTTTCTTTTTTTTTTTTTTTTGCCTTTCTTTTTTGTGATGTCTGTGTCTGGTTTTGGTATCAGGGTAATGGTTACATTATAGAAAGTGTTTGGGTGTCTTCTTTCTTGTGCAATTTTTTGGAAATGTTTCAGGAGCATAGGTGTTAACTCTTCTCTAAATGTTTGATAGAATTCTGTGAAGCCATCTGGTCCTGAAATTTCATTTGTTGGGAGTTTTTATTCACAGTTTCAATTACAGTGAGTGGTTTGTTCCTATTTTCTATTTCTTCCTGGTTCAGTCTTGGAAGATTGTACCTTTCTAAGTATTTGTCTATTTCTTCAAGGTTGTCCATTTTATTGGCATATAGTTGTTTGTAGTAGTCTTATGATCCTTTGTATTTCTGTTTATTTCTACTTTTATTGATTTGAACACACTCCCTTTTTCTTGATGATTCTGGCTAAAGGTTTATCAGTTTTATTTTTTTTATCTTTTCAAAGAACCAGCTTTTAATTTCTTTGGCCTTTTCTATTGTTTTCTTTAACTCTATTTCATTTCTTCCTGTGCTTATCTTTATTATTTCTTTCCTTCTATTAACTGGATTTTATTTGTTCTTCTTTCTCTAGTTTCTTTAAGTGTAAGGTTAGGTTCTTTAGGATTTTTCTTGTTTGCTGAGGTAAGATTGTATTGCTATAAATTTCTCTCTTAGAACTGCCTTTCCTGTGTTCTGTAGGTTTGAATCATCATGTTTTCATTGTTATTTGTCTCTAGGTACTTTTTTATTTCCTCTTTGATTTCTTCAGTGATCCATTGGTTGCTTAGTAGCATATTGTATAGCCTCCACATGTTTGTGCTTTTTAGTGTTTTGTTTTGTTTTTGTTTTTGTTTTTGTTTTCATAGTTTTTCTGTAGTTTCTAATCTCATAGGCTTTTGGTCAGAAAAGATGCTTGATGTGATTTCAAGTTTCCTAAATTTACCAAGGCTTACTTTGTGGGCCAGCATGTGATCAGTCCTGGAGAATGTTCCATGTGCACTTGAGAACAATGTGTATTCTGCTGCTTTTGGATGGAGTGCTCTATAAATATCTAGTCTATCTGGTCTAATGTGTCATTTAAGTCCTGTGTTTCCTTATTGATTTTCTACCTGGATGATTTGTCCATTGATGAAAGTGGAGTGTTAAAGTCCCCCACTATTACTGTGTTACTGTTAATTTCTCCTTTTATGGCTGTTGGTATTTGCCCTATATATTGATGAGTTCCTATATTGGATACATATATTTATATGTACAATTTTTATAGCTTTCTTCTTGGATTGATCCCATGTGTCCTTCCTTGCCTCTTGTAACAGTCTTTATTTAAAGTCTATTTGTCTTATATGAGTATTGCAACTCCAGCTTTCTTTGATTTGCATTTGCATGGAATGCATTTTTCCATCCCCTCACTTTCAGTCTCCATGTTCCCCTAGATCTGAAGTGGGTCTCCTATAAATAGCATGTATATGAGTCTTGTTTTTGTGTCCATTCATCCAGTCTATATCTTTTGATTGGGGCATTTAATCTGTTCACATTTAAGGTAATTATTGATACATATGTTCTTATTGCTATTTTGTTACATTTTTGGATTTTCTTTTATAACTTTTTTTCTTCCATTAATCTTTTGTTCTTTTCTCCTGTTATTTGATAACTAACTTTAGTGTTGTGTTTGGATTCCTTTTTCTTTTCTGTGTGTGCATCTATAGTAGATTCTTTGTTTGCAGTGACAATTACATTTTGATATAGCAGTCTATACACAAATAAGATCATTTTAAGTTGCTGGTTCTTTGATTTCAAGTGCATTTCCAATATCCTGCACTTGTGCTCACCTCTTCTCGCAATTGCTGGTTTTGATATCATATTTTTGTGCAGATGATTTCCTACCTTTACTGTATGTTTGCTTTTACTGGTGAGCTTTTCCATTCATAATTTCCTTGTTTCTAGTTGTGGCCTTTTCTTTTCACCTAGAGAAGTTCCTTTAGCATTTGTTGTAAAGCTGGATTTGTGGTTCTGAATTCTCTTAGCTTTCACTTGTCTCTAAAACTTTTGACTTCTCTATAAAATCTGAATGAGAGCCTTGCTGGATAGAATATTCTTGGTTGTATATTACTCCCTTTCAACATTTTAAATACATCATGCCACTGCCTTCTGCCTGTAGAGTTTCTGCTGAGAATGTAGAGTTTCTGCTGAGAAATCACCTGATAACCTATAGGAGTTCCCTTGTATGCTATTTGTTACCTTTTTCTTGTTGCTTTTAATAATTTTTTCTTTGTGTTTAATTTTTGTCATTTTGATTCCTATGTGTCTTGGCATATTCTTCCTTGGGTTTATCCTGCTTAGGACTTTCTGTAATTCCTGGACTTCAGTGACTGTTTCCTTTCCCATATAGGGAATTTTTCAGCTATTACCTCTTCAAGTATTTTCTCAGGTCCTTTCTTACTCTCTTCTCCTTCCAGTACTCCTATAATTCGAATGTTGGTACATTTAACGTTGCCTCAGTGGTCTCTTAGACTGTCCTCATTTTTTTTTTTCATTCTTTTTTGTTTATCCCATTCTATGACACTGATTTCCATCATTCTGCCTTCCATCTCACTTATCCTTTCTTCTGCCTCAGTTTTTCTGCTATTGATTTCTTCTAGTGTATTTTTCATTTTAGTTATTGAATTGTTCATCTGTTTTTTCTTTAGTTCTTCTAAGTCTTAGTTTAACATTTCTTTTGTCTTCTCAATCTGTGTCTCCATTCTTTTTTTAAGATCTTGTATCATCTTTACTATCATTACTCTGAACTCTTTATCAGGAAGATTGCCTATATCCACTTCGCTTAGTTGTTCTTCTGGGATTTTATCATGTTCCTTCAACTGGGACATATTCCTCTGCTGTCTCATTTTGTCTAACTTTCTGTGATTGCAGTTTTTGTTCTGCAGGCTGCAGGGTTTTAGTTCTTCTTGTTTCTGCTATCTGCCTCCCCATGGATGAGTCTGTCTAAGAGGCTTGTCCAGGCTTCATGGTGGGAAGCACTGGTTCCTGCCCATTGGTGTTTGGAGCTGTGTCTTGTCCCTCAATGGGAAGGGCTGTGTCAGGGGGTGTGTTTAGCAGACAGCCATGTTCTTAGGAATACTTTAAGCAGCCTGTCAACTGTTGGGCAGGGTTGTCTTCCCACCCTCTTTGTTGTTTGGCCTAAGATGTCCCAGCACTGGCACCTACAGGCTTTGGTGGGGCCAGGTCCTAGTGAGAAATTGGTGGCCTCCAAGGAGGCCCACACCCATGAGCACTCCTTAGAACCACTGCCACCAGCATACCCATCCCCACAGTAAGCCACAGCTGCCCTCCTGCCTCTATAGGAGACCCTCCAGTACCAGCATGTAAATCTGGCCTAGTCTTATGAGGTCACTACTTTTTTCCCCATGTCCTGGTGCACATAAGACACTGTGTATACTCTTCAAGAGTGGAGTTTCTGTTTCCCCCAGTTTTGTGGAATTCTTGTGATCAAACCCTGCTGACCTTCAAAGCAGATTTTCTTGGGGCTGCTCTTCCTATTGCCAGACCCCAGGCTGGGGAGCCTGATGTGGGGTTCATAATTTTCACTCCTATGGGGAACTTCTGTAGTATAATTACTTTCCTGTTTTTGGGTAACTCACCTTGCATGTATAGGGTTTGATTTTATTATGATTGCACCCCTCCTACCATGTCATTGTGGGCTTCTTCTTTGTCTTTTGATGTAGGGTATCTTTTTTGGTAGGTTCCAGCATTTTGTTGTTGTTGTTGATGGTCCTTCAGTAGTTTGTGATTTTGGTGTTTTGGTAAGAAGAGGTGAGCTCGTATCTTTCTACTCCACAATCTTGTCTCCTCTCTCATTTATTTTAGAAATAATACTGGAATGGAATGGTGAGGGTCAAAATTGAAAGTACAGTAGAGTGAGTTTAAAATAGAATGGAGGCAGTGGAAATGAGGGTAGTATATAGATTCAAGACATCTTGAGGAGACATGTCCAATAAATCAGCAAATTCTGTTGTTTATAAGTATTGAGGTAATAGGAGCAAACCCCATGTTTTGGGTTTAAGCGGTTGAGTGCCAACATAATGCCATTTGCTGAGATGGGGTAGATTGAAGAAAGAGGGTACTATGGACTGGATTGTGCCCCCCAAATAAATGTGTATTTATTTATACCCTCCAATATGAGTATATTTGGAGATAGGGCTTTGTGAGTGTTGGGGAGAAAAACTTGCCACTCCAAAATGTCTCTTTGGCATGCATTTTATTTTAAGCTGAAAAAATTTAGGCCCAAGAAACTCAGAAAGAAACTTTGACCTTCCTGCTAACTGCCTAAAATTTAGATAGTGGACCCATTACCAGAGATATCTGCAAAGAATATTGGCTCTTTGTGATGGTGAAACTCAGTAGGACCTAGAGAGCAGAATCCACTCTGTGTCCATTTCCTCTGCCTGGCCCAGTAAACATTTATTTACAAAAAATTTGCTGTTCCAACTTCATGGGAATTGTTTTCATCTGTTTTGAAGTCCCAAGCAAATATCCCCAACATTTTTTGTCCTTAGCTGAAGATGATATTTAAGGTAAAAGCTTTGGCCATTTTGGTGAATCACTTAGTTTTTCTGGGTCTCTCACATGTATACATGTAATTAAACTTTTGTTTGATTTTTCTCTTGTTAATCTGTCTCATGTCAATTTATTTCTTCACCCAGCCAGAATAACCTAGAAGAGTAGAGGAAAATTTATTCCTCCCCAACATGAGGATGTGGTAAGTTAAATGGAGTCATAAGGGGGACCCTAATATATAGGAAGATAAAGAGACACCAAAATTTTCTCCTTCTCTGCTATGTGAGAGTACAGAAAATAGGTGGCCATCTGCAAGTCAGGAAAAGCTTTCTCATCAGAAACTGAATTAGCTGAGACTTGATCTTGGACTTCTAGCCTCTAGAAATGTGAAAAATTAATTTATGTTATGTAAGCCACCTAGTCTGTGATATTTTGTTATGGCAGCCCAAGCTGACCAAAATATAAGGACTCCAGAGGATACTTGTAGATTGAGATGGTTGTGGGCTAATTACCTATATTAATAACGGGGTAGAGCTGCAAGTGAGGTCTAAGATAAAATGAGGTCTAAGATTTTTATCCACAGATAAAAATCTAGACATCATTAACATTTAAAAGATATTTGAAGCAACAGCTACAAACGAGATCTTCTGAAGCAAGTATACACATGAGAAAAAAGCAAGAACCAAATTCTTAGTACTTCCTACATATAGAATTTGGTGCAAGAAGAGTACCTCAGTTACATGAATTGAGAAGGAGTGGCCAGAAATGTGAGAGATTTGTCATCAGGACTTTGTGATATTAGGGAAGCCAAGAGAAGAGAGTATTAAGCAGAAAAGTACAACTCAGTTATACTGAATATTGCTAAAAGATTAAATAAGAGGAAGAGGAAGAAGCTTCCATTACATTTGGCAACATGAGAGCATTGGTGACCATTTGGAAAACAGTTTTGGTGTAATAGTATCGTAGAATCCATATTTGAGTGAATCAAAGTTAAAAACAAGTGGAGGCATCTTTCACAGACTCTGTGTGTGTGTGTGTGTGTGTGTGTGTGAGAGAGAGAGAGAGAGAGAGAGAGAGAGAGAGAGAGAGAGAGAGAGATTTGACTGTGACAGGAAGCACCGTAATAGGAGGGTGATTGAATCTAACGTGTGTTAATGACTTCCCTGGGGTGGATCAGGTCTAGGATGAGTCACATTATTTGCTCCTTAAGCAATGAGCATGCCTCTATACATAGTGTCCTAGAAATTGTATAACAAAATCTTTCACTATCATCTCTTATGAAAAAATTATCTTTTACATGTTTATGTTGGGGTTAGGTTTTCAGGAATGCACCTCATTACTATGGCAAGAGTTGTCTACCCTTCCATTTCTTTGAAAATGGAATCCTTTTATATCCTCACCACTGACCTTTCATAAAGTAGCTTTGTACCCCTGAATCCTGGTTACTTTGGTTGGGTCTTTGTGAATTACTCCCACACCCTTGGAGCAGGCATTTCTTGTCCTCTGCCTATTTTCTGCTTTTAGAATTTCTTTACATGAATTTTGGCCCACCTTCAGTGAATCCTTTCTAGAGTCTCCTAGACTTCCATGATGACAACTTGATTTCCTGGCTCATGTTGCATTTCTTGGTGTTTGTATCTCCCTTGGCCACTTCCTCTGATATTTATTTATTTATTTATTTGCTGTGTTGGGTCTTTGTTGCTGCCCATGGGCTTTCTCTAGTTGTGGCGAGTGGGGCTACTTTCTCTAGTTGGGGTGCATGGGCTTCCCATTGTGGCAGCTTCTCTTGTTACAAATCATGGGCTCTAGGTGCATGGGCTTCAGTAGTTGTGGCATGTGGGCTCAATAGTTATGGCTCATGGGCTCTAGAGTGCAAGCTCTATAGTTGTGGTGTATGGGCTTAGTAGCTGCAAGGCATGTGGGATCTTCCTGGACCAGGGCTTGAACTTATGTGCCCTGCACTGGCAGACAGATTCTTAACCACTGTGCCACCAGGGAAGCCCCACTTCCTCTGATTTTTGATCATCAATTCATGCAGGCTGCCTATGGGCTGCACCCATTATGTGGTTAAAGGCTCAAGTCCTGTGGAAAGAGAGATGTAGGCATGATGATACCACTTAAGAGCTATGAATCCTTGGCCATTTTTAGTTCTCCATGCCTGGGATCTTTCTCTATAAATGTTGTGAGTAGTGAATGAAATACTGTATATAATATTTACCTAGAACAGAGAAAGGTTTGAATTAATGGTGCCTACAATTGTTATATCCAATAGTGGACATAAACTATTTAACTAGCTTTAGTTTTTTCTCAGTTTTGTGATTGTTTGTGTTATTAAGTCTGCTAAAGTATAAATAATTTAAAAAGGTGATTAAATCTGTCTCACTTCATTTTAGAAATTAATAATTTTAGGTAGTTTATAACACTATTTAAAATGGTAGTCTGCTCTTATGCTTGTTTTGTGATTTAACCCCTCTCCTTTATTTTATTTATTTATTTATTTTTGTAGCTAGTGATAAGGACAAAGTGAAGGGACAAAGTAGGTAATTAAATAGTAATTACACTAGGGGATCTTAAATAGAGAAAAAAGTATGGGTAACCTCTGTAAGTTAATTATCACTCAAGAAAGCAGATTTGCTTAACCACAAAACCAAGCAGGCTTGCTTAGCAAGGAAATCCATGCAATAGAAATGCAAGACATGCCCCAAAATAATGGTGAAATGAGACCTACATTTAGCCCATTGAAGTCAGCAAGTTAATGATCCTTGAGAAGGGGCTTTTTCTGCATGTACTAAGAGCAGAAATGTAGGGAAAAGGTGACATTATATGAAACCTAAGCTGATTTACCATGTTTTGGTGTATGTTAGCACATTCTACCTCATTTCTATAGTGCTATGACAGTCCTGGTTGAGCCATATAGGGTCAAAAACTACCCCACCCAGCATGCAGAGGAGTTAATAATGAAAGTCTTAAGAAAGAAGACTGAGGACAAAGGTGATCTTCTCCCCCTCCCCACTTTTCCTTTGATTATAAAAATGTAGCCCACTAAGTTCTCAGAGCAGCACTCCCTTGCCTGCCCACTTGCATCTCTCACAAATGTCCTATACTAATAAGTCATTTTTTGCCTGTTGCTTTGCCTCTCACTGAATTCTTTCTGCACTGAGACAAAAGAAGTTGAGCTTCATTAAATCCTGAGACAGGATTTCAGACCAGGTGTGCAGTTTCAATTGGAAGACTGAGGGCTTGAGTCCTTTCCTAAGCTAGGGATTGTGAGTTTTTAAGTCCCATCTAAAGTGTGGCTGGGATGAAGTCCCATCAGAGGATTGCAGTTTCATCTGGATTAGAGTCCTCTCTGAGGAGTGCAGTTTCAATAGGAAAAAAAATTCTTCATAAATGGCTCATTGGCCATTCAATGACTTAATCTTTTTGACATTTCTGGATTCTCCTGGAATCATGTTATCTAAAGTATGATGAGATGCACTGATAAAAGAAGAGTAAGTGATGTGATCAAGACCTCCCCAAAAGTCAGAAACAAATGTCAAATTATACCACTACCTTCTTCTTAGTACTCCTAGAATGTACTTCACTTCAGTGCTAGTTAAATGTTAGGGCAATCTAAGTCCAATAGAAAAATAATTCAAGCCACATATATAAATGTACTTACTATAAATTTCTTTACACAAATGTAATATAAATTTCTACTAGCCACATTAATCTTAATAATTCATTTTTATTTACTTTTTTATTAATTATTTTAATTATGCTTATTGATACATAATTGACATATACAATTAATATATTTAAAGTGTACAATTCAATGAATTTTAGTGTATTCACAGAGTTGTGAAACAATCCCCACAATCAGTTTTAGAACATTTTCAACATCTCGAAAATAATCTTCTAACCAATTAGCAGTCACTCCCCCTTTACTCCTAGTCTCACACCTGAGCCCTAGGGCCATTATAAATTGACTTTTTATCTTCATAGATGTGCTTATTCTGGACGTTCTCTTTTGTTGTCAAACACAGTATGTAGCCTTTTGAATACGGCCACTTTCATTTTGCACTATGTATTTGAGATTCATGTGTATTATGAGTATCAGTAGTTTGTTCCTTTTTATTCCATTGTATGAATACATTACAATTAGTTATTTATTCATCTATTGATAAATATTTGAGTTGTTTTCAGTTTGGGTGAGCAAAACTCACCACTGTTTTCAGTGTAGGGGAGTAAAACTTGCTACTCCAAAATTTATCTTTGGCATGTGAAATATTTTGAGCTGACAACAATCAAGGCCCAAAAGAATCAGGAAGAAATCTTTACCTTCCCCCAGCTGCCTAAAAATTTTAGATAGTGGTTCTATTCCTGAAATAGAACTATCACTAGAGACATCTACAAAGAGTATAAGCTAAGTGTAGTGGAGGAAACTCTAGGCAGGGCTTAAAGATCAGTGTTCACTCTATCTCTTTGCCTCTCCATGGCCCAGCAAACATTTATTTACCAAACATTTGCTTTACCATCTCCATGTCAATTGCCTTTCTCCCCTTTGAAGTCCCAAAACAGTACTTCTAACCTCCTCTGTCTTTAGCTGAAAATTACATTTAAGATGAGGGTTTTAATCATTTTGGTGACTACTCAGTTTTCCTGGGTCTCTTCCATGCATATATGTTATTACACTTTTGTTTAATTTTCTCCTGTTAATCCGTCGCATGCCAGTTTCATTCTTAGATCAGCGAGAAGAACCTAGAAGCATAGAGGAAAATTTCTTCCTCCCCAACAGGTGATTGTGAATAATGTTGCCACAGAGATTCTCATACATATTTTGATGTGAACTTAAGTTTTAATTTCACTTAAATAACTATCTAGAGGTAAAATTGGTGGATCATAAGAAAGGTGTTATATTTAACATAGTAAGGAATTGTGAAGCATCTCATTTCCCCCAAATGGCTGCACAATATTACATTCTCAGTAGGAATATATGAGAGTTTTGGTTGTTCTGCATTGTTGCTAGTGTAACTGAGCCAAACTTGGTTCTGCTCACCTATGCACAGTAAAGCCAATCAACTGACACTGGGTTGAAGTGAAGAAAAGTGCAGTATTTATTGCAGGTGCTAAGCAAGTAGTCCAGGGTAACTTGTGCTCCAAACACCCAAACTCCCCACAGTGGGTTTCAGGAAAGGAGTTTTAAAAGGCAAGGTTTGGAGGGGAGTTGCAGGGTATGTGATCAGCTCTTGCACGATTCTCTGATTGGTTGATGGCAAGGTAACAGGGCAGTGTCACAAGGGTTAACATTATCAATTCTTAGGATCCAGTAGTCCTGGGAGCTAAGTGGTTATGGTCATCAAGTAGTTAAGGCCTTCCATTTGGTGGGGGTTTTAGCATCTGTAAAGGAACTCTGGAAATGTGCATTAGATACTGTTATCTTGGTACTTCAGAGAGGCACTAAAGCAGAGGATATGGGGGAAGGGTCAGTCTCTCCCAGCAAGGCCCCATATGGTCCTATTCTGTTACACTAACAGTTGGCTTAATCAAGTTTTGTTTGTTTGCCTGTCCAATAAGTGTATAGTGGTATAGCCACATTTTTAAAAGTTTAAAAATATAAAATTAATAATATATTTTATTTAATTCAATGTGTCAAAAATTTTCATCTCAACATGTAATAAATACAAAACTATTAATATATTTGTATTATTAATATTGTTTTCCATACCAAATTTGGAAATCTGGTGTATTTTTCACACTTATAGCACATCTCAATGCAAATGTTAAATATCTGTAAATATTCAGTTTAAGTAGAGTACTATCAAAACCAAATTGTGTTTAACTGAAAAATATTTTATACTGCTTCAGTTTTTAAATTTAAGTTGAACGATATTAAAATTAAATATAATTAAAATTCTGTCCCTCAAATGTAGTAACCACATTCCAAGTGCCCATGTGACTGGTGACTATTATACAGGACAGCACAAGCATTTCCACCCCAGTACTTGATTGCCTTCCTAATTTCTAAATGATGGGGCACTATAAGAGACAGAGATTTACTCAAGACCAAACCATATTTAATGCCCCTATGTTGGATTAAATGTTCCTTTTTTGGTAATCCTGAGACAGGAGACAAATGGGCCCCCAGGGCAAATGGTCTGAGTTCATTCCCTGTGGGCTGATATGCTGAGACAGGAATAACAAGACGATTAGGAGAGGAGGCTGGGCCCTGCCCAGACAGAAGATAAGAGACCACATATTCCTCATTCTCAAAGTCAGCAGACCTCCCCCAAGTACACATGCACAGAAAGCCTCCTTGGATGTCGAAAGGGGAGTGATGCCAAGTGGCCAAACCTACCCATAGGCCTTTTCAGTGAAATCCGTCTTGACTAAGAACTGAGCACACACACCTGGGAAAATCCTGAGATTAAACCAAATATGCACTTGGAACCAAACAAATCAAAATGATTGGTCAAAGGAAACACAGAAGAGATGCTCTATAAAAGTGATTTAAACTGCCACGAGGATACGACTCTCTGAGTTCACCCATGTGTCTATCCACACATATTCTGCTCTTTTTTTTCCCTAACAAATACTTGACTTGTTTCACTACTTTCTGTATTTGTGGGAATTCTTTTCTCCAAAGCCTTTGGGCCATGGCCTTACCACTGACCACTGGTCTAGTGGCTAGGATTCAGTGCTCTCACTGCCATGACCCAACCTCAATCACTGACTAGGAGCTGAAACCCTGCTTCAAGCCACTGTGGGCCAAGGCCACCCAAGATCAGTCTTATAGTATTCAGTGCTTATACCTTTTAAAATATTTACCTAATTATACTTTTTTTAAGCTCTTTATTGGAGTATAATTGCTTTACACTGTTGTGCCAGTTTCTGCTGTACAACAAAGTGAATCAGCTTTTTTTATACATATATCCTGTCGACTTAATAAAATTGCAAAACATGGGAGTTGCAAGTTGAGTTTATTTGGGGCAAAATGAGGACTGCAGCCTGGGAGACAGCATCCCAGATAGCTATGAGGAACTGTTCCAAAGAGGCAGGGGGGAAGATTAGTATATATGCATTCTTGGTAAAGAAAGAGTACATGCAATCAAACACATTTTTTTGTAGTGGGTCTCTGCTAGTCATGAGGAGCAGACTTCACCATGTAGGGATTTAGTGCTTTTCTAAATACGAGGAGATGCAAGGGTTGGACTCATAAAATCAGCTCCTGAAAACATCTAACTATCTGAAGACCTGTTCCACCCATCCTCCAAAGCACAGAGTGCCTCATTCCTGGTCTCCACCCTGAATTCCCTTCAGGGGATGTGGAAGGTCAGTAGTTATAGCAGCACAAATTGATTTAATTCTTGTACAGGCAGATGGCAAGTTCCAATTTATAGTTGACAATCCCCATATCCCCTCCCTCCTGTAATGGATTTAATTTTTACTCTCCTTGACTCATTTTAAGGTCCTTTAAGGCACAAACTATGTGTCTTTATTAACAGATCCTCAGCACCTAGAATAGCATCTACCACACTATAGTAGTTAATAAATATATTTACATATGTGAATAAAAGTATAAATTAATGTTAAAATGTTATTATACTATTGATATGACACGCTCAAAATAAATGGTTCCTATGGTATATATGATATTTAGTCTGATAGTACTCAATTTAGGATTGTTTTATCTATATTCATTAATGAGACTGGCGTTTAGTTGAATTTTTCATTTTCCATCTACTTTTATCAGCGTTGGGAAAATTTTATTTTTAGCAGCTGAATCAGTTTGTAATCCAGGTAAAGAAATGTTCCAAGGGGTCTCCTTGAAGGTGTTCCATGCTATCGTTTGAGAGCAGCAATTATATTTCTGCTGCATGGCAGCAAGATTTGTCACCTCAAAATATCTTTTTGGCATGTGGCCAAAAGTCTCAGGAAGAAATTTTGACCTTCTCCCTCCTGCCTAAGAGAATGTATATAGAGGATCTATTTCAGGAAGGGAGCTGTCACCATAGATAGCCATAATATGAATTAGGTGTGGTAGACAGGGAGAAACCAATCAAAGTCTGTTTGGTAAAATTTCTCTTTGTGTTCCATTGTCTCTGTATGAGGCAGTAAATATTTGTTTACCAAACATTTGCTTTTTTATCTCCATGTCAAATGTCTTTCTCCCCTTTGAAGTTCCAAACCACTACTAATGTCCTCTTTTGTCTCTAGCTTAAGATGGTATTTAAGGTGAGGGTTTCAGCTATTTTGGTGAGTTAGTCAGTTTTTCTGGGTCTCTCCTATGTATACATGCTATTAAACTTTTGTTTTATTGTCTCTTGTTAATCTGTCTCATGTCAATTTAATTTGTAGACCAAGCAGAAGAACCTAGAAGGGTGAAGGAAGATTTCTTCTTCTCTGACACTACCTTACAGTTAGGCTTAGTTTCAATAGTGGAAGTAGAAAAAAACTTCAGTGCAATTCAGGAGAAACAAACATCTAAGAAGAACAGTGACAAAAGAAGGCCTAGGCATCAGTCCAACATTCAGAGAAAAGAAAAAATGACTGAGAGAGGGTGAGCTGGGGTGGGGGAAGGGGAAGCCATCACTGAAAATTACAAAATAAGGTACCAAAGAAGAAAAAGAAGAAGAAAAAGGAGAATGAAGGGAAGAAGAAAAAGAGGAAAGGAGGGAGGGAAGGGAGAAAGGGGAGGAAGAAAGGAAGGAGAAGGGGGATGGGAGGAGAGGAAAGAAAGATAGGAAGAAAAAGAAAAACTCTGAGAAGAAACAATTTCAGTAGATGAGTAGTAGAAGCCTGAAACAAGTTTTAAAGAGATGATAGGGGGACTTCCCTGGTGGCACAGTGGTTAAGAATCCATCTGCCAATGCAGGGGACATGGGTTCAAGCCCTGGTCCATGAAGATCCCACATGCCATGGAGCAACTAAGCCTGTGAGCCGCAACTACTGAGCCTGAGCTCTACAGCCCATGAGCCATAACTACTGAGTCCACGTGCCACAACTACTGAAGCCCACGTGCCTAAAGCCTGTGCTCCACAACAAGAGAAGCCACCACAATGAGAAGCCTACACACTGCAACAAATAGTAGCCCCCACTCGCCACAACTAGAGAAAGCCTGTGCACAGCAACGAAGACCCAACACAGCCAATAAATAAATAAATTAATTAATTAATTATCTAAAAAAGAGATGATGGGTATTAAGTGCTGCAATAATCTGGAAAGTCAGCAGACTTCTTATCCTTCTCTTAGCTCACAAAGACCCTCTGGTACACATTGTTACACCCAAGACCTCTTCCTGAGAAAGTCTCAGCAAAGAGCGTGAAAAGCCACATAAGGTCTCAACTTCAAAGGGCATAAAGGATTGCAATTGATTGGCAGTTTGAAATAACAGAGAAAACAGGCCATGCATAGAGATCAGCATTAAATCTACTTTAAAAGCCATTTTTATAGATTTGAATGCTACACTTCATATCCAAGAGGCAACTGATAGGGCTCATAATAATGTTTCTGCTGTGGTTCAATTTATGTCTAGTCTAACAAAGGAGAGTGAAAGCAAGAGACAGGATGCTTAGGGTGACCATATTTATTGAGAGTGCAAGGATGTACTAACTGAAATGGACACCAAATCATAAACATAATGAGAAACTGTCTCAGTCAACCAGGACATGCAATTACACTAGATGTATTATCACTCTTATAGGCTGAATTTGTCCCCCAGCCCCAAGTTTATTCATTTAAGCCCTAATATCCAAAGTGACAACATTTGAAGAAAGAGTGTTTAAGGAGATAAGGTTAAATGAGGTGGGGTCCTGATAAGATAGGACTGGTGTTCTTTTAATAAGAAGAAGATAAATGAGATGTCTCTCTCCTCTGCACACAGAGAAAAGGCCTTGTGAAGACACAGAAAAAGTCAACTGTGTACAAGTCAAGAAGAGAGGCCTTATCAGAAACCAACCCTGTGGACACCTTGATGTGGGACTCCTAGTCTCTGGAACTGTGAGAAAATAAATATCCATTGCTTAAGCCACCCAGTCTATGGTATTTTGTTATGGTAACCTGAACTGATTAAAACAACTGGTAAATTAAATCTTCATTTCCCTTACTAGAGAAACAAACTGAGTAGAACAAATGTGGATCAGGGCAATGTTTCTGGCTGCAGCATGGCATATTCTAATTCAGAGGGATAGCACTGAAATGGTCCTAGGATTAGAATCAAGACACGTTGAATGTCAATGTAATAAATATTTGTTGAGAGCATTAATGATTAAAGGCCCAGTCAGCCATCATGATCTAGAAGTTTCACATACCTATCTTAACTCCTATCCTACTTTAAAAACTCTCAGTGCTGTTGAAGCCCATGGTAGTCCACTGCAAGATGCGTCTCAATGAAATATTGATTATTTTGAATTAAAGTTACTAAGAAATGACCAATGCAAGAGGGACACTCTAACCCTCCTTTCTGTCTCCCTGAAAACAGGAAATAAATCTCTGATGTGAAAGGTGCACTCCCTGTATCTACAGGTAGAAGGACATCCTTATTGCCAGAGGCAAGAAATTTGGGCCAAGAAACCTATATAAGGAAACATTGTTACTTCTGTAACTTACTACCCCAAGCCCAAACTCTGTTTAGATTTTTCACTAATTGAGTACTCAAAATCTGTTTTTCTTTGTTCTGTCAATTCCTCACAAAGTTATTGTTTCTTTGTCTAAAAAGTATAACACCTGCCTGCTTTGGCCACTTCTTAAGTCCCATTTGTATGAGAATTCTGTGCTTACTATTAAAATTTTTCTTTTTCTTCTGTTAATCTGTTTTGTGTCAATTTTATTATTAGTCCAAGAACTTAAGTCACAAGAACTCAAGAGGGGTAGAAAGGGAAGTTTCTTCGTATGCAACAGTGTCCTTACATAACTTTAAGAAAATGACTATAAAATGTTATAATAAATACTGTTGACATCCACTATAAAACCTTCTCCTTATGGCACTACTACTGGCTCACAAAATAATCCAGGCTGCAGAGACTATTTTCAGCAGGTTTTTTTTAAATCATCTTTGATTTCATACTGCAGTGATCTCTCAGATAAAACAGAATGAGGCAGGACTTCCCTGATGGCACAGTGGTTAAGAATCCGCCTGCCAATGGAGGGGACATGGGTTTGAGTCCTGGTCTGGAAAGATCCCACATGCCCCGGAGCAATGAAGCCCATGTGCCACAGCTACTGAGCCTGTGCTCTAGAGCTGGTGAGCCACAACTACTGAGCCTGTGTGACACAACTACTGAAACACATGTGCCTAAAGCCCGTGATCCACAAGAGAAGCCACATCAATGAGAAGCCCACACACTGCAACGAAGAGTAGCCCCAGCTCACCACAACTAGAAAAAGCCCATGCACAGCAATGAGGACCCAATGCAGCCAATAAATAGATAAATAAATAAATACATTTCTAAAAAAAAAACAGAGTGAGGCATAGAAGAAAAGGGCACCAAAATTAGGTGAGAACAGCTGGGTTTGAGTCAGGGTTCTGTCAATTATTAGTTGTGTGACCTTATTTAAGTGGCTTAAACTCTCTGAGCCAATATCTTTACATATAATTTGAGGATAATAATACCCCCACACACACCTGAAGATCTGTGTGAAAATATTCACTTAGTGCATGTCATGAAGTAGTGACAATGAATAATCCCTTTCCTCCTATACTGTATTTTACAATTAGAAAGCACTTCTTTGTGTCTAGTTTAAATCCCTTCTGCTCTTTGTTCTCTATTGTGAATGAGGTAATAGAAACTAACCCACCAAATATGATGCTTTAAAAGTTTCATATTAATTCTCTAGTGGACAGGACTCATCCTATTTTGTAAATAAAATCTTATTGGAATATAGCCATGCCCACTCCATTACATATTATCTCTAGCGTGGCTACTTTTATGTTACAACAGTAGAGTTGAATAGTTGTGAGAGAGACTGCATGGAAGCTTAAAATATTTCATTCTGGCTTTTCAGAGAAAAAATTTGCTGATCCTTGCTTTAATCTGTTGTCAAATTAACTTTTAAAAATAAATAAAATTTAAAACAATTTAAAAAATGTAACTCTCTTTTTTAGAAAAAAGGGAAAAATATGAAAAGTCTTAGATCATTGACATGCAAAAAATTCTCACCAAAAAAAAAAAATTCAGAAAAAAATCTTAAAAATTGCACTTATTCAGGGGAAGAAATATTTCCTGTGTAGAACAGTAATTCACAACTGGGAAAAATTTCCTCCCATGGTGAATATTTAGCAATGTCTGCAGATAGTTTTGTTCTTGTCACAACTGGGGGCCAAGGTGCTACTGGTAACTAGTGAGTAGAGGCCAAGGATGCTACTAAACATCGTACAATGCACAGAATATCTCTCCCACAATGAAGAATCATTCAGTCCCAAATGTTAATAGTGCCCAGGTTGAGGTTGAGAAACCCTGGTGTAAAATGAGATATATACATGATTAAACAGCTCCTTTAAAGTCTGTCATTGTTTCTAGTGTAGGTTCCAAAACTTTCTATGTGCTGACTGGTTCTTCAAGGAGAATCCAGAACATTCATCCAAATAAGTCTGCTTTCCCTTTATAACTTACTATTTATAACTTACTATGTAAAAACCATGATTATTTTTCACAAGGACACAAATGTTTTTGTTATTGCCACATTCCCCCTTCTCAGGGCAAAGATAGTTTCACCTTCTCAGATTCCCAGATTTATGCCTGTACCTGAGGAACTGGAACAAACTTCTTTAGGTCATTAGTCTCTAAATGCTCTCCACTGAAAATGTCCAGATAACATTTAGGTACTGTGCCAGCTATTGCTAGCCATCATTTCCCTTATTCTCCCCATTACAAGTTGATTCTAAGTATAGGGTAAAATCTTTGTTTATTCTTCTAATTGAGCACTGGAGGAAATAAAAAGCAGTGGATACTCTCTATGGAAATCAGCAACAGTGTCTTGTCCCCAAAAATGCATTCAGACATCTGAAAAATGCTTTGAGGAGAACATAATAGTTATAATAAACATTTATTATATATCATTTTTTCCCACAGAAGAGCACATTGACAAATGGACAATTTGGTGCACTCTCAATATTTTGCCATTTAAAAAAAAAATGTTTTTATGCAAAAACCATGCTAACAAAGGATCTCTAGAATATATCAGGTACACAGCGTGCCCAAATCCGTTAGGCTACCTTTGGCTACATTTGGATTTGTCTGCTTCAATACCAATTTTAATTCATTTTTAAACACAACACAATATTCTATGGTTGTGATATAAAATAATATTTCACTCTGAGTCTATTGTCTTCTTTAACATCACAGATATTAATCAAATAGAATGTTTAACAGCTCAAAGTTATGTAAGTTCCTGTGGTTGACTCTATACCCTCCTCCCCATACCTAATCACATGCACAAACAAGAAGTGCAGCCAGCACTTCTGGATTTTATAAAGATCTGAGGCTAGTCTACTATATTAAGTTTCTCCAGAAAAAACAGAACAAATAATATAGGTTGATCCATAATAGGTAGATAGAGCTAAGGATAGA
This sequence comes from Hippopotamus amphibius kiboko, assembly GCF_030028045.1. Taxonomy (NCBI): domain Eukaryota; kingdom Metazoa; phylum Chordata; class Mammalia; order Artiodactyla; family Hippopotamidae; genus Hippopotamus; species Hippopotamus amphibius. Next base: position 46,059,906 of record NC_080194.1, on the reverse strand, counting down.
TGATAGATAGATAGATCAATCTATGGAGAGAAAGAAAGATTATATTATTATATTATATTATATTATTATATTATATTATATTATTATATATAATATTATAGAGTTTATTCACATGATTATGGTGGCTAAGAGGTCCCAAGATCAACAATACTAAGACTTGAGAATCAGGAGACCTGACATTATCAGTTCTAGGTTGTGTCTGAAGACAGGAGGAGATCTATGTCCTAGCTAATGATTTTCAGACACACAGAGTAAATTCTTTCTTGCTAGTCTTTTGTTCTATTCAAACCTTCAACAGTTTGGATGAGTGCTGCACATATTGGTAAGGGCAATCTACTTACTCAATCTACTGATTCAAATGTTAATCTCATCCAAAAACCCTCTCACAGACACACCAAGAATAATGTTTAACCTAACATATGGGCACCCTGTGACCCAATCAAGTTTATGCAGAAAATTAACCATTATATCTATACTTGCAATAAACCCCTTAGGATAAATGTTAATGCTATTTAAAGACTATGGTATAGATTCAATAAAATATAGATACAAATATATGTGTGTTTACACAAAATTTAAGCTGATTTTCATGTCAAAAAATGAGGTAGAACAATAATCCCCTTAGAAAAAACACTGGAGGAAATATTTCAAAATCTAATACAGAAGTGGAGATTCTTGAGAATAACTTCACTTACTGATATGTTAGCTTTTCATGGCTAATATGGTTATGGACTTGTTTAATCTAAAGAAATGAATCATCAATGTTAGAATTTTGGATTATAAAATAATTGAGGTGAGGTTATCTGTTGGCTGTCTACCCTGGCTGCTGATTAGATAAGAATTAAGCTTTGGCTTTCATCTCTGCTTTTGTATTTCACATGTCTTCTTAATAACAGAGCAGATAGAAATGAGATTAGTTTGATAGACCACAGTTCTGGAGGACCACAATTCATTAATTACTCAAGACCTTGCCTGCACCTCAAGGACTGGGATTTTGTAGTTATTTCAGAAGGCAAAATGCAGAGACTATCAAATTACCCAAGAATTTATTTATGAGCTGAGATTAAAAAGACCTACAGAAATTCAATGTCATTTTTATTATACAGGAATAGAAGCACTAATGCATAGTGAAGTCTAGAAAGCCTATGTAAATGCAAATATTTGCCAAGAATATAGGAAAGCTACCCCAGGAATAGTTCTGTAAATATCAAAAAGATATGCCATTGAGTATTCAAGTGAGCTTCTCTGTGTTAGATAACAAACCATTTAAAACCTCTGTGCCAGATGCCTTAGTGGCTGTCTGAATTGAAAGAAGAGCTTTCCACAATTCCTTTTGGGAGAAAAATATCTTATTTAATTCAATATGATTAAATTTTATTTTGGAAAAGTTTAAATGTATTTAATTGTAGCCAGTCACCAACATCTACTGGTTCCTCTAACAAAATTATTTTTGTGTAAACATACCATATCATGATGCAGCTGCTAGAGTACTCCAAGTGATATACCAATCTCATGAAACACACAAAAAAATATTAAAAGCAGCAAGAGGAAAGCAACAAATAACATATAAGGGAAAACCCATAAAGATAACAGCTGATCTTTCTGCAGAAATTCTGCAGGCCAGAGGGAGTGGCAGGATATACTGAAAGTCCTGAAAGAGAGAAACCTACAGCCAAGAATACTCTACCCAGCAAGAATCTCATTCAGATTCAACAGAGAAATCAAAAGCTTTACAGACAAGAAAAAGTAAAGAGAATTCAGCACCACCAAACCAGCCTTACAAAAATTGCTAAAGGAAATTTTCTAAGCAGGAAACACAAGAGAAAGAAAAGGCCTACAAAAACAAACCCAAAACAATTAAGAAAATGGTAATAGGAACACACATGTCAATAATCACCTTAAATGTAAATGGATTAAATGCTCCAACCAAAAGACACAGACTGGCTGAATGGATACAAAAACAAGACCCTTACATATGATGTCTACAAGAAAGTCATTTCACACCAAGCGTCACATATAGACTGAAAGTAAGGGGATGGAAAAAGATATTCCATGCAAATGGAAGTCAAAAGAAAGCTGGAGTAGCAATACTCATATCAGACAAATTAGACTTTAAAGTAAAACTATTACAAAAGACAAGGAAGGACACTCCATAATGATCAAGGGATCCACCCAAGAAGAAGATATAACAATTGTAAATATCTATGCACCCAACATAGGAGCACCTCAATACATAAGGCAAATGCTAACAACCATAAAAGGGGACTTTGACAGTAACACAATAATAGTAGGAGATGTTAACACTCCACTTACATCAATGGACAGATCATCCAAACAGAAAATAAATAAGGACACACAAGCTTTAAAGGACACATTAGACCATCTTGACGTAATTGATATTTATAGGACATTCCATTCAAAAATGACAGAATACAATTTCTTCTCAAGTGCACATGGAATATTCTCCAGAATAGATCACATCATGGGTCACAAATCAAGCCTTGGTAAACTAAAAAAAAAAAAGAAATCATATCAAGCATTTTCTCCAACCACAATGCCATGAGACTAGTTATTAATTACAGGAAAAAAACTGTAAAAAATACAACCACATGGAGGCTAAACAATATGCTGTTAAAGAACCAATAAATCACTAAAGAAATCAAAAAGGAAATCAAAAAATACCTGAAAACAAATCACAATGAAAACACAACAACCCAAAACCCATGGGATGCAGTAAAAGCCATTCTAAGAGGGAAGTTTATAGCAATACAGTGCTACCTCAAGAAACAAGAAAAATATCAAATAAACAACCTAATCTTACACCCAAAACAATTAGAGAAAGAAGAACAAAAAAACCCCAAAGTGAGCAGAAGGAAAGAAATCATAAAGATCACATCAGAAATAAATGAAAAAGAAATGAAGGAAACAACAGCAAAGATCAATAAAACTAAAAGCTGGTTCTTTGAGAAGATAAACAAAATTGATAAACCATTAGCCAAACTTTTCAGGAAAAAAAGGGAGAAGATGCAAATCAACAGAATTAGAAATGAAAAAGGAAAAGTAACAACTGACACAACAGAAATATAAAAGATCATGAGAGACTACTACACAAAACTATATGCCAATAAATTGGATAACCTGGAAGAAATTGGATAAATTCTTAGAAAGTACAAACCTCAAAGACTGAACCAGGAAGAAATAGAACATATGAACAGAGCAATCACAAGTAAGGAAATTGAGACTGTGATTAAAAATCTCCCAACAAACAAAATCCCAGGGCCAGATGGCTTCATCGGCAAATTCTATCAAACATTTAAAGAAGAGCTAACACCTATCCTTCTCAAACTCTTCCATAATATAGCAGAAGGAGGAACACTCCCACACTCACTCTACAAAGCCACCATCACCCTGATACCAAAACCAGGCAAAGATGTCACAAAAAAAGAAAATTACAGGCCAATATCATGGATGAATATAGATGCAAAAATCCTCAACAAAATACTAGCTAACAGAATCCAACAGCACATTAAAAAGATCATACACCATGATCAAGTGGGGTTTATCCCTGCAGTGCAAGGATTCTTCAAGATACTCAAATCAATCAATGTGATACACCATATTAACAAATTGAAGGATAAAAACCACATGATCATCTCAATAGAGGCAGAAAAAGCTTTTGACAAAATTCAACATCCATTTATGATAAAAACTCTCCAGAGAGTGGGCATAGAAGGAAATTACCTCAACATAATAAAAGCCATATATGACAAACCAACAGCCAACATCATTCTAAATGGTGAAAAACTGAAAGCATTCCCTCTAAGAATAGGAACAACACATGGCTGTCCACTCTCACCATTATTATTCAACATAGTTTTGGAAGTTTTAGCCACAGCAATCAGAGAAGAAAAAGAAATAAAAGGAAAACAAATTGGAAAAGAAGAAGTAAAATTGTCACTTTTTGCAGATGACATGATATTATGCATAGAAAACCCTAAATATGCTACCAGAAAACTGCTCGCACTAATTGATGAGTTTAGTAAAGTAGAAGGATACAAAATTAATGTACAGAAATCTCTTGCATTCCTATATACTAAAGATGAAAGAATGGAAAGAGAAATTAAGGAAACTCTCCCATTTACCACTGCAACAAAAAGAATAAAATACCTAGAAATAAACCTGCCTAAGGAGGCAAAAGACCTGTAGGCAGAAAACTATAAGACACTGATGAAAGAAATCAAAGATGAGACAAACAGATGGAGGGACATACCATGTTCTTGGATTGGAAGAATCAATATTGTGAAAATGACTATCTTACCCAAAGCAATTTACAGATTCAATGCAATCCCTATCAAATTACCAATGGCATTTTTCACAGAACTAGAACAAGAAATCTTACGATTTATATGGAAATGCAAAAGACTCCGAATAGCCAAAGCAATCTTGAGAAGGAAAAATGGAGATGGTGGAATTAGGCTTCCTGACTTCCAACTATACTACAAGGCCACAGTGATCAAGACAGTATGGTACTGGCACAAAAATAGAAAGGAAGATCAATGGAACAGAATAGAGAACTCAGAGATAAACCCAAGCACATATGGGCAGCTTATCTTTGACAAAGGAGGCACGAATATACAATGGAGAAAAGACAGCCTCTTCAATAAGTGGTGCTGGGAAAATTGAACAGCGACATGGAAAAGAATGAAATTAGAACACTTCCTAACACACCATACACAAAAATAAACTCAAAATGGATTAAAGACCTAAATGTAAGGCCAGACAGTATAAAACTCCTAGAGGAAAACATAGGCAGAACACTCTATTACATCCATCAAAGTAAGATCCTTTTGGACCCACCTCCTAGAATCATGGAAATAAAATCAAGAATAAACAAATGGGACCTAATGAAACTTGAAAGCTTTTGCACAGCAGAAGAAACCATAAACAAGACAAGAAGACAACCCTCAGAATGGGAGAAAATACTTGTCAATGAAGCAACAGACAAAGGATTAACCTCCAAAATATACAAGCAGCTCAAGCAGCTCAATACCAAAAAAGCAAATAACCCAATCCAGAAATGGGCAGAAGACCTAAATAGACATTTCTCCAAAGAAGACATACAGACGGCCAACAAACACATGAAAAGATGCTCAACATCACTAATCATTAGAGAAATGCAAGTCAAAGCCACAATGAGGTATCACCTCACACCAGTCAGAATGGACATCATCAAAATATCTAGAAACAATAAATGCTGGAGAGGGTGTGGAGAAAAGGGAACTCTCCTGCAGTGTTGGTAGGAATGTAAGCTGGTACAGCCACTACAGAAAACAGTTTGGAGGTTCCTTAGAAAACTACAAATAGAGCTACCATATGACCCAGTAATCCCACTACTGGGCATATACCCTGAAAAAACCATAATCCCAAAAGAAACATGTACCATAATGTTTATTGCAGCACTATTTACAATAGCCAGGACATGGAAGCAACCAAAATGCCCATCAACAGATTAATGGATAAAGAAGATGTGGTACATATATACAATGGAATATACTCAGCCATAAAAAGGAATGAAATGGAACTGTATGTAATGAGGTGGATAGACCTAGAGACTGTCATACAGAGCGAAGTAAGCCAGAAAGAGAAAAACAATACCATATGCTAACTCATATATATGGAATCTGAAGAAATGGTACTGATGAACCCAGTGACAGAGCAAGAGTGGAGATACAGATGTAGAGAATGGACTTGAGGACATGAGGCTGGGGTGGGGGGCGAAGGGGAAGCTGTGATGAAGTGAGAGAGTAGCATCAACATAGATAAACTACCAACTGTAAAATAGATAGCTAGTGGGAAGTTGCTGTATAACAAAGGGAGATCAACTTGATAATGGGTGATGCCTTAGAGGGTCAGGACAGGGAGGGTGGGAGGAAGTCATGGGAGGGAGGGGATATGGGGATATATGTATAAATACAAGTGATTCACTTTGGTGTACCTCAAAAACTGGTACAAGAGTGTAAAGCAAATATATTCCAATAAAGACCTTAAAAAAAAAAAAGCCAATCTATGCATGATAGAGATTCCAGGAGGAAAAGAAAAAGAAAAGGGGATTGAAAATGTATTTGAAGAAATTATGGCCAAAAATTTTCCAAACCTAAAGAAGGAAACAGACATTCATATACAAGAAACACAGAGGGTACCCAACAAGTTAAACCCAAACAGACTTAAATGAAGATATATTATAGATATATTATATTATAACCAAGATAATAAAAGTGGCAAAAGTTAAAGATAAAGAGATAATTCTAAAGGCAACAAGAGTAAAACGAAAAGTTCTTTACAAGGGAACTCCCATAAAGCTGTCAGGTGATTTCTCTACAGAAACACTGTAACCTGAAGGAAGGGGCAAAATATATACAAATTCTTGAAAGGGGAAAATCTGCAACCTAGAAAACTCTGCTGAACAACATTATAGTTTAGAATAGAGGGAGAGATAAAGAATTTCTCAGATAATACAGCAATACTAAAACTATTCTAAAAGAAATATTGAAAGATCTTCTCTAAACAGAAAAGAAGCAAGAAGATATAGGAAGGAGAATATCATAATTTGAAAGTAAATTACTTAAATTAGCCAGTATACAGACAAAAAGAGAGGAAAAAATAACCCAACTATTTCTAAAAGCAGTAATATACCACAATGAACAGCAAAAGAGTAAACATGAAGATGTAAAGAAGGTCATAAAAATCATAAAATGTGAGGAAGGAGAATAAGAAAATGCACATTCTTTTTTTCCTGAAATGTGTTTGATCCTGTATAACTATAAGTCTAAAATAGGCAGATAAAGGAAGGGGTTAACATACTTGAAAAACAGGGCAACCACAAATCAAAAACATACATAGATTCACAAAACCAAAAGGAAGAGAGCACAAGCATAAAAGGAAATCACTAAACCACAAAAGGAAAAACAGAAAGAAAAAGAAATGAACAAAGAAGAAACAAAGGATCAACTGGAAAACAAGGTTTAATGTGGCAATAAATACATATGTATCAATAATTACCTTACATGTCAACAGATTGAATGCTCCAAACAAAAGACAGAGAGGCAGACTGGACAAAAAACAAAAACAAAAACTTAAAGCATGCTGCCTACAAAAGACCTACCTTAGGGCAAAAGATACTCATAGATTGAAAGTGAGGGGATGAAAAAAATATTTCATGAAAATGGAAATGAAAAGAAAGGAAAAGTTGCAATACTCATATCAGACAAAAGACTTTAAAGCAAACACCATACAAAATATAAAGAAGGACACTATATAATGATAAAAAGATCAATACAAGGAGAGGATTTTATAGTGTCAGCATGTATGCACCTAATACGGAAGCACCCAAATACATAAAACAAATATGAACAGATATAAAGGGAGAAATTGATGGGAATACAATAATAATAGGAGATTTTAATACCTCACTCACATCAATGGACAGATCTTCAAGAGAGAAAATGAATAAGGCAGCAGAGATCCTAAATGATACAATATAATAGTTAGACTTAATTGATATTTTTAGGACATTACATTCAAATAAAACAGAATAAACATTCTTTCCAAGTGCACATGGGGACATTTTCTAGGACTGACCACATGCTAGGGCACAAAACTGACTTCAACAAATTTAAGAGTATATAAATTATTTCCAACATCTTCTCTGACCACAAAGGCCTGAAACTAGAAATCAACCACCGGAAAAGGAATGAGAAAAATATGATTACATGGAGACTTAACAACATGCTACTAAAAAAACAAAAAACAAAAGAAGCCTCAATTAGGAAATCAAAAAGGAAATTAAAAAATACCTTGAGACAAATGACAATGAAAACATAACCATACAAAATCTATGGGATGCAGCAAGAGTAGTTCTTAGAGGGGAGTTCATAGCAATACAGGCCCTCCTCAAAAGACAAGGAAATTATCAAATAAACAACCTAACCTACCTAACCTACCACTTACAAAAATTAGAAAAATAAGAGCAAACAAAACCTAAAATCAATAGAAAAAGGAAATAATAAAGATCAAGGTGGAAATAAATAAAACAGAGATTTTAAAACAGCAGAAAAAAATCAATGAAACCAAGAGCTGGTTCTTTGAAAAGGTACACAAAATTGACAAACCTCTGGCCAGGCTCACCAAGAAGAAAAGAAACAGAACCCAAATAAACAAAATAAGAAATAAAAAATGAGAAATCTCAAGTAAGGTTCCAGAAATACAAAAACCCATAAGAGTATACTTTGAATAATTATATGCCAATGAATTTGACAACATAGAAGAAATGGACAAATTTCTAGAAACATAAAGCCCACTAAGACTGAATCAAGAAGAAGTAGATAATTTGAACAGAACAATCAACAGAAGTGAAGTAGAATCTGTAATAAAAAGAACAAAATTCCCTAGAAACAAAAGTCCAGGAGCAGATGGATTCACAGGTGAATTCTTTGAAACATGAAAAAGAACTTATACCAATTTTTCTCAAACTCTTCCAAAAGATTGAAGAGGAGGACCTGAAACTAACACAACACTGTAAATCATCTATACTTCAATAAAATTAATAACAATAATAAAAGATTGAAGAGGAGGGAACACCCCCAAAGACATTCTATGAAGCCACCATCACCCTGATATCAAAACCAAAGATACCACCAAAAAAGAAAATTGAAGGCCAATATCTTTGATGAATATAGATGCAAAAATTCTCAACAAAATATTAGCAAGCCTAATCAGACAGCATGACCAAATGGGATTCATCCCAAGTTCACAAGGATGGTTCAACATATGCAAATCAAAGTGAGTATACAGGGAACATATCTCAACATAATAAAAGCCATCTATTACAAACCCACAGCCAATATAATACTAAATGGTGAAAAGCTGAAAACTTTCCTACTAAAATCTGGAACAAGACAAGTATGCCCACTCTCACCTCTTATATTCAGCATAGTATTGGAACTCCTAGCCTTAGCAATCAGAGAAGAAAAAGGAATAAAAAGTATTCAAATTGGAAAGGGAGAGGTAAAATTATCACTATATGTAGCTGACGTGATACTACATATAGAAAACCCTAAGGACTCCACAAAAACTACAAGATTTAATACATGAAGTCAGAAAAGTAGCAGGATACAAGATCAACATTCAGAAATTCAGTTGCATTTCTTTACACTAACAATTAAATATCAGAAAGTGAATTTAAAAAAAAAAAAACCACAATACCTTTTAAAATTGCACCAAAAAAACTCAAAATACCTAGGAATAAAACTGACCAAGGAAATGAAAGACTTATATGCTGAGAGCTATAAAAATTAATAAAGGAAATTAAAGGGGATTCAAAGAAATGGAAAGATATTCCATGCTCTTGGATTGGATGAATTAATATTGTTTAAAATGGCAATACCACTCAAAGCAAACTACAGACTTAATGTGATCCCTATCAAGTTACCCATGACAACTTTCACAGAACTAGAATAAATAATCCTAAAACTTATATGGAACCATGAAAGACACAGCATGACCAAAGCAATCCTGAAGGAAAAGAACAAAGCAGGAAATATATCCCTCCCAGACTTCTGACAATACTACAAAGCTACAGTAATCAGAACAGCATGGTATTGGCACAAAAATAGACAGATGGAACAATGGAATAGAGCCCAGAAATAAACCCACATACCTATAGACAGTTAATCTTTAACAAAGGAGGCAAGAATGTACAATGGGAAAAGACAGTTTCTTCAGCAAGAGGTTGGGAAAGTTGGACAGCCACATGTAAAACAATTAAGCTGGAAGACACCCTCTGACCACACACAGAAATAAACTCAAAATGGCTTAAAGACTTAAACATAAAATACGACATCATAAAACTCCTAGAAGAGAGCATAGGTAAAATATTCTCTCACACCAGTCAGAATGGCCATCATTAAAAATTCTACAAATAACAAATACTGGAGAGGGTGTGGAGAAAAGGGAAGCCTCCTACACTGTTGGTGGGAATGTAAATTGGTGCAGCCACAATGGAAAACAGTATGGAGGTTCCTCAGAAAACTGAAAATAGAATTACCATATCACCCAGCAATCCCACTACTGAGCATATATCCAGAAAAAAAGAAAAAAACTATAATTCAAAAAGATACATGCACTCCTATGTTCATAGTAGCAGTATTCACCATAGCCAAAATTTGGAAACAACCTAAATGTCCATCAACAGATGAATGGGTAAAGAAGATGTGGTGTATATATACAATGGAAGACTACTCATCCATACAAAAAACAAAATAATGCCATTTGCAGCAACATGGTTGTAACTAGAGATTATCATGCCAACTGAAGTAAGTCAGAAAGAGAAAGACAAACACCATATGACATCACTATACATGGAATCTAAAGTTTGACACAAATGAGCCTATCTACAAAATGAAAACAGACTCACAGACATAGAAATCAGACTTGTGGTTGCCAGAGGTGAGGGGAGGGAGAAGGATGGAATGCGAATTTGAGGCTGGAAGATGAAAACTATTTCATTTAGAATGGATAAACAACAAGGTCCTACTGTATAACATAGGGAACTATATACAGTCTCCTGGGATAAGCCATAATGGAAAAGAATATTTAAAAAAGAATTTATATTTGTGTAAAACTTAGTCACTTTGCTGTATTGCAGAGATTGGCACAACTTTGTAAATCAACCATACTTCAAAAAATTGGTCACTAAAATAAATAAGTAAATAATAAATAAATAAGTAAATAAATAAATAAGATGCAATCTTCTATTACCTTTGGTTACCTCGTATATTTATAAAACACTTATGAATCAAAATTTCAAAATGTAATGTCATGTTATTCCTCATCTTCATTGAGAAGCTGAGACTCCTATATTCAAATTCCTGAATATTCAGAATTTAACTTCCCTTCACCTGTTTCCTGAGCCTGCTAAGATCTTAGACACTAATTCTCCTTTCTGAATTCTCTGATCTCTTTGTACTTATCAACACCACTATTCCTTCAAATAATGATATGGATAGTAATGATGAAGATAATACTGTTAATAGAAGATATAGGTATCTACCTACAAGAAAGCAATGCATAAAAACAGTGTGCTTGCATACAAATGTTGCCTCAAAACAAATTCATTAGCCCTTCCTTTCTAGAGATTGCCACTCCTAACCTCTCCTATATAGGTTCCAGTGTTGCCATGGAAGATAAAATATTCCATTTTACCTTCAACCCTCTCCAGAACTCAAATGCAAACAATTCCAGTGCAGGATGAGGGAAATGGTGAAAGGAAATTGTCCTTTCTGGCCAACTAAAGATATTCAGTATATTCCAGTTGTTCCTTTTTGATATCAACATTTTACTGAAGTCAGTAAAGCCTAGAAAATTCTATGCTTAAATAAAGGTTACAGATTGCACCCAGGCCTCCTAGAAACATATTTCTCTTTGCACACATTGTTCTGGTGATAGGGTGTTAAGATGTGGATTTATAAGGGAGTCATTTATTGCAGAGTACATAACATTTGCTTTCAACAGAAAAATCCCAGAGATCCGTTTGCCACAAAGTATGTTCCAAACACCTCTCAGCAGACATGTTCCCTGTCTTCTGTATATAAAACTCTTGATATTTCCAGCCTCTGCCTTTAGTATCTCTCTAAAAACTCTTGACCCTTCTGGTTCTCTTTGAAGATGTACAGTTTAATCTGGTTGTAGAATGTCAGATTCTTGTCTCAAACTAGCTTCTCACTGCTTTTCTAGATTTCAGAGGAAAGCTTACACTTCAGTTTCTCAGCTTTCTATAATTTAATTACAGAGAGCTGAACTTTTGCCTTTCCTTCACATATCAATATGTGTACTTACCAAGAAGTTGTGAAAATTTTAGTTAAAAACTTATGTTTTAACTAAACTAGTATGTTAAATAATGAGTATGTTAAATCTTACTATTATTTCTATTTTTTCTTCCATTTGTTTACACATCCATACTGGATAAGATATAGGTAATAAAAAGTTAATGTATCCAATAATAGATGAATCTTATAATTAACAGATTCTGTCAGCATACATTTCTGTTCAATCACTATATAGTGCTATTTGAACTTTAGTAAATAGCCCTGAAGCACTTCAAGAAATGAAAAGCTGATTGGAATCATCAAAAAATTTAAAATGTAATATCTGCATTAATTTGGATAAATTTTAGGACTGAATATATTTTATTTGACCTATTTATAATCTGGCAATCTTTGAGTGGTATGTATAGGAATTTACTGTTAACTAAAATTATACTATGTCAAAACAAGAGTGATAGCTAAAATATTTAATGACTATAGCTCAGGCAACAACTCAATCAGTCATAAACAATTAGGTTGTTCCATACCACTGATTTACCATTATACCTCTTCTTGGGACTTTGACCTTAAACAGTTCTTCAGCTTTAATAGTAGGTCATCTCCCTCACCCCCATGCTACTCATATTAGGCTCTACATATATTACTAAATGGCACCATGTTGAAACATTTTGATGAAAACACTTCAGGATAGTTCAAGACATTTTAGATCACAGAATTCATTTTGTTCAATGTACAGCTACACCATCCAATCAACAAAATGTGTATGTAATTTACTAAATGACTTCTAAGTTTTGATCTACTAATCAAATTTCCTGATTGAATATTGAATCCAGAGAAATTAATCAATTAGTTTTTACATGCTTGAAAGTGGGTCTAGGATCTTAAGGTGAATTTGTGTCTTAAAGTTCTATTATTTTGAGGTACACTTTGTTATACAGCAGAAACTGGCACAACAGTGTAAAGCAATTATACTCCAATAAAGATCTAAAAAAAAAAAAAGCTCTATTGTTTTTCTCATTACATTATGCAGGAATATAGCACCATCATTTTCAACTTCAGTAGCAATTGTTTATTGACTATCTGCTTTGTGACAAATACTTGATGTTAGACACCAGAAAAATAAAAATGAGGACAAGTTCTCCTCTTGAAGCTACTGAGCATTTTGCAAACAAATTACAAAATCAAAACAGGGTGATAAATACTACTTAGGTACAGTTAAGGTGCTTATTATTTCTTTATGTGGGCCTGGAAAATAGGTCACAGTGGAGGTGGTACTTCAGGTAAACTTTGAAAATGGACCAGATTTCACAAGTCAAAGAAGTAAGGAAACCAGGATACCTGAATAGAATGTACTGCTCCCTATACTAGAAATGGTATCCCATTCTTTCTATTCTGATCTTTATTCTTACCCTTAATACTTAATTATTATTACTATACATTTTAAGCAATAAAATTATACAGAGAATAATATAAGTACCATGTGCTATTCCACCATTCAGCTTTATCAAATCTTATCATTTTTGCCATATTTGCTTTAAAATCACTCTTTTAAGAAATAAAATATTAAACTGAATAGGTAAAGTGACACCATCTGGACACCTATATCTGACAATTTCCTTCACCAGATAGCCACTATTCTGAATGTTGGATTTAATCAAATTGATATATGTAACTCCAGTCTGAGCTAATTGGAATAATATAAAATTATATCACATTTTATTTTTGTACATGTCTTCTGGTGCCTATATATATGAATCTCTCCTGGATATAAACCTACATTTGAAATTACTGGATTCAGAAGATGTGAATTCTGAAACTTTAACTTACCTTTATATCCTGGGCAAATCTTGGTTTTTTGATGCTTTTAAAGTTTTGACAACATCTGGATTTGAAATGGGATATCATTGTCTTCTTAATATGCATTTCCATGATTAGTAGTAATCTAATTTCCCTTCATATGTTTATTAACTATTTGTTTTTCCTCTTTTGAATTAATTATTTCCATGCTTTACCTTGGTAGTTTTAGCACCTAACTTCATATTTCATTATTCATAAACATTACACTTTTAGATCTATCTGCTTTTGAACTTTATGTAACTAAAATAATACTATATAATTTTTGAAAATTCTTAGCTCAACATTATGTTTTAAAGATTTATCAATGTTGCACCACATTCATTTCAATAATTTCACATATTTTTTTGTAGCTTATTTTAGGAGTGTATGATAACTGACAATCTTTCCATTGCTGATAAACATCTGGATAGTTTCAGTTTTCTGCTTTAGAACAAGGCCACAGTAAATAATCTTGAAACCTGACTTCTGGTGCATGTGGAAAAAAATTTGTCTCAGGTGTACACATAATAGTGGAATTAATAGGTCATAAGTTGTAAGTATGTTGTGTATATTCAGCTTTAATAAGTGATGCCAAACTGATTTTCAAAATAATTTTACTGTTTTACATTCCCATCAGAAGTGGAAAAACATTTCCACACCGCCACACAATCTAGCCATCACTTAATATTGTTTGATTTTTAAATTTTGCTCATTTGAAGGGTGAAAATGGTGATACATTGTGGTTTTGATTTGCATATCTCTAATTATTCATGAGATTCAACATTCTTCATATGTTTAGGTCAATTGTACTCTCTTCTGTGAAGTTCCCTTCCTTTCATTCATGTACCTATTAAGTAGTATATTATTTTCTCACTTATTTGTTAGAGTTCTTTAATATATTCTGGAAATAAATGCTTTATTGATTATGTAATCAAATATGTCTTTCTGTTTGAGCTTGCTTTTCTACTTTCTTTATGGTTCTTGAAATGAACAGAATTTCATGTAGATGAACATACCAGTATTTTTCTCTATGACTTACACTTTTTGTGTCTCATTAAAATTTTCTTCTCTGGCCTAATATCATAAAGATTGTCTAGTCTATATTTCTCTAAAAGTTTTATAGTTTTATCTTGTACATTTAAATCTTTAAAACACCTGGGATCTATGCTATATGTGATATAAGATAGAGATTTGACTTAATTTTTTCACTTGAATATTACAAGGATCACTAGAAAAGGTTTAATAGTTTTGAAATCATGAAATTCAATGATTTATGGGTCAAAGAACAAACCATAAGGGAACGTAACCAATATTTAAAGCTATAGGATGATAATCCTTTGAAATTTTTTGAGACGTATTTACAGCCCCATGTGGTACAATGTCACACCTATTTTGTACACTTAAAAAGAAAGTGTACTCTGAAACAATTTGGTAAAGTTTTACATGGGGTTAAATGTGTTGTTAAAATATTTCACATCGTTATGGATCTTTTATCTGCTTGATCCATCTATTACTGAGTGAAGTATTAAAATATATATTTCACCATGATTGTTAATTTTCCTGTTTTACCTCCTAGTTCTGCCAAATACACACACAGACACACACACACACACACACACAATATGGTGGTTAGGGATTGCCAACACTCTGTGCAGTTGAAAATCTGTATGTAACTTTACAATTGGTCCTTTGTATTTCTTTAATGTTACCCTATTCATTTAAAAATACATGTAAAACTTACAAAACTTCAGGTTAATAATACCTAAATAAAAGCCTCTAACAAATAACACAAGGATCTAATTTTAAAACACATAAGGATTTGTAAATGTCTTCCATATTATCTCTGATCAACCTGTTCCAACTTATATGCTATTGTTGTCAGATATTCTGGTTTTGTCTTTTGTTTTATAACCCCCAAATACTTCTATGATTGCTTTAGATGGTGAATGTTTGTTTGTATTTATCCATATATTTTGCTTTCTATTTTTTTTTCCATTTATTGTAGAGTCTCAGATATTTTTTCTGGGCTTATTTTCCTCTCACCTGAAATAAATCCTTTAGAATTTTCTTTCATGAAGTTCTACAAGAGATGAATTTGGTACATCATTTTGTTACCTTATAAAAAGTTTTTATTTTGAGAGAAGGATTCAAGACAAGAGCATAGGAAGACCCTGAGCTCACCTTCCAGGGACACACCAAATGTACACATATGTATAGAGAAATTCCCCTTGAAAAAAACCTGAGGGCTGATTGAACAGCCACTGCACATATAAGGATGATGTAGAAATGTGTAGGAAAGATAGAGACATAGTCTCCATGGGAACTCACCCCAATGCAGCAACCGTCAGTAAAAAGAGGTATTGCTGAAGTGCCAGAGAACACTAGCCCACCCTAGGACTCAGTTAAAAAAAACTAATAATAACACTAATAATAATTTAAAGGGTATCTAGAATATATGGGAAGGAATTTGCTAACCATACAAATTCTCCAAATGAGTAGCAAATTGCTGGAACCCACTCTAGGGTTGGAAAAAACAGCAAGCACAATTGTTTGGGTCCCCTTCAAGTCTGCACCTGGCTAAGGTCTGCTCCAGCCCAAGCAGATCTGCCAAGTTGGCCTCAGGTATAGCATTTCCCAAGGACTGCCCCCAGCTTGGACCTGATGCAGCCTCAGTTACTCCATCAAGGTGGTATGGCATAGTGTTCCCCAGGAACTGTACCTAGATTGTGCCTGCTCTAGCTCCAGCCACTCTGCCAAGGTATCTCAGCACAGCACTCCCCAGGACTGTACTTGGCCCATACCTCCTCTAGCTCTAATGAGCCTTCCAAAGCTGCCAGGCACAAGCAGTTTACACAAGGAATGCTCCCACACAAGTCCACTTCTTTAATGCTGGAAAAGATAGCTATTTCACCTAATTAATAGAAACAAAATCCTAAAGTTAAACAAAATGAGAAGTTAGAGGAATATGTTCCAAACTAAAGAACAATATAGAACTCCAGAAAAAACCCAGGTGAAATGAAGATAAATAATTTACCTGACCAAGAGTTCAAAGAAATGGTCATAAGGATGGTCACCAAACACAAGAGAAGAATAGAGGAACTCAGTGAAAATTTCATCCAAAGACAGAAATTATAAGAACCAATCATAATTGAATAATGCAATAACAATAAAAATACACTAGAAGGAAGTAACAGTAGATTAGATGATAGAGAAGAATGGATATGAAATTGGGAAGGTAGAATAGTGGAAACCATCCAGTAAGAACAGCAAAAAGAAAGAATTCTTTTAAAATAAAAAGTTTAAAGAACATCTGGGATAACATCAAGGATACTAACATTTGCTTTATAGGGGTACACAAGGAAAAGAGAAAAAGAAAAGAACAGAAAATGTGCCTGAAGAAATAATGGCTAAAACTTCCCTAACCTGAGGGAGGAAATAGACATCAAGGTCCAGGAAGCACAGAGAGTCTGAAATGAGATGAACTAAAAGAAATCCACACCAAGACATATTATAATGAAGATGACAAATGTTAAAGATAAAGAGAAAAATTTAAAAGCACCAAGAGAAAAACAACTAATCACATATAAGAAAACCCCAAAAGACTATCAGCTCATTTCTCTGCAGAAAATTTACAGGTCAGTAGGGAATAGCAGGATATATTTAAAGTTCTGTAAAGAAAAAAAAATTAAAACATAAAACACTCTATGCAGCAGGCTTACTGTTCAGAGTTGAGAGAGAAATTTTCCCAGACAAGCCAAAACTAACGTTCATAACCACTAAACTGACCCTATAAGACATCTTAAAGGGTCTTCTTTAAGTAGAAAATAAAAAGCCACAACTAGAGAAAAGAAAATATATGAAAGGAAAAAAATTTCACTGATAAGAGCAAATATACAGTAAAAGCAATGGTTCAGTTACTTAAAAAGCTAGTATGAAGATTTAAAGACAAAAGTAGCACAATCAAGTATAACTACAGTAAGTAGTTAAGGGATACATGAAATAAAAAGATGTAAAGTGTGACATAAAGAACATAAAATAATGGGAGGGAAAGTAAAAATGTAGTACTTTTAGAATGCCTTTGAAATCAAGTGACTATTGGAGAGAAATCAAGACAGTGGAAGAGTAGGAAGCAGAGTTCACCTTCTCCCACAGAAACATTGAAAATACATCTACAAGTGAAATGATTCACACTGAACAGCTACTGAGCACCAACAGAAAACCTCAGACATCTGAAAAGACAAGAAAACCTCCATGTAACCAGCTAAGACACAAGAAAAAACAAAAAGAAGGAATCAGGTTGGAGCTACACCCCAGGGAGGGAGCTATGAAGGAGAACAGTTCCGTACACCTTGGGAAGTCTGGCAGGGAGATCAGCCTGGATAGAGGGGAAATTTTGGAGTCTAAGAGGGGAGAACAGAAACTGGTTTATGGAAGGCAAAATGGAGAGTAACCTGCACAGAGAGTTGGCACTGCCACCCTGCACTCCCAAATGTGAGACATTCCTCTGTCAATGAGGAGGGGTTTGGGTGCTGAAGCTCAGGTTTCAGAGGTCAGTCCCAGGGAGAGGTGCAGAAACAGCCTGAAGAGGTGGGGCTGTGGCAACTGAGTGTGTGCTAGGGAGAAGCCTAGGCCTGCCAAAGAGGCAAAGTGCCATTATTGTGAGGCAAACACAGAGAGGGGAAAGACCACCATAAAAGCTTCTTTCCCTGTGAGCACTCCCAGGCAATAGGACACTACCTACAAGTGCTCTGGGGGTGATGTGAGTCACCTCTGTCATCTTGGGCTCCAGAGGAGGGCACTGACCATCTCTTCCAAACCTGCAGGCAGACATCAGGCTCTGCCCCCACTGACCTAGCTCTGCTGATGGGAATTCTACCAGCTGGCCCCAGGACTTGCATCTGCTCACCTGGAAGGGTGTGGACAGCTCCTACCATTAGGAAATCCATCAGCAGGTGCCAGGCCCTGCCCTGCTGTCCCAGGACTGTGCAAATAGCTCTTCCTACTAGGAAATTCTCCAGTGGGTGCCAGGACCTGCCCTGCTGTCATAGAAGGGCACAGATATCTCCCTCCACTAGGAAATCCACACAGAGGAGGGGCTGAAACTACAGCTAACCCCAGGGGCCATGTGACTAAGGAAGAAAAGCTGAAATCTCTCCTCACAGCTGTGCAAACTGCATAGGTAAACCTCTGCTGATGGCTTCCTAAATTCAGCACCTGCAAAACATCTAAAAGGACAAAAAGTGCTCCTGCAGCTGGGATGAGTCTGGTTTTAGCAGCTATGGGCTTTGTGGGCACATACATGTGGGGTTTGGGCCAGGCCAGAGTCTGAACCACATCCATAGTTCCCACAGCAGGTCCAGGTTCATGACTACTGCAGTCCTTGGATCTGACCTCAGTAGATCTGCATGAGTGGCCTGGTGAAAACAATGCTTTAGAGACAAAAGGGCCAATTACCAGCATACCTACAGTTAGGGTGGGACTGAGAGTAATGCCAGCAACAGTGTACTTTGTGACCCTCCACAACAAATGTAAAGGGACACAATGGAGCACACTCACTGATGAACAACTCCAGAAGAGGAATACACATTGGCTTTTCTCCCAGTGAGAGTGCTACATTCCCACATACCTCACACCACAGATCAGAAACAATGTTAAGAAACAGATCTTGGGGCCTCTACATCAACAACTAGGGAGCCCTGACAGGGCAGTGACTACCAGACAGCAAAGGGGAGGCCCTGCTCAATATATCCAGGGTGATCTCTAGTCACCACAACACCAATCAAACCCCCTATCAGGTGATAATGGCACAAGCCTTTGGACCAAACTCACTCACCAGGGGGCAGACCCCATAAGCAAGAGGAATGATGATCCTGCAGCTTGTGGAAAGGAGACCACAAACACAACAAATGAGACAACAAAAAAATATGCTGCAGAAGGAGCAAGATAAAAACCTACAAGAACAACTAAATGAAGAGGAGATATGCAATCTATCAGAAAAAGAATTCAGAGTAATGATAGTAAAGATGATCCAAGACCTCAGAAAAAGAATGGAGTCATGGATCAAGAAGATACAAGAAATGTTTAACAAGGATCTAGAAGAACTAAGGAACAAACAGAGATGAACAATACAATAAATGAAATGAAAAATACACTAGAAGGAATCAATAGGAGAATAACCGAGGCAGAAGAATGAATAATGAGCTGGAAGACAGAATGGTGGAAATCACTGTTGCAGAACAGAATAAAGAAAAAAGAATGAAAGGAAATGAAAACAGTCTCAGAGACCTCTGGGACAACATTAAATGCACCAACATTTGAATTATAGGAGTCCCAGAAGAAGAAGAGAAAAAGAAATGACCTGAGAATATATTTGAAGAGATTATATTCAAAAACTTCCCTAACATGGGAAAGGAAATAGTCATCCAAGTACAGGAAATGTAGAGAGTCCCATACAGGATAAACACAAAGAGGAACATGCTGAGACACATATTAATCAAACTAACAGAAATTAAATATATAAAAAAATTAAAAGCAACAAGTGAAAAGATAAAAATAAGATACAATGGAATCCCCATAAGGTTATCAGCTGATTTTTCAGCAGAAATTCTTCAGGCCAGAATGGAGTGGAACAATACATTGTAAGGAAAATCCTACAAATGAGAATACTCTGCACAGCAAGGATCTCATTCAGATTCAATGGAGAACTCAAAAGCTTTACAGATAAGCAAAAGCTAAGAGAATTCAGCACCACCAAACTGGCTTTATGACAAATGCTAAAGGAACTTCTCTAGGCAAGGGAAGAAATACAAAAACAAAAACAAAAAATAAGAAAGAAAGGAAAAGGAAAAAATAAGAAAATAAAAGAGGGCCACAACTAGAAATAAGAAAAATGGGAAAGGTCACTGGTAAAGGCAAACATACAAAAAAGCAGGAAATCATCCATATACAAATATGATATCAAAACCAGCAGCTATGAAGAGAGGAGGGTACAAAAGCAGGAAATGGGAATTGCATTTGAAATTAAGAGACCAGCAACTGAAAACAAGCTTGTACATATATACACTGCTTTGACAAAAACTCATGGGAAATGCAAACCAAAAAACTACAATAGATAGACACACAAAAGAGAAAAGGCAACCCAAACACAATTCTAAATATGGTCATTAAACCACAAAAGAACAAACGAGGATGGGAAGAAAAAAGACATACAAAAATAAATCCAAAACAATTAAGAAAATGGCAATAGGAACATGCATATCGATGATTACCTTAAATGTAAATGGATTAAATGCTCCAACCAAAAGATGTATACTGGTTGAATGGATACAAAAAAAAAGGACCCATATATATGCTGTCTACAAAAGACCCACTTCAGATCTAGAGACACACACAGTCTGAAAGTGAGAGATGGAAAAATATGTTCCATGCAAATGGAAATCAAAAGAAAGCTGGAGTAGCAATACTCATAGCAGCTAAAATAGACTTCAGAATAATGACTGTTACAAGAGACAAGGAAGGACACTACCTAATGACCTAGGGATCACTCCAAGAAGAAGACATAACAATTGTAAGTATATATGCACCCAACAGAGAAGCACTTCATTATATAAGGTAAATTCTAACAACCATGAAATCAGAAATCAACAGTAACAAAATAATAGCAGGGGACTTTAACACCCCACTTACACCAATGGACAGATCATCCAGACAGAAATTAATAAGGGAAAACAAGCCTTTAATGACATATTAGATGACATAGACTTAATGGATATTTATAGGACGTTCCATCCAAAAGCAGCAGAATACACTTTCTTCTCAAGTGCACATGGAACATTCTCCAGAGTAAATCACATCTTAGGTCACAAATCAAGCCTGGGTAGATTTAAGAAAATTGAAATAATATCAGGCATCTTTTACTACCACAACACTGAGATTAGAAATCAATTACAGGGGAGGGCTTCCCTGGTGGTGCAGTGGTTAAGAATATGCCTGCCAATGCAGGGGACACAGGTTCAAGCCTTGGGCTGGGAAGACCCCACATGCCATGGAGCAACTAAACCTGTGCACAACTACTGAGCTTGCGCTCTAGAGCCCATGAGCCACAACTACTGAGCCCACATGTTGCAACTACTGAAGACCATGCACCTAGAGCCCCTGCTCCACAACAAGAGAAGCCACTGCAATGAGAAGCCTGTGTACCACAACAAAGAGTAACTGCTGCTCACTGCAACTAGAGAAAGCATGTGCACAGCAATGAAGACCCAACACAGCCAATAAATAAATAAATAAATAAATAAATAAATAAATAAATTTATTAAAAAAAAGAAATCAGTTGTGGGGGGGAACTGTTAAAAACACAAACATATGGAGGCTAAACAATGTTACTATATAACCAATGGATCACTGAAGAAATCAAAGAGAAAATAAAAAATACCTAGACACAGATGACAATGAAAACATGACAATCTAAAACTTATGGGATGCAGCAAAAGCAGTTCTAAGAGGAAAGCTTATAGCAATATGATCTTACCTCAAGAAAAAAGAAAAAATCTCAAATAAACAACCTAACCTCACACCTAAAGCAACTAGAGAAAGGAGAATAAACAAAACTGAAACTTAGTAGAAGGAAAGAAACCACAAAGATCAGAGCAGAAATAAATGAAATAGAGACAAAAGACAATAGCAAAGGTTAATGAAATTAAAATCTGGTTCTTTGAAAAGACAAACAAAATTTAGCAAGATTCTTCAAGAAAAAAAGGGAGAGGAGTCAAATAAAATTAGAAATGAAAAAGAAGTTACAATGGACACCACAGAAATACAAAGTATCATAAGAGACTGCTATAAGCAACTATATGTGAATAAAATGGACAACCTAGAAGAAATCAACAAATTCTCAGAAAGGTGCAACCTTCTAAGACTGAACCAGGAAGAAATAGAAAATATAAACAGACAAATCACAAGTACTGACTTTGAAACTGTGATTAAAAATCTTCCAACAAACAAAAGTCCAGTATCACATGGCTTCATAGGTGAATTCTATCAAATATTTAGAGAAGAGTTAACACTTATCCTTCTGAAACTCTTCCAAAAATTGGAGAGGAAGGAACACACCCAAGCTCATTCTACAAGGCTACCATCACCTTGAAACCAAAACCAGACAAAGATATCACAGAAAAAAGATAATTACAGGCCAATATCACTGATGAACAGAGATGCAAAAATCCTCAACAACATATTAGTAAACCAAATCCAACAACACATTAAAAGGGTGATACACCATGATTAAGTGGGATTTATCCCAGGAATGCAAGTATTCTTCAATATACACAAATCAATCAATGTGATACACCACATTAACAAATTGAAGAATGAAAACCATATACCCATCTCAATAAATGCAAAAAAAAAAGCTTTTGATAACATTAAATACCAATTTATGATAAAAACTCTTCAGAAAGTGAGCACAGAAGGAAACAACCTAAACATAATAAAGATCATATATGAAAAACCCACAGCAAACATCATTCTCAATGGTGAAAGAAAATGAAACCATTTCCTCTAAGATCAGGAACAGATAACGTTGTCCACTTTCACCACTTTTATTCAACACAGTTTTGGAAGTCCTAGCCACAGCTATCACAGAAGAAAAAGAAACAAAGGAATCCAAGTTGTAAAAGAAGTAAAACTGTCACTGTTTGCAGATGACATGATACTATACATAGAAAATCCTGAAGACGCTACTGGAAAACCACTAAAACTCCTCAATGAATTTGGTAAAGTTGCAAATATACAAAATTAATACACAGAAATCTCTTCCACTCCTATACACTAACAACAAAATATCAGAAAGAGAAATTAAGGAAACAATCCTATTTATCATCACATCAAAAAGTATAAAATACTTAGTAATAAACCTACATAAGGAGGCAAAGACCTATACTCAGAAAACTATAAATACTGATGAAAGAAATCCAAGATGACACAGATGGAGATATATACCATGTTCTTGCATTGGAAGAATCAATATTGTGAAAATGACTATACTACCCAAAGCAATCTACAGATTCAATGCAATCCCGATCAAATTACCAATGGCATTTTCCCCAGAATCAGAACAAAAAATTTTACAATTTTTATGGAAACAAAAAAGACCCCATATAGCCAAAGCAATCTTGAGAAAGAAGAACAGAGTTGGAGAAATCAGGCTCCCTGACTTCAGACTATTCTATGAAGCTACAGTAATCAAAGTGGTATGGTACTGGCACAAAAACAGAAATATAGATCAATGGAACAGGATAGAAAGCCTAGAGATAAGTCCATGCACCTATGATCACCTAACCTATGACAAAAAAGGCAAGAATATACAATGGAGAAAAGACAGTCTCTTCAATAAGTTGGGAGAACTGGACAGCTACATGTCAAAGAATGAACTTAGAACATTGCCTAACACAATATACAAAAATAAACTCAAAATGGATTAAAGACCTAAATGTAAGGCTGGACACTATAAAACTCTTAGAGGAAAACATGGGCAGAACACTTTTTTACATTAATTACAGTAAGATCTTTTTTGATCCACCTCCTAGACTAATGGAAATAAAAACAAATTAAACAAATGGGACCTTATTAAACTTAAAAGTTTTTGCACAGCAAAAGAAGCCAAAAACAGAACAAAAAGACAGCCCTTGGAATGGGAGGAAATATTTGTAAGTGAAGCAACCAACAAGGGATTAATCCCCAAAATACACCAAAAGCTCATGCAGCTCATTATCGAAAAAAACAAATAAAACAATCAAAAAATAAGCAGAAAATCTAAACATACATTTCTCCAAGGAAGACATAGAGATGGCCAAGAGGCACACGAAAAGAGGTTCAACATTACTAATTATTAGAGAAATGCAAGTAAAAATTCTGACTGGTGAGATATCACTTCTCACCAATCAGAATGGCCATGAAAAAATCTACAAACCATAAAATGCTGGAGAGGGTGTGGAGAAAAGACAATCCTCCTACACTGTTTGTGAAAGTGTAAATTGGTACAGCTGCTGTGGAGAACATTATGGAGTTTCCTTTAAAAACTAAAAATAGAACTATCATATGACCCAGTGATTCCACTCCCAGGCATATACCCAGAGAAAACCAAGTTACATGCACCCCAATGTTCACTGCAGCTCTATTTGCAATAGCCAGGATATGGAAGCAACCTGAATGTCCATCAACAGAGGAATGGATAAAGAAGATATGGTACATATGTACAGAGGACTATTACTCAGCCATTAAAAAGATAATGCCATTTGCAGCAACATGGATGGACCTATAAATTGTCATACTGAGTGATGTAAGTCAGACATAGAAAGATAAACATCACATAATATTGCTCATATGTTTAATCTAAAAAAAAGGTACAAATGAACTTAGAAACAGAAGTAGAATCATAGATGTAGAAAACGATCTTGTGGTTACCGGGGGATAAAGTGGGGATGGATAAATGGGCAGATTGGGATTTACATATACATACTACTATATATAAAATAGATAACTAAGAACCTATTGTATAGCACAGGGAACTCTACTCAATAATTTGTAATGGTCTATATGGGAAAAGAATCTTATAAAAAGTAGATTTATGTATATGTATAACTAATTCACTTTGCTGTACATCTGAAACTAACACAACATTGTAAATCAACTATACTCCAGTAAAAATTAAAAAAAAAAAAAGAAATTAAATGACCATCAGCTTAAAACAGATGGCTATATATAAAGGCTGATATATAGGAATCTCTTGGAAACCACAAACAAAAAACCTTCAATGAATAAAAAAAAAAAAGAGAGAAATTCATCCAAAGCCTAAAGTTAGTAGAAGGAAGGAAATTATGAAAATCAGAGAAGAAACAAATAAATTAGAGACTAAAAAAAAAGGAAAATATCAATAAAACTAAGGGTTGGTTCCTTGGAAGGATGAAAAAAAATTGACAAACCTTTCACTAGACTTACCAGGAAAAAAAGAAACCCCATTTAGTAAAAATCATAAATGATAGAGGAGAAATTACAGCTGATGCCAGAGAAATACAAAAGATCATAAGAATGATTATATGAACAATTATATGTCAACAAATTAGACAACCTAGAAGAAATGCATAAATTCCTAGGAACATACAATCTACCAAGACTGAATCATGAAGAAATGGAAAATTGGAATAGACAAACTACTAGTAACAAAATTGAATCAGTAACAAAAAACTCCCCCAAAACAAAAGTACAGGTCCAGAGTCTTCACAGTTGAATTCTGCCACATATTTAAAGGAGAATTAATATCTATCCTTCTCAAATTATTACAAAAATTGAAGAGAAAGGCACATTGCTAACTTACTTTATGAGGCCAGCATCACCCTGATACCAAAACCAGAGAAAGACATCATAAAAAAATTAAGGGCCAATATCCCTGATGAACATAGGTGTAAAAATCCTCAGCAAAATATTAGCAAATTAAATTCCACAATATATTAAAAGCATCATACAACATGATCAACTAAGATTCATTCCAGGGATGGAAAGATGGTTTAACATCAGTAAATCAATGTTATATACCTCTTTAACAAAACAAAGGATAAAATTATATGATCATCTCAATAGATGCAGAAAAAGCTTTTGACAAAATTCAACATCCATTTATGACAAAAACTCTCAACAAAATGCGTATAGGAGGAAAATACCTCAACATAATAAAGGCATATATGACAAACCCACAGCTAACATTATACTCAATGGTGAAACGCTGAAAGCTTTTTCATAAGATCAGGAAGACAAGAATGCCTACTCTTACCATTTTTATTCAGCATAGGTATTCCAGTTAGACCTATGTGAGCTCTTCTAATTCTGTGCTCCATGCCTTTTGATTTCTATTTTATATTTTCTTCTGTTTCTCTGGTCTGATTTCCCTTAATTTCTTTATTCTATCTTCCTTTTCACCATTCTTTGTTTAATTGTACCTACTCTGCTGTTAGGCATAAAGATTGAGTTTTATATTGCATCATTGTATTAGGAATTTCCATAAATTTTTCTTATGTTTGTTTAAATTTTGCTTGTTGTTTACTCTTATTGTAAAGCCTCTTTAAATTTCTTGAAACATATTAAATATACTCATTTTATATGCTGTGTTTTATTACTGCTACCTCTGAAAGGTTTTACAATATTAATTGTGCCACTTTTTCTCCTGCCTCTTTCTAATTCCTTATTTCCTTGTGTATTTAGTTGTTTCTATCTGTTAACTGTTTACTTTCTTTGAAACTTATCAAAATGTTTTTGTGGCCAAGGCAAAGATCAGTTCCCCTAGAAAAGTTTTCTGTTTGATTCTCATGTGCTTGGAATGCAGCTAGTCTGAGATGACTCAGATAGAATTCTTGCTTTAAGGTTATTTAGCTCACCCAGATAGTGCCGATTTGGCTTGCACACCAGCATTAGAATCATAATATGGTTATGATTGCTCAAGGGAGATTTTTATTTCCTCTCCTAATCAATACCAATGAATAAAACAGGCAGATATTTTTGCTATTTTCTGAGTAGAAGTATCTGGCAGGGGGAAGAAACCATATTTTAGTTTACCCTTACATTAAAAGGTATAGCTCTTTGTGGTTTGAGTTCATGCAGCAAAGGCAAAGACCTGGATTCATATTCTGCTTCCTAATGATAAAAATATTCAACTCACAAAAGTTCAGTTTCACTGGGCATAGCAAAGTGTTCAAGGGGAAAGTTGCTATATTTAAGAACATGATTTTATTTCATATGTATGTATAAATATTATTATATAAAAATATATAAATATAATACAAATAATATAACACTATTTTTTAGTTTTCCAGAAAAGGACCCAGGTACCTAAACTGCCATATTTCCAGAAATTTGAACAAAGCATTTTTCTTTAATATCTAAGGTAAAATTTTTCTTTATTTGAGCTGGTAATATTGATTTGCATCATTGTCATTACTCCAATATTTGGGTTTATACACATTTTATATTGTATTTTTGTAACCATTATTTGTCATTCTCTTTTCCTATTTCTTTGTATTGATCAATGTTTCTTTAGTCATTCTTCCCTCTTTTTTTCTCTTTTTATGTTTGGCAGTTTTACAAGTTACCTTAGTTTCTGTTGAGTTTACTCTTAAATTTTAACAGGCTTAACTAATGTAGAAAGTCTAATGTCAAGCAACGCATATCTTCCTCTCAAACAATAGAAGATCATTTACTCCCATCTTACAGTATTATTTTTTATATTACTTCCACCGTGATTTTTAAAATATCTCAAATTTGCATATAATTATTATTTAGCCAATGCTTGTTTAGATTTATCAACATATATATTGATATATATGCTCCTTATTCTTCTTTGCTCCTTATTCTTATATCTCAGAAAGTCTTTCTGAGATCCTTTCATTTCTTCTAACAGTGTATTCTAAAGTAGTACTTTTGATAAGTTCATCTTTATATAAAAATGTCTTTATTCTGCCCTAAATCTTGAATTCTAAATTCACAGTCTTCTTCTCTCAGCACACTAAAATATGCTGTTTTCTGGCTTATGTTATGGTTACTGAGAAATGTGCTATTTATCTAATTACTATTCCACTGCAGGAAATCTTCCTCAGGTTGCTTTTAAGTTTTGCGGTTGTATAAGATGTTTCCATTATGATTACTGAGATCAATAATGCCTCCCTTTTCCATTTTCCCCCCTATGGTTTATTTGTTTGCTTTTTCTTGGTGACAATTTTCCCCCTTCTTTTATGTTTTAAAATTTTAGATTTGGGAATGCTTTATTGATAAACATTAATTTATTCTAGGTTGAAGTAGTATCACTCCAGAGATATTTTACATTTTCTTTTGATAGCCGTACAAGGAGTCTCAGCAGTGTAACAGTGCAGGAAAAATTTTTTATAGTAGTTTAAAAATCTTGTGATCTGTGTTTAGCAATTCTTAGGGGAAATTTATTTTTGTCCCTCTTGAACAATACTGAGACAGTAAAACTACCACCATGCAACTTTCAAGCAGAAGGTGGATTTTTTTTCTCTAGTTTACTTTTTTACTGGCAGTGCAATCCCATGTGAGTTCTGGCTTTATCCTTAGGGTATCCAATTCCCTGTGGCCTATCCTTACATGCTTGTCAGGTGTCCCTTGTGTGATGAGACCCTCCTTGTATAACCAACCTCCTTGCTCCCCATCCCACACCACCATAGGGCTTCTGCAGCATTCCAGGCAGATAGGGTAGGGGGTCCCCAGAGGAAAAGAACCAGACTTGGCTTCTCTTTTCTTGACATAAAAGAAGCCATTGTGGCCTAAGCACTTTTGTGACCTAAGCCTGGCTGCAATGTTTGCCCTTGAACAGATCTCAGTAATTAATGATCTTAAGGGAACAAAGGAATGCAGGAACAGAGAAAAAGCAGTCAAACAATAGGGCAGTGATAAAGCAGAGTTTTAGTTCCTCCTCAAGTGATATACATAATAGTACAGTTTTGATTTCTGCAGGAATTCAGGCCCCCATCCAGGTGGATGATGGAATAATGATGACCCTCCTGATGTCAGTCAACTAAGACTTGGACTCTGTCAACCTTTGTCCTAATTCTATGCTGAATTCTCCTCTGCTCAAATCCCATCATAAATATGCATGTACCCTTAGCTTAAAGCTTCCTCAGTTTTGCTGTTTGGGGAGACACTGCTTTGGGAGAAATCCCTGGTATTCTACTTATTTGCTACAAATAATAATCAAATCTTTCTTCTCCCAATCTTTGGTTTGTTGCCAAAAAAAATAGAAATGAGGTTTTTTTCCTCTTTTGATAACCAGGAAAAACAAAGTAACAATGAACAGGCTGGGGAAACAGCATAAACAGGCCTAAAAGAGTTAAACGATCTTGGTTATGCTTTAGCTGTTACTACTAACAAACACTTGTAGCTAGACTTGTCCTTCACAAAGCTACTGATTACTCTTTGACTCCATATGAATTATCCTTTGCACCTGGCATCTCTTCTGCCCCTACACTCCCTTGTAGCACCCTTCATTTCAGAAAGAAGGTCATGGGCTGATAACTTCAGGGACACCAGAGCCAGTTGCTGCGCCACCTGATGCCAGCTTTGGCCGTGAATTTGCAGAATAAAAGAAATGCAAGACCTTCACTATTTTTGATCTTATCATATACCCCCCCGGACTGCAAGTTCCATGTTTAAAATCTTCTCCAATTCCCTAAGGAGGGGGGCTCAGTTCTTGAGGCCCTAGCCTACTGTGTCTTCTCTTTGCCTGGCAAAGAAAGTAAAAAGCCTCTCAATTTCTTATCTTTCTATTCTCTGTCTCTGTATTTTTATTCACATAGGTGCACAGGGAGCCAGAATTGACAACAGGCTTGGTTGTGTCTATTGGCTCAACACCCACAAATAAGTGAAACCAGCTTTTGGGTAGCAGAATCAGCTCACATGTTTCTTTTACTTTCTAGTTCATCTTCTTACTTTCTTCACTAAGCTATCATTTTGTCCTTCATTTCTAGCTCTTTTTTAGAGGGGTGTTTTCAGGTTTTCTCCTCTATCACAGTGCTGAAGAAAGAGGTCTTCCCCTAATATTTTCTATAGAATCCCTACTTACCCTTCAGATCTCAGCTCAAAAGTTATATCCTCAGTGATGTATTTCTTCATCACTCTTATATGCTATCATAGTACATTGTAAGTTTTCCACTTGATATTGTTTGCAATTTGTATGTACATATTATTGTGCAACTCTAATTAATCTTTGTCTCCCCTACAATTTATTCAGCTCCATTAAGTGATGAAACATTTTGCTTACTTATGATGGTCCCAGAGCCTACAACAAATTCAGACACAGAATTTATGTTCAGCAAATATTTGATGAATGAATAAATATTGATAACCTGAAGAAGGAGAGTGTAGAATTAACATATATCACTCAAGTATTGGAATGTGGGCTCCATAATGTAAAATAAGATGAAGAAAATTGGAGCTGATTTTTAAGATAAAGAAAAGTGCCAAAGGAAAGACAATGTACCTCTACAAGCATTGGAGAAATACAGGGAAGAGTGCTGAATTTCATGGTTAACTGTACAACTTATCAGGTAATTCTGGAAATGTTGTTCATACTCTGTGTTATTTTTTTAATGACACATAATAATGCTCACATGATAAGGTTGCAATGAGGACTGAGTAAAATAAAGAATATTAAAATGGGACCTAGCACATAGTTAAGACTTACTAATAACCATAGCCCTTCTCCACCTGGAAACTTTAAAAGAGAATTTACTCAGATGCAAAAAATTAATAGGTTCATCCTTAAGAAACCCCTCTTGAGTATAAAGGTGTGCAAGAATGGGACAGCGAGATTGAGGGTGATTTGTAGGCTTCTGCTGGACACCTGCATATGGGGCCACTGTGATTATGTGCAGTGTGTCTGAGTCAGCCTGTCTTGAGGTGGTGTGGGGGGTGGGTTAGGTAGCCATTTAAATCTTTCCTACCTATGAATCTTGGTTAATTGCACATAACCAGGGAGAATAGCAAAGGTTCTTTGAAGATTTCTTTCTCCCTTAACTGGCTGAAAACTTGTTCTTCATGTAAAAGTGTTATTCAGTCAGTATCAGGTATTTAAATCACTTCTCACTCTCTCATATTAGCATTAATAGAGTTATATTATCTTAATGAGGCAACTTGATAATGAAGTGCTTCACCTGTAATACTGAAAAAGAAAAAATAGCCTTCTCGCCATGTAGGGAAAGCTGTTCCCACAAGCTCAGAATTCCCATCGAACATAAACCTCCTTCCATAGGGAACACACAGGAATACTTCCATGTGAAAGATGAGGAGCAGAAGGAACAGAGAGAAACTTCAAACATCTGTTTAAATTAATTATCTCTTTACATGGTAGATTCTATCCTAAAGGCCTTGCCTTCAATGCAGTTAATATTTTTAAAGAGTTATGATTTAGCAGCAATATTAAACCTTTCATTACATTGTGTCTGCTTACAGAACTGACTTCATGCATGCACAGAGCAGAAAGCTACCTACATGATGTGACATAAAAGACACCAGAAACTATCCTTCATTCTGAAATGTTAACCTCTATGCAATATTTCACCATTGTGGTTGATTCCTACTTTGAAAATGCAAATGCAAATATCTTTTATATATTGTATTGGCTACACTGGGATACCAGATGTGTGTAAAATAGGTTGTGTATTCTAAGTGGTTCACAAGGAGATTAATAATCCCAAAATATTTTGCATCATTATGGCTACCTACCTGAATCAACTCTAAACCTTTCCCATTGGATAATAGGAATCAAAAACTACATGGATGTCCCTTATTGCCATAAGCTAACAGTAAAATTTGCCCCCTCTTTAAACTGTGGTTAGTTTAACAACAACAACAACAACAACAACAACAACAATGAGAGCACAGTATTCCTCAGGTCAAAGTAATTACTTTCAATTTTTTTTCAGGCTTTACATTTGTAAAGAAGGAAAAATAGTTCCCTGCCATTTCAGTTCTTCAAGAATCAAACCATTAGCCGTGACAATCACCCACTGTTGGTGTGCCCTGAAAGCAATTCAGGATGGAGGAAAACAAGAAGCATTCTGTGCTTTGGATATACTGGCCCCATGATAGTTAAGATACATATCTAAGGAAAAATTTCAATGACCCCATATTCTTGCATCTTCACATACATAGAAAAGCATTAAAATCTTTAACTTGAGATGTCTGTTATTTGTGATTAGCAGTAATCTTTTTATGTTTGACATGTTTTTCTCTAGTAAAAAAAAATTATATATTTCCTGGCTCCTCCTTTACCTCTTTGGTTCAATTCCTCAGAGCTATCTGAGAGGCTGTCTCCCAGCCTATAGTCCTCAGTAGGATCCCTGAATAAAAGTTAACTTACCAATTTTATGCCGTGCATTTTTTTCTTTCAATCAACACATCTACACAGAACATTTGGTAGAGGAAGAGAGAGGTCTTCCCTAACTTCAATGACTGAACAAAAGTACCACCAAAGCCATTTTGTCTCCACAAGGGAAGCCGGTCTAAGGACCAAGGCAACACAAAGAAGGGTAAAGTCACATGTAAATACAGCCTGCGTTTACCACAGCTGAAGCCTAAATTCTTAGTTTCATGAGCCAATATAGTTTCTTTACCTTTAAAGAGAAACCACTGAAGTTGAATTTTCTGTTACTTGACGGTATGAACATCTAAACAGACAGAGCTTGCTTTTTAATTATTGGTTAGCAATGAGTGATGGTTCTGCTCTATTATTTCTGTTATTTCAATTGTACTCTGCAGTGGCAGAAATGTGTGTTGGGGAGCAGATAGGAAAATTTTCATAAAAAGCAATTTGAAAGGCCACTCTAAAGAATAAATAATGTTCTCAGGGTGAGGGACAAGAATTCTTGAAAAATAAAAAGTATAAAAAGAAAAAAGAACCTACTGTCAACATTACCCCACAATACAGCTAACAGATTATCTGTTAATCCCCAAGTTAAAAACAGTTTTTCAGATTGAATTAATGTGGCTTCATGAAAATTTTTTCCTTTTTAAAAATGTTTTTATGAACAAAGAAAAGTTTTTACACACAAGAATTATGCCAGGACCAGTGCTTATGAAGCATTTGTCTAGATGAGAGATAATTTCATGGGCAGTAGTATCTAAAGGGCAAGGACTAAGATGCTTTTTATGAGGTTGTAGAAGTATCTAAAGCAGTTACTTCAGGATTTGGTAATAGCAAACACATGTTATATGTTATACTGAATTACATCACTGATTTATCTTATTTGACCTCATCTCTATAAATTCAGTGACATTTTAAAAAATTTAAATCCTCTTCCTAAAGATTAAACAGGTCTTTACAGGCAAAATGGGGGAGGACATCTCTTCCTCCAATTCTGTGTCAAATTCATCAACTAGGCTTTGAAGGACCAGCTATCACATGGGCCCTTAGTAGAATAGCTCTTTCAGCTTTGGCTTTTTAGGTTTCTTCCTATGAGGGCTCACACTTTTTCCCTGGGGCCAGACTGGGAAGTATATACCATATTGTTTTCTCAGTTCCAGTTTTCATCAGTCTTTCCTCTTAGAATCCACCTGCATCTCCTCCTTCTCTTTAGCATAGAAATAAATTTCTTCCTATGAATCAACTCACGCAAATAGAGAGACTCATTTATCCAATGTCTTTTTAAGCTTATCTAGGACAATCTGTGGCACACTTAACATAATTGAGGAACTAGACATTTAGCATTTATCCAGCAGAAATGCATTAATATACTGGAAATAAAATTATAGTGAGATGATGTGTAGAATAATACAATGTATCAATATTTAAATTTTTATTGAGGTAGATCCAAACATCCATAAGATAATTAGGAGCACTGAGTTGCAGCTATATTCTGATGAATGTTATTCACTACTATCAATACTTATTTAGTTGCATAGAGGGTACCATATAAATAAATCTTAGAGGTTATATTATAATTTACAGACAGCCAATGTTGTAAATTTAGCCTTTGGAAGGAGATGTAATTGGTCTAGTCATGCATAGTTCACTCTTTGTCACATCAACTATAATAAACTTCATGAGGAATCCTGAGACTGTGACCAAATGAATCCCTAATGCTGTCGAAAGAGATTTGCACAGAATTCACTTAAAACCAACAGATTCCTTCCCATTCATTTGTAATTTAAAAACTGAACATGTGATTTTAAGTTGGCCCCTCAAGCATTCTGCAGTGATACACAAAACCTTATTAGTCATAGATATATCATCAAAGAACACTTGAAAATATAAGCCATTACCTCCTTTGAAGTGAGAGCATCAGATAAATTACATGCTGAGATAAGGAACTTTAAAACTTCTAAAAGAGGTTCATCTTGTCTTAACAGAGAGACTCATGCTGGTCTCCTCATATTGGGGTTTAGCAAGACAGATGGGAAAAAAGTTTTCTTTCCTTCAGTGAAAATCTAGGCTGACAGAAGCACAATTGTCAAATTGGATAGGAGTATTTTCTTATTGTTTCCTAGTTAATAAATCACCTAACTGGAATTGGTTCCAGGTCTGTATAATTCCAAATATTATCTACTAATAATAACAACTTGTACTTACTTCTTTGCATATGTTTCTCTAAATATAGCCTTCAAATAAAAGGCACACATTTAGATCAAAATTTAGTGTGGTGCTTCTATATAACCTCTCTTTTGGAAGTTGAAATCTTATGGGTATTGTCTCTTCATAATGGAAAATGTCCTGGGCTTGAAGTCCAAAACTAAAAACAAAAAAGCATGTATTATCTGTACAGTACTGGGATGATTAGGGGTTTCTTACCTCTGTTGTTCTGATCATTGTAATTCTCTTTAAATTAATGTAGGGACCCTTCTTTTGGCACTTTGCATACACCAGCTTTTTCTTTCAACTAGATTATTCATCCCTTCTTACATGCCTGGAACATGTGCATTCCACCTGAGGAATTTATGTCACTTTTCATCTTTTTATTTGAATCTGGAGATGATAACACTTTGTAATTGAGTCTCTTCTTGATTATCAGAGTTCATTCAATGGAATCTGATAATTTTGTGGGAATCTGTGATCTGGTCAGTTTATGTTATTGTGGGACTTGTTTGCAGATACTAATCATTAATTTGTTTAGAGTGTCTCTGTCCATGAGAATTAGAGAAACAAGAAAACCCCATAGTTAATATCAAAAGCATGGTTTCTAAACGATTCTGGGTATTCTAAAGAGGGAAATGCAGTCTTAAGCCTGAAAAAGTTTTCCTAAGAATAAGGTAATAAATAATGTCAAGCTAAAAAAATAATTCTGGTAGAAATGGTTAGCTGGGGACTTCCCTGGTGGGATAGTGGTTGGGAATCCGCCTGTCAATGGAGGGGACATGGGTTCAAGCCCTGGTCGGGGAAGATTCCACATGCCGCAACTATTGAGCCTGTGCTCTAGAGCCCACAAGCCACAACTACTGAGCCCATGCACCACAATTACTGAAGCCCACATGCCTGGAGCCCATGCTATGCAACAAAGAGAAGCCACCACAATGAGAAGCCTGTGCACTGCAAGGAAGAGTAGCCCCCACTCACTGTAACTAAAGAAAGCCCACACAGCAACAAAGACCCAATGCAGCCAAAAATAAAATTAATTAATTAATAAAAAAGAGAAATGGTTAGCTGTTCATCGAAATCTGTGGATACACAATTGGGGTGCATTTTCTATCTTGTTGTTAGGTGTAGCTGTGTGTTTGAGTCTATAGGCAGGAATGTGAGTGAAAGTCATCTATTCTGTTACAATGGCTAGACTATAAAATCCTACCAGGCAGAGCCACCATCAAACTGAGTCCCTGAATTATAGTGTGAAGCAGATTTACTATAACCTAGAACCTCTCTGTCTTAACATATGTAGTACACCTTTACTGCATGAAGTCTTTGTTTGGATTTTTTTTTTTTGTTAAGTGCAGCCTATTCTATCCTAATTGATATGCAGAATATAAACGTTGAAGATGAGTGTTGCCGTAACAGAACCATAATCTTTGTGGCTCTGACTTAAAGGCAGGGTGGGAGTTTGTGAATTTAAAAGAGAAGGACATATACTAGGTGGTAGCAAAACACTTGGTAAAAGTTTCAACCTTGGATAACTTGGAAGGTAGATCAAGTTCTACAGGAAGTGTTTGTGAATGAAAGCAGCTTTTTTGCCCCTTTCCTGTTTTCCCATTTCTATTCCCCTCTCACCTTAAAAGAACCTAATTATAGGAATGACATCACTAGGCAATTTAACCTAACTCCTGACTTATGCTCTCCTGAATGCACACCATGCCTTTTCTAACCAGTTGATTCTTGTCCTAGATAAAAATAAGTAAAAATGAAGAATTAAGCAGTTAAAAAAATGACTAGCTCCCCTAAGCAATCTGCAGGAAGATCACCTGGGCAGGATGTTATCAGAAGAGAGAGTCATCCAGTCTGTATGCAATGGAGAATGATGCAGAACCCAAAATCCTGCCTAGATGATTCACTGAGATTCTTTCCCCTCCCTCACTTTTTTCTTTAAAGAGTGTCATGGTTGACCAGAATCTTCGGAGTTGGTCTCTGGACATGAATCCACCATCTCCCCAGCTTGCAGGCTTTCCTGATTAAAGCACCTTTCCTTTCTACTGACACTTGCCTCTTGAATTATTGGCTTTTGAGTGGCGAGCAGCCGAACATGGGTTCAGTAACATAGGGAGCCAGAAGATTGTGTGTTGGCTTCTTCTTGTTGTATTTGTCAAGGTATCAAGAGAAAGTGCCAAGTTTAGGACAAAGCTCTGTGATTTGCACACAAAATTTGGAGAATGCTAGTGACTAATGACTTCTGTACTGCAAAGAAAGGAAGAAAAGAAAGAAAGAAAGAAAGAAAGAAAGAGAAAGAAAAAGAAAGAAAGAAAGAAAGAAAGAAAGAAAGAAAGAAAGAAAGAAAGAAAAAGAGAAAGAAAGAAAGAGGAAGGAAGAAAGAAAGAAAAAGAAAGGAAGGAGGGAGGAAGGGAGGTAGGCAAGGAAGGAAGGAAGGAAGGAGGAAGGAAGGGAGGAAGGAAGGAAAGAGAAGAAAGGAAAAAAAGGAGATAATATTGAAAAAGTGTAAGTAAGAGAAGACTGAAGTGAGCAATGGAGATCCATGAGATTTCTCTGCTTAAAAAAAGCCCTGTGGCAAAGATCAGATTAAGAGTACTGCCTTCCCTTGCAAGTCTTCCCTCCAGTACTGTGTGACATTGAGGTTTTGTAAGATAATTAAGGAGAGATTTCATATTATAAAAATAATTCAAAATTGGCCCTGCCTGATGTTGTGTCAGTAGTATCATCTTCAGCAATAATGATAACACATTGTGAACACTTCATTCATTCTTTTACTGGTTCCCCATTCTTTCATTCGCTATTCATTCATACTCTAAGTCATTGTCACTCATGGTGTGAAAAAATACACTAAGAAGAGTCTATAGACTTGTTCTTTTTGGTATCATTTATTGAGTTAAATATTTTATAAGTGACAGTTTCGACTTACAAGGTAAATAAATGTGAGGCTTAAACAGAGTGTTTTGTAATGAATCATGTAAATATACACACAACTGTTATTTCCACTTTGTTTTATAAGAATCTCAAGTTTTTAATCACTCATTTTTCATATGCAAATTTACCTTGTTCTTCAGTCTGTGAATACAAAGACATTTTACATAATGAAACATGCTATTTACATCATGCATGATTTAGAATAATTATAAATAAGCACAATCAAATGAATAAAAAGTGGTGTTACATCAAAAGCAAAGAACATACAGTGGATATTTATAATCCTATAAGTGCTTATGTACTTTTACACATACTAGTATTCTTAAAATTCTAGTGAAATGAGGCATATTTTATCTTTTTAATCAGAAAAATGTTCTCTAAACGTGTACTATTGAGTAAAGAAAAATATGTTAAACTATAATAGGAAACACCAAATTAAACTTTTAAAATTAATGGTACATTTTTAAGAGATGCAGTCATCATTAAAAAGCAAAAAAATAGCTTGACATTTCAAAATATATGCAATGTAACCATGCCCTATGTATATATTTGTATATATCCTGGTGTTACTTGATGACGTAATTTAAGTTTGTGATAGCTAACTTTTTAAAAGTAATGATTTATAAAGTGTAATTAGATAATAAAATAGCAAATGCACAGTATCATTTACATTTCAAGCCAAACCAAAATTTAGACCTATGAAATTACAGCAAATGAAATGGACAAAACCTTAAAGTAATTCAGGTATCTGATTAAATAAAACCTACCCCATGAAGAGAAAGGCCTAGCACAATATAAACCATGTGTTTTTATTATGTGAGTTGGGAAACCTATTTATTATTACATAGTACTGGAATGTTTGATGGAAATGCATTGGCTATTTATCTTATATATTGAAATGATCAGGCAAATTTTTGTTTGTTTTTGTTTTTATCTAAAGTAGTTAGGGAAATGAGAACCTTTGGTTTTGTAAAATGGCTACTCACAGTTGAAATGTCAGCATTCAGGTAGGTTGATTTTGAAATGAAAAATGATATGTGTTATTTCTGGAATGCACTTAATTGGTACATTTTAAAAGCATAATGAGACAGCTTTGTCACTTGATTACCAAAGTTATAATGTAGTTACAGGCAATTGTTATAAAATTTTATAGTTTTTCCAAGGCAAAATTTTCAGGAAATTTGTTTTGGTTTTTTGTTTTTGTTTCTGTTTTTTTTTCTTTTTTTTAAGTTGTTAATTCAACTCTAAGAAAATCAGAAAGTCTTTTTGTCTATGGACCATTTTTCTATTTGAACCTAACCTGACTTCCCTAGTAGTAATAAACTGCTATTATTGTGTGAATCAATTTCCACATAGAGTAATTTTTGGCTACCTCCAAATACTTAAAGGAGACAATGATTAGTAGTTTGTTATTTTTGCCAGTATGCGCCTTGGATATCAATTCAGTAAGAGGCAACAAAACAGAGGGGGAAAATGTGACTGTGGCTCACAGCTGTTTAAATGTCATCTTACTCTTCTGTTTTCCTCAACCATATTTCTTCTATTTTTACATTCATTTTTGAAAACATTTCCCTCAACGAATAAAAATGGTAAAGTATTGAAGGTCATATTTTTTCATGAACAAGTATTAAGATTGCCTATTATTTCAAGACAAAGGCTTTCTTAACACTGAAAACCACAGGAAGAAAGTAATTTGCATTTTCATAGGTGTCAATTTATATGGAAGCTGCCTATTTTTTCACAATTTCAAAATAAATGTCTGTATGGAATAAATAAACGTCAATTAACATAGAAATTCTTCCCTTTGAAGTTTTAATTTTTCTTAATTTTTCACCTCCCCTCCTTTGACTGAGTACCCAATTTGTTATAGTAGAAGATACCTGAGGTGTATAACAAAGAAGTACAAATGAGAAATAAGAAACAAAATTCAAATATATTTGACTTACTGAAGCAAGTCCTTCCAGAGAGAAAAATAGCTGTATTTTTTCTACATAATTTTCTGTTAATGAACACAAACATATATGTCATGTAGATAACTTATTAAGTAATACACTAACATTAAAAAAATGACAAGAATAAAATTTTCAGTTTTAGAGATTAAAGATTCTTTAAATCTTGTTCAAGACTTGTTCAAATTATTGTAGTGTTAGGGGTATCTAAAATGAAAGAACATACTCTTCTGTCTTCCTCACTATTACTCCTTTAAATAAGATATTTCACTTCTTTTCCTTATTAATCATATACTCTGCTGGAAATGATTAAATTAGCTATAAAAATGATCCAACCTGTATTTTTGTATTTAAGAACATTGTAATTTGTTAATTCTAGTCAATAAGTCAAAACTTTGTTTAAAAACATCCATCTGAATATATGCTAAAATTTAAAGGAATAGAGCTAAGAAATTTGAAATACGTAGTATATTGCTTTTTCTATACAGTAGACATAAAATTGATAGCAAACACTTTCAAGCCCTCAAAAAAGAATGCAAAACACCATGCTATGCCAAACTGAGTTACAGAAGGGTATACAGGATGCAAGACAGTCATCTCTAGATAAAGAGCCAGTAAAATCAAGTAGTAGTTGATGTATTTGTCTTACTGGCAAGCAGGTTTTGGAAAACAATTTCCCTACAGATAGAAGAAGCTTTTCTACTTCAATCTTTAGCAGTGTGGTACCCAAGGAAAAAATTACTATGTGAAAATAAGAGGATTTTTCCAAATTAAGATGTTTGTAGGTGCAAAAAATAGGAGACTGTTCAAAAAGGGTGACCCTGATACTACTTGAAAACATGTTTAAATTCAGTAAAAAAGAGCAACTTTTTTTTTTTAAACTCAAGTTTCTCTTAACTGATGAAATCTCTAAAGAAGCCAAGGTCTCAATTGTCTCAGTCATTTCTATACCCAAATGATCTATATCTAAATATTCACCTTCTTTTCCTTACCTCATGAATCTGCAAAGTGTTGTCATGCAGCCACAATAATAAAATACTATTTTCACATACTTAAAAAGAAGAAGGAAGGAAGGAAAGAAAGAAGAAAGGAAAGGGAAAGGGAGGGAGGGATAGAAGAGAGGAAAGGAGGGAGGGAGAGATGGAAAAGAGAAGCTGAGAATGCTGACAAACTTAAGGGTCTGATTAGTTTACTGCACATAATACCTATACATATAGCCCATTCATTTTACATTCATCAATAATCTTATTCAGAAATAACAAGAACTCTATTTTAATTCAAGTTATAGCCACACTTGATATTTGGACTCTTGCGTGTTTTCTCATTAGCAAAAAGGCTATGCTAATATTAAACTAGATCATAAAACAAATATTGATTAAAGACAGTACCAAATTTTCCCAACAGAAAACAAATTTTGCACCGATGGGCATATATAATGCAAGATATTTTGTCCTATTAAATCTTTTTATTCTGATTAGCATATTTCTTAAGCTTCTTGTTTGTTTTATCAAAGTTTTGACATGCTGAATTTTATGACAATCTGTTACATATGAATGCTGTGCTAAAAAAAAATCTATAACCAGTTAGCCTTACTTGTCTATTTTCAGCTTTCTTCTAGGTTAACAGGGTTGCGCTATAGACAATTTAATGTAGGCATAGTGTGATTTTTCTGTCTCTTGTCATCATGTCCTTTTTGGTTTTTTTGTTTGTTTTTTTTTGGTGGCAGTCCAGCTGAATCCAGCTGAAGTATTTCATATATGCTTATAAAATGGGATACTTCCTATAGTCAGGTATTATTTGCATTTTAGTAGGAAAATTTTTCCTTAGACAGGAAAAAAAGTGTTTTTAAGGATTAAAAAGAAAGGAATGAGTACCCACTATTTCAGGTCATTGAGTTACATAACAAATGAAAGGGATGGATTTTATAATTGCCTGGAAACATACTTGAAACAAATTAAAAAGATAGGAATAATAATTTTGGCTACCATTCACTAATAATTATCTTTGCACAAGAGCAACAATAAAGAATTTTCTAAAAATCCCCTGAATTACTGTAGATAATTATAGAGTCATCTAGTTTATCTAGACCTGCTTGGCTAGAATGAGATCTAACATATGAATTAATTTTTTCTTCTTGATAATACTTTCTAGTCAAATAATACAAAAACAATTTATATGAGACATCAAGTCAAGGTTAGGCTCTGCTTTAACCTGGTAATTTATACCAATAAAATTTAGAGGGGGTATTTCATGTTGTTGATAAACTATCTGGCCACTCTAATATGGAGTTTGCTTCACTT
This sequence comes from Hippopotamus amphibius kiboko, assembly GCF_030028045.1. NCBI lineage: Eukaryota > Metazoa > Chordata > Mammalia > Artiodactyla > Hippopotamidae > Hippopotamus > Hippopotamus amphibius. Next base: position 46,017,884 of record NC_080194.1, on the reverse strand, counting down.
TAACTAAAGTGAAGTGATTTGAACTAACAAAAGCTTATAAAAGGGGGTGGATTTTAAGTAGTTATACACAAATACATTGATAAAGATCAGCCCAGTCAGAAGAAAGCCATCCTCTCTTGCCTACCTTGAAAGTTACTGATATATTGACCATAAAGGAATGCTTCTTGAGAGTCAATAAAAGTAGAATTGTTCTAGGAATTGAGGTTTCATTAGGTATGGAAATGCATAGCTTATTATTAGTCAGAAAATGTGTAGAAATATTTATATTTATTGTTCAAAGGATTTGAGCATGTTTTCACTTAGATTTTATTCTGAGAAGTTGAGATACTTTGCTCTAGATCCTTATATAGACAAGTGTGAATACAGTATACTTGACTGTTATCCTTAACCCTTATATTATTAAAAACAGTTTATTATTTTAAGTAAAAGAATGTTGCTAAATTTGTAAACCATGGCTCAATGCCAAAATTTGTAACCCTGTTTTATTTATGACATCTACATCTTTCTTTCCTGCAACAAATGAAAAACATAGAGAAAAAATGATTGAAATGTAATTTATAATTCTTTATTATCTCCATAAAACCTTAAGGACTCCATCAACAAAATTATTTTTCTTTCTCAGTACTGAAGCACTTGATAAGTTTAGAAAACTTTCAAAAGTCTTTAGCATTCTACATTTTGCATATAAGTAAGTTGACTTTCAAGACAGCAAATCTTTGTCCCAATTATTTTTCTAACTGATAATTCTGATTAAAAATTGTTCATGTTTGTTTCTTCCTTTTAAAGTTTCTGTTCTAAGCAAACTCTGCTTGAATTAACTCTCTACATATAAGTGAAATATCTTTGGACAATGATTAGAGACTACCTAACCTCTTAATTTTAAAAGACTGGGAGTACATCTTCATCTCTCATACAGAACATCATCAAATGCTGTGGAGTAATTCTCTCCCCAGCTCCAATTCTCTGGACCATCCTGCAATAAGATAAATAGGCCTGGAGTCATAAAGGCTTTTATCTGCTCTAAAGTTGTGCACTTGTTTTGCTTGAAGCTAAAGCCCACTTTGAGAGCAGTGTGAAGAGGAATATGGAATATAGTAAGCCATTTTACAGATGTTAGTACACAGAATAAATATTTCTCATTCTTTGTGATTAAATTTTCTGTAACATCAGAACAAAAAACTGATGTATAAAATCAAATTGTATTCTTCTCACGGAATGTTAGCTCAGCCAGGCATGTTATAAAAGGAGAAATAATGTTTTAATATCACTTCATCACTGATAGTCTGTTCTTTTGTGCTAATTTTAGCAGGCTTTTCTGTGACATACAGCAGAACTGGTATTTGGCCTTCTTTGTTCCTTAAGTCCAGTTGTTCTGACACTTTGATTTACCTTCATCATTGTAAGGGAGACTAGTTCTATCTGCCACCTTCAGAGAGTTTCTATATATAGCTTTGTGAGTTTCTAATCCCAGTTTCACTGATGTGTGCCCCTGCTGAGAGGTTGCTGCTATCTCCCAAGAAAACTGAAAATAGCTCATGAGGGATTTTTTCTCTTTTCTTTTTAAAATAAACATGAGCAAATAAATCATTTGCCTTTCACTAAACTGCATGTGTCTATTATGAAAACTGCCACCCTTTAGGAGTATGTATAACTTCACAAAGAAAAAAAGTTAAATCTCTTTGCTCAATTTCATCTAAAGCTCCTGCCCATCCCACCCCCTCCATCCATCCCTCTGTCCTGCTGTGTAACTGCCAGGCAGCAACATGGGAAGGATTGTCTTTAAAAAGTAAGGGGGTGTGAAGAAGCAATTTTGCACAATTCTGATTTTACCCCAATTAATATATTACTGTCCTACTTATATTTAATTACACTTAATAGCCCACAGTAAAAATTCATTTAGTAGAATCCCTTCTTTATCTACAACTAGCCAAAAGGCCACAGAGAAAGATTAAATATAAACCAATTCATTTTAAAAAATATGTATCAAAAGAATTAGAAACAAGCTATTACTTAGGCTTACTATTTAGTTTTTTGTCTCTTCTGCTTTCAAATAATAAGCACCAGTACTTAAGTCTAATATTAAGAGTGGTCTGATCAGCAACTAGATGAATTAACTGAGAAAATAAATTCACCATAATTTAATGGATTCAAATTAAGTATTTTTTACTATTTATTATCAAAAGCATGTTTATTAAGGGTTAAGCATCCAATGATATACAAGAAGATGACTGTAAACAATTTCTCAGGGGAGAAAAAAGCTTTCTCAGTGACTCAACAACTCCGTTTGATTTTTATAGGGAAATTTTATAAATTGTGGGTAGGAGGATGGGTAACAAGTTTTGCTGTTGGTAACAGGAAGGTAAAATACTAGCAAACACACCCACAATTCCAATTGTGTTCAGATTCAAGATTAGAAGGGAGTTTAACCATCTAGGCAATAATAGGAATTGTAATCTTATTTAGAGCTTAGGAATGGATTCTAAGCTTATATGATTTTGCTAAATAGTAATCAGATGATTAGAAGTACCTCAGTGTATCATAAATTTACCAGTTACTTTTAACTGTAATACTAATACATGATTCTAAATGCTGGAGGAGTAAAAGACTGATTATTATTCACTGTGGCACATTTGATTAAAATTATATTTTAAGAAAACTAAAAATATGAGTTATTTATTTTGAAACCTGTAAGCTTTAGTGCTGTCATCAAAATGGCTGTGAAGGGCAGGTTATTTTAAATATGACTACATAATAATTTTCAGACATTTTAAAATTATACTAAAGATGACTTTCAACCAATCACATTCTGAAAGCCAAAATATTATTGTACTTACTAAACATTTGCCATCATAGAAAACAGTGATAATAACTCTTTAATCTTTCATTTTCTCAGACCTTATCAAACCAACAGTTGAATTAATTAACTTGTCACAAGATGCATCTATATTTTTGTCAAGCCTACACTCTCGATCAGCTTATCCAACCCATACTATACTTTTGCTCATTTATCTCTCTTTAAATACTCCTTTTTACTATATACTACAAAGATCTGAAAATCTGGGCAGCAATACATACACACTCTTTTGAAAGGAATAGAAATCATATTATGATAGGTATCAATAATTATACAGCAGAAAAAATCTGATCAGAATATATTAATTACTTCATAGCATGTGTGCAAATGAAGGACTTGTGAGAGAGATTAAGCATGTTACCAGCTCAGATAATTTTTATCTATCACTTGCTGCTCATTTTGCTGTAGTAGAATGGTGAATATCTTTTAAAATTCATATGACCTATATTATTGCTTATGTAAAACATCTCTATTTCCCTAAGGGTTCTGTGAAGTGCACAGAAGTGCAAGTTTCATATGGCATCATCATCATGGCTTAGATTATTGCTTGAAAGGTTGTTATAAGATATTGCTAGGAAATAATTTTTAGATGAATATACAATTCAATGTGAAAAGTATAGAGTGAGACTAAGTATCAAGTTGGTGATGTTTTAGAATACAAAAATCAAAACATTCAGAAATAAGGCTGTCACTTTGACATTTGCTTCTCTGTCCAAAAGTTAATAGTTCTTATCTTGGCAGTAAGGATCAACAAATATTGTGATATACTGCACAGCTCTGGCAGTAACTAAGAAAATTACACTGTATCTAACATGCCTAATAGTCCTATAGCAAGCAATATTCATCCCTCATGCTTACCAGTGTGGACTTTTGTCTATAATGTTTGAAGACTTATGCTCAAAAAGCAGATTATAAATTTGAAACCAAAGCTAAAATTAAAACTTGTGAAAGAAATAATGCTACGAGGCCTGGAATATTTCACTTTTCAAAATAACTACAAATGAAATACTATATTGCTATCTCAGTCAACTTGTATTTATTCCTAGTAATTGGGATTATTTGTTTATTCTTCAATGATTCCCAAATCTGGCTGTATATTAGCATTACCTAGAGTGATCTTCTAAATACAGATTCCTAGGCCCCTACCTGAGACCTAACAAATCCAAATCTCTGAAGGTAAAGCCCAGTAATTTGTGTCCCTAAAAGGTTCCTAAAGCAGTCAGATACTGCGAAGCTGATGAGTTGAACCATTACATAGGATCATTTCTTAATAAGGATGGAATTGGCAATGAGGCACATGGCTGAAGCTGTGGTCTGGTCACAACATAATAGAAATAAAGACACAAACTTTACTTCTCTACATTCCAAGTCCTTCCAAAATATCACTCCTTTTAATCATGTAATACCTGCATTCAACATACACACACACACACACACACACACAGAATATTTGTTACTTTATAATACTAAAACTATTCTACACATAAGATTAACTATAATTCTTCCTATTTATAAATGCATCAATGACTTTTTTTAATGAAAGGAAGAAGGAAGGAAAGAAGGAACAACTTTTATGAAAGGAAAAGGGAAGGAAAGCAGGAATAAAGGAAGGAAGGAAATAAAGGTGAAAGGAAAATAATATTTAGGCTTCAATTGTTTGAATCAAGTGTGAGGAAGCAATTTTGCACACTATCTCAAAATGCTGTGACAAAATTTATGCTAATCTGTGTATAATATCAGTGTCTGTTCTTCATTCACCAGCCTTAAATTGAGTCCAAAGCTGGGGTCAGTTTATCCATTTAATGATAAAATTCATTCAATCTGTTAACACAATTTATGTGTATGTTAAATCAGCTGGTTGTAAATTAAGTGTATTCATAGCAAGAGCTACCCTTAAAGAATCATCTCTCAGACTGTAATATGCTCAACTTTAATAATTAAGCCTCTTGTGCATCATGTTTTTCAGATTATATCTGATAAACTGTGCTTCTAGAAGCCTCTGAAATGACATGATTTTTGTAGCTGAAGATCTATAACCTAATAATAGAAATACCCAGGCTACAATATGGGGCTTGGTTCTTGGACTTGAGTTTCTAGATATTGCTGGCTGAAAGATAGCTGGTGCCTCCTAAAGCCTATTCAGAGCCATGTGTAACACATTCTGAAGGAATATTTACTGAGGTTGAATCAAGTGCTTGGAGCCAGATTATATTTTGAAGAAAGCAGAGAGAGAAACTATAGGTGTAAACAATGCCCCAGCACAACTGAGAATGGTAGTTCACTTCAGAAGTGCCTTGTTACTTGGGCCTGGAGTTGTGTGTGTCTTCCAATCTGCCTGAAACAGGCAACAACAACCCTTTGCATGGCCATGTTAGATTCAGAGGTACACAGAGAATGGTGTTTGATGGAGCCAGACTTGACTTGGTGAGATGGTTTCCAGTCACAATATGGAGTAAGAGAGGGTCTGGGCAGTAAGTTGTGCTTAAAATGCATGATAAGACAGAAACCTGCATGTAGAAGTTTTATTCTCTGCTCTGATGATCCACAAATTTGCCCTCAGCAAGTCAGGAACCCAAGGAGCCTTCAATAAATATATTTAATGATGGTCATAATCTTGACCTCTCTCTTCATACCTTACAACTTCAAATATACCATTTCAACTGGTATCAGTATGACTCTGTAGGAAAAACACAGCCTGGCAGTTTTCCAAATTCTCTGATTTTGCCTTTCGTGCTATCAATTTAATTTTGGAGGAATTTGCCAAATTAAAACTTCCTGCACTTGTGAATGAGATTTTGCTTAAGTTGTCCTATTTTGCTCTGTTCTTCCTGGAGAGCCACACGATTTTGCACTTTCACAATAAAACACTATGTTCCTGTTACTATTGTCACTGGATAAGAACATGAGAGTATGCAACCCTGAGAGTTCATATTTGAAGTACTGAATCCACAGAACCACTCTCAAGTCTCAGGCATCAGTACCTGTCTCAGAGTCACAATAGGTCATACACAGCTCACTGGATTACACACATAATCAGGTAATAAAAGAGAAATCAAAAACATTTGAAATAGAAGAGATGCATATCGAGGGAAATTTTAGACAGTTGGACCAAACTGTTATCTAGAATCTGTTTCTTCTTTCCCTTCTCCACCCAACACTACACCAAAGAGCCCCAACTAACTGTGTTCTTCGGACATCAAGTATTATTCTTTTTATTATGGCTGTTACCTATTTATTAAGGTTCACAAAGCACATCTTGCACAGTATGTTTGGGGTACATATGGTGGTTTCTGACTTTGTTATATAACTCACTTATGTGTAAACAATGACATTCTCTTCATCAAAATGATACAGATGCCAACATGAAGCTTTGGTACTGACGGCTAGTTTTAAAGTAACTTCTTCAAGTCAGTTGCTTGAAAGAATACTGAAACAGAGGGGCTATAGGTGCCAAATTATATCTTAAAGTATCCCTTTTAGAGAGGGTTAAAGTCATTTACCCAATTTAATACCACTTGATTTTTAAAGGGACATCCATTTAAATTCCTTTTAATCTGCCAGACTAAAATGCATGATGTATGTAATAGTTTGTACATGAGAATACTGTATAGATATTAGTCAAATGAAATACCAACTTCCACCCATTATTACAATCACAATTCCTAATGGAGGATACATGTATTGTACTCTAGAGGACAAATAAAAATGTAACAATTTTTCACAGCCTCTAAATTCTATGACTGCAGCTGGAATGAACTGCCATTTTATACCATATTTTGCAAATGCACATAGGAATAGTATAGCTATAATAAGTCAACTGTACTAGGTTGACAAAATGGTAATACATCAGACTATACCTTCAAAAAATACATTTAGATTATATTCTATGAAAAATGTTTACAGCCTGTTTGTGATATTTAATAGATCTCTGGCATATTCTTCATTGTGATATTTGTGACAATGTAAATATCTACTCTTCTCTAAGTAAAATCATGTAAACTAAGAAAGAGCTTGTTATTCTTCTGACAAATTGAATGTATATACAATTCTTATCCCAAGACCTATCACCAAGTACTAGATAATGAAGTGGATTGTCAAGGATGCTTTTAAAATATGCTTCCCACAGGTCTTTGTAAGTATGGAGAGAATAACCATATGTGTAGAATTGTTGCTTAGACAAATCTTTACAAAAAGCAGCGAAATAGATTGGATGATTCCCGGAAATCTCTTTCAGCCTTATGGTTACAAAACACATTGTTTACAACTAAAACACTTATGATTTACTATACCACAATAAGCTTTAATTTACTGTGCAGAAAAAGCATAAATGACTGCAGTGAATTTGGTTCTCTTCCCATGTTCCTGTGCTATAAGAAGCCCATCAGCATAGCTAAGGTATTTCATATTCTCAGAAGGAGGACTGAAGAGCTCCCAGAGCCTGTTCTTTATACACTGACTGTAAGCTTGCCCTTTATTCCCTGTGAGAGAAGTGAGATAATCTCTCAGCCCCTTAGAGAAATTCTTTTGTGTGTAATTATTCCCATGAGAGCACCTTGTCCTCAGCTTTCACAGCCTCCTATAAACACTCCGGCCTTCCTGCCCACATGTGGTTAAAAACAGAGACCTAGACCCAAGGAAGGGAGGGACAGGCAAGGATTCAGAGAGCTCAGGGTCTAGGTCTTGTCTCCACATGAAAAGTGTTGCATTAGTGTCCTCTTAAGCCCCAGGGAGAGAAGACAGTTCAACAATTACAGAAATGATCACCATTATAACAAATAATTTGCATATCTAAAAATATTTGCTAGCTGTATACTTAGAGAACTTAAATACACTAATTAATCCTCACAGACTACATTGGACACTCGTTAATATGTTCCTTAACTGAATTATGTCATAACCAAATCCTAGTGCAGCTAAAATTCCTAACCAGAAAAAAATATATTGTATTCAGTAGACATAAGCTACCAATGAGTATACATACTGGAGTAAGAAAATGGCCACCACCAGTCTTCAAGGAAACAAATGCTTCCAACTCATTAACCTCAAGAGAAATTTAGATTTCATGGCTGATCCAAAAGAGGAAAACTCTGGACATGCTGTGCTCCTAATTTCCGGGTGAGTCTAATAATATTTTCATGCACTGTTAATTAATGGGAACAGGTTTTCATTTAGCAGAACATGCAATGGAAGCCTATCTGTAACTATGGTGATTACTAGGTCTGAAGGTTAGACATACTTCAGTGTTAATGAAGATAATTCACTGAATTTAAAAGTCACATCAAATAAACTGCAGAAGAAAAATTCTCAAATCAATAAGATACAGTTTTTTTCCTTGTTTTTATTATGCAAGAATAAATAATCTTCTTAGCAAAACATCCTACACTTCTTTCTCATTAATTCCAGTATCTAGTAATCTGCTCCTAAGAGTGGCAGTTAGCCCTTAGGAAGCATCTGTTGAGGAAGGTGATGAGGGCAGGGAGGGTGGACTTACATGTCATTTAGTAGAATGCTGTTATTAGAATTTAGTACCTTGTTAAAAACTACATATATTTAGAAGTGCTAAGTTGAAAGGGTCCAATGTAGCAAAGCATTTTATTTTCACTGATATTTCTTAGAAGATGACCAAAAGGCCTTTCTGTAATCTTGGTTTCACATACATATATTTGCTACTAGGAAATTCCACTTCCTCTGGATTCTATGCTACATTAATCAAATCTAAAAGATATACTTACTAAGTAGATATATGATGTTTTCTCAGCATCTGAAATCCTAGGTTATGTGTATTTTCAGTCTAAGCACTGATCTCTCTAAATAAGTGAAACTATATTCAACTAATATGTTAGAATTACATAATATACCAACTATACAGTAGCAGATTCTGAAAATCTAATAATGTGTGAAATTATCTAGAAGAGATATGTATAAAAATAGGTAATATTCCTAAAATATTTTGCCAAGTTACAGTTTTTCCTGCTGGGAAGTTTACCACATTGCCATGAGATATGTATGAAATGTCTGTTCAGAAAAACAAAATTAGAAAATATTCCTCTGACACTAACTCACTAAATGTAGGAATACATATTCAAAACTGGCTCTCAAAAGCAATACAAATACATAGAGAAAGATACATGTATGTGTGACAAACAAGAAAACATGGAATCTATTTATTGGTTAGTTTTGAAAGGGGTCTCACACTTCTAATTAATTAAAATACATATATATTATACATACTATATATGTGACCAAAAACACTCATAAGAATGGATATATCTTATTTCCCCCTTGCCCTCCAGTTTTTTTATTGGCAGTCATCACCCACGTTTTGCTAGGATTATTGCCTGACATAACAGAAATTCCACTGCTTGTTCTCAACAAAGCAGTGAAAGAGAAACAATCTCTTTCCTTTCTCCTGTCATGACCCATGTTCTGGGCTTGTGCTTTTTGGAAGAGTCTTTGATCTGCAGCAGGTCTCAGAGGCTTGTCTCCCGGAGGAACATGGTGCCAATGTTGTAGGAAACCTTTTTTATTCTTGATGAAGAAAGAGAAGGCTTTGGTGGCTTAGGACCAGTTCTTACCTCCAGGAAATAGCAGATCCCAGGGATTTCCTTCGGAAAATTGTCTGGAAGCTCTTCACGGGACCGAGGAATAAATGTAAAACTTTCTTCTCGTTTTAATAATCTAAGAAGAAAATATATAATGTGAATCATATGGGCAGGGGAGATGAGAAAAAATGGACACAAATTTTAAAGACACAGGACGCCTATCAATGACTGGGCTTATTAAGTGCCCTATTTGTATAGATGTGGCCTTCATTAGATTCCAAATACTAGGAAACATTATTTCTCGGAAAAAAATACTTTCATGTTATAATAATTATTAAAAAAAGAAAAGTTGTTCCTGGTATTACTTGAAAATATTTGCTCAAAGTTGATTTTTCTCCTAAACAAAAGGTTAAGGAAACTGCATAATACAAGTTTTTATGCAAACATGCAGGATTTACTATTTCTGTTTTAAAAATCTGCCTAAATTCTGGAGCACTCCTTTAATGTTTTGTAGACTCTTAATAAGTTTTAAATCCTATGTGTCATACACGTAAATCAAGTTTTTAGCTTTGTAGAATGAGTCATAGTTTCATGTACCTGTGATATCTGGGTACTGATTTCTAGCAATACATTTTTTTCTAAACTCAGTAGTATTTATTTGTCAAAAAGCTTGACTCTTTCCTTCCATACTAAAAGACAATTTTCTTGTACACTAATACTGGAGATTTATTCTTGTCCGGTTCCATGAAAGGTTCAGTTTGATAGCCATACCTAAAAAAGTGGCCCAGCAATTCAATTCAACTCTTATGAGCTTCTTCTTATTGCCCTAGAAAAATCTCCTAGATGCTATTGTGAATACAATAGTAAGTAGAAAACAACAACCTAAGAAGCTTAAAGTTTTGTCAACAGAAATAAACACAGAGAATAAAAGAAACAGAAAATAAAAACTGAATAAGCAAATAAAAGCAACAGTAAAATAAAAGTAATAGAAAATAACAGGCTAGATGTCATAAGAAAGGTGAATCCAAAAAGGTGTTGAAGTCCAGAGAGGGAAAAGGTTTACAGTGGGGTGACCATTAAACATTCATGGATGAGATGGTACTTAAAGATGGGCAGAATTTCAACAAGTGAGTGTGGAGGACAACATAATCAAAGTTTAGATACAAGAAAATTATTATCAGGATCAACGTGTTTCCAACTGTTGGATACCATTATAGAATGAGGTAAGAGTGACAGTTAAGGCTGAAGCAGTAGGTTAAGACAAACTTTTTAAGTCTGAAACTAAAAGTTTAGACTTTATTTGGAAGGCACAGTGGAGTCAAACCTATCACTTTTTCCCTAAAAACAACTCATTTTCCTAAGACAGGTAAATGTTAATAGCAGATCCAAGTTATGCAGGGTTAGAGATGGGTTGAGGGGGAAGGAATCACTGTGACAGAGAAGGCAAAGGCAAAAAAGTTAGTGATTATAAGCAGAACAAACGATGTTTGAAAAATATAAGATCATTGCACAAGCAATGATAATCATATTTTTACTAAAAAGAAAAAAGAATCATTCCTTCTCATATATTCTTAGTGGATAAAAATATTATCTGAAAACAACAGTTGGTAGTACTAAGAATTCTTATAATGTGAGCAATCTATATCTACTTTTATGAATGACAGTTGTAGTATTTTTTTGTAAAAGATTTTTTTAAGATTTTATTATTACTTGTTCTGTTTATTTATTTTATTTAATTTTTATTTTACATTGGAGTATAGTTGATTTACAGTGTTGTGTTAGTTTCAGGTGTATAGCAAAGTGGTTCGGTTATACATATACATATATCCATTTCTTTTTAGATTCTTTTTCCCACATGGGTTGTTACAGAATATTGAGTAGAGTTCCCTGTGCTATATAGTAGGTCCTTGTTGATTATCTATTTTATATATAGTAGTATATATATGTTAATCTCCAACTCCTAATTTATCCCTCTACCCCATCTTTCCCCTTTGGTAACCATAGATTTGTTTTTGAAGTCCATGAGTCTCTTTCTGTTTTGTAGATAAGTTCATTTGTATCATCTTTTTGGAGTCCACCTATAAGTGATATCATATGATATTTGTCTTTCTCTATCTGACTTAATTCACTTAATATGATAATCTGTTAAGTCTATCCACATTGCTGCAAATGGCATTATTTCATTCTTTTTTATGGCTGAGTAATATTCCACTGTATATATGTACCACATCTTTATCCATTCATCTGTCAATGGACATTTAGTTTGCTTCCATGTCTTGGCTACTGTAAATAGTGCTTCAGTGAACATTGGGGTGCATGTATCTTTTTGAATTATGGTTTTCTCCAAGTATATGCCCAGGAGTAGGATTGCTGGATTATATGATAGTTCTATTTCTAGTCTTTTAAGGAACCTCCATACTGTTCTCCATAGTGGTTGAACCAATTTACATTCCCACCAACAGTGATTGAACCAATTTATATTCCTACCAACATTCTTGCAAGCTCTTGTTATTTGTTGACATTTGGATAATAGCCATTCTGACAGATGTGAGGTGATATCTCATTGTGATTTTTCTTTTTTAAAAACTTCTAATTGACCATTCCTTTAAAAATATTACACAATGATTATATTAACTTGGGATATAAGTAAGTGAGACTCATTATAACAATTCAAAATTCTTTCAATTAACTTATCTCATTTATCCACATAATATAACTCCATGCAAAATGTAAACATGCTCTGCTCTGACAAATTTATGGAGGGTAAAAGTGAGTCCAGAATAAGATAGAGTGTTTTGCTAATGGAAGAAATAAGACAGTGTTGACACTGGAAGTAGAATCTGGACCTGTTAACTCCTAGTCAAGCTTAGCCCTACAATAAATAATAAAACTACACTAAGATAGTTTTTTTTTTTTCTTCCAGTGTTACTGAGGTATAACTGACATACAGCACTGGATACATTTAATGGTTGGACTAACACCATGAAATAATTACCACAAAAAGCTTAATGAACATCTCACATAAATACAAAATTAAAGAAATAGAAAAACATGTTTTTCCTTGTGGTGAGAACTCTTAGGGTTCACTCTCTTAACAACTTTCATATATAACATGCAGCACTGTTAATTACATTTTTCATGTTGTACATTATATCCCCAATATTTATTTATCTTATAACTGTTAGTTTGTACCTTTTGACTACATTCATCTAATTCCTGCTCTTCCATCCCCCTCTGGTAAACACAAATCTGATCTCTTTTTCTGTTTGTGCACTTTTGAAGTATAGTTGACCTGCAACACTGTTAGTTCCTGTTATACCCAGCAGTGATTTGATATTGCTATACATTTCAAAATAATCACTATGATAAGCCTAGTTATCATGTCATTATACAAAGATATTCCATAATTATTGACAATATTACCCACACTGTATATTTCATAACCATAACTCATTTATCCTGTAACTAGCAGTTTGTGCATCTTAATCTCCTTCAACTATTTCTCCTCCCCGCAACATCCTCTTCTCCGGCAACCACCTGTTTGTTCACAGTATTCATAATGGTTTTGTTTTGTTATGTTCAATCATTTATTTTTTAGGTTCTACACAAAAGTGAAATCATAGTATTTGTCTTTCTCTGACTTATTTCACATAGCATGATACCTCCTAGGTCTGTCCATGTTGTCCCAAATGGCAAGATTTCATTCTTTTTTTTATGGCTGAGTAATATTCCACTGTATGCATGATCCATATCTTTTTACTTATTCATCTTTTGATGGGCACTTAAGTTGCTTCCATATTTTGATTATTGTAATAAAGCTGCAATCAACATAGAGGTGCTTATATCTTTTCTTATTAGTGTTTTTGTTTCTTCGAATAAACATCCAGGAGTGGAATTTCTGGGTCATATGGTAGTTCTATTTTTATCTTTTTGAGGAATTTCCATACTGTTTTCCACATGGCTACACCAATTTACATTCCCCTCAATGGCGATCCACATTCTTGCAAGCACTTGTTATTTGTTAATATTTGGATAATAGCCATTCTGACAGGTGTGAAGTGATATCTCATGGTGATTTTTACTTGCATTTCCCTAATGATTAGCATCTTTTCCTGTGCCTGATGGCCATATATGTGTCTTCTTTAAAAATGTCAATTTAGGTCCTCTCCCAGGTTGTAAATTTGGTTGTTTGTTTTGTTAATGTTGAGTTATCAGAGTTCTTTGTATATTTTGGATATTAATCCCTTGTTGTATAAATGGTTTGCAAATATCTCCTCCCATTCAGTAGGGAGCCTTTTTATTTCATTCATAGTTTCCTGATAGTTTCCTTTGCTGTGTAAAATTTTTTAATTTGATGTAGTCCCATTTGTTTATTTTTGCTTTTGTTTCCTTTGCCTAAGGAGACATGTCCAAAAAAATATTGCTAAAACCAATGACAAAGAGCATACTGGCTAGGTCTCCTTCTAAAAGTTTTATGATTTCAGGTCTTATACTTAAGTCTTTCATCCATTTTGAGTTTATTTTTTATATGGTGTAAAAAATTAGTCCAAATTGATTCTTCTGTCTGGTTTACCCAACACTATTTATCTTTTCCATGTTGTCTTTTTTGTAGATTAATTGGCCACATGACTGTGGGCTTAATTCTGGGCTCTTTATTCTGTTCCATTGACCTTTGTGTCCGTCTTGTGCCAGTACCATACTGTTTTAAATTACTGTAGCTTTGTAGTATAGTTTAAAATCAGGGAGCATGATACCTCCAGCTTTGTTCTTTTTGTCAAAATTATTTTTGCTATTCTGGGTGTTTTGTGTTTCCTTACAAATTTTAGAATTATTTGTTCTAGTTCTGTGAAAAATGCTATTGGTATTTTGATAGAAATTGCATTGAATATGTAGATTGCCTGAGTACTATGATCATTTAACAACATCAGTTTTTCCAACCCATAAGCACGATATATCTTTCCATTTGTATCATCTTCAATTTCTATTCTCAGTTTCTTATAGTTTTCTTAGTATCCTAAGAAATCTAATCCTTATTTAGATTTATTCTTAAATATTTTATTCTTTTTGATATAATTGTAAATGGGATTGTTTTATTAATTCCTCTTTCTGATAGTTTGTTTTTAGTGTATAGGAATACAATTGATTTCTGTATATTAATTTTGTATCTGTAACATTAATAAATTGATTGATAAGTTCTAGTAGCTTTCTTTTGTGGTATCTTTAGGATTTTCTATGTATAGTATCATGTCATTTGCAAAGAGTGACATTTTTACTTCTTTTTCTCCAGCTTGGATTCTTCTTTTTTTTTTTTTGTCTGATTTCTGTGGCTTGGGCTTCCAGTACTGTGTTGTATAAAAGTGGTGAGATTGGGCTTGTTCAGGATCCTTGTCTTGTTCAGGAAGAAATGCTTTCAGCTTTTCACAATTGATCATGATGTTGGCTCTGATTTGTAATATAAGGCCTTTATTATGTTGAGGTATGAGCCCTCTATACATACTTTGCTCAGAATTTTTATCGTAAATAGATGTTGAATTTTGTTAAAAACTTTTTCTGCATCTACTGAAATGATCATAAGATTTTTATCCTTCAGTTTGTTAATGTACTGTATCACATTGTTTGATTTGCAAATATTGAACCATTCCTGATTCCCTGAGATATATCCTATTTAATCATGATATGTGATCCTTTTAAGGTACTGTTGAATTCAGTGTGCTAATATTTTGTTGAGGATTTTTACATCCATGTTCATCAGTGATATTGGCCTATAATTTTCTCTTTTTATGGTGTCTTTGGTTTTCGTAACAAGGTGATGCTGGCCTCATAGAATGAATTCAGAAATGTTTCTTCCTCTTCAACTGTTTGGTAATAGTTGAGAAGATTAGGTGTTGACCCTTCTTTAAATATTTGGTAGAGTTCAACTCTGAATCCATCTGGTTCTGTACCTTTATTTGTTGGGAGATTTTAAATTACAGATTCAACTTCATTACTGGTAATTGGTCTGTTCATATTTTCTATTTCTTCTTGGTTCAGCCTTGGAAGATTATACTTTTCCAGGAATTTGTCCATTTTTTTCTAGGTTGTCTGTTTAATTGATGTATAATTGTTTGCAGTAATGTCTTATGATTCTTTCTAATTCTGTGGTATTGATTGTAACTTACTCTTTTACAGATTTCATTGATTTAGGCTTTTTTTCTTGATGAGTCTGGCTACAGGTATATCAACTTTGTTTATCTTATCAAGCATCAACATCTCATTTTCACTGATCTATTTTTTGTCTCCATTTCCTTTATTTCTACTCTGATCTTTATCATTTCCTTCCTTCTACTAACTTTGGGTTTTGTTTGTACTTCTTTTTCTAGTTCCTTCAGGTGTGAGATTAGGTTACTTACTTGAGATATTTCTTGTTCCCTGTAAGAGGCTTGCATTGCTATAAACTTCTCTTTAAGAATTGCTTTTTGCCACATCCTGTAGATTTCCATTTTCATTTGTCTCAAGGTATTTTTTGATTTCTTTATTGATATCTTGTGTGACCCATCAGTTGTTTAGTAGCATATTGCTTACCTTCACAAAGATCATATTTTTTATCTTTGCAGTTGTTATTCTTGTAGGTGACTTCCCTTCTTACACCAAATCAAGGCTTGTTTTGTGACCTAGCATGTGCTCTATCCTGGAGAATATTCCATGTGCACTTGAAAAGAATATGTATTCTGCTGCTTTTGGATGAAATGTTCTATATACATCTATTAAGGCCATCAAGTATAACTTGTCTTTTAAGGCCTGTGTTTCCTTACTGATTTTCTTTCTGGATAATCTGTCCATTGCTGTAAATGAGGTGTTGAAGTTCCCTACTATTATTGTGTTACTATCAATTTCTCCCTTTATGTCTGTTAATATTTGCTTTATGTATATTTAAATGCTTTTATGTTGGGTACATATATATTTACAGATCTTCTCCTTGATCATTAAGTAATATCTTAATTTGTCTCTTGTTAAAGTCTCTGTTTTAAAGTCATTTTGTCTGATACAAGTATTGCTTTTTCTTTTTTCATTTCCATGGAATATCTTTTCTCATCCACTCACTTTCAGCCTGTGTGTGTGTTCAGATGTGAAGTGAGTCTCTTGCAGGCAAGATATATAAGGGTCCTGATTTTGTATCCATTCAGCCATTGTATATCTTTTCACTGGAGCACTTATTCCATTTACATTTATAGTAATTCTTGATAGGTTTGTATTTACCATTTCATTAATTATTTGGGGGTTGTTTTTGTAGTTTTTTTTTTTTCCTTTTTTTTCTTCTTTGCTTTCTTCCCTTGTGACTTGATGACTATCTTTAGTGTTATGTTTGGATTCCTTTCTCTTTGTGTGTGTGTGTGCATGTATCTGTATAGATTTTTGGTTTGTAATTACCACAAGGTTTATATATAGCAAAATACACATATGTGATTATATTATACTGTTGATCGCTAAGTTCAAGCACATTTTAACAACCCTGAATTCTTCTCCTCCCATTCACTGTTTTGAACATACATTACATCAATTTGTTTTATGTATCCCTTAACTACTCATTATTATGCATGTAGTTGATTTTACTACTTTTGTCTTTTAACCTTCTTACTCATTTTATATGTGAATGATTTACTACGTTTATGGTATATTTGCCTTTTCCAATGATATTTTTCTCTTTGTAATTTTCATATTTCTAGTTTTGACCTTTTCTTTTCTGCTTAGAGAAGGCCCTTTAGCATTTTCTTATAAAATTGGTTTTGTGGTGTTGAAATTTTTTAGCTTTTTATTGTCTGTGAAACTTTTGATTTCTCCATCAAATCTGAACAAGAGCATTGCCAGGTAGAGTATTCTTGGTTGTAGGTTTTTTCCTTTCATCACTTTAAATATATCATGCCATTCCCTTCTGGCCTGCAGAGTCAGCTAACAGCCTTATGAGAATTCCCCTGTACATAACATGTTGCTTTTCCCTTGCTGCTTTAATCTTTATCTTTAATTTTTGCCATTTTAATTACAGTGGTCTGGTCCTCTTTGGGTTGATCTTGTTTGTGACTTTCCATGTTTCCTGGACCTGGATATCTGTCGACTTTCCTAGGTTAGGGAAATTTTCAGCTATTGTATGTATTCTCTGCCTGTTTCTCTCTCTCTTCTTCTACTTAAACCCCTATAATGCTAATGTTAGTATGCTTGATGTTGTCACAGAGGTCTCTTAAGCTCTCTTCTCTTTTAAAAATTCTTTTTCTGTTCAACATGAGTAATTTCCACTACTCTGCCTTCCAGTCCACTGATTCATTTATCTGTATCATCTAATCTACTCTTGATTTCTTCTAGTATATTATTATTTCAGTTATTGTATTCTTCAGGTTTGTTTCATTCTTCTTCACATTTTCTGTTGAAAACTTCTAACTTCTTACTTTGTTCATTCATTTTTCTCCCCTGTTCTTTGAATGTTTTTATGATCCTTGCCCTGAACTCTTTATCAGGTAGATGTTTTATCTTGACTTCATTTTGTTCTCTTTGGGGTTTTATATTTCTCCTTCCTTTGGAACATATTCCTCTTTTGCCTCATTTTGCCTAATTCTCTGTTTTGATTTTTATATATTTGGTAGGTTGGTTATGTTTCCCAATCTTGGGGCCCAGCAGCACACTTCCCTCTGCTCACCAGAGCTATATGCTCTAGGGGTGCTCTCTATGTGGGCTGCAAGGGCCCTTCTGTCGTGGTGGACTGGCTACTGTGGGTATACTGGTAGGCATGGCTGGCCCCAAGTCCAGTTGGTTGCCAGACTCTTGCCTAGGGCAAAGGCTGTAGGCCCTGGCATGGCTGGCTACACCAACTGAGAAGTTCCATTCCTAGTGCTGGTCTGCTGGTGGGCAGGGCTGGGTTATGAACCAGTTGGCTAAAGAACCCTGGGTATTCCTGGGGCTAGTGCTTACACATTGGTGGGTGAGACCAAGTCCTGTGGTGGCTGGCTGGAGGGTTGAAGGTCCCACAGCTAGTGTCAGCCTGATGCTGGGAGAGGCCAGATCCTAGGGTAGTTGGCCAAGGGCACCAAAGTGTCCAGAAACTAATGTTGACCCACTGGTGGCCAGGACAGAGTTCAGGGGATCTTAAGGCTGGAGCTGGTGCCAACATGCTGGTGGGGGGTTCAGGTCAAAACAGTTGTTTGTAGGGCTTCAGTGGTCCTGAGCTTGCATCTGCCTACTGTTGGGTAGGGCCAGAGCCCAGGGTGACCTGGGGCTGGTGTCATCCCACCGATAGGTGTAGCCAAGTCCCAGGGCAGCTGGAGCTCAGAGAGTCTTACAATAGCCAACCTGCTAGTGAGTGAGATTATATTCCCACACAGCTGCTTGGCTTTTGTTTCCCCAGAACTGGTGCTGACTGGCTGAGTCCCAGTGGTAAAAAGCTAGAGGGAAGATTTCAAAATGGTACTGGTCAGCACCACCAATGTACTCATAGTAAAATGAGTCCCATTTGTCTCCTGCTTCTCTTGGAGGCTCTCCAAGATCCATTCAAATTACTGCTTCTGCCCTGGGTCCCAGACCATGTGATTTTGCATGAGCCCTTTAAATGTGTTTTTTCTATTTCTACATCCCTCTGGCTCTCCCAAAAGTAAGCCCCATTGTCCTTCAATGCCAAATATTCTGGAGGCTTGTCTTCCAAGTGTAGGATCCCTGTACTGGGGAGCCCATGTGGGGTTTAAGAGCTCAGTGTTGGGCTTGGATCCCTTTCTCCTTGGGGAGAAACTCTGCAATTGTAAATAGACTCCCTTTTCTGGGTCACCTACTTAGGGGTATGGGTCTTGACTACAGTGCATCTCTGTCCCTTCTATCCATATCATTATGCTTCCTTCTTTATAGCTTTAATTGTATAAAATATTCTCTACTACTCTTCAATTTGTTCTTATCAACAGTTGCTCTGTAGGGCTTCCCTGGTGGTGCAGTGGTTAAGAATCTTACTGCTAATGCAGGGGACATAGGTTTGAGCCCTGGTCCGGGAAGATTCCACATGCTGCAGAGCAACTAAGCCCGTGCGCCACAACTAATGAGCCCATGTGCCACAACTACTGAAGTCTGCATGCTTAGAGCTTATGCTCCACAACAAGAGAAGCCTGCGCACTGCAATGAAGAGTAGCCCCTGCTCTCTGCAACCACAGAAAGCCCGCGAGCAGCAGGGAAGACCTACACTGCCAATAAATAAAATAAATTAATTAAATTAAAAAAATAGTTGTTCTGTAAATGGTTGTAATTTTGATGTGCCCTTAGAAGGAGGTGTGCTCAGGGTCTTCCTATTTTACCATCTTGACCACTTCCTCCCTTTAAGATACCTTTACATCACAAAATATCTAAACTGAGATGTAGCTGAGGTTTAATAACAATCAGAATGGAAGTCATTAGTACTGTTTGCTTTCTTTTTGTTTTTATAGATGTTGATTTTCTTTACATATAATATACAATCAGTCTCTTCAGAAAAAAAATGTAAAATTCCCTAAATAATAGTTTAATTTAGCATTGAATTCCAGAATAATTTTTCTCAGCTCTGAACAGTCATAAGTGTGCAACATGTGGGTATCAATGATGCCAATCAATCAATAGACACTTGTTGAGTGCTTCTGACATGCTGAAATAGTCCTCTGAATGGAAGAGAGTAAGTGGACATGCATAGAGTAAGTTAATATAAAATTTAAAAGGCAAGAAATACTGATGAAACGAGTTAAGAATGCAAGGCAGCATATGGTACAACATTTAATACAATCCAAATGAGGAAATTCTGTAGGGTAAAGGGAGAAATGATGCCTGTGGATCTTAGTACAAAATTCTAGAACCAGAACAATAAAGTTCACTCCCACCAACTATAAAATAAAGCCATAGCTCAATCTTTCCAGCAAGTTTCCTTAAAGGCCCATTATCAACAAATAGGATTCTACATAAGCTACATTTCTCTATTCCTATGTGTTAAGCCCCCTAATTTTACTATCTTTACAGTTTGCCTTACCAAGGTCTTTTTTTTTTGACATGGTGATTTTTATGACAATGAAAAATAAAATTGGGATAACTTCTATGAAAGCACTTGTAAATTACTGAAAGAAGGGTGCAGTAGTGACTTTGGATGCCACAACTTAAATAATTCACTGGATTTTGGGAGGAAACTCTTAAAAATGAATCAGTTTCTTGACATTTTAAATACATCTCATATATACTGTGCTAATAATCACAAATGCATCAACTTTTATGGGGTTTTATTCTTTTATAAGTAAACTTTTTGGTATTAATAAACTAAATACAGTTTTAAATTTTAATTATAAAAATGAAAGCAAATAAGGATAAATTGATCCAAGCTCTTATGATACCCAGTATTTAGCAGCTTTTGTATATACAAACACTGAAGTGCAATACTCAGATGATTTCCAGTGGGAAAATCTGAATGACTTATTGGTGGTCTGTGCAAGAGGTCAGGGAAACATTTCACACAGCATTCCTGGTGATAATGAGTCATAGTGCTAAATAAATGATCAAATGTGTATACAGGGATTAGGAATTTATACACTGATCACCTCAGAACATCTGACCCCTCTGAAATGCTTTATTAAGTCCAAGTCCTTGGGCTGGCTCTAATGCTCTGCCTAGCAGTCTATTTCTTCATTAACTCAGAACTGATATGGAAGCTTAAATTCTATATAATTCTAAATCTCCAGCTGTAATCCCCAGCTGGTTGATATACAACCTGGGAGTTTCAACATGTTTAATAAGTGTTTGGAAGCCACGCAACTCCTAGTTTACCTGCCTGTCACTCTTCCTCTTCTCAACAGAGTTATTTCGACAAATTGATTTTCAAGGTGAAAATTATCTGCTTCTTTGGGTCACTGGATGGCCCTCAAGCATGCCAGGGACCTCCTTGGTGGTGCGTGAAGCTGGTGTGTCACTGCTGTGCAATGAAGCTGGTCTCTGATTCCCTCAGCTCTTGTTTGAATGCCCATTCCCCCTCTTTTCACTAAGCTTTGTGCTCTCCTGTATTCTGTCTTGGAAAAGGACCTAAAACTTAATCACACTGAGGTAAGAAATGACCTAAATGTAATTTCCATTTTAACAAAAGATCCAGAGTCTTTAAAAAGTAATGGAGTTGTAACAGTGACATTTCAGGCATCCTATTCTGGGATTTATTGTCTTCTCCAGATCATACTTCAATTGTCATATATACAGGTTGTTGGTCATATATTAGGCTGAGGTCAATTTGGTCTTTTAATCCTCTATATCTTTTTCTCCAATTCTATACTTTGATTGATTGCTAGTTAGGGAGCCCTTTAGGGCTGGTTGCTATGTAAATTTCTCATACTGCTCCAAGACTGTAGAATTAGGAAAGGTAACCAAATCATACAATTCTCAAGCCAGGCTTTACCCTCATGTAGTCTTCTGGTCAGTGAGTTCAGCAGTCAGTTCATCAACAGTTTGTTGCTAAATGCCTCCTAGGAGCAAGGTGCTGAACCAATGCATTCCTAGTTTTGATCATAATAGTTATGGGGCAGGAGAGGACTGAGATGGAAAGAAGAAGAAACTTTTATTTTTGCTGAAAATGTTTTTTCATAAAGTGTTTTTTTTCATTTGCTTGTTTGTTTTAGCTGAGTTGCTGTCATGGGTAACTCTCTAGACAGAACAAAGCTTGCTGAAATTAATAGATGTAGTTCCAGTCTCTAACAGTGACCAACTAGTATGTGCAGTCCTCTAACACCTGCATGTTTGAAATGAGCATGCCAGATTGGAAAATCTTTTGTTTGTTTCAACAACTAAAAAGGCCAGTGTAATATGCAAAGTTATAAGAGAGCAATAACTCAGAATGCTATCTACAAGAGTAATCACAAACTTGTTTATTCATTACCATGCTACTGCTCACAAAGAATTCATTAAGACCAAGGCAAGAGACAATAATATATGATGCACTTTGCAGAGCTGAGGCCTAGGAAGCAAATGTGAATAGTGAGTTTTTGAAGACTGAATATCAGAAATGTCTTTATTTCACTCTCCTCTCAACTTGATTAGTTTGACTCATCATTAAATTCTTGCTTGGAAATTATTTTCTCCTCAATATTTTGCTGCTAAAATGTCAGGTATCATTCCATTTTCTATTCCAGTGGATGTAAACTTTCTCCTTATCTGTCAGTCTCTCTCTTTCTCATCATCATCATCATCACCACCTTTCTATCTCTGGTTTTATAAAAATTAACAATAATGGTGCCTCAATGCATCGTTTTTATTCATTAAGATGACCGCTAGTGGAACCTTTTGTTATATGAAGTTATATCTTTCAGTTCTGAGAAAGTTTTTGTTATTTTGTTGATAATTTTTTATGTTAATTCTGTATTTTTTTTCTGAATTTCTGCATAGTTATATGCCGGACTTGGTAAATTGATCCTCTAATTTGCTTTCTTTCTCTGTGATTACTTGCTCATTTTACTATTCTCCTTTTTGCATGATTTCCTCTAATATTATCTTGTAAATTCTTACACAGAATTTTAAAACTTCAGGTACCATGTTTTTAATTTCCAAGAGCTCATATTTGTTATATGATTGTTTCTTTCTTTAGGTGTTTTGTTCTTACTATCTTAAATCGATGACAATATTAATCATCTTTTATTGATTTTCTTCTGTTCTCCATATTGCCTCTGTTTCCTCCAAATGTTTATTGACTAGTTGTTGTTGGGGTTTTGTTTGTTTGTTTGTTTTCTTTGTTGTTTGCTTGTTTATTTTGGTCTTTCTCTTTCATATTAAAGGCATTCAAAAATGACTAATATCCTTGGAAGTCCCTTTTACTTAACTGTGATGTAGTACAATCTGATTGGAAGCCTTATGTATGATAAGTTTTATAAAATTGTGGGTGTCCTTTGAGCATTTTATTAGGGCTCCCAAACATCCATACATTTAGCATTTTTCCCTTGGGCTAATTTGTCCAAATAACAATGTTCCAATAATGTCTGTGGCATTACACCTGACTTCCAGCATTCTGGAAGTTGAATAGAGTAAATGAGCTGGGAATCTCACTGTTCAGTATATAGACTTTTTCTTAGTCCCCCTATTTAATTTGCTCAAATTTAGAGTCATTTTGGTTCAATATCTCAAGGGAAATAACCTATTGTATACTTCTAGAGTTACTTGTCCCTCCCAAATCTATTTTTCACTAAGTAATAGAGTTTTAGATGAGCACATGGATACCAAGCTAGACACTACATTTTTCAAAATTCCTTGCAACTAAGTTTCTGAGTGATTATTAGGTTCCTACAATTAGACTCACTTGTTCAAGATTTGAATGTCAGAAGTAAAGTGGAATCCGTTTCCTTCTGGCTACTGACTATCAACATGGGCTATCAGATTAGAATTTTGCAGAAGGTTCCAGTTTCTAGTTTCTAAGTATAAGGAAAATAGCCCAATATTGGTGACTTTTTCACCCAGCCTCCTAATCAGTGGAATGCACATTTAGGCATCCACTTTTCAGCTTCCTGAGGTTCATGGGTTAGTATGGCTGTGGCCATGGCTATAGATCTAGACCATTATAACTCCAGTGCTGACATCAGAGGCGTAACTAGCCAGTTTTATATTTTACGGGCATCATTTCAAGATACCCAGTTTAGAATTTGCTTTTTTTCCCCCTTTCATGATTTTGTAAGCATATCATTCACTGGATTAAATATTTTCCTTCTTAAAATACTTGGAGTGGCTTCTACTTCTTGTACTTTTTCTGGAATCTCTCTCAGTTAAATGTTGGACTTTGTAGATTAATCCTCTAATTAGTTGCTCTCTCTCTCTCCTTTTCTGAATAGGCTGATATTTAGAGTTAGAGTATATGTTTGCTTCCTATGTGTACCTTCTTCTGTAAGACTTGAGACTTCACTGTCAACCCCTGTACTAAGTCAAATATACTTTCCATCTTGCTCTCTTCCATTGTTAATTCCTTTCCCCTCTTTGTTTGTATATGTTGGGAGAGGATTATATTTCTTTTATATTTTTACTGTCATTTTACTATTTCAGAAAAGATTCATGAAAACTCGGGTGTTCAATCTGCTATGTTAAATTAAAAGTTTCTGTTGCTAATTATCTGAATATCTTTTTGCTAGGGAAAGCATTGGAACTATATTATGATGGCATTAGACACTACCTCTTTGAGTGCTGGAGAAGGATAACAGTTCTGAGAAAAGAAAATGAAAAAAGATAAAAATTCTCTGCGATTTCCTAAGTGTTCTGTAGTCCCCAAATTTTTCCTATTTGCCTTCTTCTTTCCATCTGAGTGGAATAAAAAAGTTCTGCTCTGTATTTCTGCTTTATGCTTCACTGTTCCAAAATCTGATAGAGTTTGAAGATAGGCTCAATAAAACTATAGTTATTGATTCAGATAGCCTAAAACCCCTTGAAATCCAGTGATTCACTTTTTGGAAATAACACTCTTATCCAAATAAGGAAAGTAAGAATCTGGCTCACTATGAAATAAAACAGAAGGATCTCACCAAATTTGTATGTATTTTAAGGCTACAAACACTTTAAGTTGCAGATTTTGTGGCAATTTTAGAGAATCATGTTTGTGTTTTAAAATTCAAGTTAACGGATAAGTTTTCCAAAAGGGACAGTCTCCCTGTATGTCCTTGAAAAGTATAAGACAGAGAGCCATAGATGCTCTCTGTGACACCCTGGCTCATTTCTTTCTGCAACCACCTTGAGTTGAGTATTGATAGCAAAATGTGCTTACTATAAATTTCACACTGTGTGTGTCTGGCACTTGCTAGAGCGTGCACATTTTGGCATGTGTTTCTTATTTGGATGGCAAAACAAATGCTTCTTAAATTCTTAATTTTAGGATAATGAATAGCTAAAGATAATTCTGCTCCATTGGTTTCTGTGGACATTGTCAATTTTCACTTTTAACACCCTAAAACCTCCATTTAACAGTCTAAAAACCAAAAAGAATTAAAATTCAAACACTTAGAAGAATTACATGTCTACAGGCAAAACTTTAAAAAGAGGTGGCAAATGAGAGAACTGTAATCAGTTCTTATAAATTAATTTCTTCACATTTTTTACTCCTCTGATCAAAATTATTTTTTAAAAACAATTCCAGGGCTTCCTAGGTGGCGCAGTGGTTAAGAATCTGCCTGCCAATGCAGGGGACACGGGTTTGATCCTTGCTCCAGGAAGATCCCACATGCCATGGAGCAACTAAGCCTGTGTGCCACAACTATTGAGCCTGCACTCTAGAGCCCGTGAACCACAACTATTGAGCCCATGTGCTGCAACTACTGAAGCCCATGCACCTAGAGCCCATGCTCCACAACAAGAGAAGCCACGGCAATGAGGAGCCCGCGCACCACAACGAAGAATAGCCCCCACTCACTGCAACTGAAAGAAAGCCTGTGCACAGCAAAAAAGACCCAACACAGCCAATAAAATAAGTAAATAAATAAATAACTTTATATATAAAAAAAGTCCAAAATCATGCTAGTCTTTCTATATAAAAGACAAAAGGCAGAGTGGAAAGAAAAAAAAAATATGTATATTTTTAAAATGAACAATCCTTCATTGATGTGATTATTAAAAAATTAGAAGC
Source organism: Hippopotamus amphibius kiboko (assembly GCF_030028045.1). Lineage (NCBI taxonomy): Eukaryota > Metazoa > Chordata > Mammalia > Artiodactyla > Hippopotamidae > Hippopotamus > Hippopotamus amphibius. Next base: position 45,991,903 of record NC_080194.1, on the reverse strand, counting down.
AGAAATAATTTTAAAGAAGTTTATGTTCTCTATTTGATGTATTCCTGAACCAATCAGAAGTAGAATTAGCCTAGATACATTGTAAGGAGAACATACAAAGTTGTAATGATTTCAGTCCCAAAGAAGGCAATCAGCCTGAAGAAAATATTCAGGAGCTAGAAAACAAAAAGTGAACTTTTTTTTCTTTTCTTCAAGAATTTAACCTCCTCCTCCTCCACTTCCTCCTCCTCCTCCTTCTTCCTTTTTTATTTTTTCTTTAACATTCACTTATTTTATTAACACTACCTTCCCCATGTTATCACCATGGAATATAAATTCAGGTTAAACAAGAGAATTTCACAAATGCAATAAAGCATTCTGTCGTATACCAAAGGTTGTATAAAATGTCTGACCAAATCAGCTTGTTCAAAAATCATTAATCACTTCCATTATAGGTAATTTATTTAGTTTAACATTTATGATTCTTAGAGAGAAAATAAATGTACTATACACACTTAAAAATGTTTTTCATTTATCTTTGCATTAGCACTTAAAATACATATTCCTGTTTCAAGATGACATTTAAAAATTATTCTAAAATGGCAGCAGCAAAATATAATTCTGCAATAATAAAAGAGCAAAACTGGGATCCATAGTTAAGTTATTCTCATATTTACAAGTATGATCCTGAAATAAATACTACTTCTAAGCAGCTCTGTTATCAGCTTTTCAGGTTTGGTTTAAACACACACAAATTGTCAGTGTAGGGAGGCTTATAATATTATATTCCATACACTGTTTTGAAAGGGTTCTTCAAGAGCCAACCAGTCCTAAAAACTGAAGGCCACAAGGCAAATAGGATTCCTACATAACATCAAAAGCATGCGATATTTTGTAACAACAGGTGTATTTCAGGATTGACTTGTTATCTTCTTTAGAGCTAATTTCATGAGGAGAGCTTAAGAAGGTGGACATTTTACAATTATCATGTGCACGTAAAAGTAACATGTTTCTTTTGTGCTAATTTGACTCCCCTAAATGACCTGGTTAGGGAGCTAGTCACCAGTAACTTGTTGACTAGGCAAATTAATACTGCAAGAAAGGAAGCCAGTTTCAAATTACCATGTTATAGCCTGACCCACTCAATTTATTTCAACAAAAATATATAGCCTCAATGTGAGATATGTGACTAAAGCAAGCACTATCACCAAGACCAAGACAGCATCGCTTCTAAGGTTTAGCTTTTGGCCAAAATTCCTGATACATGGAATAGCCCATAGTCATTGTTCCCACAACAAAGCCTTGGGCTGCCATGCACATGTGAATCAGGTGAACTGACATTTTAGTATTTCCTGTTCTCTTCAATTTATATAATCCATACACAAAGATTGCTGCAAAACCTGCCATTCCAATGGGAACAAATGGTGCCCCTCTAGCTATTCAGTTAAATTTAGGTCCATGATCTTCATTATATGAAGAAACAGAAATGTCTGTGCTGGTTGACAGTGATTGAAGAATCTTCTGAGAACTACAGGACCTCTTTACGTCACTTAAATTCTATGGTTCTCAATTTCCTTATGGAAAAAGAAAGATTTTGATCTAATTTATTCCAAAGATTATTTGTGACTCAAACATTTAATGGAGGTTGATAATTTATAAACTACTCCAATTATACAGAGTCATGTGAAGCAACATGTTTAAACATATTAGTTTTAGACTTGCAATTCTGAAAAAGTCTCAAGCAGGATCTCCAGAGAAAACACTGTTGTGTTGGCCAACATCACAAAGCTGATCACAAGCAATTTTGATTTTGTAATGGGTGAGTGATGTATGAGAATCTTTGCACTTTAATCAGAGGCATGAAAAGAATTCTTGAGCATAGTATTTAAAGCAGAGATTTCTCATAGTGTACAAAACGTTACACACACACACAAAAAATGAAAGGAACTAAATGCTGAAAGACTAAGTCCCAATTAAGACCAATTTCAATTTTCTAGTTTAAAAATGACTTTTCTATTTTATTATCTTTTAAAATGTATTCTCATAATACAAATCATGATCTTTTTTTTGAAGGTAGACTGCTCTGTTTTGGGGGGAATTGAAACATACCTATTTACTTAATGTAAAATCCAATATAATAAGATATAAAATTTTGCCAATTCCTTTAAAGAGCAATGTGCATAAATGAGGAAAAGGGATAAAGAGAAATTGATTTAGAAAAAGTTTGACTACATACTAAATCTTAAATTTTGAAAGAAACAGATAAGTTCATAAGGCATTATTATTTTTAAAAGTCTGTAAAAATGACTTTCCAGTTCCAAGGCCCAGTGTTGACCATACAATACGTAGAATGGCTTTGCGATTTTGCCTAGTCAGCCCTGTTAATTATTTCTTTAAAGATATTCATACCTTTATGCTTTCATATGCTTTCCTTCTATTCCCCAAACCTCAGTCCTAGCTCAAGTCTATAACAATAATGATGCCTTTCAATAGTCATATTTCCTCTAGTTTCCCTTCCATATGGAACACTACCTCCAAATAAGGTTTCCTTTGATCATGTTGTTTACAGGCTCAGAAACATGCATTGGGTGTCTAATAGTATATATGATCCACTAATAGCATATAAGATCTACTATTATCTAAGTTGAAAATAAATTCTCAGCCTCACTCGATGTTAAAACTGTGATACTTTTTTTTAAATAAATATTTTATTTTGGAATAATTTTAGATTTACTGAAGTGTTACAAGGATAGTACAGAGTTCCCCTATACTCTTTACTCAGTTTCCCCTAGTGTTAACGTTCTACATAACCTTGGTACATTTGTCATAACTAAGAAATGAATAATGTTATTGACTGAAAACTTTATTTAGATTTTACTACTTTTCCACTAATGTCCTTTTTCTTTTCCAGGATTTAGTGTACAATTTTTGTAAATAATATAGACCTAATTGGTTTTCTCTAATTCATGATGAAGCAGAAGATAAGATAATTCATGTGACTTATCTAGGGTCATAAACTAATTAGTGGCAGAACATTAACGTGAACTTGAGTCTCCTAGTATTTTTCATTTGGTCATTCACTTATTTAATCAGCAAGAAGCAATTTAAAAATCTTCTAAACTGTGGGCCACTTTGGAAATCTAATGTATTAGAAAAAACATCCTTCCAGAAAATTACACACATGAGTATGCATAGAAAATGTCAGGAAACTGATAAACTCACTAACCACAAGATTTACTTAAATGCCTTACCATCACCCAATACCTTAAGAACACTACATTTATCTATGTTCTACTTTGGATTTTTAAATCAGATTTTACTTAAATTGGTTCCACAGCCAACAAATGCTTAAAAATTACGTTTCTACTTGGCTATTTTTTTAATTATACATCCATTATTTATGTTCCTTATGAAGTTTTTCTTTTTTTAATTAATTAATTAATTAATTGGCTGTGTTGGGTCTTCGTTGCTGCATGTGGGCTTTCTTTAGTTGCGGTGAGTGGGGGCTACTCTTCATTGTGGTGCACAGGCTCCTCATTGCTCTGGCTTCTCCTGCTGCGGAGCATGGGCTCTAGGTGTGTGGGCTTCAGTAGTTGCGGCACATGGGCTCAATAGTTGTGGCTCACAGGCTTTAAAGTGCAGGCGCAATAGTTGTGGCACACAGGCTTAGTTGCTCCGCGGGATGTGGGATCTTCCTGGAGCAAAGATCAAACCCGTGTCCCCTGCATTGGCAGGCAGATTCTCAACCACTGCGCCACCTAGGAAGCCCTCTACTTGGCCTTTTTAGCTAAAATGTGAACATCTAAAAAATTCAGAAAATGTCCTTTATCCTTTATTAATTGTAAAATAAACACTGACCACCCAGTCACTGGCAATGGTGCCATTTTTAGTGGAAGAAGAAAGGAAGATGTGCCTTGGGTTTCCCTCTTGCTTTAGATTATGCTCCATTATCTTAGTAACTAGTTTTTACTTTGTAGTGATCTAGATAATGTGAAGAATTTAGTTAAACTTAGTATTATTTGTAAAGATATTATTTATAGCCAATAAAATAGCTATTTTTGTACTTCACAGAATTTCCTCTTTTGTGTGAAATTAATAGGTGTCTGCCATATTAGAACCAGATTCATGTCTTTAAATTCTGCACCCTAAACTAGGTAATTAACTTTTTAGCATTACTGTCATGGGAAAAAAGAAACACCCTTCATATATAGCAAGGAATGTGCCGTAATATAGGACCAGCAATATTTCTACATTCAATCTAGAGCTTTATCACATAGACTAAACCTATGCCAAATAGTTAATCAAACTATTAAAACAAGTCAAAATTGCCAGTCCTACTTTTTCATTTCATAACTATGAAATAATAACTAACCATTATTACACATTACTTATTTATATATTTTTGTATTGATTCTGAAAACTGTAAGCAATTAGACTTGTAGATGTGAGATAATAGGTAAATATATATAACTTTTACTATAAAAATAACTGTAACATTATATTCTAATCCTCAAAACCTTCATTATTACTACCTTAAATGTGCTGGTAAATATATGGAATGATTGAGGTGGAATATTTTAAAGGTCAAAAAAGTAGACCAGATTTATTTTAAATAAAATTAAGAAGGCTTACGATTTCCAATCCTCAGAATTATATTTTCTGGGGAAAATGTTATTTGGTATAGCAGAGAGACAAAGGAAGAAAGAGCAAAAGAAAAATGTCTAAGTAGAATATCTCATTCAATGTTGCGCTATGTGACTTTTATTGACACGTTTAAAAGGATAGTATGAATGTAAGTCTTCGTAATTGAAAAAAAGAGAAATATAATTCTGAGGGACAGCTTAATTTATCCTTTTGGAAACACTATTAAGTCATTTGTCTTTATTAATTTTTTTTAATTTTGTAAAATATAGTGTTTACTATTTTTGGTGCTTCTGTGAAGAATAAAATGATCAATAAAGTCACTTAAAAAACAGACATGACAGGAAAATACCAGCCCAAATATTTTTTAAAAAATATAGTCATTAGTGCAGATGAGCATTTTGATTTTTTAAAAACAGGAGGTTATAGGTAAACTACTAGACAGAATTTCTTTGGATGTCTTTTCCAATATTAAGTCTCTATAGTAAAAAGAGTAAATATTTACAATATAATATCTCATTATTGCATAATAATAATATTGACAAAGAAATAGAAGCAGATTTTCTACCTAATGTTTTAACTAGGTTAGTAACTATTAACTTTGACATGCAAAGAAAAATATACCCAAGTAAGTTAATCTTTCTTCAATTATTCCATTCATATCTCAATAAAGTAGAAGGATGCATTCTTCTAAACTGTCTATGAAGTAAAATTCTGAATACGATGCCTATATTCACTGTGATTTTTATTATATGCATTAGACACAAAATGTTTTAGCATCATAGACAGAAAAGATGGTTTTCGGTTTAATGTGGAACAGCTATGTTCAGATCCAGAGTTAGAGATGCTGATATGGTTTGAAACATGGAGATGCCAAGCCAATATTTTAGGACAAACATTATTCTTCTTTACTACCTCGAGTATGAAAAGAACTCTGGGATAGCAAAAATGTAGGAAAGGAACAGAATCTCCCTTGCTCTGATTCCAGCTTGCTCTCTATTGCTCTTTTTAACACTCTCGTGCAGAGGAAATCCTCCCAGCAAGGCAAGTCATCTTCAAAAATTATTGTTCCTTATCAATAGTTATTGACTCACAGTGATAGTTTGGCCATGAATAAGACCTCAGACTCTAGGATGAGGCAGCTATGAATTTGAATTCTGACTCCAACACTTATTTAGCTATGTGTTCTTGGTGACTTACTTAATCTTTCAAAGATTCAGTTTCTTTTCATCTGAAAAATAAAGATAATAACAATGCTTAACTCACAGCCTTACTATGAATATTAAATGAGGTGATGTGAAAAAATGCTTACAGAGAAAAAGTAATTCAATATAGGTTTGTTATTACTATCATAACATTTTAGAGCTAAAATGTATTCTAGAGATGGTCTAGGTAATCTCCTTCATTGTAGAGATGAAGGGACCATGCCCAGAAACATTACAAGGTTTCCCAAAAATTTCACAAAAGTTAATATCTAAACCAAGAGCAGATTACAGTTCTCCAGATTCCTAGGCTAGAAATCTATTATACCAAACTCTAGTCTGAAAAAATGTGGATTGTAGAGTTTTAAATATGATGCTAGTGGTCTAAATATACCCATAAGTTAGTATTACAACTTTTTGAATAACCAGTTTTTTTAGAGATTATATAGGGCTAGCTATGTCCGTGTGCAGACTGTGAGGTAATGGTACTGCAGTCATCTTATAAAAATTCTGTGTTTCTCAGGACTACTCCATAATTTCCTCCTCAAGCTAAACACTCTATTGATTCTTAAATATAGAAATAAAATTCAGTCCTTGTTATGGACATAATGTTTGTATCCTCCCAAAATGAATTTGCTGAAACCCTAGTCCTCAATGTGATGGTATTAGGAGGTGGGGCCTTTTGGGAATTAGTTAAAATTAGATGAAGTCATGAAGGTGGAGCGTATGGAATGGAATAGGATTAGTGCCCTTATGTCATGAAAGCTTGCTTCCTCTCTCTCTTGCCATTACGTGAGGATAAAAAGAGAAGTCATTGTGGCTTTGACTTGCATTTCTCTGATGATTAGTGATGCTGAGCATCTTTTCATGTGTTTGCTGGCCATCTGTATGTCTTCTTTGGAGAAATGTCTATTTAGGTCTTCTGCCCATTTGTGGATTGGGTTATTTGCTTTTTTGGTATTAAGCTTCATGAGCTGCTTGTATATTTTGGAGGTTAATCCTTTGTCTGTTGTTTCATAGGCAATTATTTTCTCCCATTCGGAGGGTTGCCTTTTAGTCTTGTTTATGGTTTCTTTTGCTGTGCAAAAGCTTTTAAGTTTCATGAGGTCCAAAGGGAGTCCAACTCGAGGATGGAAGATGCCTTAGAGGACTGGGGCAGGGAGGGTGGGGGGGACTCGAGGGGGGGGGAGTCAAGGAAGGGAGGGAATATGGGGATATGTGTATAAAAACAGATGATTGAACTTGGTGTATCCCCCCAAAAAATAAAAAATAAAAAAAAAAAAAGAAGTCAGCCATCTGGAAGCCACAAGGGAGCCCTCCCCAGAACCTGACCATGTTGGCACCATGATTTCTGACTTCCAGCCTCCATAGCCTGAGAAATTTTGGTAGAAGTTCTTCAGAAGTTAAATAACCCATCTTGTAAAGTCCTTTTCTTTCCTAGATTTTTTTTTTACATAATTGATATGTTTTTTAAAAAGTTCTCAAAGATGAGGAAGTGTGAGTAGAATTGGGGCTATAGTACTAGGCAGATTTTAGCCTTTAGATTTTCCCCTTGTTGTAGGCAGAAATAACAACCCTACCTCTGGTCCATTTAAAACCAAGTCCATGTCCTACTCCCTAGAACCTGTGAATATGTAGGTTATGGGGCAAAGATGAATTAAGGTTACTAATCAGCTGACTTTAAAATAGGGAAATTATCCTGGATTATCCAAGGGACTCAATGTAGTCCCAGGAGTCCTTAAAAGTAGTAGAGGAAGGAAAAATAAAAGAGTCAGAAAAGGAGATGTGACAGTGGAAACAATGTCAGAGAGATACAATATTACTGGCTATATGATGCAGGAAGAAAACCACAAACCAAAGAACGCAGGTGGATTCTAGAAGCTGGAAAGGACAAGAAAACAGATCATCATCTAGATCTTCCAGAGAAGAATGCAGCTCTGATGACACCTTGATTTTAGACCAGGGAGACCCATATTAGACTTCTGTTCTACAGAACTGTAAGGTAATAAATCTGTGTAATTTAAGCCACAAACTTTGTTGTAATTTAACACATATGTAATTATGTACTATAGGGGAGCAAAATTTACCACCCCCAAACTTCTCTTTGACATGCAGATAATTTTGAGCTGGAAACAATCAATGCCTCAAAAACTCAGCAAGAAAATTTTACCTTCCCTTTAACTTCCTAAAAGAATAGAAGGTCTATTCCAGGAAAGGAGCTATCATTGTAGATAACTATAGTATGGTAGACAAGGAGGAACCTAGCAAAATCTATTCTTTAAAATTCCTTTCTGTGTTGCATTTTCTCTGCATGGCCTAGCAAACATTTCTTTACCAAACATTTGCTTTTCCATCTCTATGTCAATCACCTCCCTCCCCTTTGAGGTCTCAAACTCCCAACATCCTTTTTTTGTCTTTAGTTGAAGATGGTATAAGGTGAGGGATTGGGCCATTTTGGAGAGTTACTTAGTTTTCCTGGGTTTCTCCCAAGTTATTAAACTTCTGTTTGATTTTCTCCTGTTAATCTGCCTCATTTCAATTTAATTTTTAGAATGGCCAGAAGAACCTAGAAGGATAGAGAAAAATGTTTTTCCCCCTACAGTACCTCTACTTAAATTAGGGGATTTGACATAAAAATAGCCAGTTTTTATCACATGACTAAGACTTAATCATCAGCAAAATTCCTTTTCTAATAAAAACTTGTAGGAATAAACTGATTACTAGTTCAGTTCTGAGTCATAGCTCAATGTGCCTTTGGCCAAGTTACCAAATCCATTGTTGCTTTGGAATTGCCAGATGAGGTCTGTAACGCAAATATCACACATCACTCAATATGGCTAAACATAAAATATGAGAATCAAGGACATAATAAGATAGTCTATTCCTTCATGGAATGAACAGGTTAAAACAATAAATGAATGTCTACTATGTTCCAAATATAAGAGCTTTATAAACATCATATTTAATCCTAACAATAATCTTCTGAAAGAGGTACCGATTTAAAGATGAGGACAGTGGCCCCAAAGAAATTAAGTTTCTAAATTTCAGACAATACGTTTCAGACTCTGAATTTCAACCTAGACCCTCCAATTCAGGTTCACTTAACCACTGCCTTATCCTGCTCCATTGTACATCCCCTGATATGATGAGCTATTTATACAGCATTGGTTAGACGGTAACTTGGTTTGAACTAAAGAAGGGGGTCTCTCACAGTGAATGAAAAATAGGTATTCTGAAGAGTCTAGAAGTAGATCAGTTGTAAAATGAGAAAAGAAAAATGCTTAAAGATTAAGGAAAATTTTATATCAAAGTAGTTAGAGTCTTTCTATATTTTTAGTTTGCACTTAGCAAGGAAATACAATTGATTCTGCTCAGGCAAATCATTTGGCTATTCATGCCATTTCAAAATTTGCTGAAAATGTCCTTAATATAGGCAATTATTTCAGTTTCACAGATCAGCAGCATGATGTTAAGAGACCATTGTTTGTAACATGTGCATTATTTTAAAATTTGGATGAGTGGGAAGAAAGATGTGTATAAACATAACATTTATTCAGAGAAAAGTGAAAACATCAAACATGAAAATCTCAAAATTAAATAAAAATTTCTTTTTGTCCAGAAATGAAATTAGCAATAAAGTGCTCTAGGTGAAGAGGAAATGGTCCTTGAGCATTACTGCATGCAACAAGAAGACTCACACTAAGTGTAAAAAAATGAATACTATTATATAAAAATTATAGACTTGATTTTAAAATCTTTATTCCTTACATCCAAATGAATATTGAGGTAAACAACATCTGATCATTCCAATTCTAGTAACCTTCAGGAAACTGAATTATTCATATCACATGAAATGAAAAGTGGCTTAACTTATGTAATGATTGGTTAGTCATGTTCATAAGAACATACTTTATAATAATTAAAAACTAGAAAAACAAAACCTAAGTGTTCATCAGTAGAGGAATAGATGAGTGAACATTAAAAACTAGCATAGTTGTACCCTGGAATGTTGAATAATAATTAGAATGATGAGTTAGATCTATATGTCTCAACAAGGATAGATTTTAAACATTAAATTTTTAAAAAGTTAGAGAAAGGTTTATACAGTGAAATGTCACACAGATTAAAATAAATAAAAGTCTATTGTTTATGGATACACATGAGAAAGTTAATGTATAAAACACTAGACTTTGAAACACACTAAATTCATGAAGGTATTTGTCACAATGAAAGGAAGGAAAAATTCAAAGAAAAAGTCTTATTTTTATTAAACAAGATCTGAAGAAAATATAAAGTCTTAAACCAGTGGTGGGATCATGGGTATTATATAATTCCTTTTAAACTTTAGTACTTCAAAATATTTCTAAAAGTCTTTTTTTTTCAATCAACTGTTTAGATGTTTCAGACAAAAAGTATTTGGAATGAATTATTCAGAAAATTATTTCAATTTCTCATAATATCCAAATAGTCCATTCTCTCAAAGTTTATGCTAATTATATAATCTTGCTAAAAATAAATTGAATGTAAACCTCTCTGAAGGAGGGAAGGGGTTCAAGATGGCAGAGGAGTAGGATGTGGAATTCACTTTCTCCTACAAAAACATTGAAAATACATCTACAAGTGGAATGATTCACATAGAACAGCTACTGAATTCTGACAGAAGACCTCAGGCATCCAAAAAGACAAGAAAACTTCTAAGTAACTAGGTAGGACAAAAGAAAAAGAAAGAATCAGGATGGGGCCTGTGCCCCAGGGAGGGAGCTGTGAAGAAGTAAAGGTTTCCACACCCTGGGAAATCTGCCCACCAGTGGGGAGATCAGCCTGGGTGGAGGGGGAGCTTCAGAGCCTAAGAGGAGAGAGCAGCAACTGGTTTATGGAAGGCAAAATGGAGAGCAATCTGCACAGAGTGTTGGCACTGCTGCCCTGTGCTTCCCAACCTGAGACAATCCTCTGTCAGTGCAGGTAGGGGCCAGGTGCTGAAGCTCAGGATCCAGAGGTCAGATCCATGGAGAGGACTGGGGTTAGATGCACAGAAAGAGCCTGAAGAGGCCAGGCTGTGGCAATTGAGGGTGTAATCTGAAGAAGACTGAGCCTGCCAAAGAGGCAAGATGCCATTATTAGGAGGCACATGAAAAGAGGGGCAAGACCACCATAAGAGATTCTTTCCATGTGAGTACTCCCAGGCAGTAGGACACCACCTATAGGAGCTCCATTGGCGGGTGCAAGTCATTGATGCCATCTTGGGTTCCAGCAACAGGCACTGGCCACCTCTACCAGACCCAGGAGCAGATGCCAGGCCCTTCCCCTGTTGTTCCCAGAGAGCACACATAGCTTTTGCCAGTAGAAAATCCATGTGCAGGTGCCAGGATCTGTCCCAGCTGTCCCGGGAGGGTGTGGATAGCTCCCACCACTAAGAAATCTGCAAACAGGAGCCAGGACCGGCCCTCATTGTCCAGGGAGCAGACAAAGGCCACTGCACCTACACACTCCATTTCAAGGGGCTAACAGCCAGCATACTCTGAGGAAAGAGGCAGCAAACACCCAAACTAAAAGCAGCCCCTCAATTCTGGAAAAGAGTTCAGAGTAGAAGGACCTAAGCTCATCTTCTCTCATGAAAACACCAAAATCAAAACTAACTGCTGAATAACCATCAATAAAAATAACTGGAATGAACCAAAAAAGATATTTTACATTCAAAGACAAGCCACAATGAGATGGCAGGAGGGACACTTTTGCAACATAATCAAATTGCACACCTGCTGGGTGGGCGACCCATGAACTGAAAAAAAAATCATATCACAAAGATTCTCCCACAAAAATGAGAGTCCTGAGCACCACATAAGCTTCCTCAGCCAGAGGGTATGGCAGCAGGAGGAGGAACCCTCAAAGCACTTGGCTTTGAAGGCCAGTGGGGGTAGAGTACAGGAGTGCCACAGGACTGAGGGAAACAGACTCCACTATTGGGGAGTGAACACAAGGTTTCACGTACAGTGGGATCCAGCACAAAACAGTAACTCCATAGGATCCAGGGCTGAATCTATCTATGAGTCTTGGAGGGTCTCCTGCAGGGGAGGGCTGGCTGTGGGTCACTGAGGAAGCAAAGACACTGGAGACAAAAGTGCCAGAGATTATTGATCATCATGAGCCCCCCAGGAGGTTGCCACTCTTGCATCAAGATCTAGCCCTACCCAACAACCTATAGGCTCCCGTGCTGGAATGCCCCAGGCCAAACAACCAGCAGGATAGGAATACAGATCCACCCATCAGCAGACAGGGTGCCTGAAGCCATACTGAGCTCACAGCCACCTATAAACATGCCCCCCTAGACATGGCCCTGCCCACCAGAAGGACAAGACCCAGATCCACCAACCAGTGGCCAGGCACCAATCCCTCCCAACAAGAAGTCTGCACAAGCCTCAGAATCAACCTCACCCACAGAGAGCAGACACCAGAAGCAGGAGGAACTATGACCCTCCAGCCAGCAGAAAGGGGGCCACAAACACAAAGAGAGAAAATGAGATTGCAGGGAAATATGTTTCAGGCAAAGCAACAAGATAAAAAACCACAAGAACCACAAGTGAAGTGGAAATAGGCAATCTACTGGAAAAGAATTTGCACTAATGATAGTAAAAAAGATCCAAGATCTAGGAAAAACAATGGAGGCACAGACCAAGAAATTGCAAGAGATGTCTGACAAAGAGATAGAAGATTTAAAGAACAAACAAACAGATGAGCAATACAATAACTGGCATGTAAAACACACTTGAAGAAATTGATAGCAGAATAACTGAAACAGAGAAACGAATAAGTGAGCTGGAAGACAGAATGGTGGAAATCACTCCCATGGAACACAGTAATGAAAAAAGAATGAAAAGAAATGAGAAAGTCTCAGAGACCTCTGGGACAACATTAAACACACCAACATTCACATTGTAAGGGCCTCAGAAGGAGGGGAGAGAAAGAAAGAGCCAGAGAAAATATATGATGAGATTACAACTGAAAACTTCCCTAACATGGGAAAGGAAACACTCACTCAAATCCAGGAAGTGCAGAGAATCCCATATATGATGAATCCAAAGAGGAACATGCTGAGACACATATTAATCAAACTAACAAACATTAAAGACAAAGAAAAAATTAAAGCAACAAGGGAAAAGCAACAAATAACATAAAAGAGAAGCCTCATAAGATCATCAGCTGATTTTTCAGCAGGAACTCTGCAGGCCAGAAGAGAGTAGCATGAAATATTTAAAGCGATAAAAGGGAAAAACCTATAACCAAGAATACTGTACTCAGCAAGGCTTTTGTTCAGATTCAAAGGAGAAATCAAAACTTTTTACAGGCAAGCAAAAGATAAGAGAATTCAGTACTACCAAACCAGCATTACAAATCCTAAGAAAACTTCTCTAGGCAGAAAAGACCACAAGTGAATCAAGAAAATTACAAATGGGGGAACTTACTGGTAAAGGTAAACATAAAGTAAAGGTAGGAATTCATCCACATGCAAATATGATATAAAAACCAGCAATCATGAGAAGAGAAAAGTACAAATGCAGAATATTGGAAATGCAATGGAAACTAAGAGGCCAGCAACTTAAAAACAATCTGGTATATATACAGACTGCTATATCAAAACCTCATGGGAACCACAAGCTAAAAATCTACAATAGATACACACACAAAAAAGAAAAGCAATCCAAATGCATCACTAATGATAGATATCAAATCACAAGAGAAGAGAACAAAAGAGGAAGAAAAAAGACCTCCAAAAACAAATATGAATCAATTAACAAAATGGAAATAAGAACATTCATATTGATAATTATCTTAAATATAAATGGATTAAATGTTCCTGCCAAAAGATATAGACTGCTGAATGGATTAAAAAATAGACCGATATACATGCCGTCTACAAGAAACTCACTTCAGATCTTAGAGATACATATAGCCTGAAAGTTAGGGGGTGGAAACAGATATTCCATGCAAATGGAAATCAAAAGAAAGCTGGAGTAGCAATACTCATATCAGACAAAATAGACTTTGAAATAAAGAACATTACAAGGGACAAATAAGGACACTACATAATGATCAAGGGATCAATCTAAGAAGATATAACAATTTTAAATATATATGCACCCAACATAGCAGCACTTCAATATGTAAGGCAAAAATTAACAGCCATAAAAGAGGAACGGACAGTAATACAATAACAGTGGGGGACATTAATACCAAACTCTCATCAATGAGATCATCCAGACAGAAAATCAATAAGAAAACACAGGACTTAAATGACACATTAGATCAATTGACTTAATTGATATTTACAGAACATCCAATCTGAAAGTAGCTGAATACACTTTCTTCTCAAGTTCACATGGAACATTCTCCAGGATAGATCACATCTTGGGCCACAAATCTAGCCTTGGTAAGTTTAAGAAAACTGCAATCATATGAAGTATCTTTTCTGGCCATAACACTATGGGATTAGAAATCAATTGCAGCAATGAAAAACACTAAAAAACACAAACACATGGAGGCTAAATAATATGCTACTAAACAACCAATGGATCACTGAAGAAATCAAAGAGGAAATCAAAAAATACCTAGAGACAAATGACAATGAAAATATGATGATCAAAAAACTATGAGATGCAGCAGAAGCAGTTTTCTAAAACAGAAGTTTATAGCACTACAATCTTACCTCAGGAAAGAAGAAAAACCCAAACAAACAACCTAACCTTACACCTAAAGCAACTAGAAAAAGAAGACAAACAAAACCTACAGTTAGTAGAAGGAAAGAAGTCATAAAGATCAGAGCAGAAATAAATGAAATAGAGACTTAGAAAACAACAGCAAAGATCAATGAAACTAAAAGCTGGTTCTTTGAGGAGATAAACAAAATTGATAAACCTTTAGCCAGATTCATCAGAAAAAGAGAGAGAGGATTCAAGTCAATAAAATTAGAAATGAAAAAGAAGTTACAACTGACACTGCAGAAATAAAAAGGATCATAAAAGACTACTACAAGCAACCATAGGAAAATAAATTGGACAACCTAGAAGAAATGGACAAATTTTTAGAAAGATATAGCTTTCCAACATTGAACCAGGAAGAAAGAGAAAACATGAACAGACCAATCAAAAGTACTAAAATTGAAACTGTGATTAAAACATCTTCCAACAAACATAAGTCCAGGACCAGATGGCTTCACAGGTGAAGTCTACCAAACATTTAGAGAAGAGTTAATACCTATCCTTCTGAAATTTTTCCAAAAACGTGCAGAGGGAGGAACACTCCCAAGCTCATTCTAGTAAGCCACCATCACCCTGATATCAAAATTAGACAAAGATATCATAAAAAAGAAACTTACAGGCGAATATCACTGATGAACATGGACACAAAAATCCTCAACTAGCAAACTGAATCCAACAAGGATTCTTCAATATCCACAAATCAATCAGTGTAGTACACCACATTAACAAACTGAAGAATAAAAACGATATGATCATTTCAATAGATGCAGAAAAACCTTTGACATAATTCAATGCCCACTCATGATAAAAGTTCCCCAGAAAGTGGGTATAAAGGGAACTTGCCTCAACATAATAAAGGCCATATAAGACAAACCCACAGCCAACATCATTCTCAGTGGTGAAAAGCTGAAAGAATTCCCTCTAAGAGTAGGAACAAGGCAAGGATGCCCACTGTCAGCATTTTTATTCAACATAGTTTTGGAAGTTCTAGCCATGGCAATCAGAGTAGAAAAAGAAATAAAGCCAAATTGGAAAACAAGATGTGAAACTGTCACTGTTTGCAGATGACATGATACTATACATAGAAAATCTTAAAGATGTTACCAGAAATCCACTAGAGCTAATCAATGAATTTGGTAAAGTTGCAGAATGCAAAATTAATACATGGAAATTACTTGCATTTCTATTCACTAACAACAAACGATCAGGAAGAGAAATTAAAGAAACAATCCAATTTACCATTGCATCAAAAAGAATAAAATACCTAGGAATAAAACTATCTAAGGATGGACTTCCTAGGTGGTGCAGTGGTTAAGAATCTACCTGCCAATGCAGGGGACATGGGTTCAAACCCTGCCCCAGGAAGATGCCACATGCCTTGGAGCAACTAAGCCATTGAACCACTACTATTGAGCCTGTGCTCTAGAGCCTGTAAGCCACAACTATTGAGCCCATGTGCCACAACTACTGAAGCCCATGTGCCTAGAGCCCATGCTCCATAACAAGAGAAGTCACCACAATGAGGAGCCCGCACACCACAATGAAGAGTAGCCCCCACTCGCCACAACTGGAGAAAGCCTGTGTGCAGCAATGAAGACCCAACACAACCAATTAAATAAATAAATAAATAAATAAATTTATTAAAAAAAATACCTAAAGTGACAAAAGACTTCTACTCTGAAAAGTAATTGCGGATGACACAAACAGATGTTCTTGGATTGGAATAATCAATATTGTCAAAAGGAGTATATCTCAATGCAATCTACAGATTCAATGCAATCCCTCTCAAAGTGCCAATGGCATTTTTCACAGAATGAGAACAAAGAAATTTAAAATTTATATTGAAACATAAAAGACCCTGAGTAGCCAAATCAATCCTAAGAAAAAAAAACAGAGCTGTAGGCATTGGACCCCCTGACTTCAGACAATACTACAAAGTTACAGTAACCAAAACAATATGGTACTGGTACAAAAACAGAAATATCAATTAATGGAATAGGATAGAAAGCACAGAAATAAACTCATGCATCTATTGTCAATTAATCTACAACAAGGTAGGCTAGAATATACAATGTAGAAAAAGACAGCCTCTTCAATAATTGGCACTGGGAAAACTAGACAGCTACAGGTAAAAGAATGAAATTAGAATACTCCCTAACACCATACACAAAAATAAACTCAAAATGGATTAAAGACTTAAATATAAGGCTAGTTTTTCTCCATAAAACTCTTAGAGAAAAACATAGGCACGACACTCTTTGACATAAATTGCAGCAAGGTCTTTTTTGATTCCAGTAAGGGAAATAAAAACAAAAATAAGCAAATGGGACTTAATTGAACTTAAAGGCTTTTGCACAGTAAAGGAAACCATCAACAACATAAAGACAACCCACAGAGGGAGAAAATATTTGCAAATGACTGAGAAGGGATTAATCTCCAAAATACAGCTCATGCAGCTCTATATCAAAAAAGCAAGCAACCCAATCAAAAAATGGGCAGATTGTCCAAACAAACAGTTCTCCAAAGAAGACATACAGATGGCCAAAAAGCACATGAAAAGATGCTCAATATCACTAATAATTAGAGAAATGCAAATCAAAACTACAATGAGATACCATCTCACACCAGTTAGAATGGCCATCATCAGAAAGTATAAAAACAACAAATGCTTGAGAGGGTGTGGAGAAAACGGGACACTATTGGTGGGAATGTAAATTGGTACAGCTACTATGGAGAACAGTATGGAGGTTCTTTAAAAAACTTAAAATAGAACTACCATATGATCTAACAATCCCATTCCTGGGCATATATCCAGAGAAAACCATAATCCAAAAGGATACATGCACCGCAATGTTCATTGCAGCACATTTACAATTGCCAAGTCATGGAAGCAAGCTAAATGTCCATTGACAGAGTAATGAATAAAGAAGATGTGGTACATACATATAATGGAATATTAGTCAGCCATTAAAAAAAGAATGAAATAATGCCATGCACAGCAACATGGGTGGACATAGAGATTCTCATACTAAGTGAAGTAAGTCAGACAAGAGACAGACAAATATCATATGGTATCACTTATATGTGGAATCTAATTAAAAAAATATACAAGTGAACTCATTTGCAAAACAGAAGCAGACATGGATATTGAAAACAAACATTGTTAACAAAGAGGAAATGTGGGGCCAGGGGATAAATCAGGAGCTTTGGATGAACACCTGCACACTACTATATATAAAGTAAATAACCAACAAGGACCTACTGTATAGCACAGGAAACTCTATCTGATTTTCTGTGATAAGCTATATGAGAAAAGAATCTAAAAAAGAATGAATATACTTATATGTATAACTGAATCACTTGGCTGTACACCTGAAACTAACACAACATTGTAAATCAACTATACTCCAATAAAATTAGAATATTTAAAAAAATTTTAAAAAACTGTCTAAAGATTTCAAAATAACCAGACAATATTGGATACTTTACAGCATTTAATTCAGGAAAGAAAATTTGAAATTTTAAGCTCCTATGAGCTTAAAACCCAGTTTTATTTCACAAATTACTACTTGCTCTAAGAAAGTTCAATTTTGCCTCTTTATAGAGAATGACCCTGAAAAGTCCACCTGGCATTTCACTTTGAGTATCCTGGAAAAGGGAAGAATACTCTACACTTGTGGATTCATAAATCACCTATGCTGTATGGAATAGAACAATTATACGTAGCTGAAGTGGATAGACTGGTGTATATAAAACCAACAGAAAGCACTTGGGTACACATCCATAATCTAAAAATCCAGTCCCATTGAGATTATATACTTAAATTTAGTTTTCCAGAAACTTACCAGGAACCAAAGTACACTGTTTTTAATGGTATCCCAGATAAAAATGGATGTCAAAATTCACTGAATCCAATCACTCATGTGAAGCATGGAAGACAAGTTGAAATAGGAAATGGTTTGGATCCTAGGGTCTCAGTAATTAGCTACATTTCCATCAAGGAAATGGGAATAAGATTACCTGCTTACAATCACTGGATTACTGCCCTTCTCACCCTCTAATCTATTCTTATTTCTACAACCTTGGAGATATTTTTAAAGTACAAATCTGGTCAAGTCACTACTCTGCTCAAAATTCTTCAATGTCTTTCTTTGCTCTTAGGGTTAAGTTGAAATCCTTTAACATGAATTACAGCTTCAGTTGGTCTGACTTCAGCCTATCTCTTTGTCCTTGTTTTAGTCCACTCTTTCTCTTGCTCTAATACTCTAATCAGGGTTTTTGATCTCAGCAGTAGTCTTTTGTAATAAACTGTTTACTTGCATACATCTACCAGCTGGTTTGTGGTCTCCTCCATGGAGGCAGAGATCATATTTATGGTGTTTATTGTTGAAACATTAGTGCCTATCATAGTGTTTGCAACATAGTAGGTACTGGAGAAGTATTTGTTGAAAGAAGGGAAAGAGGGAGGAATACAGAAACAGATGGAGGAAAAGGATTATTCTGAGGGTAGACCAAACAAAAATATTTTTATAAAGTATTAGTAGAAATTACAAGATTTGGGACCAGTTGGAGAAAGTATCTTTTATAATCTACCCAGATGGCAGCTCAATGTGCTCATTTGTATGTTTTCTCTTTGTGGGGGGAGGCAGGGAGGAAATGAGGGGGAGCATATCATAACAGAACAAAATGTTTCAGTGCTTGCAGTGTTTGAAATGATTCTATTCTTCAGACCTTATTGATCACCAAGGATCATTACAAACTCCCACCAATGTGAAAAAGATTATTAAAACTGAAAGGCAGCACCCAAATGCACACTCTGTGTGGCTTGTGGGGTTTCCTTTATTGATCACATATAAACAAAGCCAGCTACAGCAAAGATATTTAAGCTCAGGCTATGAACTCCTCACACAGTTAATCCATTCTTTGCAAATCATTTTTTTTAAAAATGGAGTTTCTGTAAATCTACATCACTTATGCAAACAAGAAACATAAGTATTAGCTCCATGATGGAAAAAATTATAACCATGGTAAGAGGATATAGGTGAGCTGGCTGATCTTCAGGATCTTTTCCTTACCCTGTGGTCTAGAACAAAAAATGCACTGATCAAGAACACTGACCTGGAGAAGCTTCCAAATTCTATTTAATATGGAAATCATTGTCAGATCATCTGTATTATGCCCAGAATTATGTTAGAAAAATTGGCAGAAAGTTAAAAGAACTAAAACTCTTATACCCTAAAAATGACTTGTAGTCCTTAAGCAACTTTTTCTTGATTTTATATTTTTAATTTCTTCCTCTTCCTCATATGCTCCTCAGAAATCTGGAAATACTAGTCTTTTATCAAAAAAACCTTAACTTCTCTCTGTATAGATGTAGTATCAAAAGCCTCAAAGTATCATCATTTTTTTTTGTTATTATAAATCAACATTTACTATCTATGCATTTAAACTTTCTGCTTCTGGGTTTTTTTGTTTACTTTTTGTTTGGGTTTTTTGTTTGTTTTTGTTTTTTTTTTTTTAGCCTGGGTTAACATGGTGGCCATGTTAATAAAAATGGAACTAATCGTGGAACTAATGAAATGCCTTGTACACAAAAGCTTAGAATTAAGCCAAAGTCTACCAACTAGGAGGTATTCATACTGTTTTCCTAGTACAGAGGTGTTTTTCTTATCAGTGCATTTATTCAGTAATTTAATAAATATTTATAGAATGCTTATTATGTGCTAAACATTTTTTGTAAGTTTTGGAGATGTAAAGATGAGCCAAACAGACTTGGTCTCTGCCCATATAGAGCCTGATATCTAGTGGGTTAGAGGACATCTACCAGGCACAAAATAAGGATGACTTTAGCTGTCAAAATGTGTGGAGTTGTCAAATATAACCTTTAAGATAGAGTCTGAAGTTTTACTCTGTACTGAATATATATTTAATTTTAGTGAGTCCCTATTTATATTCATTATTCAGAAGAATAAAAACAGACAATTATCTTTTCTATCTTATTCCTGTGATTTTTATAAACATTGAGGAACATTTTGAAAACATTAGGATTTCTAGTGTTATGCAGACCCTTAACATTTGCTCTCCTGTGTTTTAAACAGGAATATCTAAGAAGGACAGAGACTGTGAGAAATGACAAACCTGCACTGACCTCTCAATCAAGTCAGGTTTTCCATGTACTTTCTTAGGGTGCAAATTAAATTTTGTGTCATAATTGCTATCTTTCAGACTGGATGGATTTATTCATATTATCTTAGAGAATAACAAGATCAAGAAAAAATACAGCCTCACAAGTGTCAGGCTATCAGCACAAAACAATGCCAAAGACGGGGAGAAGGCCAAAAAGCACTTACTGGTAAGTTGTTGGGCTGACATTGATGCGTCGAGGGTGACTTCCTGATTCGAATTTGCTTGCCAGAGTGACATTATTTCCAAACAGGCAGTACCGTGGCATTCTTACCCCAACAACTCCAGCCAGCACAGAGCCTGAGTGAATGCCTATTCTCATCTAAAGAAGAAAAGGGAAAAGAAAAAGTATATATTTATGTTCTCATTTGGTATGCAATTATTTTAATAAGAGGTATTGGTGAAACAATAAACTCCTAGCTCCTCAAAGATAGGGACTGAGGTATTGGTCATTTTCCTGAGC
The DNA here is from genome assembly GCF_030028045.1 of Hippopotamus amphibius kiboko. NCBI lineage: Eukaryota > Metazoa > Chordata > Mammalia > Artiodactyla > Hippopotamidae > Hippopotamus > Hippopotamus amphibius. The sequence goes on along the minus strand of NC_080194.1, from coordinate 45,970,682 downwards.
AAAATATCTGGACAATTATACCAATAGTTATAAAATTTATATTATATCAATGAACATGGATGCTGTGGAATAAATGAACAAATGGATTAAGTATAAGAAAAAAAAACTGCATTTAATTTTCTACATAAATCCAGTTGTGCTAGAAACTAAATTAGGTTTTATTTGTACCTAGTATGCTCTAATAAATGGAAAGTGTGTTATTCTCCCTCCAGTTATTCTCACATAAAACCCTATTTTTTCCTTCATAGCATCAAATGCAATTGTAAATTAAATATTTATATTTCTGTTTATCTGTTCATTTAAAATATTTTTATGTCTCCGCCTGAGACTTACTCCGCGGAGTTCTCTTCTGCTGTCTTACGTCAAAACCAGCCTTCTCTGACCCCCAAAGGACTTGAAGAGATATCTGCCCACTTTCTGTAAGACAAAACTGAAGTTCTTCTTGAGTTGGACAAGCAACCCCAAAAGTTTGGACAACCATGAGGAAACAAAGAAACACCATGCAGGCAAAGGAGCAGGAAAAAAACCCACAAGACCAAATAAATGAGGAGGAAATGGGAAAAATGCCTGAAAAAGAATTCAGAGTAATGATAGTCAAAATGATACAAAATCTCGATAACAAAATAGAGAAAGTACAAGAAACAGTTCATAAGAACTCAGAAAAACAAACAGCAATGGATGACAAAATAACTGAAATTAAAAATACTCTAGATGCTATAACCAGCAGAATGACTGAGGCAGAAGAACAAATAAGTGAGTTGGAAGATAGAATGGGGGAAATAACTGCCACAGAGCAGGAAAAAGAAAAAAGAATAAAAAGATTAGAAGACAGTCTCAGAGACCTCAGTGATAACCTTAAACGTACCAACATTCGAATTATAGGCATCCCAGAAGAAGAAGAAAACAAGAAAGGGTCTGAGAAAATATCTGAAGAGGTTATAGTGGAAAACTTCCCCAACATGGGAAAGGAAATAATTAACCAAGTCCAAGAAGCACAGAGAGTCCCATACACAATAAACCCAAGGAGAAATACACCAAGACACATATTAATCAAACTAACGACAATTAAAAACAAAGAAAAAATATTAAAAGCAGCAAGAGAAAAGCAGCAAACAACATATAAGGGAAAACCCATCAGGATAACAGCTGACCTTTCTACAGAAACTCTGCAGGCCAGAAGGGAATGGCAGGATATACTGAAAGTCCTGAAAGAGAGAAACCTACAGCCAAGAATACTCTACCCAGCAAGAATCTCATTCAGATTTGCCAGAGAAATCAAAAGCTTTCCAGACAAGCAAAAGTTCAGAGAATTCAGCACCACCAAACCAGCCTTACAACAAGTGCTAAAGGAACTTCTCTAAGGAGGAAACACAAGAAAAGGAAAACACCTACAAATACAAACCCAAAACAATTCAGAAAATGGTAACTGGAACACACATGTCCATAATCACTTTAAATGTAAATGGATTAAATGCTCCAACCAAAAGACACAGACTGGCTGAATGGATACAAACACAAGACCCTTCTCTATGCTGCCTACAAGAAACCCACTTCAGACCAAGGGATACATATAGACTGAAAGTAAAGGGATGGAAAAAGATACTCCATGCAAATGGAAGTCAAAAGAAAGCTGGAGTAGCAATATTCATATCAGACAAATTAGACTTGAAAGTAGAGACTATTACAAGAGACAAGGAAGGACACTACATAATGATCAAGGGATCCATTCAAGAAGAACATATCACAATGGTAAATATCTATGCCCCCAATATAGGAGCACCTCAATACATAAGGCAAATGCTAACAGCTATAAAAGGGGACATCGACAGTAATACAATAATAGTGGGAGACTTGAACACCCCACTTACATCCATGGACAGATCATCCAAACAGAAAATAAATAAAGACACACAAGCTTTAAATGACACATTAGACCATCTCGACTTCATTGATATTTATAGGACATTCCATCCAAAAACGACAGACTACACTTTCTTCTCAAGTGCACATGGAACATTTTCCAGGACAGATCACATCTTGGGTCACAAATCAAACCTCAGCAAATTCAAGAAAATTGAAATCATATCAAGCATCTTCTCAGACCACAACGCCATGAGACTAGATATCAATTACAGGAAAAAAACTGCAAAAAATACAAACACATGGAAGCTAAACAATTCACTCTTAAACAACCAAGGAATCACTAAAGAAATCAAAGAGGAAATCAAAAAATATCTAGAAACAAATGACAACGAAAACACAACAACCTAAAACCTATGGGATGCAGCAAAAGCAGTTCTAAGAGGGAAGTTTATAGCAATACAGTCCTACCTTAAGAAACAAGAAAATTATCAAATAAACAACCTAACCTTACACCTAAAACAACTAGAGAAAGAAGAACAAAGAAACCCCAAAGTGAGCAGAAGGAAAGAAATCATAAAGATCAGAGCAGAAATAAATGAAGAAGAAAGGAAAGAAACCATAAGAAAAATAAATGAAACTAAAAGCTGGTTCTTTGAGAAGATTAACAAAATTGATAAACCATTAGCCAGACTCATCAAGAAAAAAAGGGAGAAGATGCAAATCAACAGAATTAGAAATGAAAAAGGAGAAGTCACAACGGACACCTCAGAAATACAAAGGCTCATGAGAGACTACTACAAGCAACTATATGCCAATCAATTGGATAACCTGGAAGAAATGGATACATTCTTAGAAAAATACAATCTTCCAAGACTGAACCAGGAAGAAATAGAAACCATGAACAGACCAATCACAAGTACGGAAATTGAGGCAGTGATTAAAAATCTGCCAACACACAAAAGCCCAGGACCAGATGGGTTCACGGGCGAATTATATCAAACATTTCAAGAAGAGTTAACACCTATCCTTCTCAAACTCTTCCAAAATATTGCAGAAGGCAGAGCACTCCCAACCTCATTCTACGAGGCCACCATCACCCTGATACCAAAACCAGGCAAAGATGTCACAAAAAAAGAAAACTACAGACCAATATCACTGATGAATATAGATGCAAAAATCCTCAACAAAATACTAGCTAACAGACTCCAACAGCACATTAAAAAAATCATACACCATGATCAAGTGGGCTTTATCCCTGGGATGCAAGGATTCTTCAATATACGCAAATCAATCAACGTGATACATCATATCAACAAATTGAAGGATAAAAACCATATGATCATTTCAATAGATGCAGAAAAAGCTTTTGACAAAGTTCAACATCCATTTATGATAAAAGCTCTCCAGAAAATGGGCATAGAAGGAAATTACCTCAACATAATAAAAGCCATATATGAAAAACCAAAAGCCAACATTGTTCTCAATGGGGAAAAACTGGAAGAATTCCCTCTAAGAACAGGAACAAGACAAGGGTGTCCACTCTCACCACTATTATTCAACATAGTTTTGGAAGTTTTAGCCACAGTCATCAGAGAAGAAAAAGAAATCAAAGGAATCCAATTTGGAAAAGAAGAAGTAAAATTGTCACTCTTTGCAGATGACATGATATTATATATAGAAAACCCTAAAGACTCTACCAGAAAACTGCTAGCACTAATTGATGAGTTTAGTAAAGTAGCAGGATACAAAATAAATGCACAGAAATCTCTTGCATTCCTATACACGAACAACGGAAGAGCAGAAAGAGAAATTAAGGAAACTCTCCCTTTCACCATTGCAACCAAAAGAATCAAATACCTAGGAATAAACCTGCCTAAGGAGGCAAAAGATCTGTATGCAGAAAACTTTAAGACATTGATGAAAGAAATCAAAGATGACACAAACAGATGGAAGGATATACCATGTTCCTGGATTGGAAGAATCAACATAGTGAAAATGCCTGTACTACCCAAAGCAATTTACAGATTCAATGCAATCCTGATCAAATTACCAATGGCATTTTTCACAGAACTAGAGCAAGAAATCTTATGATTTGTATGGAAACACAAAATACCCCGAATAGCCAAAGCAATCTTGAGAAGGAAAAATGGAGTAGGTGGAATCAGGCTTCCTGACTTCAAACTATACTACAAGGCCAGAGTGATCAAGACAGTATGGTACTGGCACAAAAATAGAAAGGACGATCAATGGAATAGAATAGAGAATTCAGAAGTAAGCCCAAACACATATGGGCACCTTATCTTTGACAAAGGAGGCACGAGTATACAATGGAAAAAAGACAACCTCTTCAATAAGTGGTGCTGGGAAAATTGGACAGCAACATGTCAAAGAATGAAATTAGAACACTTCCTAACACCATACACAAAAATAAACTCCAAATTGATTAAAGACCTACATGTGAGGCCAGACACTATAAAACTCCTAGAGGAAAACATAGGCAGAACACTCTATGACATACATCAAAGCAACATCCTTTTTGACCCACCTCCTAGAATCAGGGAAATAAAATCAAGAATAAACAAAGGGGACCTCATGAAATTTAAAAGCTTTTGCACAGCAAAAGAAACCATAAACAAGACTAAAAAGCAACCCTCAGAATGGGAAAAAATAGTTGCCTATGAAACAATGGACAAAGGATTAACCTCCAAAATATACAAGCAGCTCATGAAGCTTAATACCAAAAAAGCAAATAACCCAATCCACACATGGGCAGAAGACCTAAATAGACATTTCTCCAAAGAAGACATACAGATGGCCAACAAACACATGAAAAGATGCTCAGCATCACTAATCATCAGAGAAATGCAAGTCAAAGCCACAATGAGGTATCACCTCACACCAATCAGAATGGCCATCATCACAAAGTCTGGAAACAACAAATGTTGGAGAGGGTGTGGAGAAAAGGGAACTCTCCTGCACTGTTGGTGGGACTGTAAGTTGGTACAGCCACTATGGAAAACAATTTGGAGGTTCCTTAAAAAACTACAAATAGAACTACCATATGATCCAGTAATCCCACTCCTGGGCATATACCCAAAGAAAACCATAATCCCAAAAGAAACTTGTACCATAATGTTTATTGCAGCACTATTTACAACATCCAGGACATGGAAGCAACCTAAATGCCCATCAACAAATGAATGGATACAGAAGATGTGGCATATATATACAATGGAATATTACTCAGCTATAAAAAGGGATGAGATGGAGCTATATGTAATGAGGTGGATAGAACTACAATCTGTCATACATAGTGAAGTAAGTCAGAAAGAGAAGGACAAATATTGTATGCTAACTCACACATACAGAATCTAAAAGTGGTACTGATTAACTCAGTGACAAGAACAAGGATGCAGATACAGAGAATGGACTGGAGAACTTGAGGTATGGGAGGGGGCGAGGGGTGAAGGGGAAACTGAGACGAAGCAAGAGAGTAGCACAGACATATATATATACTACCAACTGTAAAATAGTCAGTGGGAAGTTGTTGTATAACAAAGGGAGTCCAACTCGAGGATGGAGGATGTCTTGGAGGACTGGGGCAGGGAGGGTGGGGGGGACTCAAGGGGGGGGAGTCAAGGAAGGGAGGGAATATGGGGATATGTGTATAAAAACAGATGATTGAACCTGGTGTACCCCCCAAAAAATAAAAAAATAAAAAAAATAAAAAAAAATATTTTTATGTCTGTTTATTTTAGATAATTTCTATTTCCAAATTTACTAGTCTTTTCTTTTATAGCGCCTTATCTTTTATTAATCACATCTAGTGTATTTTTCTTCTTAGATATTGTGATTTTCCTTTCTCAAAGTTCAATTTGAACTTTTTGTTTGTTTGTTTTTCAGGTATCAAATTAACTTTTGAATATATGGAAACAAAATAACTGTTTTAATACTTTCGTCTGCTAATTCTAACATATGCTCCACTTCTGTGTCAATTTTGATTCACTTATTTTGTTTTTTCATTATTTTGGGTCATATTTTTCAGCCTAGTAATTTTTCGTTGGATGTTAGATATCATAAATTGACTTTGTTGAGTGCTGGATATTTTTATACTCTTATTAATATTTCTCAAGATTTGTCCTGGGATGCAGTCAAGGTACTCAGAAACAGTTTTTGTTTTGTTTTGTTTTTCTTTCAAGTCTTGCTTTTAAAAATATGTTAGGCAAGTCTTGAGCTGTGTTTCATGGAGGGCTAATTATTCCCCACTAGTGAGGCAAGAATCCTCTGAGTACTATACCCAATGCCAATGATTTATGAGGTTTTCCAGTCTTCCTGATGGGATTAGACACTTTTTCCAAGGCTTGTGTGAGTTCCAGGAACTTTTTTTCTAATTCTTTCAGGTGTTTTTCCCCATTGGGCTCAGGTAGTTTTCTCACATACAAACAACAATCAGTAATTTAATTAGCAGAGGCTATGGGGGAAGGCCTGTCCCAGGAGCGCCCCATAGGGTCCTGCTCAATGAATGGTAGTATTCCTTATACACAGGGATAAAGCATAAATTTTCTCTAAAATTAGAACAGCATTTTGAAAAATATTGGTATATTTCTTTGGGTTTCTATTTGCTTTCAGAGGCATATTTATATTCAATTATCTTTTAGGCAATATAAACCTTAAATACTAAGATTGCCAGGTTGGACCCATGATGCCAGGGTGGACCCATGATCTTTTTAAGCAGGAAGAGAGCAGAAATGAATATCACACTGACACATTTTACAGCTTCTATATTCTGTGCTTTTAGTCTGAGAAGAAAACTCCATACCCCACACCAACAACAAGGGTGAGTCAAAAATTATCCACACTTCGGTTATATTAAAACTTCTGTTGGCTGCACTGTCTTATCAGCACTTTCCATTCAAGGCTACTGTCTCCCAGTCATGGCTGTGCAGGTGTTAACATGTTACATCAGCTCATTTGTAACTGTGATGCGAGCAAAAATGGATGCCCCACTTGTGATCTGCAGGAAAGAAGAGCAGTGATTCATTTTTTGTGGTCTGAGGGTGTACCTGGTGCCATTATTTATCAAAGACTTTGTGTGCAGTATGGCGAAAGTGTATTGTCATGAAGAAGTGTGTATGAATGGGTAGAGATGCTGATTGAAGAGCTGAAGCCTAACTCTGGAATAAACACAGAGGACTGCTATCCGAGGGCGTTATGATCTTGCATGACAATGCACGTCTGCACATTTCTGCCCACACTGTCGACACTCTGCAAAAACTTCATTTTGAGGTGTTAAAGCATCCTCCCTATAGTCCTGATTTTGCTTCATTGGACTTTCACCTGTTTGGTCTCCTGAAAGCAGCCCTACGAGAATGAAGATTCACTTCTGATGAAGAAGCAAAGACAGTGGTGCATTCGTGGCTCACAGCTCAGCCTAAAACATTTTTTAATGAGGGAATATGAAAGCTTGTTGACAAATGGACAAAGTGTATTGAAAAAGAAGGAGACTGTGTTGAAAAATGATGCATTTGTCTTTTCTAAACGTTAATTAAAATAAATTCTACGTCCCGAGTGTGGATAATTTTTGGCTCACCCTTGCATATTGAAGGCTTATATGGTTCCACCTCTGCCTCCTTTCAAAAGACCTGAGGCTGTTTTTTTTTTAAACCAAATTGTCATAATAAGAATTATTGTAAACTAAAAATGCTGAAGATAAAAACCCTGGTATTCTTAAGAATGTGGGTGGAGAAATGGTCATTTTAAAAAACACCTTATGTCTTAGAAGACTATCTCAAAGCATGCATAAGAATATCAACAAACACAAAAATAGCACAGATTCGCTGTTACTGTCATTATAATGGAACAGGACTCAGAAAATTATTTACTCTTGGATGTAAGGAGGTACCATTGAGAACTTACAAGCTGAATCATCAGACTCCATTTTCTTTTACATTTCTTTTAAAAACTTCTTGAGATTTCCCAGGAATTGTTACCTAATAAAGAAGTCACTGATTGCCACATTCAGAATCTGGAAGAGTATCTAGCAGTTAGACAAAGTAGAGAGCTAATTTTAACTGTCAGTGAGGGATTTAGATTCATTTTGGCAAGAATAAACTTTAATTGGTTAACCAAGCAGTAACATTTGCATCCATCTGGTCAGGATACACTAGCTAAAAAGGATTGCTTTGCACTAAACCAGTGGTTGTCAACTGGGGCCATCTGTGCCCCTCAGTGGACATTTTACAATATCTTGAGACATTTTTTTATTTTCACAACTGTGATAGAGAACTATTATTGGCATCTATTCAGTAGAGATAGAGATTCCCAGGACAACTTCCCCATGTGAAAGAATTTTCCAGTCCAAAATATCAATAGTTCTGAGATTGAGAAACCCTGCATTAAACAGACCTCTGGTAACTTATAAACATTTAGCAGAGGAACACACACACAAACACACATACTAAATGCTTTAATAAGATCAATGCTTTGGTAAATAACATTAGACTTCACTTTTTAGTGAAAGTTCATGAAAAAAGTTGTTTGTCCTAGGGATTTATTGAAAAACACAATAACTTTAGGATCTACCTTGAGGTTAGGATATCTATTACTCAATCTCCCATACCTATATGAAATGTATGAAATAACACAAAACTCTGGTACGTATCAAAATCCCCAACAGTCAAGGGGTTCAGTTATTCTCATAATACTCTACTGATTATTTATTTGCTAAGGCACATAAACAACTGCATTTTTGGATAACATTCCTCCCACACCTCTTAAAAATAGAAGGCTTATATAGCTCAACCTGAGCTAGTCAAAACTCCTCTGATTTGGTAAAGAAGGAATGTTAGGGTTTGGAGGGCAGCACGGATCCATTGGTCCAGTCTTCCTCATTTTACAAATAAACTAGAGTCAAGAGAAGCACAATGAAAAGAGCAAATTAGTGTTAGGGCCAGCTACAGACCACAGGTCAGCTGGCTCTGGGTTCAGTGCACTACAAAAAACAACCCAAATTAAAAAGATCTGCAGGCTGTTTCTACAAGGCCCATCAGATTAAGGCAAACAAACAAACAAAAAGATTTAACCTGGTTTGCTTACTTTATGTACACAGAAGGGCTAGCACTTTCCAACTGAAACTCGGAAAAAAACAGTAATATATTCATTAAATCCAACACCAGAAGACTTCCATCCCTCTTCCATCTTATTGTTTATGCTTCTCCACACTAAATCTTTCTGATTGGTCTACTCACTACATCCTGAAAATGCCTAGAATATCCATGCCTCTGAGCTTTAACTCATGTTAATTGCCTCACCTGAAATACCATCCAGACTCTCTACTAGATATCAGGGTATAAAGGGAAACTAAAGATATATGCTCCCTGCCATCCTGGAGTTTTCATTTGAAGTAAAAGATAGAATAACTAATTGAAATTATGACAAATGCTAAAAAATTAAAGTGTAAAAGAAGGCAGAATATAGGCAACAGTGGACTAGGGTTGACCGAGTCTGGGAATGAAGTCTCCCTTAAGACACTCTGAGCTCAGTGCTGAAGGAGGAATGATTTTGGCTAGGTGGAGAGTAGTGGCACAGCTGTAGTTGGAGGGGTGGGAAGTAGAGTGAAAATAACATACAAAGACCCTAAAACCTAAAGAGCTTTGGTACATTTCAGCACTGTAGGAGGGCAAGTCAAGGTAGCTCTTGCTTAAAGAAAAAGTAAGAAAGAGACAGGCCATAAAATGAGGAAGTATTCCTGGATCATACACAATAAGATTTCTCAATCTCTGTTCTATTGACATTTTTGGGTCAGATAATTCCTTTTCGGGAGAAGCTATACTGTGCATTGTAGGATGTTTAGTGTCCCTGGCCTCTGTACATTAAATGCCAGTTGTAGATTGAAAGCATAGATTATGTTTGGGTAGTTTTGTTGCATAACCTATAAGGTATAGACTTTATATACAATCCCTGTTCTACTATCTACTGAATAGTGGTAAGCATTCTCCAGCCAATAGCACTATGATTTTCTTTAGGCAATTTACTTTCTCCTACTCTCAGGCCTGCAAGTTTTGTGGGACTGACTCCACTTCCAGGTCCAGGAGTAGGCCCTAACTGGTAAGGGTATGTCAGTCCTCCAGTGCTAACAATTAATTTAAAAATTAAAAAGTGATCAAATGTAAGCCAATGAGAGAGAGAATCTCAGAAGTTATGTGAGAGCTACAAGAAGAGACCCTCTTTTCCCCAAAACAGTGTGGTACACATTTGTGAACAGAGTACAGTATTCCATTTTGGTACCATGGTGTGGAGGCTTGGAGCTGCAGGAGACCACCTTTTGGAGCCTGAGGATGAAGCCAGCACTGAGTAGGTAGACCAAAGAGAACAAAAGAGAAGCCAAGGTCATGGTAACATCAAATTTTTAGCCGTCTCTAGCTTCATGTGAAGCCAAACCTACGTCTTGGCTTTTCAGTTATGAGTCAGTGGATTCCTCAATTATTTGGGTCATCTTGTTTATTAAGGCATTTGCCAAAAAAGGACTCAAGTCTTTCTGTTCACTAGCTATGTGAATTTACTCAAGTTAACTAACCTATCACAAATTATATGTAAAATAATAATCATAATACCATTTCAGAGGGGCTGCTGGCAAAATCAAATGAGATAAACTACAGGCCCACAGTAGGCACTGAAAAAAAATTATTTCCCTTTCTACACCTCATTGCCATTGCAATGCTTATGGTGTGAAGGATGAAGTCACACTCCCACTTATAATTAAGTAAATAGAGTTACTAATTCTGGAATGTCCAAGTGAAACTGAAACCATGATTAACATTATGAGCCAGCAAGTTAATACACAAGTACCAATTTCTGTTGAAATAGTCCTATTTGAGCAAGACAAAATGCCCAAACTAAAATAGAAAGTATATAGTAGAAAAAAAAAAGAAAAAACTTCTAGCAGAAAAAGCCATTTAACTGCTTACTCATGTTTGCATTTAAGTACTGTTCTTAGATTTATGTGATTAAGATTTTAAGGTTTGAAGAGTGGCCAAGATGGTGGAGTAGGAAGACCATGAGGTCACATCCTTCTATGGGCACACCAAAATTACAACTATTTACAGAGCAACTATTGATGAGAAAAACCATAAGACTAGTGAAAAGATCTTGCACATCCAAAGTATAAAGAACAAACCACAACAACAAAGGTAGGAAGAGAAGACACACAGTATAATCAAGACCAATACCCCAAGTGGGCAACCCACAAATTGTAGGGTTGTTATATGGCAGAGGTTCTCCCCAGAGAGTGAGAGGTCTGAGCCCCACATCAGGCTCCCCAGTCTGGGGGTCCTACACCAGGATGACAAGCCCCCAGAATGCTTGGCTTCAAAGGTCAAAAGGCCTTATTTTGGGAAAGCCAGAGGACTGTAGAAAATATAGACTCTGATCTTAAAGGGCATATACAAAATCTCACACACTCTGGGACACAGAGCAGAAACAGTAATTTGAAAGGAGCCTGGGTCAGATTCATCTATTGATTTTGGACACCCTCCTGGAGAGGCAGGAGGCAACTGGAGCTCACCCTGGGGATGTAAACACTGGTGGCAGTAATTTTGGGGAACACTTTCTATGAGAAGGATGATGGTGCTGGTAAGCACCATTTGGGGATCCTCCTGTTAGCTTATTAGCACTAGGACCCAGCCCTGCTGACTAGCCTGTCTGCTCCAAGACTAGGACACCTCAGGCCAAGCAGCTAGCTGAGCAGGGACAAGGCCTACCCACCAGCAGACCAGTGCCCTAAAGACCCCTTGAGCCCACAGCTACCCTGGGACTAAGTCCTGCCACCAGCTAGCACACAACTATTCTGAGACTACCAGGGTCCTACAACCAGAGATGCCCTCAGACCCAGCTCTGCCCACTTATGGGCTAACACCAGCCTCAAAATTCTCCTGGGATGAGGCCTGGGACCTCTGCCCACCAGTGGACAGACAGCACCATCAGGACTACCACAGCCCCACAGCTTGCTGTATCAGGACCCAGCCCACCCACCAGCAGGCTTCACCAACTCAAAAACCCCTTGGGCCCCAGACTCACCCACCAGCAGGACAAAACCAGCTCTGGGACAACCTTGGGCCCCACAACCCCAGGATCCAGCTCCACCCACTAGCAGATTGATACCAGCTTTGGGATACCTCAGCTGCAACCAGCTGTGTCAGGAATCAGCCCTGCCCATCAGCAGGCTGACATTAGATATGGAATCCCCAATTCTACAATTACCAATATTGGAACCAAGCTCCACCCTCCAATGCGCCAGCACTAGCCCTGGGGCCCACCCAGAGCCCTGCAGCTAGCCACTTTGTGACCTTACCCTGCCTGCCAGTGGCTGGTAGCCTCAGGAAAAGCAGAGCCTGACAACCAACCAGACTAAGGCCAGTCATGCCTACCAGACTACATACAATAGTCAGCCAGCCACAACAGAAGGACTTACACAGCCCACAGCCCACAATGGGGGGCACCCTTAAAGCACAGAGATCTGTTGACCAGAGGTGAGTGCACTGCTAGGACACATAGAAAGTCTCCTACACAAGGCTACTTCTCCAAGGTGGGGAAATGTAACCAACCTACCAAATACATAGAAATAGAAATAGCAAATTGGGCAAAATGAGGCAGTAGAGGATTATGACCCAAACAAAGGCACAAGATAAAACCCCAGAAGAGGTAAGAGAAGTTGAGATAAGCAATCTTCCTGATAAAAAAAGAAAATTACTGACCAATGTCAGTATAATGACTGATGAACATAAATGCAAAAAATCATCAACAAAATATTAGCAAACAGAATTCAAAAAGAAGATGTACCATGATCAAGTGGGATTTATCCCAGGGCTGCAAGGATGGCTCAATAGCTGCAAATCAATCAATGTGATACACCATATTAACAAACTGAAAAATAAAATCATATGATCACCTCAGTAGATGCAGAAAAAGTTTTTGACAAAATTCAACATTCACTTATGATAAAAATTTTCAACAGAGTGGTTATTGAGGGAACATACCTCAATATAATAAAGGTCATATATGACAAATGCATTGCCAACATTATACATAACAGTAAAAGCTGAAAGTATTTCCTCTAAGATTAGGAACAAGACAAGGATGCCTACTCTTGCCACTTTTATTCAGCATACTATTAGAAGCACTAGCCACAGTAATCAGACAAGAAAAAGTAATAAAAAGATTCCATATTGTAAAGGAAGACGTGAAACTGTCTCTCTTTGCAGATGACATGATACTATACATAGAAAATCCTAAAAATGCCTCCAAAATCTACATATAGAACTCATCAATGGGTTCAGTAAAGTTGCAGGAGACAAAATTAAAATATGGAAATCTGTTGCATTTCTATATTCTAACAACAAAGTATCAGAGAAATTAAGAAAACACTCCCACTTATGATTGCATTAAAAAGAATAAACTACCTAGGAATAAATCTAACCAAGGGGGTAAAAGACCCATACTCAGAAAACTCTAAAACTCTGATGAAAGAAATTGAGGAAGACACAAACGGATGGAAAAATACACCATTTTCATGGATTGGAAGATTGAATATTGTTAAAATAATCATACTACCCAAGGGATTATACAGATAGATGCAATTCCTATCAAAATATCAATGGCAGTTTTGGAAACACCAAAGAAAAACTCTGAATAGCCAAAATAACCTTGAGAAAGAAAAACAAAGCTGGGGGTATCACACTTCTGATTTTGAACTGATTTGAACAGTAGTCAAAATAGTATGATACTGGCACAAAAGGGACACATAGATCAATGGAATAGAATAGAGAGCCCAGAAATGAACCCACTCTTATTCTCAGGCAAGAATATGCAGTGAGGGAAAAGCAGCCTCTTCAATAAATGGTGCTACATGAAAAAGAATCAGACTGGATGACACTCTCACACCATGTAGAGAAGTCAACTCAAAATGGATTAAAGACTGAAATTTAAGAACTAAAATCATAAAACTTCTAGAAGAAAACATAAGCAAGTAAGCTCTTTGACATAGGTCTTAGTAATTACTTTTTGAAAATGTCTCCTCAGACAAAGGAAGCAAAAGCATAAATAAACAAACAGTACTACATCAAACTAAAAAGATTTGCACAGTGAAAGAAACGATCAACGAAAGGAAAAGAACACCTACTCAACAGAAGAAGCTATTTGCCAGTGATATATATAGTAAGGAGTTAATATCCAAAATATACAGAGAAGTCATAAAACTCAACATCAAAACAACAACACAACAACAACCCAATTAAAAAATGGGCAGAGGATCTGAAGAGATATTTTCCAAGGAAAATACACAGATGGCTAACAGGCACACAAAAAAGATGCTAATCACCAGGGAAGTGCAAATCAAAATCACAATAATATATCACTTCACACTTGTCCAAATGGCTTTTATTAAAATGACAGCAAGTAATAATTGTTGGCATAAATGTGGAGAAAAGGGAACACTTGTGCATTGTTGGTGGGAATGTAAATTGGTGCAGCCACTATAGGAAACAGTATGGAGATTCCACAAAAATTTTAAAATAGAACTACCATATGACCCAGAAATTCCATTCCCAGCTATTTATCTAAAGAAAATGAAAACACTAATTACAAAAGATATATGTACCCCAAATGTTAATTGCAATGTTATTTACAATGTTGATATGGTAAGATATGGAAGCAACCTAAGCATTCATCACCAGATGAATAAAGAAGACATGAATTATATATATGTATGGAATATTAGCCATAAAAAGAATGAAATCTCACCATTTGTGACAGCATGGATGGACCTAGAGGTTATTATGCTAAGTGAAATAAAAGCAACAGAGAAAGACAAACACTGTGTGATTTCACTTATGTGTGGAATCTAATAAAATATGTGAATAAATATAAAACAGAAACAAAGTTATAGACAGAGAGGAGTGTTGTTAAGAGAGGTAAGAAATAGGTGAGGGAGATTAAGAGGTATAAACTTCCAGCTGCAAAATAAACTAGTCACAGTATAAATATACAGTGTGGGGAATATAGTAACTATGTATGTCACCATGCAAAGATAGAAGTACTGTGGTAATCATTCATAACTAGAATTACTGTAGTAATCATTTTGAAATTATAAAAATATCGAATCACTATGTTGTGTAACAGGAATTTGCATAGTGTTATAGGTCAATTATACTTAAAAAAAAAACCCTCAGAAACACAGATCATTTTTTGTGGTTACCAGAGGTGGGAGTTGGGGTAGGGGAGAAGTGGATGAAGGAGGTCAAAAAGTACAAACATTTAGTTATAAGACAAATAAGTACTAGAGGAATACAGCATGATCAATATCCTAAGTGCTCTCATCACAAGGAAATTTATTTTTCTATTTTTAAAATTTGGTATATATGTGAGATGTTCACTAAACTTATTGTGGGAACCAGTTCATGATAAATGCGAGTCAAAGCATTATGCTGTACCCCTTAAACTTATCAGTGCTGTATGTCAATTATATCTAAATACACTGGAAAAAAACATTCCAAGCTATTGAAAAGTCTTTAATTGTTACAATAGTAAGGAGATTAAGATGATTGTTCACATTGTGAGGCAAGATTGAGGAAAAAAAGTACTTCATCCAATATTAGTTAACAATTATTATAAAGTTTTATTGTAAAGTTCTCCTTTCACCAATAAAATCAGATTAATAAAATTTCTTTTTACATTGCTTTGTCTCATTGTTTTATTCATAACTAATTTCCCTGACAATAAACAATCAATAAACATTTTAAGTTTTAATCTCAAACGCTCAGGGTTCTTAGGATGAATACAATCAACTCACATATCTATGTAGCTTTTACATTGTCCTCTGATTTCTCCAATGTGCAAGAAAATGGGGAAATATTCTCTGTGGATATGTGACATTTTTTCTTTTATCAAGGGCCTCAGCCTCCAGTCTAATGGTATCAAAATATCAATTCTCAAATAATATGCTTAGACAAATAGCACTTAGGGTAAAATGGTGTTTATTTTAATTAGTACTGAAGTACCAGTCATAGATAAATTTCGCTTTATAGAAAATATTTGACAAAAAAAATCACTGGTATGGCAACATACAATTTCAGATTTATTTTTAATAGGGAGGATATTACCCTACAAAAGATTACCCAAGAGGGCATGCCTGGAATTCTATGATGGTTGGCACTGAAAATATTAGAGACTGGTGGGGGATACAGCAATATGGCTCAACTTCACCACTACTTTCTCACAAGGAACTAATTAATGCGTATGTGATTATTTAAGTACATTTGATACCTGATAAAATATTTAAATTTGCCCCAACTTGTAAGAGTATTATTTTTAAGGCCCATATGCTAAATCTGAAATTTACCTTTATGCAGAAAAAAAAATGCTTAAGGAATTGTTTCAAGTATTTATAAATAATCAGCATATCATTTAATAGAATATACCATTTTGTCCTAGAAACATCAACAGTTGATAGACCATTTAACAACATAATGTTATACTTTAAACACATATGGAACCACTTTTTATAATAAAGAGTACCAGCAGAATTAAAAGATGATAAAGATATTTAAGGAATTTAAGAAAGTGACCGAAACTATTTTCTATCAGCATTTAATTTCTATTCTGATATGTAGAAAGGAATTAAAAACTCTTTTCTGACATCTGGTCTTTGGCTATCTAACCAATGATGCTAAGGAAATACTTATTCTACTAATCATATCTAAAATACTAACTAAATTCTTCTGTGATAATTTGCTTAATCTATTAAACACAGCATCATTGTTTAATCACACAAATTGAAATATACTTCTTACCAACATCTCAAAGGCATTTGTTTGTTAATTTTTAACAAAGTCTGTTACTTGCTAAAACTTCAAAGCTCTTAGAAATTTCTATTTTGAAATTACCACTAGAAAATATTGCTACTGACTAATTCTTTTTTAATTGACAAAAATCTTTTTGGGTCAAAATGCAGATCTTAGTAACAGGTAATCTGGAACAAATCTGCAGTATAAAAGAAATTTTATAATATTGTGGATTCAAAAAAATGATTAAAAAATCTTATGTAGAAATGGAATCCTTAAAAAAAAGAATAAAGGGATTTAGGAAAGAATTCCAATATTACTAAGTGTTTATCAATTTATGAATTAATCCATCTAAACTATCAAACATACATATCATGTATATATGTATGTATGTATGTATATATGTATGTATGTATTCATTCTTTTATTTGAATCTTATTCTCAAGACCAAGGGCTAAATTCAACCAACAGAATAACTTTCCTTTCCAAATCAAATGCCTAATTTGAGTCCTTTTAAGAGTAACCTGAGAGAGACACAATTTCAAAGAACGTAAAATAATCTCTGCTTTGTCATCCCATGAGGGAAATGTGAACTACAAAAAGTGGGGACCTGTTTGCCTTTCACCCATTCCTTTCATTTGCTCCCTTCTCTTTCACATCCCCCTCTCTTCCCAAGGTTATTACAGAACAATGCAATCTCAGACACTTGCTAGGCATTGTGGATGATAAAAAGAGAAAAAAGACTTTATTCTCTTCCTTCAAGGTACTTGAAATCTTAAAAAGTTAAGGAAAGATGGAAACCTTATTTCTTAAGAAAAAATGTGCATGTGGTCAACAAATATCCAAAATTTTAGATATTAAAATTGCTGTTTTACAATTTTAAAAAACTAAAACTTGCAAATATATGATTTTCCACCTACTTACTACTTAATAAAGGTATTATACCTATATGAGAAAGTGACATATATTATAATGATGTCCATGCTTACTGTTGATAGTTGAATTTCTTCAGGGAAAATTTAGTTCATTTGAGGTCTCAAAAGTTCTGTGTCTCAGACAGAAAGCAATGCGTTTGATAGAAGTATAAGAAAAAAATTATTTTAAAAATGAGTTTGATTATTAAACATTAATAATTATTATTCTCTTTTGTAAGCCATACCTTTTACTTTTTTGTTCATATTATAAAACTTAATAGCATAGACAAGTTTACCCTCCAGAATAAAAGTACAGTAACAAATTAAATTCCTGAGTTACAAGGTAGAACTCTTGGCTACATATTCCAATGAACCAGGGAACTTTAAAATTGATATTTTGGATCTCCCTTCAGAGATTTTGATTTAACAAGTCTGGAATGAAGTTTGGGCATTGGGATTTTTAACTCTCTCTAGGGTTTCTAATGTGTTTCCAAAGTTGAGAACCACAAGTGTAGAACATTGTTTAAGTTTCACAGATGTATTTACAAATTATCAAAACTGCAGGACCCAAGTAGTTTACATAGCTGTACTCTTTCACAGAAAATGGTTTTAGCCAGCATTGTGTAAATTTCTCCACAGTGTATACAGAGATATATACTACCTTTCAATTTGGGAAAGGAAACAAGATATTCCATTCTGTTCCCAGAAGACACAATATTTCTAAATATCCCTTGAATACTTTTTTAAAAAGATATGTATAATTAAAATATTAGCAAATATGATAACACTGTGAATACCCCTCCTTGAAACTTCGGCACATCATGTTTTGGGTGAACAGAAACCCATTCTCATCTATAGCTTTTTATATAGTCTCAAATGCCTAGGGACAGTGGGAATGCAAAGAGAAACTTCATCTTGTTGGTTTATAGATTAGCCCTGGCAACAATATGACAGATGGGATGAAGGGCATTTTAGGGTTATGAATTCTGAAAGGGGTCATAGACTTCGGAAAGTGACCCATCAATTATCTGCTGTATGATATCTGCTGCAAATTACCTCTCTAAACTCATAATCAATAATATAGAGATAATAATAATGTATACCAGCTTAGGCTGGTACATAATAAGCATTTACTCATATCCAATATAAAACATGACTATTAACTTTAACTGGAAAAATAGTCAATTTTATTTATCTTCTTGTAGTATAAGGGCTAGACAATTTTCTAGTTTATATGCCTTATTCCACAGATGTGGAAACTAAATGGCCTGCTAAAGAACACAACCAGTGAGGATTAAAGTCTAAATTATTCTTATGGCTTCTACTGAATTCATCTATGACAACATCTTGGCAAGTTTTTTTTTCAGTCCCCTTTTTTCATTATTGAAGATGAAAAATACGTGATGATAATTTATGTTTATACAAACCTCCATAAAATCTGTTGAAATAGTTGTATAGCATTATCCAAATGACCAGAACAAGGGAAAGTGTTTTCTGAAAAAAACTTTTTAAATATTTTGAAAAATAACAGAAAGCTACAATAAAATTCAAATACACACAACATCAAACATAAATCAAACTGTCTTAACCAAACCTAAAGAGACATGACTACTAAATGCAGTATGGTGTCCTAGGGAGGCTATCAGAACAGAAAAAGGAAATTAGGGGAAAATTGAGGAAATCTGAATAAGTTATAGACTTTAGTTAATAATAATGTATCTATACTGGTTCATTAATGATAATAGTACCATACTATTATTTGGGGAAACTATTATTTGGGAAAACAGGATATTCAGGGACTCTCTGTACTATCTTCACAATTATTCTAAAAATATAAAACTGTTATAAAAGAAAAAGTTTCTTTAAAAAATGTAAATCCTCCACCAATAAAAAAGCACATTCTCAAATGTTTATTTTTTAAAATGTTTATTTTTAAATTCAGACAGTAACAGCTAATTCATGGATATAGAATAAAAGAATTGACTACAATAATGTAAAAAATGTAAAATGTAATGTTAATGTAAAAAATAATAATTTACAAATCTTAGAAATAAACCAATCAACCAACCAACCAACCAAAAGGCAATAATAACCCTAAATCCTTTATACATACTCTAATCCTGATGTACATTACTCTTGTCACCAACATTTATTCCATTTGGGCATTAGATTGTACTCATGTTTGTTTTACTGAGTAGGTTGGCCTCTTAATATCAGCAATAGTTCTTTCAACTGGAGATATGTCTAGAAGATCTGGCCCAATGTTAATTTTAGGGGTAAATTGTGAAAACAAAGTTAACCCCATAATAAGATTTAAATTTACCTTGGGTTGGGTGACAAATTCAAACAATGAACAAAACTGAAAATTAGGAAATCATTAAGCAAGATTCAGAAATCCCAAGGAATCCAATGGTAGACTTCACAGCATCCACAGATCTCCTGAAGTTGTACATGTATGTTGCATTTGTAAGTGTTTATCAGCTTTTAAAAGTCCATAGATTCACCAATATTAGCAAACCATTACTTTAATATCCCTTTCAGTTTCAAATCATTTCTGTATCTTTAACATCTACCACTAAATTTTGCATTTAGTACATAACCTTAAAAATTTTGTTGAGTGAATGAGCAAGTAAATTGATTAGAAAGATAAAAGAAAGGAAATTCTATGTTGGGCACAAATGCTACCTTTTCCTTCCTCTAAACACTTGAGTAGCACTACATTTTTACCCCTCACATCACTGGATACTCATTCATCTTTGTATCTGTCATCAATATTTGTGGGCTAAGATTGAAAAGCAACTTTTAAACAAGGGAACTTGAATTGTTTTATACCCAATCCTACTTCTACTTGTCACATTAGTGCAATAGTTGATAAAGTAATGTCATCCCATAACTTATAAAATTGTATATTTAGATCCTCCCAATCCTGGCTAAAAATTAGAAGAAACTAGTTCATGGCTGCAAAAAGAAAGTAAAAAGCTTAGCAACTGAGGATAAAATCACTCAAAACTCAAAACTGTTCTTTTAGTGCTGTTTTAGCCCAGCTGTCATTTTTTGTTTTGATAGCATTCTTTAGTACAAAATAAAAGAATAGATCCTCACTAATCAGTGAGTCCATGGACTAGAATATATCATCTGAATTAGCTCTAGTTTTAACTTAGAATTTTAGAAAAAAGCTCTGAACTTTGAAATGAAAAGCTTCGTATTCTTTATTTGTAATTAGTATGTAATTGATCTCATCCAAGCAGACTAAAGAAGAAAGAATAGGAAAATTTTCTCTTCAAAAAATGAACTTGATAAATGAAGAACCTATACAAAGTAGTCATCAAAGACTAATTCTATGTATGTTGCATGTTCACACAATGTCAATTTTGACGCTCTTCACATATGAACTCCTAGAACAGTTAAGAAGTTTTGTTTTGACCCCATTCCCTCTGACACATGAAATTCAGAATAAGAAATCTTTAGTTTAACCAAGCCAATCTCATTAAGAAAAAGTGAGTTTCTGATTATTTATTTGTTTTTACTAACATAACATATGACTGTATAAGATATACAGTCATTTTAATATGTTTTACTATGGTACCAAGTCACCTGCAGAGTCCTAAACACATCAAGCTGCTTTACTCCCCTGGGCCTTTATTGCTGCTGCTTATCTGCTTAGACTGCCTTGTACCACATCTCTGGGGTAATTTCCATTTTCTTAATAAATCTTTTTTCAATTTTTTATTTCCAGAGAAATGATTTCCATTTTCTTCATAGCCTAGCCATCATCTCTGCTCCATGCTTTGGCTGCACTGAGTCTTCGCTGCTGAGCGTCAGCTTTCTCTAGTTGCGGTGAGGGGGCTACTCTTTGTTGCAGTGCTCAGGCTTCTCATTGCTGTGGCTTCTCTTGCTGTGGATCATGGGCTCTAGGCGCACAGGCTTCAGTAGTTGTGGCACACGGGTTAGTTGTTCCGAAGCATGTGGAATCTTCCCAGATCAGGGCTCAAATCTGTGTCCCCTGCATTGGCAGGTGGTTGCTTAACCACTGTGCCACCAGGGAAGACCCTCTCTCTTTT
The DNA here is from genome assembly GCF_030028045.1 of Hippopotamus amphibius kiboko. NCBI lineage: Eukaryota > Metazoa > Chordata > Mammalia > Artiodactyla > Hippopotamidae > Hippopotamus > Hippopotamus amphibius. Next base: position 45,949,010 of record NC_080194.1, on the reverse strand, counting down.
TTTTTTCTTTTTAAATCAATAATTGGAGTATATCTTCTGCCCATTTTTTATTGTTTGGGTTTCTATTTTTTGATATTGAGTTGTATGAGCTCTTTATATATTTTGGAGATTAATCCCTTGTCAGTTGCATCATTTGCAAATATTTTCTCCTATTCTGTAAGTTGTGTCTTCATTTTGATTATGGTTTCCCTTGTGTGCAAAAGCTTTTAAATTTAATTAGGTCCTATTTGTTTATTTTTGTTTTTATTTCCATTACTCTAGAAGATGGATTTAAAATGATATTTCTGTGATTTATCTCAGAGTGTTCTACCTATGTTTTCTGCTAAGAGTTTTATAGTATCTGGTCTTCCACTTAGGTCTTTAATCCATTTTGAGTTTATTTTAGTATATGGTGTTAGAGAATGTTCTGATTTCATTCTTTTACATGTAGCACTCCAGTTTTCCCAGCACAACTTATCGAAGACACTGTCTTTTCTCCATTGCATATTTTTGCCTGCTTTGTCATAGATTAATTGACCAAAGGTGTGTGGGTTCATTTCTTGGATTTCTATCCTATTGCATTGATCTATATTTCTGTTTTTGTGCTAGTACCATACTGCTTTGATTACTGTAGCTTTATAGTACAGTCTGTAGTCAAGGAGCCTGATTCCTCATGCTCTGTTTTTCTTCCTCAAGATTGCTTTGGCTATTCAGGGACATTTGCATTTCCATGCAAATTTTTAAATGTTTTTTTCTCATTCTGTGAAAAATGCCATTGGTAATTTGATAGGACTAGCATAGAATCTGTAGATTTCCTTGTGTAGCATGGTCATTTTGACAACATTGATTCTTCCAATCCAAGAACACAACATGGTATATCTTTCCATCTGTTTGTTTCAGCATCTTATAGTTTTCAGGGTACAGGTCTTTTCCCCCTTTAGTTAAGTTTATTTCTAGGAATTTTATTTTTTTATGAGATTGTTTCCTTAATTTATCTTTATGATCTTTTGTTTTTAGTGTATAGAAATGTAACAGATTTCTGTGTATTAGTTTTGTATCCTGTGACTTTACCAAATTCATTGATGAGCTCTAGTAGTCTTCTGGTAGCATCTTTAGGATTTTCTATGTATAGTATCATGTCATCTGCAAACAGTGACAGTTTTACTTCTTCCTTTCTGATTTGGATTTCTTTCTTTTTCTTCTCTGAATGCTGTGACTAGGACTTTTAAAAGTATATTGAATAAAGGGATGAGGGTGAACATCTTTGTCTTGTTCCTGATCTTAAAGGAAATGCTTTAATTTTTTTCACCATCAAGCATGATGTTACCTGTGGATTTGTCATATAAAGCCTTTATTATGTTGATGTATGTTCCCTCTATGCCCACTTTCTGGAGAATTTTTTTTATTATAACTCTGTGTTGAATTTTGTTAAAAGCTTTTTCTGCATCTATTGAGATGATCATATGATATTTATTCTTCAACTTGTTAATGTGGTGTATCACAATGACTGATTTGCAGTTATTAAAAATCCTTGCATCCCTGGGATAAATACCACTTGATTATGGTGTGTGATTCTTTTAATGTATTTTTGGATTTAGTTTGCTAGTATTTTGTTGAGGATTTTTGTATCTATATTCATTAGTGATATTGGCTTGTTGTTTTCTTTTTTTGTGGCATATTTGCATGGTTTTGCTATCAGGGTGATGCTGGCCTCATAGAATGAGTTTGGAAGTGTTGCTTCCTCTGCAATTTTGTGGAGTAGTTTCAGAAGAATACTAGTTAAATCTTTTCTAAATGTTTGGTAGAATTCACCTGTGAAGCCATCTGGTCCTGGACTTTTGTTTGTTAGAAGGTTTTTAATCACAGGTTCAATTTCAGTGCTTGTAATTCATAATTCATCTGTTCCTAGTTTCTACTTCTTCCTGTTACAGTCTTGGGAAATTGTACCTCTCTTAAGAATTTGTCCTTTTCTTTGAGGTTGTCCCCCCCTTTTTTTTTTTTTGGCATATAGTTGCTTGTCGTAGTCTCCGGTGGTCCTTTGTATGTCTGTGATGTTGGCTGCAATGTCACATTTTTCATTTTTATTTTCATCGATTTGAGTCCTCTCCCTTTTTTTCTTGATGAGTCTGTCTAAAGGCTTATCAACTTTATCATTTCAAAGAACCAGCTCTTAGTTTCACTGATATTTTCTATTGTTTTCTTAGTCTCTATTTCATTTATCTAAACAACCCAATCCAGAAATGGGCAAAACTTCCAAAGACATTTCTCCAAAGAAGATATACAGATAGCCAAAAAGTACATGAAAAGATACTCAACATCACTAATTATTAGAGAAATGCAAATCAAAACTACAATGAGGTACCACCTCTCACTTGTCACAATGGCCACCATCAAAAAGTCTACAAACAATAAATGCTGGAAGTGATGTGGAGACAAGGGAACCCTCCTACACTGTTGATGGGAATGTAAATATATAAGTTCATTTGTATGTTTTTTTATATTCCATATATAAGCTATATCATGTGATATTTGTATTTCTCTAATTTATTTCACTTAGTATGATAATCTGTAGGTCCATCCATGTTGCTGCAAATGGCATTATTTAATTCTTTTTATAGCTGAGTAATGTTTTATTGTATAAAATACCACATCTTCTTTATCCATTCATCTGTTGATGGGCAATTAGTATGTTTCCATGTCTTGGCTATTGTAAACAGCATTGCAATGAACATTGGGGTGCATGTATTTTTTCAAGTTATGGTTTTCTCCAGATATATGTCTAGGAGTGGGATTGCTGGATCATATGGTAGCTCTATTTTTACTTTTTTAAGGAACCCCCATACTGTTCTCCATAGTGGTTGTATCAATTTATTGATTCAATACAGGATTAGACCCATGGACATAGAAAACAAACTTATGGTTACCAAAAGGGAGAGAGTGAGGGGAGGGGTAAAATAGGAGTTCCAAATTAACCTATACACACTACCATATACAAAATAGACAGCCAACCAGGAGGTACTGTATAGCACAAGGAACTATACTCAATATTTTGTAATAACCTATGAGGGAAAAGAATCCAAAAAAATATATATGTATAACTGATTAACTTTGCTGTACACTTGAAACTAATACAACATTGTAAATCAATTACACACACAAAAAAGGATATACTGTACAGCACAGTGAATATAGTCAATATTTTATAATAATTTTAAATGGAGTATAATATATAAAAACTTTGAATCACTATGTTGTATACCTGAAAATAATACTGTAAATCAACTACACTTCAGTAAAAACAAATGATAAATAAATTTAAAAAAATTGTAATATCCTCAGATATACAAAGTAAAAATACAGATAAGTTGAATACTAAATTCCCAAACCTCATTTAAGGATATTTAGCTTCAATTTTTCTCCACACCAAACATTTTAAGAGTTCCCTTATAAAGAGTGGAATTGTATGTTTCATATTTTAACCCCCTTTCCCTTAGTGTCAGGAAAATATACAACTATCAAAAGAACTAGAAACAATACTAGCAACAATGGCCATTAGTATTCTGAAACCTGGATATTCAGATATTGATTGGGTGGATTATAAAAACTAGATATTAAAATTTTTTTGACTAATTTTCCTAATTTCCATTGGATAACATTTGTTTAGCATCCAGGAATATTAAGGATCTTTATTTCATAGCTGCATAAAGAGTGACCCAGAATATGGGGTGATTTGTCTAATATCCCATACCCTGTAGCATTGCTGTGAGCAGTAATTTCTAGCTTAGAATTGGGGTGCTCATTGTGGAGGAAGTTCATCAAAGATCATGATGCATATAACAATGCTGACTATTTTAGATTGCCCTGAAATGCCACATTTTTACTTTCATCTCTGGGCCATTGAGATGGTGATTGAGGCAAGGATGGTAACAACTGCCATCAGAACTTGTTTTCTCTCTGAAGTTTCAAAGAACCACCTTTCATACATTATATATTTCAGATTATATTTGAAAACTGAAGCTTGAATAACATAAAAAAAGTAAAATTGAAGTATAGTTGATTTATAGTACTATGTTAGTTTCAGGTGTACACAAAGTGATTCAGTTATACACATATATGTTTTTCAGATAATTTTCCATTATAGATTATCACAAAATATTGGATATAGTTCCTTGTGATATAGAGTAAATCCTTGTTGCTTATCTATTTTATGTATAGCAGTTTGTATCTGTTAATCCCATTCTCCTAATTTACCTCTCCATTTCCCTTTCCCCTTTGGTAATCATAAGCTTGCTTTCTATGCCTGTGAGTCTACTTCTGTTCTGTATATAGATTCATTTGTATTATTTCTCAGATTCCACATATAACTGATTTCATGTAATATTTATCTTTCTCTGTCTGACTTATTTAACTAAGCATAATATTCTTTAGTCCTATCCATGTTGCTGCAAATGGTAATAGTTCATTCTTTTTTATGGCTGAGTAATAGTCCACCACACACACACACACACACACACACACACACACACACACACACAAGGGTAAGTCAAAAATTGTCTGCACTCTGGCTGTAGAATTTATTTTAATTAACTTTTAGAAAAGACAAATACATCATTTTTCAACATAATCTTCTTCCTTTTCAATACACTTTGTTCATCTGTCAACAAGCTTTCATATTCCCACATTAAAAATTGTTTTAGGATGAGCTGCAAGCCTCAAATGCACCGCTGTCTTCACTTCTTCATCAGAATTGAATCTTTGTCCTTATAGGGCTGCTTTCAGGAGATAAAACAGGTGAAAGTCCCATAGAGCAAGATCAGGTTTATAGGGAGGATGCTTTAACACTTCAAAATGAAGTTTTTGTAGTGTCAACAGTGTGGGCAGAAGTGTGGATACATGCGTTGTCATGCAAGATTACAACCCCCTTGGATAGCAGTTCTTTGCATTTAATCTGAAGTTTAGGCTACAGCTCTTCAATAAGCATCTCAATGTAATGAGCACTGTTGATTGCTGAATATTTTTCATGATAATGTTCCAATACGGGCCCCTGAGAATCCCAGAAAACTGTAAGCATCAATCTTCCAGCTGATGCTTGACTTTTGAATTTTTTCTTGGTAGACAATTGAGGATGTTTCCATTCCATACTTTGCCGTTTACTCTCAGGCTCATAGTGATGAATTTGTGTCTCGTCACCAGTAATGATTCTGTTTAAGAAATTTTCACCTTAGAGCATAAGTCCAAATTTTGTTTACAGATACCCAAACGCTTCTGTTTATGCTCCCCTGTGGTTGTTTCAATATCCCTCTCACACAAACTTTCTGAAACCTAAGTCTGCTGTGGATTATTTCATTTTCAGATGTTAAAGCATCCTTCTTATAGTCTTGGCCTTGTTCCATCGGACTTTCACCTGTTTGGTCCCCTGACAGCAGCCCTACAAGGATGAAGATTCACTTCTGATGAAGAAGTGAAAACAGCAAAGCATTCATGGCGGACAGCTCAGCATAAAACATTGTTTAATGAGGGAATACGAAAGCTTGTTGACAGATGGACAAAGTGTACTGAAAATCAAGGAGATTATGTTGAAAAATGATGTATTTATCTTTTCTAAAAGTTAATTAAAATAAATTCTATAGGGACTTCCCCAGTGGCGCAGTGGTTAAGAATCTGCCTGCCAATGCAGGGGACACAGTTTTGATCCCTGGTCTGAGAAGATCTCACATGCTGCAGAGCAACTAAACCGGTGTGCCACAACTACTGATCTTGCACTCTAGAGCCCACAAGCCACAACTACTGAGCCCATGCATTGCAACTACTGAAGCCTGCATGCTTACAGTCCGTGCTCCACAACAAGAGAAGCCACTGCAATGAGAAGCCCGCTCACCGCAACTAAGAGTAGCCCCTGCTTGACACAACTAGAGAAACCCTGCACAACTAGAGAAACAGCAATGAGGACTCAACACAGCCAAAAATAAATAAATAAATAAACCATCTTCTTAAACCAATTGTCTGTTGATGGGCAGTTGGGTTGTTTCCATGTCTTGACTATTGTAAATAGTGCTGCTATGAAAATTGGGGTGTATCATCTTTTCAAATATGAGTTTTTGTCTCTTCTGGATATATGCCCAGGAGTGGAATTGCTGGATCATATGTTAGCTCTATTTTTAGTTTCTTAAGAAACCTCCATTCTGTTTTCCATAGTGGCTATAACAATTTACATTCCCACCAACAGTGTAGGTGTTTTCCTCAATTCTTGATCTATCTGGATGGCTTTTCACCTTTCAGACTATAGTTTAGAAGTCACTTCATCAGGAAGCCTTTCATCAGGAAGTTAGGCATTACTGGTATGAATTTCATGCACTGCATTTTCTCTTTCTTAACAGCCACTACACTTTTTTTTTCCCCATTATCTGTCTCTGTTGCATAGTGCTAAGCTCTGGGAAAACAAGGATCCATGTCTTACTCAATGTTATAAACTAGCAGCTATCAGAACCTTCCTACATGTAGTAGTGTCTCAATAAAATCCCAGAATATAAATTAATATGGCTTTTGAATTAGATATTTGAAATCTAATATTTCATTTTCTTTATCTGTTTCTTTTCATAAAAGGGATACCCTAAAATATAAATTTAAGCAAAGAATAATTTGCCAGAAACTTGCCTAAGGTATTCCTCCATTCCCTTTCCCTCTACTTCTTCTGTCACATTAAAAACAACCATATAAACAAACAAAACAAGCTAAGTCAGGTTAAATGAGTGTGTCTGGGCAATCACACCTGCCCTGTGGGAACATCTAAGGGTTGCCTGTGAGAGCTGTATACTAAGAGCCAGGGACACAGCAAATGTGGCCAATAGCTACCTTCTTACTGACATTACCCACCAAAATATTATGATATCTACATGAATAGGTATGTAGGAGGACAAGCATAGCCTACAATTACCAAAATTATACCAAATACTTCAATTTTAAAAGTTACTTCAGTTAAGTAAGTGTATTATTAAAATAAAAATTGAGCCATGGTAGAATATCATTTTTTAGTATAAAGTAACACATTTCAATATGCAATTACTTTCTGTCACAATATTAGTGAAGAGTGTGTTCTCATTGTAAGGAGTTAGAAATATTTCAGAGTACTTTGAAACAAATATTGAAAATGGTAAGATATTAATTTATGAATTAAAAAGGTAGTTGCTGATAGACATTTTGTTTAATTAAGTGCCTGACTCTTCAGTTACTATCACAACGGCAGCAGTGGGCCCTGACTTCTTATACCAGATTGTTTCAGTATATCTTTTATATAGCCATGCATGAACTGTGGAGTATCTTCAGGAGGAAAACACAAATAAAAGCAAATCTTACTTAGTAAGATTCCCATTTTTTCAATAGGTAGGCAAGGGCATATCACAGATTTCAAGAATTATAAGGACTTTTGATGTGATTCTGAAAGCCATTAAGGGTACGGGACTTGATCGTGTCTATTTTGTTTTTTGTGATAGCCCTGTATCTTTTCATAGTGCCTGGCATGGAGATAGGTGATCAATTAATATACATGTATTAGACTAACTAGAAAAACTTAAGTAGTACATTGGCTTATTATATTTCTGAGTTAGAATATTAATATGGGGTACAGGATGAAGAATGACTTTAGAGTTATAACTGAGCAAGAAAGACTATAGACTAAACATGTTCTTAGTGGAATTTGAGTGGTAAAGAGGTAATGGAAAGCTGATGGAAAGGAGGAGAGTTGTTAGAGAGATATGTAGGTGGCAAACTGACAGGACTCAGTGACTGACAGAATGTAAAAAATATAAAAAAGAGATTTATAAAGGAGGATGCCCCAAACCCTGGATTAGTGTGTTGAGTGTCATTGATTGAAATAAGGGCTAAAGGAGAAAGAATAAGTTCTTTTTCAGTGGGACTAAGATGGTAGGATATTGTGAATTAATTTTGGATGGGAGAGTTAAAAGTGAATTAACTTTGAATTGGGAGATATCAGCTTTGAAGTTGTTCTAGAAACCATGGCTCTGTCAGACTTACCAGAGTGTGTAACATAGGGGGGAAAAGAGCTGGGTGAATCATTTTGAAGAACATGAATATTTAAAAGATTTACAATAAAAGTAAAACCAAGGATCTGAAGGCAGATCAAGAGTTTGAAGTTTTAGAGCAGACAGGTAGATGTTGTAGGTGAGAATAAAATGGAGGGACCAAACCAGGAAATAGGAGATGCATAAGAAATCAAGTCATGAACTTTGAGACAACAAAAAAAGACCTTTTTTAAAAAGCACTCCCATTTACCACTGCAACAAAAAGAATAAAATACCTAGGAATAAATCTGCCTAAGGAGGCAAAAGACCTGTATGCAGAAAACTATAAGACACTGATGAAAGAAATCAAAGACAATATAAACAGATAGAAGGGCAAACCATGTTCTTGGATTGGAAGAATCAACATTGTGAAAAAGACTATAATACCCAAAGCAATTTCCAGATTCAACGCAATCCCTATCAAATTACCAATGGCATTTTTCACAGAACTAGAACAAGAAATTTTACAGTTTATATGGAAACACAAAAGACCTTGAATAGCTAAAACAATACTGAGAAGGAAAGATAGAGAAGGAGGAATCAGGTTCCCTGACTTCAGACTATATTACAAGGCTACAATGATCAAGACAGTATAGTACTGGCACAAAAGCAGAAATATAGATCAATGGAACAGAATAGAGAACCCAGAGATAAATCCATGCACATATGAGCACCTTATCTTTGACAAAGGAGGCAAGAATATACAATGGAAAAAAGACAGCCTCTTCAATAAGTGGTGCTGGGAAAATCAGACAGCTACCTATAAGAGAATGAAATTAGAACACTTCCTAACACCATACACAAAAGTAAACTCAAAATGGATTAAAGACCTAAATGGAAGGCCAAACACTATAAAACTCCTAGAGGAAAACATAAGCAGAACACTCTATGACATACATCAAAATAAGATCCTTTTTGACCCACCTCCTAGAATAATGGAAATAAAATAAAAAATAAACAAATGGGACCTAATGAAACTTAAAGGATTTTGCATAGCAAAAGAAACCATAAACAAGACAAGAAGGTAACCCTCAGAATGGGATAAAAGATTTGCCAATGAAGCAACTAACAAAAGATTAATCTACAAAATATACAAGTAGTTCGTGCAGCTCCATATCAAAAAAGCAAATAACCCAATCTACGAATGGGTGGAAGTCCTAAATAGATATTTCTCTAAAGAAGACATGCAGATGGCTAGCAAACACATGAAAAGATGCTCAACAACACTAATAATTAGAGAAATGCAAGTCAAAGCCACAATGAGGTATCACCTCACACCAGTCAGAATGGACATCATCAAAAAATATAAAAACAATAAATGCTGGAGAGGGTACAGAGAAAAGTGAACCCTCCTGCACTGTTGGTGGGAATGTAAATTGGTACAGCCACTATGGAAAACTATGGAGGTTCCTTAAAAAACTAAGAATAGAACTACCATATGACCCAGCAATCCCACTCCTGGACATATATCCTGAGAAAACCATAATCCAAAAAGGAACATGTACCATAGTGTTCATTGCAGCTGTATTTACAATAGCCAGGATATGGAAGGAACCCAAATGTCCATCAAGCGATGAATGGATAAAGAAGATGTGGCATATATAGACAATGGAATATTACTCGGCCATAAAAAGGAATGAAATTGAGTTACTTGTAGTGAGGTGGATGGACCTAGAATCTGTCATACAGAGCAAAGTAAGCCAGAAAGAGAAAAACAAATACTGTATGCTAACTCATATATATGGAATCTAAAAAAATGGTACTAATGAACCCACTGACAGGGCAAGAATAAAGATGCAGATGTAGAGAACATGAGGACATGGGGTGGGGAGTGAAGGGAAAACTGGCACAAAGTGAGAGAGTAGCATTGACATATATACACTACCAAATGTAAAATAGATAGCTAGTGGGTAGCTGCTGCATAACACCGGGAGAACAACTCGATGATGGGTGATAACTTAGAGGGGTGGGATAAGGAGGATGGGAAGGAGTTGCAGGAGGGAGGGTATATGGGGATATATGTATAAATGCAGCTGACTCACTTTGTTGTACAGCAGAAACTGGCACAATAGTGTAAAGCAATTATATTCCAATAAAGAGCTTAAAAAAAAAAAGAGTAAAACAAACCTGTTAGGACAACAGTCAGTCCCTTAGCAGAACCTACGAGTCTGGAGAAAGAAGAAAGCAGGTAGGATTTGCATGTTGTGGTGAGCAAAGTTGGGGCCTCTCCTAACAACTGGAGACCAAATTCAAGAGATGTTCTGAAAGAGGCAGCCCATCTTGAGAGTTTCTCTACTCAGAGTCACCTGAATCAGGCTCACTGAGTCTAGCAAACATAATCTAGCCACTGGCATTTTTCCACATCAGCAAGATGAGAACATGCAATGGATGGCATGAGCTTCTCAGTTAGATGACCTTATTTTCTTGATCTTGGAAGGAAACCACAGACATTCTTAATGTCAAGCCTCTAAAGAATTTTCAATTTACTCAACACAGTATTAAGGTCACATTTTTGTATTGTTCCTTCGCCCTAGTCATTTCAACAGAATTCAACACAAATAAAAACCCATAAAATAAAAACAACTCTATTCAGAAACTGAACTCTGAACACTGAAATCATTTAGGAAGTAAGCTGTCAATTCCATCTTCTGGATCTCCTTCTAATTGGCTTCTCTTCTCCATTCCTACTGTTACAACTTTAGCTGGGGAACTCATTCTCTTACTTGGAGTATCTGTCTATAGCCTAGTTCTTCTTCAGTCTTGCAATAAGTAGCTGCCAGATGGTACTTTCTAAAACATTTTAAGACATTCACCTCAATAAGGTTTTCCCCAGTTAGAAACTCTCAATCATTCCTAACTTCCTACTTAATAATATCCAGACCTCTTTGTAAGCAATTCATAATTCTTAATGGCCTGGCTCTTTGCCAATGTCCCATTTCATCTGACACTCCTCCTCCCTTTATAATTTTTTGCTCTTAAAATACCAGATGTCTGTCGTTTTCTAAATTCACTGACTAATTTCACACTTCTGGGCTTTTGCACATGCTATTTCTTCTGTTTGTACTGTCCTTCTTACCTTAATTATCTGAAAAATTCCTACTCAAACCTATTAGCCATCGATATTCACTTCACATTCCCTCTTAATAAAGACATCCCTGACATCTTGCCCTTCTACCTCCCACACTTTACCAGCCACAGTTTATCATCCCATCTTCTCTGCTATCTTGCTATCTTGTACATTTCTTTATTTTAGCGTGTAATAATAGACTCTTTAAATTCTACTGAAGAGATAAAGAGGAAATATCTTTGGAAATTCAAACAAATCTCTGGAAACCCCTAAATTCACAATACCACAGCATCATAAAATTTGTCCCAAATAAGTTTATCTAAGAATGGGACAGAATGCAAACCATGTGGATATGCAAATGGTAAACAGCAATCTAACTCACTGACTAGCTCCCTACATTGCAGCATGGGTGATTTAAATGCATCTCTTGGTGAAAACATATTTAACTCTTATAACAACTCTGAGCTCACTTGTGAATAGTTGAAACTATGAGTGCAAATTTTATAAATATCAAGGACCAATATTATAGCACTCACTTGTTTATGTATTTCCCACCCCATCTAAACCTACATTCCATGAGGGGAGGGACTATGTCTATTTATTTGTCTGTGAGAAATAGTAGATTTTCAATACATGTTAAATGAATGAACCATATACCTGAACTTTAATTGCAATGCCTAAACAATCACAAAATGTTCATTTCCTTCTTTCCTGCTTTTGAGAAGAATGACATCTTCTTATTTAAAAAAATGTATGATTCTAGAGGAAAATATTTACTTCATTCAATATTGAATTATTTCATTTATTTATTCATTCACTCATCAAATATTTGCTGATTTCTTAATATATGCTAGCTTTTTGTTCTATGTTTTGAGGATACAGGAATATATATGATAGATGGGGACTCTGCTTTTATGGTGTTTTCATTCTTATGGAGACACACAACAAGCAAATAATTAAAAATCCCACACTACCACAAATTTATATTTTTTAAAATGTCTCTGTTCTTTTTTAAACCTGGGAATGATTTAGATATGGGGGCTGAAGTTAACAAGGAAGAATTGGTGTGTCCTGCTTTTTATTGCTGCCACTACACAATACAAAATTCGAGCTTTGCAATTTCAGATTTTGAAGATTTTTCAAATCCTTGTAGTTTTCCTAACCTGTTTGTATAAAAGGCACTGCCAAATGAATAACTAAAATAATTTTTCATTTCTGTGGACTGTACGTATGAGTTTGCAAATGAGCAACTTTGCCAGGAAACTGAGAGGTATATTTTAAAAGGTCTTACTTTTGTCACAGAGACGATGTTTTAGCTGAGAAAACTGAAGGTTAAAAGACATACAGCCATATAGTGAAAATTGCTCTGTAGAAGTCAGTAAAATTTAATAAGAGATCATTTTCTGCAATGACACAAGTCAGTCTACTACTGTAAAATCAGCAGGGAAAAAAAATGCCTCCTTCAATGACAAAATATCTCTTCTTATAAATTTAGAAAATGTCATACCTGCCAGAGTTGTCACAATTAATTATGGCAAGCTAGGAAGATTGAAAATATCTTGATAGTTTCTTATAACTACTCTCTCCTTTGAAATGATTTCCTATCTACATGTCCTTCCAGATCCAGCTTAGGAAATCCACCCTTTGTGAGCTCTTTTTTTAGAACCCTTCTCTCAAAACGTTTAGTCCTTCCTTCCTCAGTTACCATTGTACTCTATATATGGTTCAATTAATTCATAGATCACATTACACTTTATTTTTTTAATAAACCTTCCTCTTATTCTAGATTATAAACTCCTTGTGTCATGTATTTCTTTTATCCCCAGAAGTTATCTTTCTAGAGTGAATAGAATAAATAATTATAGTCTATTTTCTACATCTGCATAACCAAACATTATTCTAAGATGATTTTTTTAAAAGTCACTTCTTAAATGGCTAAACAACTTTCTTTAACTAAGATTATATATTTTTATATTCACATGCTTCAATTTTATGTAGATAAAATTAGCTTAATACGGCACATCCATCTTTACTGAATTTGTTCACTATGCTGAAATAGGATATTTAATAAATTGTTAACCTATTATAAAATATTTTAATATCAAATATTATAATTGACTTTCCATACTCCCAACAATATACTTAGGCAATGATGATGATGATAATGATGAAGCACTTCATTGAAGGAAAACAAAAATATGTTATCCCTAACAAGGAAATACTTAACAGGATTAAACATAGTGAAAGAAACAATCTTGGGAGCAGGAGATTCTTTAAGCTCTGTGTTTAGGATGGACAACTTATCTCACAACAGAAAGTAAGAAATGAGAGACAATTGGCTTATTTGTGAACAAGGCAAATGGATACAGAAATAATTTTTAACCAAACCTAAGTGATATGGAAGTCCAAGATAGGATGAAAAGATAGTGGAAAAAAGACTGGAAGAAATATGGACTAGATTTTATAATAACAATATTCTTACTTTCCCTGTCTCTACTACAAAATCATGTGTAGAAATTTGGTCCCTGAGAGAAAAATAACATAGAAATGGAAAATTCAGATTTGGAAAAATCACAGACAATTACAATCTAAGATTATTTGCTACATTTTCTTTTAACACTGTAATGCTTTCTGAAATACTTATCTTCCAGCATAGGCTACCAAACATATTTGTGCTCTAGCTTGTCAAAAGGACTTATTTTCTAAATCAGTGTTTTTTAAACTGCTGGTCATAATCTTTCAGTGAATTGTAAGGGTTAGCATTGCTTTATTAATCTTCTGTTTTAATTTTGTGTACCTTACATATACCAACAAACATAAATGTGTGCTCTATGTCAAATGCATTTATTATGAGTTGTTAAAAAAATTGAAAGCTATCATGTTAAGGAACATGAATAAGTTGACTATGCTTAATGGAAATGTTTAAATTCCCTTAGGCAAGATTAACTCAAGATATGAAAGAACTAAATGAATGCCTATAACATGTTGACTGAGAGATATAAGCAATATTTCCTGAGGAATTTAACTCCTCAAATAATAGCCAAGGAACCACTCTCTTTCCAACTTCAAGTCTTACCATTAGCACTTTGTTTTTCAGATTTATTGAGATATGATTGACACGTTGTGTAAGTTCAAGGTGTACAATGTGTTGATTTGATATATTTATAAATGCAAAATGATTACCATCATATTATTGGCTACTACCTCCATTCCATCTCATAGTTACCATTTCTTTTTTTCTAACAAGAACATTTAAGATTTACAATTCTCCCTTGTTGTTCACAGATCAACCAACCATGGATGAAAAATAATTAGAAAAAAAATTTCAGGAAGCTTCATAAAGTGAAACTTGAATTTGCTGTGAATCAGCAACTACTTAAACAGCATTTACATTGTGTTTGGTAATATAACATAAATAATCTAGAGATGATTTAAAGTATGTGGTAGGATGTACATAGGTTATATGCAAATAGTACACTATTTTAATAAGGGACTTGAACATCCACAGATTTTGTATTCAAAATGGGTCCTGGAACCAATCTCCTGAAGATACCCAGGAATGACTGTACTATCTGAGGAACATTATATGATATGGCATTATTAGCTAAAACCACCATGCTATACATTAGATCCCCAAACATTAGTTTTATAACTGCAAGTCTCTACCCTTTGTACAATATCTCCCCATTTCCATTAATGCTTCTTTAAGACTATAAAAAGTGTGCTTCAGGATCATTTTAAAGTAATGATTTTTGTCAAAATAAGATGAATTTTAAGTCTAGTTTATGACATTAGCTAGTTAGTAGACTGAAGTCACAGAAAGACTGGCTTTGAAGGAATAAGCGATACAGAGCATACATACCATGCCCTCCTCATGAGGGAGCCAATTAGTTAAGTGATGGGGGAGTAGCAATGGACACTAATTGGGAGAGGAGACACTTGGACAGGGAACTTGTTCCTTGACTGCCAGAAGGAAAGAATAAGGATGATGGGCCAGGAGAAGGAAAAACCTTGGCAATGTGATGCCCAAACTTGAATACTGGAGCAAATCAGGGACTATCTCTCAGAAATATTATCAATCCTCTCCTGAGAATGCATTCATCAACTTCTCCTAGAGGAGTGTTCCTCTAACTCCTGGAGACTGAAATGTTTGGCTACAAGTAGCCTGTAGACTGTAACTGTTCACCCATAGTGAATGATTACGGGCATGAATAGATAACAATATATTAATCTCCCTTCACCTTATCTCCTCTAGATAAATAAATCTGACTTCCTTTTTTATCTGTAAAACAACAAAAAAAGAAGAGCCAATATCAGTTAATAGTAACCAATATTGTATAGCACTTTTCTAATGTGCTTTTTAACTAACCACCTTCTGAAGGACATAAAGCAGGCATATTATTACCCCCAGAGAAAACTCAGAGGTGTTATGACTCACACAAATTCACAAACCTAGCAATTGTTTGGGCAAGAACAAAAATCTGAGTCTTTGCACTCCAAATTCTTTACCCTTTGATTACACTAACCTGCTTTTCCATTTGAGAGAGAACAAAAGCAGCCACAGTTAAAGATACACTTTGCTTATGTCATGGTTTTACCCTTGGTCTATTATGACCTTAGGACATAATAAGAATATCCTATTAATCTAAGAATAACTTTTGGTCCTTCATTTATTCATTCTTTCCCACAATTGGTTGAAAAACACTGTATTTCATAGAATCTAAGACTCCATAAATTATAAAATGCATAGCTAATTTTAGGTACCATTAAGAAGGGAAAAAACCATAGATAATTGAACCAACGCATAATGCTTTCATATCTCTTAAAATTTCCTTTAACAATTACTAAAATATTTCTTTTAGACTTATTTAGATACATACTTTTTTCATATTTACTCTGTGGACCCATTAAAAGAGAAATATGAGCAAAATACTTTGAATTTATTCCTAAAATTTCCTAATTTTCAGACCCTAAGTCTTCTGAGTCATTTTTTAAATTGGAGTTACTGTCATCCATGTGTTCTTATCTATGTTATCCTCTGTGACATCTTAAGGGGTTTCACTTTTCAACAAGCTTTGATGTTGAAACTTCTGGATTTTAGCAGAAGATGAGCAAAACAATGTTTGCAATCACGAAGGCTCATAGTTTTTATCTAAATTATCCTTAAATGGTTTGTAGATTAAACATTAGGGGTTGCGTTTGTATACACATGCCACCAGAAATAATAACAACTTTACACATGCACAGACAATAACAACTCCCTCAGCCTGACTGACTTTTGTATGACACCATCAATTGTAAGACATAATCTAGGTTCATTAATGTTAAATAGGAGGGTAAAAACGTGTGCCTTAGAATTGATTAAAATATTCTCCTTGTATTGTCCTTTTACTTTCCCTTTAAAAATAATAAGTGAGAGATTTGGATTAACACACTTGACTGATTAGCCCAATTCCTTCCAGGGAATCAGCCAAAATGAGATTAGTATTCAAAATTAGTTAACCAGAGTGATTAAATATAATAGCTAACATTTATTAAACACTATAAGGTGTCAGACACTATGTTTAACATTATTTCTAATTCTTATAACTCTACATGAAAGATTTTGTTATACATTTTACAGATCAGGGAACTGAAACTCAGAGATTAAGCAATTTGTCCACAACCAAAAGGCAGCACATGCCAGAGCCTTAATTCAACCCCCCACAGAACACTTTACTGTTTTATCTATAGCCCTCACTTCTCTCTTTCTTTCCTTATGTGCTATTTTCTATCTATACAATATTTCTATTTGAAACTGATCACCAACTTCCTTCATTTCTTTCTCACTCTTTTTATTTTGTTCACTTTTCCTCACTCATCAAATACTTTACAGTGAACAATAAGATATTCTAATTCTCAGGAGACAGACTATTAGGAATTCTATTCTCTTTCCATTCCCTATTGGAGTTACCCAAAGTATCAGGTGAGTTACACCTTACCTTTCAATTTCAGTAACCACACAAAAGGCTAGGTGCTCACAGTTCCCTATCAGTGTAATTGAAGTAGCAATCTCTCTAGTCTGTCATAAAGCAGCAGTATGTCTACATTCTTACTGAGAGGGGCCTTCTTTGCTGAAAGTAGGCATGGGAATAGAAACAGATGCTGTCAAGGAGAACTGGTGAGGGGATGAAATATTTTCCTGATAGATTTTTAGTTTCTATGGTTAGCCATAGGGAAGTGATACACTTTCTTGTTGCCAGGTTTTTACTTATGTTGTTTTCTCTACTTGAAATGCTAATACTTCTGTCCTCCTATGATGGTCCAATTTCACTTCCTGCATGGATCCTTCCTCAAATGCTCTGTCAAAAATGATTACTCACTGTTCTCTTTACACGTTCCTGTGGATTTTATCATCATATTATAATATTATAATTACCTTCATGTCTAGTTGCATATCCTCAGAGCAGAAAGCATATCTTCTTTAATTCTAGGGTTCTTTATTGAAGTGCTGTCTAACAGACATGTAATACAGTCACAAACATGACCCACATGTGAAATTTAAAAATTTCTAGTAGCCATATTAAAAATAAGAAGAAACAGGTAAAAATATTAATAATGTAATTGTATATTATATTAACCTTCTATATCCAAAATATTATTTCAAGCTGTAATCAAAATTAAAATTATTGAGATTTTTATATTCCTTTTTCATAGAAAGTGTTTGAAATCTGGTATGTATTTTTCAGGTATAGCACATCTCAATTTGGAATAGCCATATCTAAAGTGCTCACTTGCAACATGTGGCTTGGTGCTACCATGTAGAACAGTGCAACTCAGGAACCTGAACATGAGGAGGGAAAACTCATAATTTTATTGAATGAAAAAGGCAGTGCAATAAAACGAGTGGCAAAGCATTGTATATCATGGGAGAAGAAAGGAAAAAAAGAAAATAATCATAGAAATTGAGCTTCAAAGAATCAGATATGGTGTTCTGTTAGTAAAAACAGAGAAAGTATTGGAAATAGGAGGATTTGAGGAACCAAAATAAAAGGTGCTCAGTTTCATACCACTGTCAAATTACTCTGAAGGAAAGAAATGTAGTGCTTTTAACAAAAAGGTTAAAGGTTAAATGTAGTGTTTTTAACAAAAAGGTTCTAGCACCACCTACATATAGGTATTTAGAAAAAAAATTACGATGGTGATGAGGATGAGACAACATATACGTGTAACCTCTCTTCATTTTGCAGACACAAGCAATTACCGCAAAGATAGATTTTACTGTTAAATAAAATGTCACAACCAAGGGCACTGAATCCTTTTAGTTCATAATCTAGACAGTTGTTTCATGAATTTGAATAATATTCATTTGTACATAGTGCATATGGCTAAATGAACAAGTACGAATAAAATTATGACATTGGAATGTGTAACAAGTCTGCTCATTTTTCTTCTCTCAGACTAATAGATTTACCATTTGATAAAAAGAAGTGATTTCACTATATCTATTTAGTATTACTTACTTAGCAATTTCTGTCTTTCAATTTAGTGTCATTTGTGTTATTTTATCACAGTTCATGTTTTTACCAAAGTACATTCAACAAAATCAAATAATAAATGGAGGGGATAAAAAACAGGCACATAGAATTTCAAATTGATGAATTCTTAATATATAAAGAGATGTTTAAGCTAGTCTGAACTTCAGAAGTGCTCTTTTCATGAAGATCCAATTTTGGTTTTGTTTGCTATTTGTCTGTTAACCTAAGAATTTTTCCTAGGTTTTAATAATAAGAAAAAGTAAATAGAAGTACAGATATGTTCTTTCGATCTTTGAGAGATTCCTGTTAATGTCACAGTATCACACTGTTCAATTGCTCCCACCTAAGCGAAGCAGTCTTTTGTTCCTTCATGTACCTCATGTAATCAAATAATAATTTCTGTCAATTCAGATTCATACGTATTTTTGAATCCTTCTCCATCTCCCCTAATACTGTTGCCTTAGTTCAGCGTAGCATCATCTTTTAAAGACTCCCCACAATAACCTCCAAATTGATCTCTCTGTTCCTGAGGTTGTCCCTTTAAATTCATAAGCCACAAATCTACCCGAATGGTCCTTTCCCTGCTTGAAGAAAGTCATACTCGTTAACCTGACCACAAAGCCTTCCATGATGTGGTTTCTGTCTGATATGTCTCACCTTGTGTCCTGGATTACCCTCCATTTACTCTGTATTAATAACAAGCTGGTGTTTTTCATGATTACTGGTTGCATCGGGTCCTCCTCGATCTTTCATATGTTATACTTATTTTTCACATACGTGAATAAAAAATGTGGCCTGCCATATCAGTAAACAAAGGATATTGTAGGTATCAAGCCACCACAGCCATCCTGATGGTGAGCCCTGAAGGAACTCAGGATGAAGACAAATGGGCTGCTGGCTGCCAAGCTCTCTGTCACTGCAGCCACTCCCAATGATGCACCTGAGGGGACTCAGAATGGGACAGAATAGGATACTGGCCTGTCTAGGGTGCTAAGGTACATATCAAAGGAATGATTTCAATGAACCCAGACACTTGCCTCTTCCCATATATAGAAAAGTGCTAAATTTATTACCTTGAGATATCTGTTTTTTTAAAATTTTTTAATTAACAATAATCTTTTGATATTCCAACTACCTGGTCTTTGATGCAAAAACTCCTAAATATCCTGGCTCCTCCCTTACCTCTTTGGAGCAGTCCCTCAGAACTATCCTAAAGGCTGCCTCCTGGACTCAAAAGTCCTCAGAAAGTCTGCCAAGGAAAACATAAATCTCAACTTACAGGTTGTTCATTTTTTTTCAGTCAGCACTTAAATATAATCATGTGTTTGTATGTCTGTTTCTCCCACTAGTTTGTGAGCCATTGAGGTCAAGGACAGTCATTACTATTATATTTTTAATCTTTAGTTCTTCGCATAATATAGCATATGCCAGAATCTTGAATGGAAAATCTAATTCCTAGAATAGTGTACTTCACTATTCTAAGCATTCAGTAAATGTTTGTCAAAATGAATTAAATTTATGAACATATTCAGAGTCAGACACAAAAATCCAGAGTTTAACACAACATTCTGAAAATAAAATTTACCTAGTTTGTAAGTCTCTAGTTTAAGAATCCACCCCAATCTTAAATGAATCATGTTCTAATTTAGAAAATAAGTTAGAAATGAACTACCAAGAAAACCATAGATGTACAATATATATCATTATTAAACTATGAGTATCTGCCACCCATTACTGCATTAGGTGAAGGAAATACAGTTTGCTATCACTCAGAATTGAAAAGGGTACTGAAAACAAGGAAGTTGAGAAGTGTGTGAGACTCCTTGGAAATTTCCATTTAGCAAATATATTCCTGTGTGCTCATGAAAATAAATGTGTTTTTAAAAGTATTATCAGAACTGTTGACTTGAAGAATTTAACCTTATCTTGTACACTTTGCCCATCCTTACCCTTTGGTCTTACATTTTCTTAGATATTTTTGAAAGACATGCTTATGAAAGGTAATGATCAGGAAGATTTCTTTGTCATGTCATATAATGAGCTTGTTTTAGGAGATGTTTGAAGAGCAACTGAGTGAACAGAGAGTCTGGTAGGACTTTCCTAACATTTGAAAATTGTAATTTGCCATCACAGAATTATAATGTGGAGCATAGGGGTAGAACTCATTTTATATTCATGGAAAAAACAGCTAATGATATACTTCATCAAAATCCATATTTCAATTGGCACTTACATGGTCAAAAATTGATAATTAATGACTTTTTTTTGTTCTTAAACTGCTCTATTTTAAATTATGCTTCTACTTTAACATTTCCAAACAGGTTGTCTAACCAAATATTTTGTTTTTTTAATCTCCTGAGTGTAAATTGCTTTGCATAAAATAGTTTTATTTAAACTAAAACACTGTTAATAATTAAGAAAAAGAATAAAAATTATTAGATTTAGGACAGAGAAAAATGAATCAAATTTACTATGAGTTAACAGAATATATTAAAAAGGAAAAGAAGGATTGAATTATTTGGCATAGCTTTATCCCTTTTAAATAGCTCACAGTAAGTGTGACTAGAAGTTAGTAGAATACAATATTCATATTGAAAATTATTTAGCTCTTGTAATTTTATTTAATGGCACCTCTACTGAAAAGAATCTTACTAAATACCACAACAATTCTTGGGAAATGTGTATAAACACACACATACACACACACACACACACACACACACACAGACACGTTCTCTCTCTCTTAAAAATTGAGAAGTGTTTTGTATAATTGATTTTCACCTTCTAAAAATAGTAATTTATTAGCCATTTAATAGACCATGTAGTTATATCCCTCATCAAATTGCATCTCATTTTTGAAAAATAAAATCCTAATTGTAATTACCAGTTGTTGCTATATATCACTATTTCAGTGCATTGAGATTTAATATTAAAATTCTTTTTATGATATGGCATAAACATTAATCAGTGTTTATTCTGTAGCAACAAAAGCTAATGAATACTTCCTTCTTAACTACTCACCCATTTGTATACAAGAGATAATAAATAATTGCTAACTGTATGTAATGACTGTCCTAATATGCAACACAGCTGCTCTGAGAATAAACTCTATTTGCAACCATGGCCCTTCATGGCCATTGTGACATCTTGCATCTAGATGACACATTCTGCATCTTGCCAATAAATTCTTCAAGCATTTCTTAAATCCTACTGTGGATCTGTACTAATTATAGGCATAGGGATACATTTTGGACCCAGCAAATATGTTTACTATCTAATGTAACCTCAATTTATACCCTTTTTATTAGGACTTTGTTTTCAAGATTGTATATTTTCAATTATTTTGACAGCCTTTATCAATATCTATTAGAGAAACACATGGTGAGTTTCCATCTATAGCCACAGTGTTAAGATTCATGAATAAAAGGATGTTCTCTCTGTTTAAAGGTTCAGGCACAGGCCTGATAAAGTAGAAGCCATGAATGAATGCCACTGAAATCTGGGAGCACATGGCACCTAAAAGGTGATCAATATTGAGAAAGCAGGTCATAGTGGGGGAAAAAAAGCTTTGTGCTAAAATGACTTAGGTTTGATTTCTGGCTCTGCCATATATTACTATGTGAGTGGGGCATATCTCTTCATTTAACTTGAGCTTATTTTATTTGTAAAGTGAGGAAAGCAAGGCATATTTTTTAGGGTTGCTGTGAGAACTAAAATTACCAGCATTGCCATATGCTCTAACATAATGCTTGGGATGAAGTAGACACTCAACAAACTGCTAGCACTCCTACTAACAAAGTTACGATGAAGATATTTTAATGAATGAATGAAGCTTATAATCAGAGAAGTAAGGTAATCACTAAAATGCATCTCTATACCCTCTCCTTCTAAGTGAAACTCATCACTCTTTCAGTACCCAACTCCATTTGGCTGTAACACCAATCCAAACATTGCTGGATGGAAGTGGGAAAGAAGAGAGGAAGTTCACTTCTCTGGAGCTTGAAAAGTTACACGGATATGTCAAAGTGAATAGAAAGACAAGAATCAAGAATCAATACTGTGACATTTTAAAACCTGCATATACAAACAGCCATTATCATGTGGTTTATATCTAATATCACTGAAGTTAAGGTTGGTGGTACAATAAAGAAATTGTTACTGAGTCCAAATTCATACTTCTTTCCTCACAACAGGCCAATGAATTGGGAGATAAGGTGTTGGGGCAAGGAGTAACAATGTCATTCAGAAAGCTGGGAGTCCCAAGAAGATGGCAGACTAATGTCCTAGAACACCATCTTGCCAGGATCTGAATGCTAGTTTCTTTTACAGAACAAGGAGGTGAGGAGGCAAAATAAAAAGGCTGTAACTTGTTGCAAATATTTCCTGGTTTCAGCCAGACTCTGGGAGGGGATGTGTTAATTTCCTCTTTTATGCAGTCATTCACAGGTGGGCTGGTCAGGATGCTTCCTGTGAGCTGAACAAAAGTATTTTAGTTTAACATTCAGGCATGAGGGGCAGGGTTCCAGGAGATGGGCTATTATGTATACTTTAAGCTATAGGTAACATCCCTTTAGTGATTACCTTGTGGCAAAAGCAATAGAATACAAAGGATAAAATAAAAGAAATACCAAATATGGAGTCAGATTTGTTATTCCCTATTACAAAATTATCCAGAAAAGGAAGTTCTGTTGCTTGAAGAGATGAGAGAGTTTTCCAAGGGAACTTAGAAGGAAGAGAAAGCATGATAGAAAAAAAAGAATGTTAAGGGCACCTAGGAAATAACTAATGACACTCTAGTTTGAGTTGTGCAAATAATCACTGTCTTTCAAATACCAAAAAATGTTTTATGATATAATATACTGGGGAATACTGGGTTAAAAATTAAATGAATTTCTTAACCTTGAGACTTCCCAGAATTTTTAAAGTGCTGTGCAAATCCTCATGTAGTAGGTACTTCCCAAAGTTACTTCATCACCAAAATTTCATTTCATATGACACCCATGTAACATCACAAGATAAGTTGTAGGATTGCTGTCCTACAAGATCCATTGTAATGTGGAGAAGCCAACAACTGCCCGAGGACTTAATACTAAAGAAGCTTATTAGAAACAGCTGTGAATCCAGTTGTAGAAGATATATAGCAATATATGGCAAAAGGCAAGGCTATGACTTAGTGAGTTTTTCATTTTTCCCCTTTGAGCAGCTCTTTGCAGGGAACCACCCTCAGCAGGAAACTTCTTTGCTTGTCAATTTAGGCAAAGCTACACTGTAACTGCCAACTACAAGTTGGCACTTGCCATCTACCTCTACAAGGATTAAATCATGAGCTGCTCCAACTGCTGACCTTCAACACCACCTGAAAGGAGTTCAGGGTGGAGATCAGGAAAGTGGCACTCTGTGCTCTGGACACTGAGACCACCATCACCCCAGAGTTTTGGCATTCTGATTAAAAGTAACTTTCCTTTCTATCAATATTTGCCTTTCTAGGGTGTTGATTTTTGAGTGGCAAGCAGCAGGGCCTGAGTTTGGTAACACCCTTGCTACCAATCCCTTGTTTTTTTTTTTTTTTGTTTGTGTTTGTTTTTTTGTTTGATTGGTTTTGTTTTGTTTTTTCTCCAGCAATTGGAAGATAATAAGTTAGAATTTGGATTTTGTGAGATCTTAATACTGATAGGTGACCTGTAGATTTAGTGGTGTGTGGGTGTGGGTGTGGGTGTGTGAGCATGTGTTAACTTTCCCACGAGAAAAATTTACAACAGTGCTGGGGTTGGGTGGTGGTTCCCAGGAAGGGCTGTATATACCAGCAAAGGTGGTGTACCTATATGTGAAAGACCTTATGGAAAGGTTTTGGCTGCTGTGAGGGTTTCTATCCCCTTGCTTGTTCACTTACCCTTAAACTTTAAGAGTACCCTTTAATTAACGTGTTAAAACAGCAGCACTGTGGACTCCTGTGGCAGTGATATCCTTAAACACAATAGCTGATGGTAGGAAGAGTCAACCAAAAGTTATAGAGGCTTGGTATAATTTCCCAGATTTTTAAACTCCGATCCTCTAAAGAAAATGAAGAAATAAAAAATAATAAAGTTGTTAATTTTTTCTTTTATTTTGATGGTAAGATATGGGGTTAAATTATTATGATAAAACTTCAGAGCATAAAAATTGCAGACAACTTTCTCTTTTTTAAAAGGTAATCATGGGATTTCCCTGGTGGTGCAGTGGTTAAGAATCCGCCTGCCAATGTAGGGGACACAGGTTCGAGCCCTGGTCGGGGAAGATACCATATGCCGCAGAGCAGCTAAACCTGTGTGTGTCACAACTGCTGAGCCCATGCACTGCAACTACTGAAGCCCACACACCTAGAGCTGGTGCTCCTCAGCAAAAGAAGTCACCACAATGAAGAGTAGCCCATGCTCACTACAACTAGAGAAAGTCTGCACACAGCAACGAAGACCCAACACAGACAATAAATAAAAAATTTAAGAAAAAAGGTAATTATGATAATTGAGCTCTGCTATTAGGAGAGTAAAAGCTCTTTTCCTATGAAAGGAGAAAATAAACCTACAAATGACTACTGTCAAAACAATAAATGTGAAACAAACATAAAATGCAAAAGGATCCAGAGATAATACTAGTCAGCTCTACAGAACAATATACAGCTGGCTGTGTATATATGCATGTAAGTATGCAAAATGTATACACTAAGTCTTCTGACTGTACATACCTGAATTGGGACAACAGGAAACAAAGCAGCTGAGGGAAAAACAGGAGATACAGCACCTCATTATTCAGCAATTCTGTGTCTCCAACCTGTTGTTCTCTTAGGGAGCTCGATGTTCTTTACCCATTTATAGATTCTAAAACACTGACAGATGAGATTCAGAACCACGGAACATGAACCCAAGCAACCCTATTTTCTAATCATTTAAATAATTGCATCTACTCTCTTTTAACTGACCTTGATATTAAAACCTTTATTTTTTAAAATTTCATTGTATATGGCTCCAGGTCATGTGATTTTAATTATATTAATATGTTATCTTTTAACTTCTCAGTAAATGAGTTTAGTTATCTTTTCAGCCAGTGTTCCAAATTATGGGTTTTGAAGTTAATTTAGGGAGTTATAAATATCATTTTTTTAATTAAAAAGAACAAAGCAGAATAACACAGCATAGTATAGAAGAGAAAATATCAGATTGCTTTCTACACAGCAAGGGTAAATATTGTTTCATAAATTTTTGTCTCTGTATGCCCGGTAGAATCATGACATGATTTTTTCTTACTGTTTTTCACGAGAAAAAAATATTTGAAATCTAATGTTTTAGGTGATATTTGGGTGTCAAGTTTTCATTTGTGCTGTGAAATCAATTATGTTACGTCCCATGCCAATCAAATCCTTCAGCTGTCCCACTCTGCAGCTCCTGAGCCCACCTGTGAATTCAGCCATAGTTGTAGCAGACAATTCTAGAAGCTCTTAGACTCACTCTGCATTGATAACTTTTTGCTTCAAGCATATTCATATGTTTTTGTTTGGTTTGGTTTTTGGTTTTTGTTTGGTTTTGTTTGTTTTTATTGTTGTTGTTGCATACACTTTTTTACCCTGGAGCTTTTCTAATCTTGTGAAGCCCATTGGGGTGAGTTGGTGAGAGGGAGTCAATGCCGTTAGCTTGATATTCAACACTTACACATCAGAGCAAGTGGATAAATGTTCTTGTCTGCCTTCCTCTAGACAGAGAAATTAAGAGGAATTCTTTATGCCTCCTATGAGAAACCCCAGCAGAATCAAGTCCATATTGCTCGTAGGATGTGACCTGGAAAATGTAACTTTACACTGTCCTTTCCTCTTTCTCTATCTCACTCTCCATTCTCACTCCTGACCCCTGGTATTATCTTCTAAATAAACTACCTATACCTAAGACCTCATCCAAGACTTTTTTCTTTCAAAGAACTCACGTCATAATATTACATTTAAACTTAGAATTATTAAATATTAAGTTTGGGAGATTCCTTAGAAATCATCTGTCCATCTCATCCAACTTTCATTAACTTTTCTGACAATGGGTCTTCTAGTTACCTTTGGAATCACTGTTTCCAATTAACATACATATTTCCAACATCTGTACTGATATTTAGTCATAAATATTTCTAAAATTTCTGAAAGGATCATGTACAGTATTCATTATTTATCGTGTATCTTAATTTTTATGGGAACATTCTAGAAAATTTACCTGTAATTGCTAATAGTAAGCAGAACTAAGAAAAACATAAAGAAGTCCTGAAGATTTCTATTTTGTTTGTTTGTTTGGAAATGATATGTTTCCCAATACATTATTATAATTGCAGAAGAATAAAGATTGGGACATTGAAATTATAGAGTTGATGGCCTTTATTAAAAGGGCAGGTAGGAAAAGTCCAGTACCTGTGATGTAATGAAATGTACTCATCAATTTCACCTGTAATTCAATAGAACCTTCAAGATATTGATCTTAAATAATACACAATATGCCTTTCTTCAAACATTTTTATAGACAATATTGTCAAATTGTTTTTAAGTGACATTGTATACCAAAAAGATTGAAAAAATACCTACCAATCAAATGAATTCTTTAAAAGAAATTTATACTTCATAAAGTTAGGAACTTCTCAAAATCCATATGCAAAAAGTCAGGCAAACCACAAATGAAATTTTTACTTAAAAATATGGTATTTAAGATAGAGAATAATAACAAGTGTTGGTGAGGATGTTTAAATATTGGAACCCTCAAACATTGCTTGTCAGAAGGTAAAAAGGTGAAATTTCTTTGGAAAACAGTTTGGCAGTTCCTCAAAGAGTTAAGCATGGAGTAACCATAAGAGCCAGCCATTGTGTTCCTAGTTATGAACCCAAGAGAACTGAAAATATGTGTTCACACAAAAGCTTGTACATGAACCTACATAGCAGCAGTGTTCATAGTAGCAAAAAAAAAAAAAAAAAAAAGAAAAGTCAATAAATTGAATGAATAAACAAAATTGAATATTATTAGCTATAAAGATGAGTGGAGTATTGATACATACTATAACATGAATGAACCTTGAAAATATGCTAAGTGAAAGAAGCCAGTCACAAAAGGCCACATACTGTATTGATTGCATTTATATGAAATGTCCAGAGGAGACAAATCCACTAAGAGAGAAATATTATAGTTGTAAGAGGCTAAGAAGGGAGAGGGGAATGGGAAGTGACTGTTAATGAGTACAGTGTTTTTTGGGTTTTTTTTTTTTTTTGAGGTCATAAAAATGTTCTGGAATTAGATAGTAGTGATGGTTAAACAACTTTGAATATATTAAGTAATTAAATATCTTAAAAACCACTGAATTGTACACTTTAAAGAAGTGAATTTTATGGTATGTTAATTCAATATCACTTTAAAGAACATGGTTCTAAAGTTCCAGTCTTTCTTATACCATAACAGAAGAGTATGAAACAGTAAGATACCACATGGAACACGGACACCAAATAGGCAGTTCTGTCTGTATGTCACTCTTAACTGTGAAAGTGGGTGATGAAAACCACATCTACTCACATGACTCAGATGATATTCAATATAAGCATAGCCTCATATAAACATCTAGCAATAATGTCCCAGGAATAACAACATAATAAAATATTGAATACTTCAATGTTATTAAAAAGATAAAAATTTAAATTCTTATATTGGAAAGATAAGACCTTGCTGCAATTAGAAAATATAACACTATTTTTTTGGGGGGGAAGATGGCGGAGTAGGATGTGTGCTCACTCCCTCTTGCAAGAGCACCAGAATTACAACTAAATGCTGAAAAATTATCGACAGAAAGACACTGGAACTCACCAAAAATAACCATCCCACATCCAGATACAAAGGAGAAGCCACAATGAGATGGTAGGAGGACACAATCGTATTAAAATCAAATCCCATAAATGCTGGGTGGATGACTCACAAGCTAGAGAACAGTTATACTGCAGAAGTCCTGAGGGTTCTAAGCCCCACATCAGGCTTCCTAACCTAGGGGTCCAGCAACAGGAGGAGGAATCCCCAGAGAATCAGACTTTGAAAGCCAGCAGGATTTGATTGCAGGACCTCCATAGGACTGGGGAAAACGGAGACTCCACTCCTGTAGGGCACACAAAAAAGTGTGCTCACCAGGACCCAGGGGGAAGGAGCAGTAACCCCATAGGAGACTGAACCAGACCTAACTGCTGGTGTTGGAGGGTTGCATGCCGAGGTGGGGGGCAGCTGTGGCTCACTGAGGAGACAGGGGCACTGGCAGCAGGGGTTCTGAGAAGTGCTCATTGGTGTGAGCAAT
Organism: Hippopotamus amphibius kiboko; assembly: GCF_030028045.1. Lineage (NCBI taxonomy): Eukaryota > Metazoa > Chordata > Mammalia > Artiodactyla > Hippopotamidae > Hippopotamus > Hippopotamus amphibius. The sequence goes on along the minus strand of NC_080194.1, from coordinate 45,920,046 downwards.
TCCAGAGTCCACCATTAGCTCCACCAAAGAGCCTGTCAGCTCCAGTGCTGGGTTGCCTCAGGCCAAACAACCAGCAGGGTGGGAACACAGCCCAACCCATTGGCAGACAAGCAGGTTAAAGTGTCACTGAGCTCCACCCACCAAATTGGATTAAAGTTTTACTGAGCTCCACCCACCCAGCCCAACCCACCATCAGTCCCTCCCATTAGGAAGCACCCACGAGTCTCCTAGACAGCTTCCTCCACAAGAGGGCAGACAGCAGAATCAAGCAGTATCAGCAGTACTTCATCTTGTGGAACTGAAAATCACAGCCACAGAAAGACACAGAAAATGAAAAGGCAGAAGACTTTGTACCAGATGAAGGGACAAGATAAAACACCAGAAAAACAACTAAATGAAGAGGAGATAGGCACTCTTCCAGAAACAGAATTCAGAATAATGATGGTGAAGATGATCCAGGACTTTAAAAAAGATTGGATGCAAAGATCAAAAAGTTGCAAGGAAAGTTTACCAAAAACCTAGAAGAATTGAAGAACAAACAAACAGAGATATACACAATAACTGAAATGAAAAATACCCTAGAAGGAACCAATAGCAGATTAACTGAAGCAGAAGGATGAATAAGTGACCTGGAAGACAGAATTGTGATAATCACTGATGTGGAAAAGAATAAAGAAAAAAGAATGAAAAGAACTGAAGACAGCCTAAGAGACCTCTGGGACAATGTTTAATGCACCAACATTCACCTTAAAGGGGTCCCAGAAGGAGAAGAGAGAGAGAAAGGACCTGAGAAAATACTGGAAGAGATTATAGTTGAAAACTTCCCTAACATGGGAAAGGAAATAGCTACCCAAGTCCAGGAAGTGCAGAGAGTCCCATGCAGGATAAATCCAAGGAGAAACACACCAAGACATATAGTAGTCAAATTGACAAAAATGAAAGACAGAGAAATGTTATTAAAAGCAACAAGGGAAAAACAACAAATAACATACAAGGGGACCCCCATCAGGCAAACAGTTGATTTCTCAGCAGAAACTTTGCAAGCCAGAAGGGAGTGGCACAATATATTTAAAGTGATGAAAGGGAAGAACCTACAACCAAGAATACTCTATCCAGCAAGGATCTCATTCAGATTCGATGGAGAAATCAAAAGCTCTACAGACAAGCAATGGCTAAGAGAATTCAGCACCACCAAACCAGCCTTACAACAAATGCTAAAGGAACTTCTCTAAGGGGGAAGCATAGGAGAAGAAAAGGACCTACAGAAACAAAAACAAAACAATTAAGAAAATGGTAATAGGAACATACATATGAATAATTACCTTGAATGTAAATGGACTCAATGCACCAACCAAAAGACACAGACTGGCTGAATGGATACAAAAACAAGACCCATATATATGCTATCTACAAGAGACCCACTTCAGACTCAGGGACACATACAGACTGAAAGTGAGGGTATGGAAAAAGATATTTCATGCAAATGGAAATCAAAAGAAAGCTGGAGTAGTGATACAAATATCAGATAAAATAGACTTTAACATAAAAAATGTTACAAGAGACAAGAAAGGACACTACATAAAGATCAAGGGATCAATCCAAGAAGAAGAGATAACAATTATAAATATATATGCACCCAATATAGGAGCACCTCAATATATAAGGCAAATGCTAGCAACTATGAAAGAGGGAATCAACAGTAACACAATTATAGTGGGGGACTTTAACACCCCACTTACACCAATGGACACATCATCTACACAGAAAATTAATAAGGAAACACAAGCTTTAAATGACACAATAAATCAGCTGCATTTAATAGATAGCTATAGGACATTACATCCAAAAACAGCAGATTACACATTCTTCTCAAGTGCACATGGAACATTCTCCAGGATAGATCACATTTTGTGTCATAAATCAAGCCTTGGTAAATTCAAGAAAATTGAAATTGTTATCAACCATCTTTTCTGACCACAACACTATGAGATTAGTAATCAATTACAGGAAAAAAACTGTAAAAAACAAAAACACATGGAGGCTAAACAACACGCTACTAAATAACCAACAGATCCCTGAAGAAATCAAAGAAGAAATCAAAAAATACCTAGAGACAAATGAGAATGAAAACACAACGATCCAAAACCTATGGGATGCAGCAAAGGCAGTTCTAAGAAGGAAGTTTATAGTGATACAATCCTACCTCAAGAAACAAGAAAAATCCCAAATAAACAATTTAACCTCACACCTCAATAAACTAGAGAAAGAAGAGCAAACAAAACCCAGAGTTAGTAGACGGAGAGAAATCATAAAGATCAGAGCAGAAATAAATGAAATAGAGACAAAGAAAACAATAGCAAAAATCAATAAAACTAAAAGCTGGTTCTTTGAGAAGATAAAATTGATAAACTTCTAGCAAGAATCATCAAGAAAAAGAGGGAGAAGACTCAAATCAATAAAATTAGAAATGAAACAGGAGAAGTTACAACAGACACCACAGAAATAAAAAGCACTATAAGAGATTACTACAAGCAACTATATGTCAATAAAATGGACAACCTGGATGAAATGGACAGATTCTTAGAAAGGTATACACTTCCAAGACTGAATCAGCAAGACATAGAAAATATGAACAGACCAATCACAAGTAATGAAATTGAAACTGTGATTAAAAATCTCCCAACAAACAAAAGTCCAGGACCAGATGGATTCACAGGTGAATTGTATCAAACATTTAGCGAAGAGCTAACACCCATCCTTCTCAAACTCTTCCAAAACATTGCAGAGGAAGGAATATTCCCAAACTCATTTTATGAGGCCACCATCACCCTGATACCAAAATCAGACAAAGATACTACAAAAAAGGAAAACTACAGACCAATATCACTGATGAATTTCGATGCAAAAATCCTCAATAAAATACTAGCCAGCAGAATCCAACAACACATTAAAAGGATCACACACCATGATCAAGTGGGGTTTATCCCTGGAATGCAAGGAGTCTTCAATACATGCAAATCAATCAATGTGATACACCATATTAACAAACTGAAGGATAAAAACCACATGATCATCTTACTAGATGCAAAAAAAGCTTTTGACAAAATTCAACACTCATTTATAATAAAAACTCTCCAGAAGGTGGGCATAGAAGGAACCTACCTCAACATTGTAAAGGCCATATATGACAAACCCACAGCAAACATCATTCTCAACAGTGAAAAACTGGAAGCATTCCCTTTAAGATCAGGAACAAGACAAGGATGTCCACTCTCGCCACTACTATTCAACATAGTTTTGGAAGTCCTTGCCACAGCAATCAGAGAAGAAAAAGAAATAAAAGGAATCCAAATTGGAAAAGAAGAAGTAAAACTGTCACTGTTTGCAGATGACATGATACTATAAACAGAAAATCCTAAAGATGCCACCAGAAAACTACTTGAGCTAATCAATGAATTTGGTAAAGTTGCAGGATACAAAGTTAACACACAGAAATCTCTTGCATTTCTATACACCAACAATGAAAGATCAGAAAGAGAAATTAAGGAAGCAATCCCATTCACCATTGCAACAAAAAGAATAAAATACCTAGGAATAAACCTAACCAAGGAGGTAATAGACCTGTACTGAGACAACTATAAGACACTCATGAAAGAAATCAAAGATGACACAAACAGATGGAGAGACATACCATGTTCTTGGATTGGAAGAATCAACATTGTGAAAATGACTATACTACCCAAAGCAATTTACAGATTCAATGCAATCCCAATCAAATCACCAGTGGCAGTTTTTGCAGGACTAGAACAAGAAATTTTATGATTTGTATGGAAACACAAAAGACCCTGAATAGCCAAAGCAATCTTTAGAAGGAAAGATGGAGTTGGTAGAATCAAGCTTCCTGACTTCAGGCTATACTACAAAGCTACAGTGATCAAGACAGTATGGTACTGGCACAAAAACAGAAATATAGATCAATGGAACAGGATAGAAAGCCCAGAGATAAACTAAGGGCAGCTAATCTATGACAAAGGAGGCAAGGATATACAATGGAGAAAAGGCAGCCACTTCTATAAGTGGTGCTGGGAAAACTGGACAGCTACATGGAAAAGAAAGAAATTAGAACACTTCCTAACACCATACACAAAAATAAACTCAAAACGGATAAAAGACCTAAATATAAGGCCAGACACTATAAAACTCCTAGAGGAAAACACAGGAAGAACACTCTTTGACATAAATAACAGCAAGATCTTTTTTGATCCACCCCCTAGAATAATGGAAATAAAAACAAAAATAAATAAGTGGGACCTAATGAAACTTCAAAGCTTTTGCACAGCAAAGGAAAGTATAAGCAAGACGAAAAGACAACCCTCAGAATGGGAAAAAATATTTGCAAATGAATCAACAGACAAAGGATTAATCTCTGAAATATATAAACAGTTCATCCAGCTCAATATCAAAAAAATCAACAACCCAATCAAAAAATGGGCAGAAGACCAAAATAGGCATTTCTCCAAGGAAGACATACGGATGGCCAAGAGGCACAGGAAAAGCTGCTCAACATCACTAATTATTAGAGAAATGCAAATCAAAACTACAATGAGGTATCACCTCACACCGGTTAGAATGGGCATCATCAGCAAATCTACAAACAGTAAATGCTGGAGAGGGTGTGGAGTAAAAGGAATGCTCTTGCATTGCTGGTGGGAATGTAAATTGATACAGCCACTATGGAGAACAGTAGGGAGGTTCCTTGCAAAACTAAAAATAGAACTACCATATGACCCAGCAATCCCACTACTGGGCATATACCCAGAGAACACCATAATTCAAAAAGACACATGGACTCCAATGTTCATTGCAGCACTATTTACAATAGCCAGGACATGGAAGCAACCTTAATGTCCATCAACAGACGAATGGATAAAGAAGATGTAGTACATACATACAATGGAATATTACTTAGCTGTAAAAAGCAATGAAACTGGGACATTTGTAGAGACATGGATGGACCTAGAGACTGTCATGCAGAGTGAAGTGAGTCAGAAAGAGAAAAACAAATATTGTATATTAACACATATATGTGGACTATAGAAAAATGGAACAAATCAACCGGTTTGCAAGGCAGAAACAGAGACACAGATGTAGAGAACAAATATATGGACACCAAGTGGGGAAAGTGGGGAGGGCTGGGGGGAATGAATTGGGAGATTGGGATACCAAATTGTACACTCTAAATATATGCAGTTTATTGTAAAAAATAAAAAAAAAAATAAAAAGTTAAAAAGAAAAAAATTAAAAAAAAGAAAATATAGTACTAATTCAAATTGCATACAAATACAGAATGACACTACAAGAAATGAAATGAATCATGCAACACCATAAATGGTTGTTAAATAAGAATTAAATGTTTGATTTATACTAATCGCTCCAAAACCAAATTATTTTCCAGTTGGATGTTGGATGGAGAAAAATTTCTATATATTATCTTAAAAATATTCAATCAGAAAGGCAGTTTCTTTGTTTTTTTTTTTTTTTCCTCCATATATTTCTTTCCCCTATCTTGGGAAATATTTTCAAGGTGTCCATGAATTACAAGAACAGAAACATACTTGACAGATCCTACTTGTCAATCAAGTTGACATCTATAACATAAAATAAGTTATTCTGCTAAAATTTAACTTCTGAGGATAAATTTAGCTCTGGAATTTGATCACATGACAGTTTCTTAAAATATGATGCTTGGTTAATTCTGTGTATGTGCCATTGCTTAGTAATTAGTTTCCTCTTTAAGGATACTATCCTTAAAGATAGGATACTGTTGCTATGTGAAATATTTGAATGAACCAACTATTGGTACATTTTATACTTTTCACTGCAAAAGGTTGACAATGATAATTCTAAAAATAGTTAATGACAGAAAGGGCTAATTTTTCAATCTTTGATAACTACAGTGAGTTTTGGAAGTAGTCTCTAGATTCAAGACATTTAAATGTATTCATATGAAAAAGAAAAATCTGCCCTATTTCTAGAGCCTTGTCAGCTTAGGCAGTAAAGAATGTACAGTAGAACTGGACATGTTCAGTTTAATTAAACTCAGTTTATAGAGACTCTTCTGAGGTTTGATTCTGCTTTGGTTAGTCTAATTCATCTAGTCATTAGATTAAATCACTTTTCTATTCCCTTAGGGTTTCTCTTCCTTGGATTTGACACAGATCTTGGTTTCCAATGTGTCTGGCTACTGACATGAATAGTACTATGTTACAAGCCAGGATCCTGAGCTTTGGTTATTAATATACCACTTGCAAATGTCCACAATAATTTTCCAATTTATTTTAGAAAACAAAATTCTTTCTTTTTAATTTAAAATTTAAAATTAACTTTAATTTAAAATATAAAGTCAATATTATGTTCCCCAAATGCTATCATAATGGCCTTATATATAGAATAAAATTATACAATAAGTTGCAGTTTTCCACATCTATTGAGTATCTGGTATCAAGCATATAGTAGTGCCTTGATAAACATTTTAGATGGAAAAGCAATGCATGAAAAAATGAATAAAGAATGAATAAGTACATATTAGGATATAATTTTCCCTATTTGTGAGAATGAATACCCTGCATTAAAGTATCAGTTATAATTTAACTCAAAATATTAATAAATTGCTTGTACTACAGTGTACAAAGATGAACAAGCTATGGTCCCAGACATGAATGTTCTTACAGTCTAATTCATAATACACAGGAATATACATAAACAATTTATTTCAAAGATGTCATACGTTAAATATCAACAGTTAAGTGTGACAAAAGTTATAAATTTCCTAAGGAAGAAGCAAATAATTTTTATTAAAGAGCATGTGAGTATTGGAGATGACTTCATAGGTGTTAAACTGGGCCAAGAAGGATGGATAGTATGGGAAAACAAACAAAGAAAAGCAAATGCAAGACAAATATAACAGACAAAACAAATATAACAAACAGAACAATAACAGCATGGCTAAAGTAAAGGGGCAGCAATGTACAGAGTAACCATTATTATGGTATGCTTAATGCCATAATATTATGGTAGAATGTTATTCATTTAATTGGATGTAGGTTTGAAAAGGTAGTTTGGGGAAAGAGTAAAGGTGCTAATTAGAATTTAGTCCTTATTTTATAGGCAATGGATAGCCAACAGAATGGCTTTGTTGTTGTTTGGTCATATACAGAAAAGTAGAATATGGCATAGGTAAAGGGGAAAGCTTTTGAAGAAAATGAAAATTTTGTGTTAATGATGGAGGAAATTTTGTTCACATAGCAGGTGATGCTATATCATATAGCTGAATGTTCCTAAGAGAATACAGTCATGCCTTGATATCTGCGGGGAATGGTTCCAAGACCCACCTGTAATACAAAATCCACAGATGCTCAAGTCTCTTATTAAAATGGTGTATTGTTTGCATATAACCTATGCACATCCTCCCATTTACATTAAATCATCTCTAGATTACTTATATTACATGATACAATGTAAATGCTATGCACATAATGTAAATACATTATAAATGCTATTTAATTATTGCGAGTGCACAGAAAATTCAAGTTTTGCTTTTTGAAACTCTGGATTTTTTTTTTCAAATATTTATCATCATGGTTGGTTGAATTCGTGGATACTGAGGGAGACTTGTAGATCTTAAATGTTCTTATCACAAAAAAAGAAATGGTATCTATGTGATGGGATGGAGGTGGTAGCTAATACTATGGTGGTAATCATTTTGCACTTTATAACTGTATCGAATCAACATGCTGCACACTTTAATCTTACACAAATGTCAATTATATCTCAATAAAACTAAAAAAACAAGTACTGATGGTGAGACTTTAAAGCAAGTGGAAAGAGAATGGTGCCTTGGCCACTGTTCGAGGAGTTAACTTCCTGAGGAAATATTGCTTATACCCCTCAGTCAACGTATTATAGACATTCATTTAGTTTATTTACACCTTGAGTTAATCTTGCCTAAGGGAATTTAAAAGTTTCCATTAAATATAACCAACTTATTCATGTTCTTTAAAATGATAGGTTTCAAAAAATTTTAATACTACTCATAATGAAAACAGGAGGCAAAGGAGAAAACATTTGAAGAAAGAACCATGTTGGAGAGGGGTGCTGAAGAAAAGTTGAGATCATTTATATTGATGTCTTCTATCATTTCATTTAATTAGGAAAGTAAAGGTCTATTGAAAATAAAAGTAGCAAGATTAAGAGACAAACTTAAAGACAGTGAAAAATACTTGCAGCAGTAACAGCTAGGGGAAAGTAAAATGACATCCCTGAAGATTTTAGGGGACTGTTGAGTTTAAAACGTATGCACTTTCAATAAATACGAGAGTTTAAAAGGTATGCACTTTCAATAAATACAAGATTAATTTCAACAAAAATTATCTGCACCCTGGCTGTAAAATTTATTTTAATTAACTTTTAGAAGCTACAAATACACCATTTTTCAACATTCCTTGCTTTTCAATACATTTTGTCCATCTGTCAACAAGCTTTCATATTCCTTCATTTTAGCCTGAGCTGAGAGCCATGCATGCACAACTGTCTTCACTTTTTCATCAGAAGTGAATCCTTGTCCTTGTAGGGCTGCTTTCAGGAGACCACACAGGTAAAAGTCCAATGGAGCAAGATCAGGACTATAGAGTGAATGCTTTAACACCTCAAAGCGAAGTTTTTGCAGAGTGTCAACAGTGTGGGCAGAAGTGTGCAGACATGCACACCCTCAGACCACAGAAAACGAATGCATGCTGCTCTTCTTTTGTGCAAATCACAAGTGAGGCATCCATTTTTGCTCATGCCGCAGTTACAAATGAACTGATGTAACATGTTCACACCTGCACAGCAGTGACTGGGGAGACAGTAGCCTTGAACAGAAAGTGCTGATAAGACAGTGCAGCCAACAGAAGTTTTAATATAACCAGAGTCCGGATAATTTTTCACTCACCCTAGTATCTAATTCCTATAATTATGCCATTTTCTCCAATAATGCTCATTAATCCCAGATCAAGAATTTTCTACTTAGGTAGTTCAGTATGATGGAAATAAAGACGAGTAAAACTAGAGGGCTATTAGGAGTAATGAGTGAGATAAGAGACAATGGGATTCCAGCTAGAAGAGGTGTTATGGATTGGATTGTCCCCCCCATCCCCAACCCCAAATTTATATGTTGAAATCCTAATCTCCAGTACCCCAGAATGTAACCTTATTTGGAAATGGCATCATTGCAGATGGAATTCATTAAGTTAAGATGAGGTCATACTGAAGTAGCATATCCTAATAAAAGGAGAACTTTGGACATGGAGACAGACATGCACACAGGGAGAACGCCATGTGAAGGTTGGAGTTATGCTGTCACCAGTCAAGGAACTACCAGAAGATAGGAGAGAGATTTGGAAGAGATCCTTCCCTAGTGCCTTCAGAGGGACTTTATGGCCTTGCCAATGCCTTGATCTCACATTTCCAGAACTGTGAGAACAGTTCTGCTGTCTTAAGCCACCCAGTTTGCGGTAGTTTGCTATGGTGGCATACTAATACAGAAAGCAAATATAGTCAAAAAATAAATAATGGACTGAAAACCTAAAAATAGATAAACTTGGAGGTCCCAGTGATCAGAGGGAATGATAGAATAGGAAATCACAGAATAGGAGATTGTGGATTAAGGAGGGATACTTAGAGCTGAGAACCCAGAGTTGGAACATTTCTAAACTATGATGAGTTCTAAGGCATAACTGTGTGAATTTCTGCTAACAACATAGAACTATCATTTATGTGAGCATCAACTTTTATAAGGGTCATAATTTTTCCTTAGAAAAGCTTCTTAATAAGATAATAGTATTTATAACTTGATATTTGGACAAAGAATATAAAAAATTACTCTAATTTCTTTAACATATTTGAAGAGGAAACAAATTAAAAATAATGAAAAATGTTCATATCTGAAGACACATCACTACACTCTATATTTTTAAAAATGAATATGTTGTTAGAGATGAGATGAAAGAGGCATGGAGATTCAAAAGCGTACCCATTTATTGGTATTTTCCCTTTTAGAAGCTAACAACTGATCCAGCATAATCATAGAAAATGTTGAAGGTTAAAAGAAGAAATCTACTTGTCAACTTTGACCAAATTCTATAAGGTATCCCAAAATCAATGAGAGGCTCTAGCAGAAGAAGACTCAGGACCTAGGAGAAAATAATTGAGTTTTTAAAATAATTAAAATGAAACAGTAAAAATGCAATACTCTGTTAGTAGAGACATGACACTAAAGAGATCAAAATGATTGGACCTTCTGCCACAGATTTGTGCAAAGTTTTCCACTTGTTTTATATAATAACTTCAAAAGCACCCTTTCCAAGTGATATTCTTCTATCACAATGAACAGTTTGCTGGAAAAAGCAAAAACTTCAAAATTCTTTCTTCTTTTTCTAGTTGGCCTTAACTTCTTCATTAGCTACCTCAGTAAATTTCACGTTGAGTTCCACTGCTAATTACATAGCTACATATTTTTTATACTTGTTTTATGGCAGGTGGAGTAACAGTTGTCCTCCAAATTTTCTAACTTTTAAAATCTTACAATTACCAATTTCCTAAGCTTCTGTATAAGTATCCTTTTGTAAATTATCTCTGGTAAGTTCTGGCTAAACAAGACTATAGGAAAAAATGGACGGGGCTTCCTAGGTGGTACAGTGGTTGAGAATTCGCCTGCCAATGCAGGGGACACCAGTTTCATCCCTGCTCCAGGAAGATCCCACATGCCGCAGAGCAACAAAGCCTGTGAGCCACAACTATTGAGCCCATGTGCTTGCAACTACTGAAGCCCACGTGCCTAGAGCCAGTGCTCCACAAGAGAAGCCATGGCAATGAGGAGCCTGCACACCACAACAAAGAGTAGCCCCCACTCACCGCAACTAAAAAACGAAAGCCCACGCACCGCAAAAAAGACCCAACACAGCCAATAAAAATAAGTAAATAAATTTTTTTTAAAAAAGGAGAAATTAAAAAAAAAAGAAAAAAATGGAAGAACATTTTAGTCCCTGTTCAATAAAACCAATAAAGTGAATTTATAGTCATAGTTGTATTACTTTATCAGACAGCAGCAGCAAATCAGAAAACATCTGGAATCTTAAGACAGATACATTTGGCTTTAGAATCTGATATTAATTGGCCATCCAAACAGTGTCATAAAACTGGGTAGAAGCATGTTTGCCCAATATAATTTTTCAAATCAAAATACTAGTCTACTTGAACACACTACTAACTTTTCCAACTTAAAATAAGGATTAGTCATTTTGGACCAAATATTTGAAAGCATAAACAACCCTTGAAGCATGAACCTTAAAAAGGAAGCTTTGCCATGATTGTTTATGGTTTAGACTTCTGAAAGAGTCTATATTTTTAAAAATATGGTATGACTCTTGCTTCCTTGGGCATGCATTTTTAAGCATAAGATGAGCATTTTCACAAATTAGAATTGAAAAAAAAGAAAGTTATAGACAATAATGTTTGGGTATAGCTTGCTATAATAACATAGCAAAATAGTAGAAAGCGATTTCAATATAGCACAGGATGCTGCCTTGCAAAGAGTAGGACATTACACTATATCATAACCTCATAGTATATAGTCTCAATACTGGAATAACGAAGCAGGTCCTCTTTATTTCATTATACTTTTGGTAGCAAAATTACTAATTTCTGTCTTAAATGGTGAAGATGAAGTATGAGCATGGGATACATTCAGTATTTTTCAAAAGGACATGATTCAAAATATGCAAATTTGGAGAAAAAGGAACATGAGAAAATAAAATAAAAAGAATGGTGATTACTATAAATTTATACAAACACGAGAAGTCAATGTACCTACTTGTACACCAGGTAGATGACATAGCAAAAAAAAATTGCAGATGTAAGAATACTGACTTGTACAACAAAGGATCAGAAAGAAGAAATTATATACATGCAAACAAAGACACAGTAATTACCAATGTCATAACAAATAAAATTATCTATTTCCCCTACCATTTGGTAAAATTTAATTCAGTTTACTGTGAATGCATGTCTAGAACATCAAATAATTCCTCTGACTAATAAAACAATTATAGTTTGTGACATTTGGACTTGAATGCAGAAATTTACCAATGCTGAAGAATTATCATGAAGAAATTTTTTTCTGGACTAAATGCCAGAATTTAAGTAAACTAAATTTCTTGATCTATTTTCTACATAATGCAGATGAACTATTTCTAGTATTTTACACTTCCAGTTGTGTCCTTCTGAAAATATTTCAACTGGCATCAATTCTTTCTATTAAAATTTTACAGTCATAGTTTGTGACTCAATCAGAAATTTGCTCATATTAATTTCCACCAGTATAGTTTTTCTTTTATGACCATTATTTCTACCAATACTAATTGTCCTGGCCAAATGCTTTACAGCACAATTGTGTCAAAAACATTGGATACTCCCAGACTTCGTAGGTGGTGCAGTGGTTAAGAATTCGCCTGCCAATGCAGAGGACACAGGTTCTATCCCTACTCCAGGAAGATCCCACATGCCAAGGAGCAACTAAGCCCGTGCACCACAACTATTGAGCCTGTGCTCTAGAGCCCATGAGCCACAACCTTTGAGCCTGTGTGCCACAACTACTGAAGCCTGTGCACCTGGAGCCGGTGTGCCACAACAAGAGAAGCCAGCACAATGAGGAGCCTGGACACCACAATGAAGAGTAGCCCCCCGCTCGCTGCAACTAGAGAAAGCCTGTGTGCAGCATCGAAGACCCAACACAGCCAGTAAAGTAAATAAATTTATATATAAAAAAACCATTGGATGCTCCCATCGATTTTTAGCCAACAAACATTTTTTACAATGTCCAGTTTGAGGTTTTATTTGCTGATTATTCCTTATGAATTGAATACATAGGTGAAAGCTTGTGTTTCCCTCATTTTTTTTCCCCTCATTTTTAAACTACACTTTTAAAATTATAGATACCTACAGACAAGGAAAGAAAAACAGTCCATGATGCCACAATCTGCATAACTCCTACTGATCCTAAAAATGAATACATAAAGTAATTCATGCACATATTTGCAAAATTTAAACAAATATAAAACTTCGAGGTTAAAAGCAGAAAATGTCCCTTCTCCTAAATTAACCATTATCAATTATTTCATATGTATTATTCATAACTATTATTTTGTGTAATTCTTAGGTAGCCCATGGAAAAATGACAAGCACTTTTATGAGACTGAGAGAAAAAAGAAACCTGAGGAAGCCTGTGGGGATGGGGAGGGGCAGGGATGGAGGAAACAAACTCAGAAAGAAAGGTAAGCAGAATAGGAGGCAGAGAACAACATAGGTCCCTTGAAATGCTTGGCTGAAGCCTCCTGAGAAATGAGCCTCATGTTTTCTCTTTTCCAAGTCTCTACTTTTTCTTAGGTAAGATATCTGGTAAGCATATTAAAATAACTAAATATAGGCTACTGACTAGTTGACATAGTTTTCAAATAAACACGATTAAAGCAAACAAGTTGAATGGCGTCCTGGAGTCTGAAAATCTGGGTGGCTGATTGAATTTCTGACTGAATGGATTAAAGTGACCAGATGTTTTGTATTTTGACTAAATGACAGCCAAAAAAGAAAAATAAAGAGTAGTGTTTGGCACTCCTGCAGTTCAGTCTGCAACTCAACTACATAGTTTTGCACATGAGAGAAATTCAGTAAATGCTTGCTGGCTGAGCGATCAAACCATTTTAATACATTTTCACTTCCAATCAGTGCTTTGGTTATTGTAAGTATAAAAAGAATCTTGGATAACTTAATATACAAAAGGATCAACTGATACCATCTGGAAAATAATATGTTCTAAAGAACAGTATATCTTTTGAATTCTCTGTTATGGTTTTAAGTCTCTGTTTTCCTAGTTTTTGATAATTATGATGCCACAAAGAGAAGATAACATCATCTATTTCTTATAAAGAAGTTAATATTACAAAAGTTTATATTTCAGTATTATTCCCAACTTAACTTCTTCTTCAGAGATTTTAAAATTTTACATAACTAACAATTTTGGTTTCTAATATTAAATGCAGACCTAATTATCCTCATTATTTCAACATCTCCATGGTCATACAGTTTGCCTCAAATGAGAATGCCTTCAAGTCACTGCACTGTTATTACATCTGAACATTACCTTCTTTGTTATTTGTTTTAAATGAAGTATAGTTGAGATACAGTATTGTGTTAGTTTCAGGTGTACTACATAGTGATTTAATATTTTCATATATTATGAAATGATCACCATGATAAGTCTAGTAAACATGTGTCCCCATACAAAGTTATTACATATTCCCTATGCTGTATATTACATCCCCATAGCCTATTTATTTTATAACTGGAGATTTTTACTTATTAATCCCCCTCACCTTTTATGCCCCCATCTTTCCTTTGGCAACAACCCATTTGTTCTCTGTGTCTATAAGTCTGCTTTCATTTTGTGTTATTTGTTTATTTAGATTTTTAGATCCCACATAAAAGAGAGATCATACAGTGTTTTTCTTTCTTTGTCTTATTTCACTTAGCATAATACCTTCTAGATCCATCCATGTTGTCACAAGATTTCATTTTTTTATGGCTGAGTGGTGTTCCATTGTGTGTGTGTGTGTGTGTGTGTGTGTACACATACACACATAGTCTCTATCGATTCATCAATCAAAGGACACTTAGATTGCTTCCATATTTTGGCTATTGTAAACAATGCTGCAATGAACACTGATGTGCAAGTATCTTTTCAAATTAGTGTTTTCATTTTCTTTGGATAAATACCCAGAAGTGAAATTGCTAGACCATATGGTAGTTCTATTTTTAATTTTTTGAAGAACCTCCATATTGTTTTCCATCATGGCTACACGGACTTACAATCCCACCAACAGTGTACAAGTGTTCCCCTTTCTCCACACTTATTTCTTATTTGTTGTCTTTTTGATGATAGCCTTTCTGCCAGATGTGAGGTGGTATGGATTTGCATCTTTCCCTGATGATTAATGGTGTTGAGCATCTTTTCATGTATCTGTTGGTCATTTGTTGACCATTCTTTCTTAAGGAAGAGAGAATAATAATAATATTTTTTCAAGGAATATTAAAGTTATTAGCTTAGTCATAAGATTAGAAATCATATGCTGTAATTATATTGTGGGAGGCAGTGTAGGGTAATGGTCAAGAGCAAGGACTTTGAAATCAAACATTTGAATTCCAATTCTGAATCTACTCTTAATTAGTTTTATTTACTTATGTATTCTTATCTGACAATAAGTCCCTTAGCCTTTCTTGGTTTTCTTCTTAGTAAACAAGGATTAAAAACATCTGAGTCATGGTCCATAATTGTTGTAAGACTTGCATGAAAATATGCTATACATATGTATTTCACAAATATGAAAATGTGCTTAAAACACATATACATAAATGTAAATAGATTAACTGTACACATATATGTGTGCATACGGGTGTGTATCAATTTATATACAGATCTATATTTTATATGCATTAGCACAATTAGGCATATATTAGCATCGTGCTTAGCATAATGCCTGGCATATAAGTGATCACTTGGTTAGGGATAACTCTTATTAAGTATTTAGGTGATAGATTTGTATGGAAACTCAAAAGACTCTGAATAGCCAAAGCCATCTTGAGAAGGAAAGACAGAGTTGCTGGAATTAGGCTTCCTGACTTCAGACTATACTACAAGGCCACAGTGATCAAGACACTATGGTACTGGTGCAAAAACAGAAATATAGATCAATGGAACAGAATAGAGAACCCAGAGGTAAACCCAAGCACATATGGGCACCTTATCTTTGACAAAGGAGGCACGAATATACAATGGAAAAAAGCCTCTTCAATAAGTGGTGCTGGGAAAATTGGACAGCAACATGTAAAAGAATGAAATTAGAACACTTCCTAACACCATACACAAAAATAAACTCAAAATGGATTAAAGACCTAAATGGAAGGCCAGACACTATAAAACTCCTAGAGGAAAACATAGGCAGAACACTCAGTGACATACATCAAAACAAGATCCTTTTGAACCCACCTCCTAGAATAATGGAAATAAAATCAAGAATAAACAAATGGGTTCTCATGAAACTTAAAAGCTTTTGCACAGCGAAAGAAACCATAAACAAGACAAGAAGACAACCCTCAGAATGGGAGAAAATACTTGCCAACAAAGTAACAGACAAAGAATTAATCTCCAAAATATACAAGCAGCTCATGCAGCTTAATACCAAAAAAAGCAAATAACCCAATTCACAAATAGGCGGAAGGCCTAAATAGACATTTCTCCAAAGAAGACATGCAGATGGCTATAAAACACATGAAAAGATGCTCAATATCACTCATCATTAGAGAAATGCAAGTCAAAGCCACAACAAGGTATCACCTCACACCAGTCAGAATGGCCATCATCAAAAAATCTAGAAACAATAAATGATGGAGAGGGTCTGGAGGAAAGGGAACTCTCCTGCACTGTTGGTGGGAATGTAAGTTGGTACAGCCACTATGGAAAACAGTTTGGAGGTTCCTTAGAAAACTAAAAATAGCACTACCATAGGATCCAGTAATCTTTTCGGATTATGGTTTTCCACTACTGGGAAAACCATAATCCAAAAAGAAACGTGTACCATAATGTTCATTGCAGCACTATTTACAATAGCCGGGACATGGAAGCAACCTAAATGCCCATCAACAGATGAATGGATAAAGAAGATGTGGCACATACATACAATGGAATATTACTCAGCCATAAAAAGGAATGAAATTGAACTATATGTAACGAGGTGGATAGACCTAGAGACTGTCATACAGAATGAAGTAAGCCAGAAAGAGAAAAACAAATACCGCATGCTAACTCATATATATGGAATCTAAAAAAATGGTACTGATGAACCCAGTGACAGGGCAAGAATAAGGATGCAGATGCAGAGAATGGACTTGAGGACACAGGGTTGGGGGATGGGGCAAAGGGGACGCTGGGACAAAGTGAGAGAGTAGCATAGACATATATACACTACGAAGTGTAAAATAGATCGCTAGTGGGAAGCTGCTGTATAACAAAGGGAGATCACCTTGATGATGCGCGATGCTTTAGAAGGCCAGCACAGGGAGGGTGGGAGGGAGTTGCGGGAGGGAGGGGATGTGGGGATATATGTATAAATACAGCTGATTCACTTTGGTGTACTTCAAAAACTGGTACAAGAGTGTAAAGCAATTATATCCCAATAAAGAGCTTAAAAAAAAGTATTTATGTAATAGAATACTACTCTGGCCATTCTAGTAAGTTATTGGCCAGTTTGGTATAAGAAAAGACCAAAGGCTTTTATTCAAGCAGATATATCCATGTTCAAATTGAGTTCTGCAATTGACTGCCTGAATAATCTTGGTCAAATTGTGTAAACTTCTGAATCTCAAATTATTTAATTGTAAAATAAGATTAATAAAATTTACTATGCAGGGTTTTGGGAGTGGGGAGGATTAAAAGAGATTAAGTGTATAAAAAACGGGCCACAAGTCTGACATATGGAAGGTGTTCTATATATTATTTTTTCAAGATCTTATACATATTCTTTACCCTTCAATGTCTTAACTCTTGATCTTTAAAATATTTAAAATCTGTACATGTGCCCTCATGGGGTTGTTGTGTAAATTAAATGAGATGATACATAAGCTATTAAGCCAACCACTAGCACATAGTTGGTTTTCAGTATCTTTCAACCAACTCCACTTTCCTAGATATATACAAAATCTACAAAGATACCAAAACAATGTAGGTCTGAATGTACAACCAAGGTATCTTGAATATTCTCTCTAAGAAGAATTTAAAGTCTTTGCCAAATCTTTACAAAAACTAACAAAAATCTTTTAAAAGTAAGACAATATTGAGAAAAACCCAAGTATCTATTTCTATTTGCTAACCAAGTCAGTCATTTATTTATAGGTGTTGCTTCCATATAATGTAATTTCTGGGAGAATCAGGGCTATATTCTGTTTGTTTGCCCTTACATTCCCAGTACATAAGCATTTGTCTAGAAAAGAGTAAATATTCAAAAATCATTTGTTGAACAAATGAGCAAAAGTCCCTCCTAGCAAGGTTCCAGCCAGAATTGTGCAGAATCAGGCTTCATCAGAGTTGAAACAGGAAACTGCCTCCAAAGTCAAAAGCCTTTTGTCCTCTGGGACATTCAGTGCATAGCCAGGTACTGTGTTCCTATCAACCTGCTGTTTCTTCAACTTCAACAGGTCTCCCACTAGGAACTATTTGCATGTTTTTCAGACACTGTTGGCAAAATTACCATATTTCCCCAAAGAGTGAGGTGTGAGGTTTTACTAATTTTTTTAATGATTGGTTTAACCTTTGAATGAACACATCAAAGATATATGATAAAGCAGAATGATTTGTTAGAATTAAATCTACATGTAAATTTGATCTTCTAACATTTACACACAGGGTGACAATTTCTGATGCAGTAGGAAGCACTACAAATGTGCAGAAATCAATTCAGCCATCAGGATAAGGCAAGAGTTGCTAGGAAACCTGATTCCAAATAAGGAATATTATAGTGGTGGCCCAGACCATTGCAATATGCCTGACATGACATCAACACAAAGCTTAACAGATTTTTAAAAGCACTTGTGATACTGAATTGTTTGTATCACATGTGCAACTCAGGTGATTAAAGAGTTGCATTTCAATGACTCCAAAATTCAATTGTAAAAGTAAGAAAATACAAAGTGAGGTAATAACAAAGAAAAATTCTTCCAGGGCTTATCAAGTCTCTCCTGCATATTTAGGACGCATGTACATCTTTGGTACATAGTGTCTGGTAACTTCGCTTAACTGAATGTTCATTCAATTTTTAAAAGAATCTACTTCTCAAGTCTGTATATTCTATTTCTGTGTGTTTGTGTAGGAAAACAAAAAGCCTTTAAGAATATAAAACATAATGTAAAACTTGGTTGTGGTTCATTGACAAATTATAGATGATTATGACTATCTACTTTGTGCTAGTTTTCAGGGGTCATTTTACTTTTCATAATTTCAGAAAACCAAGAAAGTTACTTTGAAATAATTTTTAAACTTTTGTTTGGAGGTAGATATGAAATTTTGAGATAGAATAACAAACCAAAGACATAAAACCTAACAGTGTAGTTAGCATATAGATAGCACATTACTGTCTTACATATTATTCTATCTTGCTATTTTCACATATTTTTAGGTATTGTAAGATTCAGGTTGCTAATGTTGGCATATGTGCACTTAGCCTTAAAAGAGATTAAGTTAAACTGGCAGTAAAAAATAAAAGTTCTCTTGTTCAATAATGTCAGACACAGAGACCATATTCTAAAAGTTAATGGGCTAAATTAACTCCCAAAATAAGTTGGCAAAATCACATCTTATTGTCATTTTAGGAGCAAGAATTGGCAGACAAATATTCCTATTCTTTACATAAAACTCAGACTACAAATTATTTGTAGTGAGGTGGATGGACCTAGAGTCTGTCATACAGGGTGAAGTAAACCAGAAAGAGAAAAGCAAATACCATAAGCTAATGCGTATATATGGAATCTAAAAATATAGTACTGATGAACCCAGAGGCAGGGCAAGAATAAAGAAGCAGTTGCAGAGAATGGACTTGAGAACACAGTGTGGGGGTGGGGGTGGGGAAGCTGGGATGAAGTGAAAGAGTAGCACTGACATATACACACTACCAAATGTGAAATAGATGGCTAGTGGGGAGCTGCTGCATAACACAGGGAGAACAACTCGATGATTGGTGATGACCTATAGGGCTGGGATAGGGAGGCTAGGAGAGAGGCTCAAGAGGGAGGGGATATGGGGATATATGTATAAATACAGCTGATTCACTTTGTTGTACAGCAGAAACTGGCACAACAGTGTAAAGCAATTATATTCCAATAAAGATCTGAAAAAAAAACCTCGGATAATAAAAACATGAGCTACTTAACTGCTTGGAGGTTTCACATTTCTACAAGCTCCAGTGGACTAAGAATGTCACCTGCCATATAAGCAGAGAATGTTAAGCCAGAGCTCCACCCCACCTCCCCATTCCCCACCCTCCCCGCCCTCCCCACTCCATGGAGAGCCCTGGGGGAAAACAGGATAGAAACAAACAGGCCCACCACCAAGCTGTCAGCCACTGCAGCGGCCCCCAACAGTGTACCCTGAGGGGACTCAGGATGAGAAAAAACTCAGGTTTTTTCATAAAAAACTGGCACTAGATAGTTAAGGTATATATTGAAGGAATGACTTCAATACGTCCAGACTCTTGCATCTGCCCATACATAGAAAAGTGCTAAATTCATGAACTTGAGGAGTCTGATTTTCCTTAACATTAATCTTTTGATGTTCCTATTACTTGGTTTTTCTTGCAAAACTCCTATGTATCTTGGCTCCTCCCTTACCTCTTCAAAGCAGTCCCTCAGATCTATCTGAGAGGCTGCCTTCCAGGCTTGAGTGCTCAGAGTCTACCAAATAAAACATAATTTTCAAATTTTAGGTTGTGCTTTTTTTTTTCAGTTGACACTCACCATGCAAAAGTCAAACAAAAATGAATGCTTTTACTAATATAACTTTTTAGCCTCTTCTTATGCTGTTGTACCAGTATTCCTGGGAGGGACTTTCCTGGAGACAGACTAAAATAAATGAAATAGATTATAACTTCCTTTTTTAATATAAATTTATTTATTTATTTATTTATTTATTTATTTATTTATTGGCTGTGTTGGGTCTTTGTTGCTGCACACAGGGTTTCTCTAGTTGTGGCGAGCGGAGGCTACTCTTCGTTGTAGTGCACAGGCTTCTCACTGCAGTGGTTTCTCTTGTTGTGGAGCATGGGCTCTAGGCACATGAGCTTCAGTAGTTGCAGCACACAGGCTCAGTAGTTGTGGCTCATGGGTTCTAGAGAGCAGGCTCAGTAGTTGTGGTGCATAGGCTTAGTTGCTCCACAGCATGTGGGATCTTCCAGGATCAGGGATTGAACCCATGTCCCCCGCACTGGCAGGGGGATTCTTAACCACTGCATCATGAGGGGAGTCCAGATTTTAACTTCTTTAGTAGTATTTACACTGCAGTGATATTATTTAAGGGAATAACTTTATAAAATATTTAAATACATGCCCAATAAAGAATGCATTTCTCTTCTGAAAATGTGGAAGTAAAAGGACTGCTGCACAAAATTAAATGGAGCAAGTTTGTATTTTACATTCACAGTTTCTTGCATATCAACTTTTTCCCCATTGCTTGCTTTGTTTTTCATTTCACTATCTTATTATTACTTTTTTTTTAATGTAGCAAAAATATGCAAATGCCTTTAAAAAAGATCTGCTCGGAAAATTTGTCTGGCAAATAACATAAAAAACTCTTCAGTAAGACCATAGCTTTCAGTAATGTGTGTCTGATAAAGTATTTTTTCATAGACTAAAAAATATGATTAGAAGTCTAAATTTAGACTTACATATTATATAAGTGGTAATATAAGTGATGATATCATATTGGAAACAGTCATGATAAAGATAAAAGCTAAAGTAAACTAGCAATGAAATTTATTTACATACACATTACATATGTAACATTGTGTATTAAATCATTACACCTATTAAATCATTACACCTTATGCCTTGGTGGAAAGGCATTAAGGGTGCTCTGCCTATTAAAGCATGTATTGTTCAATACCTAAAAATAATTTATTAGAATATAAGACAATCATTAAATTCAGACTACTCTATGATGAAATGTAAATATGATATTTAAAAATATGTAGCTTTTGCATTACAATCCACAATAAACAATAAACAAAGAGAAAATAAAGGGAGAAAAAACAATGGAGTAAGATAGCTAATGTATGCCCCTACTCGGTTTGCCTGGTGATTGCAATTTTCAAAGTAATGATGGAATAACATCCATTCCTCTCCTACACACACATAATTGAATATATCTCTCTTACTTTCTAATTTAAAAAAATTAATCATTTTGAATGAATATTTTAAAAATAGATTACTTATTTCCATTCTCTTAAAGAGGACACCTAACATAAATTTAAATGTTCTTGAAGACTAAAGCCATGAAAAGTCTAACTTATTAGATAATGGAATATTCAAAGCAATAGGAAAAGTTTGACAACATGAGATTTAACATGTATTTATTTAATAAGTCTATATAGAGTGAACTTAGGAGCTCTGAGGTTTTGTTTTCTTAATTCTTTTCTTCACTTGTTAAAATGAAAATAATATAATTCATAGAATTATTGTGAAATTGAAAAGAGTTATTACATGGAAAGCACTTTGTACAGTGACTGCCTGGCCTATGGTTTAGTATTTCAATTGATCAATATTGATTGATCAATATTCTGCAGTAGCTAGTTTCAATGCAGTTAACATATTTTTGTCTTTTCTGTTTAAAGATGATTTCATCTGTGACTTGGGTTGAAAATAGGCGTCAATGTAGGTTAGTGAGAATGAATCTACTTAGTAAGATAAAACTCATAAAAAAATAAAAGACACAAACTCGTCAATGACTTCTGCGGCACGGTTTTAAAGGACTTTGTGAGGTCCTGAGGTATGTGATCAGCTTATGCATAATTCTTTGATTAGCCGATGTTGAGGTAACAGGATGATATTTCAGGAATCTGAATTATCAGTTTTCTGGCTCCAACAAGTCTGGGGTCTACATGCTGGTGGTCAGCATGCACTTAATTTCTTCCAGCTACTGGGGGTTTTAGTATCTGCAAAACAACTCAAGAATATGTCTCAACATATTATCAATAGCCCTTGAGGAGGAACTAAAGGTCCTTGACTTTGATGGCTAAACTATCATTTTGTCTTACCTGATTGTTTTCCTTTGTTTCTGACTTTTGTCACTTCTCAGACTAAATTTGCTCTTTAGAACTCAGGGAAAGCCCAGGAGACTAAAGGTTTTCTATAAAAAAGAGGCAGGGGGTGGCAGGGGCTGGGGCGGGTAAGGAGGGGGTGTTCTGTACCTGGGAAGGGCCTGTAGGTGTTGCAAACCAAACTTGGGTTCACTTGCCTGCATGCAGTAGTCCATCTCTGACACTGGGCTGTGGTGAAGGAAAATGCAGCTTCATCACAGGGCACCAAGTAAGGGGTCCAGGGCAGCTAGGTGCTCACAACACCTACATTCACAGATGGGTTTCAGGGAAGCACTTTTAAAGGGCAGGTGAGGGAGAGGAGTCACAGGATATGTGATCAGCTCATGCACAATTCTCTGACTGACTGTGAGGTAACAGGGCAGTGCCACAGGTTTAAATTATCTGTCCTTAATCTCCAGTAGGCCTGGGGGCTATGTGCTCATGGT
Organism: Hippopotamus amphibius kiboko; assembly: GCF_030028045.1. Lineage (NCBI taxonomy): Eukaryota > Metazoa > Chordata > Mammalia > Artiodactyla > Hippopotamidae > Hippopotamus > Hippopotamus amphibius. The sequence goes on along the minus strand of NC_080194.1, from coordinate 45,896,615 downwards.
TGTCAAGTAGTTCATGTCTTCCATTTCCATTAAATGGAAGACATTAACTACTGTAATGTAGTTACAACTCAGGAAATGTGCATAAGATACTGTTACCTAGGTACTTCAGAGAGGAGCTAAAGCAGAGGCCATGGGGGAGGGGTCTGTCCTGGGAAGGCCTCATAGGATCCTGATTGGTTACATAGGTCCCTGCTTGGTTTCAGTAAGAGCAGATTGTATAATTTGAACAAAACCCTCTGTAGGTCAGCTCACAAGACAATGTGAAAAAGAAAGGGGAAGATGAATCTGAGGAGAGGTGAGCACTAACTTTGAGAGTGCTTTTCCATATGGCATCTTCTGACCTCAGAAGTGACTGAGAGGTTGAGAAACTGAGCAGTGCTTTTGACAACAGGGACAAGTTCAGTGTTAAGTCATCTGATTCCTGATTGCCAGAGCTCATAGCAATCCTCCCCACCAGAAGCACACATAAAATTTCCCTAGAAGAGGGTAACATCATTCTGGGTCTAAAGTTATTTCTATAATTTTTTATACACAATCTCCAGAACTCAAACAAAAAAATAATAATAGATAGGCAGACAGGAGACGAGTAACATCACTAAATAGTAAGTGAAAGGACAGTGTAATGGACTACAGGAGCTCTAGAGGATGAATTTATCAAGCAAAGAGTTCAAATTAAATATAGCTGATATATACAAGGATATAAATAAAAGCAATATAAAAAATTTGTCAGTTAAGTGGAAATTAAAAAAAACTATATACTGCTATAATCAACATTAAGTATTAAGTGGATGGGTTTAACAAATGATTTTCATAATCAATTGAGGTATTTGTGAGTTAGAATTTAGATCTGAAGAGAGTATATGAGACTCAAGCTCTGATAATTAAACAGAGGCAAACTACAGAAGAGAATCTGTTATAATCTTATTTACTGGTAAACTTTTAGAGAAAAAGTACTTTACACATATTGTTTTTTTAAAAACACAAACATTTCTAGTATCCAAATAAATTCACTATACAGTACAAATCTATTAAAAACATATTTGGCCATGAATTTTACCAGTAGTATTATATAGTATTTTTGCATATTATTGCTACAATAAACAATGATTTACTAAAATTGCCATTATATGCATTATCTACGAGATGAAAAGTAAACTTATATGTGTCTATTGGATAAATGAGAAATGAGGGTAACTGAGTTCAGTATCTTAATAATGAGTTCATATAATGTCTCTGTAGTTCTTTCTGACCCCTTAGGTTTTTCTCCTTAGATATAAGTTCTAGAGGTAGCATATTTCAAATGAGTATACACACTTCAAGATGAAAAGTATTAATTATAATTTTATAAATAAAAACAATTATCAAAGAAACAGAGAATTAATCAGGTTATCAAAAAATTAGTTTTTCTTCTTTATAAATACAATCTTGGGCTCTAATCTCATGGGGTTAATTAACTATTGCAATATTTGCAAAGAGCAAATCCCTCCAAATATTAAAATAACAATATCAGGTTTTCTTTGTAAATAACTATTTAAAAATTAATTACAGAATAATTATTTCATCATCTCAAAAAATCCTATAAGCTCATTAGAAGACCAAATTGAAGCTTGAGAAGCTAAAATTTAATGTATTACAGTACACATAAATTGTAAATTAGCATTCCTGCCTTTGGGCTAGGCAGTTAGAAGAAATTCCTAATATTCCCCTGATTTACAATTGAGATTGCTAACCACATTAGTATTAAGGCATAATTACACATTGTTTTTAACTCTATTTTATAATCACTCTATAATTGCCTCATTATAAAAATGCACTATTCTTTGAATTAATAAAGGGAATTTGAATTTGTATGCCTATTAATGATATTCAACAAAATGTTTTTTTTAAACTGAGGTCCAAAAGTAAAACTTAGATATTGTACACATTAACTCAAACTTCTTCAAACTCTTAAATAATGAAAATGCTACTTGTCTTTCTAACATACGTTTAATCAACATTCTCTAGTCAGACCTCAATGCAGCTTGTTTCTCTACTATCAACAACAAACTGGCACTTGCCATTGGCACTTGCCAACTACCTCAACAAGGATTAAATCAGGTGCTGCTTCAGCTGCTGATTTTCCACACCCCCTGAAAGGAGTTCAGGGTGGAGAGCTGAAATAAGACACTCTATGCCCTGGAAAACTGGCAGAACAGGTCTTCAGATAGATATTTTCAGGAGCTGATTTTATAAGCCCAATTCTTTTATCTCCTCATATCTAGAAAAGCACTAAAATCCTTCTTGGTGATGACTTCTCCTTGTGACTAGCAGAAAACTTCTGCAAAAAAATATGTGCTCAATTGCATGTACTCCCCCTTTACCAAAATTACATTTATATGGACCTTTCCCCCTACCTCTTTAGAGCAGTTTCTCAGAGTTATCTGAAATGCTGTCTCCTGGGCTGCAGTCCTCATTTTGCCCCAAATAAAACAACTTGCAACCCTCACATTGTGCATTTTTTTTAAGTTGACAATTTTATGGTGACCATGAAGGGACCCAGACTGGACTTCTCTCCTTTGCCTAAACTCTACAAGGAACTGGAACCTTGGTACCAGCGGAGGCCCCTTGCACCCATCTGCCTCCTCAGAGAGTCCAGATGAATTTGGGTAAGTCTCTCCTGGTTCTCCAATCTCCCATATTGGTTGATGATCCCGAGTTTTATAGCAGTTGCCTGTCTCTTCTCAGTTGAAAGATACTGAGGGTGCTCCATTGAAAGATACCAGGAAATACCCATGCAGGTGAAAGATACTGGGGGAGAGCTGATTGAAAGAGACCAGGGAAATACCCACCCAGTTGAAAGATACCAGGGGCAGGGCAGGCTTGGTTGATAGATACTGGGGAATATCCATCCAGGTGAAAAATACTGGCAATGGGGTGGCAGCGGGGAGTGGTGTTGATTGAAAGATACTAGGGTTTGCTCAGTTGTAGGAGACTGAGTGGTCTGTGCTGAGTGGTTAGGTAAGAGGCTGATCTGATGCTTTTCCTCAATTTGGCTGCTTTAATAGAATTTGTCGGGATAAAAGTAAAGATATTACATGAGAGCTTTGCTCTGAAGTAAAGGGACACAACTCCTCCCAGCTGGTTATGGCTTTCTCAGGCAACTGAGAAATTTACGGGAGTGGTGGAGGCAAGAGCTTCATACTGTGCAGTGGTCCCATAGGGAAACCCCATTCATTAATTAAAACACTTGCTCATCCAAGGGTTGTGGATAAGAATTGGCCATTCAGTGATTTGAGCACCTGCAGTGGTCTTAGACCACTGAAGGGAGAAACTGAGGCACATAGGAGGGCTGAAATGACTCTGGGGTGACACCTAGAGGAGTTAAGTTCACAAGCAGCACACTGGCCCACCACACAGATTCACTAATAAATTTTATCCCTGACAAATTCAACTTTACAATGGGAAATAGAGCCTCTCTATTCCCTCACAGAAACAAGGGGTATCAGAAAGCCAGCCTCTGACTAACACTCCAGCCAAGTTTATGTATGTACAAAACTCATACTTGCAAGTACCTACTTAATTGGGGAAATTACACTAAAGGAGGTCTCAACTAAAATGGCCAAATTGAGGTTCTTCTGATATTCCAAAATTAATATTTTTGCATGCACCATTAGAAAAAAACAGCTATAAGATTAAACAGAATGAGTGGAATGGTTACTTTGATTGGTACCTAGAACCTTCTAAAAGAGGAAATGATAGAATAACTTCTGTGCAAGAAACCAACAATTAATTACTTGAAATTATATCAGACCAACTTTTCAAAACCATTAAAAAGAAAAGGGGGTATCTACAAAAATTATGACACTTTTTGCGCCAATTAAGTACACAACACCAGTCAAAGGTTAATCCCTGTTTAATTCCCAACCAGTACAGACAGCTAGCTTGAAAGGGAAACTAGCTTGAAGGGGAAAAAAAAAAGTCTTCTGAATTCTCACCCTGAGGGAATAAGTCCTACTAGGAGAACCTGATTTTCTCTCCCTGTGCCTTAAGACCAGAGTTCTTAGGATCATTTATCTATCTAGATCATCTCTAAATTCCTGAGACTGAGGAAACAAAGGGAGGGAGGGGAATGGAAAAAAATTCATTTTAAAATTTAACTTATTCCAGCTGTTATTTACAACTAGTGAGTTTTATATTGTGATATCTGTTTTATGACTAAGTTTAGAAAATGAAACTATGAGATCTCTTGTTGTGTCTGTATGCTTATGTGTACATTATCTTTCTTTTTTATCTTTGGGTGGTATTATCAAAATTAATTTGTAAGTGCACTCTACTTAATTGGATTAAAGGAAATTAGGTGCTTATATAAATTCTCAAAAAAAAAAAATATACAGAAGGTAACTGGCCAGAATTAATTTCAGGTTCACGTGAACTGGAAATAGTATTAAATTAACACCTGGTATTATTGTTTGTTTGTTGATCTAATTAATATAGACATGCCTTTAGAGTCATCAATATTAAGTATAATAGTTTTATTGTGCTTAGGTTAATACAAGCTGAATAAAATCTTGTTATATCTGTTACAAACTTGTCAACAAGGAAAGTAACTTGATGTGAAGAAACTTTTAAAGAAAAAATGTAAATGAAATAAGAGCCATTAGATAAACTCTATTAAGAATAATTATGTTCTAGGAATGTCTATCAAAAATAGTCTCTCCAGATTCTGATAACTTGATATTCTAGAGTTGTGCTAAATTAAGTGATGGAAGATTATTGAATAGCTAGGTCATTCCCAAATAAAATAAGATACTGAAATATTAATTACTGAACATTGGCTTCCTTTTACAGGGAAACAAAAGGTATTTAGGACTATTAATGAATATATTTCATGCCATGTTCTCTAAAGAAAGAAAAATGTTTTTAGAAAATATCACTGGTATTTATGTTCACCAATCTATAGAATGCTAATGTAAATGACAGTTCATAATTGCTTACTTCTTAGTTTTCACAGGAAAGTAAGGTTTTAAAAGCTGAGGATTCTAAATTAAGCATGTAATTAAAGCTAATATAAATAATAAAGGAAACATTTCAGTATACAGTAGGAAAGTAGGATGTGTGTTTTCAGTAAAGAAGGTATGAAGAATGGGATTGCATTTTATTAAGGGAAAAGGAAGTAGGTTCTGACCTACAGGTGGCTGTTTCTGAAAGGGAAAATAAAGTGATGGATACAGAAAGTGAGGAAAGGTTTGTGGAAAGTGGACCCCAAGAAAAGAGTTTTGTTCATGGTCAGGATTGTCTAAGGTCAAAATAAATTTAATTGAATAAATGAATTTTAAAAGTAAGTGGGTGCAAAACTTGAATTTGGCTTTTCTCTCTCAAGAGGACAAGATTTCTTAAAATGTTGAACTGCCTTTGATAACAAATTTCAAGTTTCTTTACCTTTTAAGTGATCTGTTCTGTATGTGCCTTTGAAATTTTTATTGTTACTTTCGCTAAGTGAATAACTATTGTATCATAGTGACCTGTGATCCTATCTGACTAAGTGTTCTAAACTCTTTTTAATTTTTTTTTTGACAAACTTCCTAAATCAAACTCTAATGAAGTCCTTTTGACTTCTAGCTAATTTGGGGATGCTTCAAAGGGCCCCAAAACATCCCAAAGAGAGATATTTGATATATTAAATTACATGTGAAGTACTGTCAAATGAGTAATAAATCTTCTTAGGTTATATTCTATGGTAAATGTTACTAATATAGATATCCTAGAAATTATATGAAGTTCCTAAAATTCTGATATGACCTGGTAAAATGTTATTAGTCATAATTCTAGTTATTATCTTAAAGTCTTGTATGTCACAGCAGTAACAAAGTTTCTTTGTCAATTGCATTTTAATCAGATTTTAAACATGCCTTCTTAAGTCTTCTGTCATTATACACAGTTTTGGTTTTATTCTGATGCCTTTGCAAAAATGCTTCCTCTTCACGAAGATTTATAAAAAGGACTTTTGCATAAATGGAATTTTCTGACTTTCAGATCATAAGGCTGAACTGGGTAAGAAATTAAAGACTCCTAATGAGGAACCTGATGGCTTCATACATGGTTAACAAAAATAGTTACATAAGACTGAGTGAACTGGTGAATATAGTTGGAAAACCTTCCCCTCAAACTAATTATGATTTACAGTAATTTGGCATATTATACCTATGTAAGCAGGATTGAAACATTTATTTTTTTTCTCTATCTGCTCCATCCAGAGATTGTAAACTCTTAGGTTCCCAGCAGCTTTATCAGATAAATTAGGACAGGCACTCACTAATGGGTACACAAAGCTCAAGGTATTTTGGGGATCTTAAAAAGAGAGGGATTCACCTAGGATTGTTAGGCAAAATCTGTGATAAGCCCTTGACATGACTTTCCTAGCCCTGAGAGGTCTTTTAAAAGTTCAGTCTGAGACTATAAAAGTTTCAGCAAAGTGAAAAGCCTATAGGATCAATTATAATTATATAAATTATCAGGTCAAGTTTTTTGAGACCAGATATTTTGCAAACAAATTAGTCTTAATTTGCTATATTTGGTACAAATAAGGGTAATTTTAAAATGAAAAGATGTTTTAATGATTGTTAAATCCCAGTCTTATTAATGGAGGACTGTATTTACTAAGAATCACTTCCTGGATGTTTAATGAAAGATTCTTTCAATAAGTTTAGAAACATTCCCATGGTAACAAGTTAGAAGCCAATTCAAAACCAAATTAAGATGTCAAAAGACAATTCCAAACTTTGCAAATAATATAAATTAATAATAAAGCTAAAAATATTAAGGCAATTATATTATTTTGAATTCTCTTTCTGCATTCTTACTAAATCTTTGACATTTCCTCTTCTGATTTTATAAAACTAATTCATAAGACAGAGACAATGTTATAAAAAGTTTGCCTTGAATTCAAGGTTACTTTGCCAAATACAAGATTTTTGGTTTATTCATAGTAAAAACATCTCTGGGATCTAGCAGGTGGTTGCAGAAATATAGCTAGGTGACCTCATCCATTCTCAGAGGTAGATCCCAGAATGCAGACAGCTATCAGTACCAAAAAGAGTACAACAAACCAAGAGCTACATTTTCCACAGTTTTTGATGTTTCCTGTCTTGTGCTCCAACCGTCAAGCTCTGACACATTAAAAAAAATTTCAGACGTAATCCTGAGGCCGAAGGCTTCATAAGAACACCTGTACACTATCCATAGGAAGTTGTCCACATCCTCCAATTTCTTGCTTCCTACTTCTTGCTCTTTGGATTATGTCTCAACTGATTCTCACTGTCACCCTTGCTTGGTGTTGGTGAATTGGTCACTGACAGTAGGTTCCTTCCTTGGTTTAATCCTTTAGCTCTTTTATCCCCCATGGTAATCTGTCTTCCACACACCTTTTCCTATTTTGGGTCATATTCTGTTTGTTTTTTTCCTGGGTTTATGAGTTATCTCTAGTAATCCCTCCTTCTTGAGCAACTGGCTTATCTATCTGTAAATTATAGTAAATAGAATTCAAAAGGGAATTTCTTGCCTTCTTCAGTTAAATGTGCATTACTACTCAAAAAAAATTATTGAGAGGCTTACCTGAATTGGTCTTCCGTCAGGTGTTAGCACCTCTTCTGAAAGTTCCATCATCTTCAGGGCCATCAGAGCAATGGGTTTAGCATGGCAGAGGCTTTTTCTGTGGAGCCCTGCAGCAACACAGTATGCATCGCCTATTGTTTCCACCTGCAGCAATCAGACAAATCAAATGCAAATATATGATAATGAGCCATAATAGAAATAGTTATCTGCAATCACAAATGTTGCTGGAAAACATATCAGCAGAACATCAATAAATTAAGCAATTAGACAATTGAGTAAAATCACAGCAGAGTTTGCAAACAGGCAGAGTTAAATAACAACATCTCATGCCAGAGCTGTTTGTTCAACAACATTATCACAAAAGATGATCACTGAAACCAGAAACAACTAGAATATAAAATAATTATCCCCCACAAAAATAGAATTGTCACTATTTTGCCTGGAAACTTTGCAAATAATGACTTTTTACAAAGACACTCTCCCATCTCCTTCAAACCTTCAAGTAGACCTTCACTGGAAAGTAATTTTTTGCAATTTTCCCAATTACTTCACACTTTTTTTAGTGTTTGTTTTTATTTTTTAATTGAAGTATAGTTGACTTACAATGTTGTATTAGTTTCAGGTGTCACACTTTTTGATATGTCTATAATTTGTTGTCTAGTCTATTCTTATTTATTCTTAATAATTATAACACCTAACACTTCTTGAATTCATACTCTCTACCATTACTTGCATCAGCTGCTTTACATGCATTATCTCATTTAATCCTCACAAATATCCTAAATGGAAGAAACTAGCATTTCTTATATTTGAGAGATAAGAAATTGATGCACAGAGAGCCATCCATAATCCTACAATTGAAGAGTTAAAAAAGGCACTGTCAAGGGTCTTTCTGGACTCTGTTGTAATTCTAATGTCAACATCAATTCTGAATGGCTATTGTGATTGTTAAATATTTTAAATATTTACCCAGGGTTAAAACTCCCAAAATTCCAAAGCATAGAACATGGTATAAAAGTTAGGCACAGCTCATTTCTAGGGGAAAGTTTTCTAATTATCCAAGGTAGATATGGTGATTAAATCCTCAATAGTGCTAATATATTAATTACAGCAAAGTGATGAAATATTGTAGTAAATGTCCAATTACAATATCACCTTTCCTGTGAATCACTTTATGGTCCTTCCATTAGTTCTTAGTAGTAAAACTAATCTTTTCTTCTCTTCTGTTTCAACAACACTGTCCACACCTCTATACTATAGCTTTCATCACAGGTTGTAATCAACATGGATCAATGTATAACCAATATGTATCCCCAACTACAAAGTGAGCTCTTTAAGAATGGGATCATGTCTTTTTAATGTCTGTACCCAAAGTGCTCATCATAGTGTCTTAAATATAGCTATTTAATAGATATCTACCAAATGAATAAATTAATCAGCTATATTTAACTATGATTACCATAATAGTTATTCTAGTCATTGGCTGCTTTGCCTCATTTATTTTATGAGCACCATGTAGACTTCTGTGCCATATAGATCTGGGTAGGAAAAAAATTGCCTTTAAATTACTGGAGATGCTCCTATCATATATATAACAAGAATTACAAAATATTATATTAGTTGAGATTTAATAGCAATAATTAAATTTCATATGAATGCATCCTAACACTTTAATATTAAAAAGCTTTACTGCATTAAATTCTGTGAGCACAAATTTAGGGAATGTGATGACAGCACTTATGAATCTCATGAAACTAGAGATGCCAAAATTATCACTTGATTATCAGAATCTTATCAGGAAATATGCATCAAAAATTATTCAAATACCCTCAGACCTATCATGAAGTTCTAAATCTTCACTTCAAGATCTGTTATCTGATGCCAGAAAATAGAAATTAAAATTGTATGGTAAGAACAGAAAGATGATGCAATGTGAGTCAGCAAAAGTTTTATTCTAAAGACTAAAATATACTTCCACTAAAGAACTCTCACTTAGGAAGAAAACCAGCAAATAGCAAAAGTCTAAAATGTGGCCATTTACCATTTCCCCCTGAAAACACAGTGTCTTTGCTAACCCTCAGATTCATCTCATACTTTTGTATTTCTATACAATTAAAAAAATTTAGAATGCTGTTATGTAATTTGAAACTAACTTCTGATTTTCAAACATAGGCAGTAAATTATTTGTGTAAATTGAATTGCTCTCTAGTCACTCTAAACATGCATGATCCTGGAGCACGATCTCTTCTTGGAGTCTCTATCATCATCAAACTGCTCATCAGTATTATATTCATTCTCATTTCAGTAAAAATTTATTGAATTCCACTAAATGTGTATTTCTAGAATTTGTGCCACAGGATTATATAAAAATTAGTTATATGTTGTTCTTTCTCCTTAGGTATGTATAATGTAACAATATGGAGAAGATGAACTAATATGTTACCAAATGATCTAAGAAAGAAATCTAATGAGGTATACAACATAAATATAAGAAATTCACATTAAAATCCATACATGATCATGTAAGATTTCATAATGCTTAGTTTCCAAATAGTTAAAACCAGACTAGCTATCAGAAATAATAGGATCAAGAACTAGGTAAAAAATAGACATTAAAAAAACTATATATTAAGATGTGAAATTCTCACAATTATTCTTAAATTTTCAACATAAAGAAAAAAAAATCTAAAAGATGTTGTTGTCATCATGGCAGGCTAGATTATGCTGCATTAACAATACAACCTCCAAATCTTAAGGCCCTAAAATAACAAAGGTTTGTTTCTGATTCATGTTGCATATTCATGAGGGTTAAGGGATTGGGCTAGAGGAGAGAAACATTGTGCCACATCTCTTCACTCCAGGGACAATGCTAATAGAAACTACTCATTTGAAACTGGTTGCCATGTCAGAAGAAAAGAGGTTCTGATTGTACACTAGCTCTTAAAGCTTTCTCCCAGATATGATGTATATAGCTTTTTCTCATGATTCATTCACTGAAGCAAGTCACACGACCATGTTTAACATAAAGGACATGGGAAAATGCAACCAATCTTCTGCCCAGAGGAGGGTCAGAAATATTTGGTGAATAGTATTAATGAGAACATAAATGAATATGTAATTGCTTATAAATTTTCAAATAGCTAGATTTCTATAAAGTACAAGTAATACATCCCTGTGATGTTTTTCTTTCCTTGAAGATATATTCAGTAGCTTAACCTAAAAATCTTGGATGAAACACCTTAGTAATGCAGCTTTCCATTGAAGCTCTATTTTTCTCTCCTCTCCCTTCATCTAAGGCAAGTCTATACACGTTTAGAAGAATTGAATACATGTGGAAATTTTAGTGGATTCCCTTCAAAATAAGGTCAACTTTGCTTCACAAAGTGCAGGGAAAGTGAAAGCATTATATATCAATTAAATTGCTCTTGAGGCTATTTCCTTGAGTTAAATCAAAGTTAAACAAGTAGACATTATAAACATACTACAAAAAAACTGTCCAAAATGTTGACTATGATCAAAATTCCTTTATAATTGTCTCAGTGGTTTTTTAATAGGCACCATCTAAAATAGTGCATCTCACTTATTTTCAGTATCTCCAACCTGTTCTTAAATGACATTAGATAAAAATAAAGATGACTAAACTAAACTTGGAGTTGGAAAAGATAGTGCTTGTGCAAATGTCAGAAAAATGTTCTCTGAACATAAAAAAGGAGGCTTAAATACTAAAAATATTACGTGACAACTGTTGTCTCACATATTATTACACCTGCTTTTATCAAACATTAAAGAATTCACCTATCTCAGTATATCTTCTCAACACTTGATAATCAAACTGCCCACATTATTCCAGAAATAAAGGTGATATAAATAAACTTAGAGTTATGCATTCACCCCTTTTATTTATTTTAGTGTTTGATTAATTATTTAAAATTATTTATACTTTCTAATAGAATCTCATCCCCACGTTTTCTTCTCCCTCCCCTCCAGGTTAATGTTCAAGAAATATCTGGGAAATTTCTTGGAAATTTGGGCACAGTAGAGAGGAAAGATATGTGTTGTGTTGTATGTGTTGTGAAGGAGGGTGATGGTGGTACTGAGGCTAGGATTAGCTTACAAGAACACTGCACACAATTGGGAAATCAATAATCTCTGTCCCATGGAAATAATGACCACCTCAGTCCTGGGACTATCTTTCTTGGAACTTTCTAGAACTTGTGAAAAGGAGTTTGGGGAGAGGGCATGATAGCAGAGAGTCAGAGAACTCTGACAGTCTATCCTACTGGGCAGCCTCCCTCTCTTCATTTAGATATAATCAAGAGGAGAAGCAAGTTAGAAAGTCTGCTTTTCTAACTGTTGTGCTTTCTGGTTTTGGCCTCTAGAGTCTTTAAAAACAGAAATGGAGGTGGGAAGGAGAGAGAAGAGAGGTGTTGGAATAAGATGTAAGCCCAAAGATGAAAAATGTCTTCTTTTTCCCCTTTTCACAGAGCACTTGGCATGATGAGGCCAGTGAAAGGGGGCTGGCAAATGTGCCACATTCTTCGTGGGCTCATTGTGGCTAAGAACACTTGATTTTCAGAAAGGATACCATAATTGTATTTGCTATGAGGACTGGGACACACCTGCCAGCCCAATCACCTGTCTTATATTAGGCACAGTTCCTGAGTGACAGGGAGAGGGGTACGGTAGAGGAGTTTCCCAATGATTAGCAGGAAACCTGAGTCCACAAAACAGTTCTGGAGGTCCTTGTTGACTAGAAACCAGACAATGGGATTGTTGGTGGTCTGGACATAGATTTTCCAAAAGGCTTTCCAGAAAAGATAGAGCACAGGCCTTCATGAAAACTTATAAGTAATAGAAGACCAGGAAAAGCTGTATACTTGGGTAAATTTAGAGACCTCTTACATTTCCCCCTTTATGTCATACATGCTTAGCAGGTCCCTGCTGTTTATATTCCTGTTTTTCCAGATACTCAGCAGGGTGGGTGAAAATATGAAAACCCAGGTGGCAGTGGCCAAGCAGAGGTGATAGGGTTATGGAACATCCATTGGACCTACTTGAAGATGAACAACTTGCCATAGACAGCAAGCATGCACCCAGCTTTTCATTGTTGTTGAGGCTGTGTTTCTTGAAGATATACAAATATGACTCATGAGTACCTGTATCAAAAGCAAATAGGAAGGCCCTGGCAAAAACGAAGTTTCAAGCAATGTGGATAAAAGCAGTGCAGGCTTTAGCATCATTTTCTTGGCTTAAACAAAGTGATGGCAATGGCCATAAAGGCTACATTCTTGAAGCTGAGAGCACTGGCAGTCTAGAGGAGCCAAGATGCAGAAAGGCCAGCACATATACATCACTGTTGGACAAGCACAGGTCTAACAATCAGTGGAAGGTAATAAAAAATATCTCTAGAGAAGGGATAATTTCCAGAGGTAAGAGTTAACCACACTAGTATCCAAATAGCCTTGAGTGTGTCCCTGGGCTGCCCTTCTGAATGCAGCCTAATTTCCCTACACATAGTAGGTAGTATTGTAGGAGTTGGGCTACATTTCCCCTTTAATAAGAACAATCTTGTCAGATCCTGAGAGGCTGTGGCCTGAGAACCAGATGAAAAAGCTACAGGTGATATCCTGCTTCTGCAGATGAAGGACTCCTGACCATATGTTTGGAGTAGAAAGAAATGCCACTTGTCCAGAAGATCTGATCTCACCTTCTTTAATGATCACCTTGTTTCTGCAGTAGGAGTTTGCTCAAAAGATAACCTTGAAGTTGTAGATTGCCCTGGCTTATCTGAACTCCTTTATTTCTAATTAATATGAACCTCAGCAAATCTACATTGTGGCCCTTAAGCATGACTGTTGGATGTGGCTTGTTCCAAAAGGTGATATCCCAGAGGTGGGTATATTTTGGTTCATGAATCTTGTACCCTCACCCAAGTACCACTGCATTTGCGCAAACTTGGGCTCCAGCTGGAGAAAGACCCTGTCAGCCTGAACATTCAACTCTCCCTAACTCCAGATTCAAGAAAGTCTTTGCAGATATCACATTCAGGGGTCAGGGCCTTGTCTCCTCCTTCATCTCTACCACTTAATTTTCCTTCACCACCTCCTCTTCTCTCTCCATGGATACTTCATCTCCTCTACTTCCTTCACTTTTTCCTTCTCCAGTATTCTCACCTCTTTTCCTGCTTTTCATCCATGACTTTCTTTACTTTCCTCATCTCTTCTGCTGTCATTGAGAAGATGACACCCTCCTCAGTTGTCACCTTTTTAGCCAACCCCCACACCAGCTATTTTGTGATACCTCAACCCCACTGTGAGCCAGAACTCTGTAGGGTATTCCTGCCAACATGAATAGTGCATGGTGGGAGGCCTCCTTCCTGAAAGCAGGTTGTTCACTGGTACCATAAGTGCCGGAGAACACGAAGGCATCCCAGACTGGCTGAGAGGATGGGGTAGCCTGGATATTAGTACAGCCCTGCCACCCCAACCACAAGAAAATGTGCATCCTTAGTCCCATTTGCTGTGACTAGACTGAAGAGTAACCAAAACTGAGCAAGAAGAGGCTCTACCTTCCACAGGGGGCAAGAAACAGCCTCTACCAACTTTGAAGCTGGCAATGAATATTCATTTTAGTCAGACACTATATTGAGAATTGCCTGAACATTTTTATTCCCCTCCTAGAAAATGTTATTATTAAAAGCCAAAATTATTATTAACCTATTCTTTTAGGCTTTGTAAATAATCCTGTAGTCATTTAATATTATAATAGCATCTCCATTACAGAAACCTATTTCATGATGCTAAAGGTTGATATCCTGGAAATAATTTTGAAATATTAATAAGATTAATATTGCAAAGGATTGAGCTCTGTATTTGTCCTCCTTGTGGAGTTATGAGTAATAAGAACTAAGTTGTGATGAGTCATAAAATAACCTCATAATACTTACAACTTTCTTTGGTGTTACCCCTCATCATTCAAGGAATTGAAAGTCCTTGATTGGCACTGTCATTAACCTAGACTGATACTTCAGAGAAAACAGCCCTGAAAACAAAAGGTCATGTGCCCCTAAAGCCCACTGTTATCTTTACATGTGGGTAGATATTTTCCCCAATGTAGCTTTAAATTCACAACCGGCTCATCCTCAGAGATCTTAATTCAGAGAATGGATTGAAACTAGGTTTATTTATTCTTTTTAAAGGCCCTGAAAACCTCGTAGATGCACCCATTATTTTGAAAGAAGTCTCAAAAATAGAAGAAAAACTATTTCCACCTCACTGAGTACACAGCTCTTTTAGGGCACATGTCAAACAAAACTGAAAACCAGGCAAAGTCTATCTCAAGACTGAGCCCTCAATTTTTTTTGTTTACTTTCCCTACTTCTGGGTCTGGGACTTTTTTACACACATATTTGATGAACATAATTCTATATTACAGTATATCATGTTGGGGTGTATGTGTATTTGTATATGTATGTATGTACTTTGTATATGTACGTGTTTATACTCTCCCTCTACTAGATATTTATTTAACTTTATATACCTGGACCCTAGCACAGTATCAAGGTGCGCAATAGAGATTTATTACATGTTTTATATTTTTCCAATTTCTACATTAGGGTTGAAATTGTCTGCTAAGCAAGCTTTTTGAATGCAAAATTCAGGACCACCTAGAATCAACTAGATAGTATTTATTAAAAATTAGATCTCTAGGCCCGACACCTAGATCTATTACATCAAAATCTAGGTATGAGAGCAAGCTATCTGCATTCTCACGTGCTTCCAGATGAATTTTATGATTCTCAAAGTTTGAAGACTTCTGGTGTATGATGTGAATTAAAAATATACAAAATCCACCCAGATATTCACTTTTTTTTTAAAGTGACAATAAGCCATCAGAATGGAGAAAAGCAGTCCTACCCTGAACTCCAGCCATTCCCATACAACATTTCTCTGAATTTTGCCCTAATCTTAGGGGAAATAAACTTCTCCAGACATTTCCTTATTTTTCAGAACTTTAGATTAGAACTCCCAGTCACCCTCTCTCCATCCCTGCACACACACCCCAAATGCTGAGAATCATCTGGCACAGTAGATATTCAATGATCCGAAGTTTGTTGAGCACAATTAAATAGACCCAAGCTTATTCACTGTGCATAATGGTATATCAATTCTAATGGAAACAAGTTTAACTAAAGACGTACTGATAAAGCTACGTCAAAAAGATCCCTTGTTCTTTAAAAAAATCTGCCTAATATACACTCACTTTGATTGATATTTCTGACCCAAATACTACTTCTTTCAAGGATGTCTCTACAGTGCTCAGCTGATACAGCACACTGAAAAAAGAGGTCATGGATATAAATAGAACAGTGATTTAGCTTGGGAACTACTCCCAAATGAGGTGAAATTGATTCCAAATGACTGCCTAACAAAGAAAGCTCTTCTTCTGGTAAAACTCTCAGGAGATCTATTAATGCAAATTCTAGTTCCTGCCCAAGAATCTCAATTATGTGAAAAACAATATTGCCAGGCCTTAGGTTGTTTATCACAAGGGTTATTAAATATTGAGATATATTAGCAAATTATATATACATACATATTTTTTTTTCTGGTCAAAATTCTGTTGTAAATCCTCAAGTTAGATGTGGCAACTGAAAATTTCTTTCTGCTATACAGTAGACTGTCCTGTAAGACCTTCAATAATATGGTTCTAATATCCTACCTTTATCCACCACTATCATCCTAATTTATTCCATCCTTCAATCAAAATGAATAAGTCAATGTTCTTTGCATACTTTCTGTACCTCCCACCATCTGTATTTATACTCAGAGTTATTTCTCTACCTAGAATCCATCCATTTACTGCTTATAAAGTAATTATTAAGAGTCTATTTTTTTAAGAAAAGTTTTTCAGAGATTACTGATTTATCATAACTTTAAATATTTCCCCAAAGAATGGTGAATGTCTGCTGTATTTTCAGTAAATACGTAATAAGTGCTAAATCATGTTATGTCACAAAAGTGAATGGCTTAAAGAGTTACTATAAAGCTACAGTAATCAGGACAATATGGTATCAGTAAAAGAACGGACAAATACATCTGTGAAACAGAATAGAGAGCTCAGAAATAGACCCCATAAATATAGTCAACCGATCTTTGACAAAGGAGCAAAGGCAATACAGTGGAGCATAGTCTCTTCAACAAATTGTGCTGGAACAACTGGACATCCACATGCAAAAAAAAATGAATCTAGACACAGCTCTTACACCTGTCACAAATATTAATTAAAAACAGAGTGTATACCTAAATGTAAAATAGAAAAATATAAAACTCCTAGAAAATAACATAAGAGAAACACTAGATGACCTTGGGTATGGTGTTGCTTTTTATGATAACACCACCAAAGACACAATCTATGAAAGAAAGACTTGATACACTGGACTTTATTAAAATTAAAATTTTCTACTCTGAGGAAGATAATGTCAAGAGAATTAGAAGACAAGTCACAGACTGGGAAAAAATATTTGCAGAAGCATATCTTATAAAGGACTATTGTGTAAGATACTTAAATAACTCTACAATAGGAGACAAACAATCCAATTTAAAAATTGGCCTAACACATATTAATCAAACTAATGACAATTAAACACAAAGAAAAAATATTAAAAGCAGCAAGAGAAAAGCAACAAATAACATATAAGGGAAAACCCATAAGGATAACAGCTGACCTTTCTACAGAAACTCTGCAGGCCAGAAGGGAATGGCAGGATATACTGAAAGTCCTGAAAGAGAGAAACCTACAGCCAAGAATACTCTACCCAGCAAGAATCTCATTCAGATTTGCCAGAGAAATCAAAAGCTTTCCAGACAAGCAAAAGTTCAGAGAATTCAGCACCACCAAACCAGCCTTACAACAAGTGCTAAAGGAACTTCTCTAAGTAGGACACACAAGAAAAGGAAAACACCTACAAATACAAACCCAAAACAATTCAGAAAATGGTAATTGGAACACACATGTCAATAATCACTTTAAATGTGAATGGATTAAATGCTCCAACCAAAAGACACAGACTGGCAGAATGGATACAAAAACAAGACCCTTCTATATGCTGCCTACAAGAAACCCACTTCAGACCAAGGGATACATATAGACTGAAAGCAAGGGGATGGAAAAAGATATTCCATGCAAATGGAAGTCAAAAGAAACCTGGAGTAGCAATACTCATATCAGACAAATTAGACTTGAAAGTAAAGACTATTACAAGAGACAAGGAAGGACACTACATAATGATCAAGGGATCCATTCAAGAAGAACATATCACAATGGTAAATATCTATGCCCCCAACATAGGAGCACCTCAGTACATAAGGCATATGCTAACAGCTATAAAAGGGGACATCGACAGGAACACAATAATAGTGGGAGTCTTGAACACCCCACTTACATCCATGGACAGATCATCCAAACAAAAAATAAATAAAGACACACAAGCTTTAAATGACACATTAGACAATCTCGACTTCATTGATATTTATAGGACATTCCATCCAAAAACGACAGAATACACTTTCTTCTCAAGTGTACATGGAACATTTTCCAGGATAGATCACACCTTGGGTCACAAATCAAACCTCAGCAAATTCGAGAAAACTGAAATCATATCAAGCATCTTCTCAGACCACAACACCATGAGACTAGATATCAATTACAGGAAAAAAACTGCAAAAAATACAACCACATGTAGGCTAAACAATTCACTCTTAAACAACTAAGAAATCACTAAAGAAATCAAAGAGGAAATCAAAAAAATCTAGAAACAAACCACAATGAAAACACAACAACCCAAAACCTATGGGATGCAGCAAAAGCAGTTCTAAGAGGGAAGGTTATAGCAATACAGTCCTACCTTAAGAAACAAGAAAATGATCGAATGAACAACCTAACCTTACACCTCAAACAATTAGAAAAAGAAGAACAAAGAAACCCCAAAGTGAGCAGAAGGAAAGAAATCATAAAGATCAGAGCAGAAATAAATGAAAAAGAAAGGAAGGAAGCCACAGCAAAAATTAATAAAACTAAAAGCTGGTTCTTTGAGAAGATTAACAAAATTGATAAACCATTAGCAAGACTCATCAAGAAAAAAAGGGAGAAGATGCAAATCAACAGAATTAGAAATGAAAAAGGAGAAGTAACAACGGACACCTCAGAAATACAAAAGATCATGAGAGACTACTACAAGCAACTATATGCCAATCAATTGGATAACCTGGAAGAAATGGATAAAATCTTAGAAAAATACAATCTTCCAAGACTGAACCAGGAAGAAATAGAAACCATGAACAGACCAATCACAAGTACAGAAATTGAGGCAGTGATTAAAAATCTCCCAACACACAAAAGCCCAGGACCAGATGGGTTCACGGGCGAATTCTATCAAACATTTCAAGAAGAGCTAACACCTATCCTTCTCAAACTCTTCCAAAATATTGCAGAAGGCGGAGCACTCCCAACCTCATTCTACGAGGCCACCATCACCCTGATACCAAAACCAGGCAAAGATGTCACAAATAAAGAAAACTACAGACCAATATCACTGATGAATATAGATGCAAAAATCCTCAACAAAATACTAGCTAACAGACTGCAACAGCACATTAAAAAAATCATACACCATGATCAAGTGGGGTTTATCCCTGGGATGCAAGGATTCTTCAATATACGCAAATCAGTCAACGTGATACATCATATCAACAAATTGAAGGATAAAATCCATGTGATCATCTCAATAGATGCAGAAAAAGCTTTTTACAAAGTTCAACATCCATTTATGATAAAAGCTCTTCAGAAAATGGACATAGAAGGAAATTACCTCAACATAATAAAAGCCATAAATAAAAGAAACCAAAAGCCAACATCGTTCTAAATGGGGAAAAACTGAAAGAATTCCCTCTAAGAACAGGAACAAGACAAGGGTGCCCACTCTCACCATTATTATTCAACATAGTTTTGGAAGTTTTAGCCACAGCAATCAGAGAAGAAAAAGAAATAAAAGGAATACAAATTGGAAAAGAAGAAGTCAAATTGTCACTCTTTGCAGATGACATGATATTATACATAGAAAACCCTAAAGACTCTACCAGAAAACTGCTCGCACTAATTGATGAGTTTAGTAAAGTAGCAGGATACAAAACTAATGCACAGAAATCTCTTGCATTCCTATACACTAACAACAGAAGAGCAGAAAGAGAAATTAAGGAAACTCTCCCATTCACCATTGCAACCAAAAGAATAAAATACCTAGGAATAAACCTGCCTAAGGAGGCAAAAGATCTGTATGCAGAAAACTTTAAGACATTGATGAAAGAAATCAAAGACGACACAAACAGATGGAGGGACATACCATGTTCCTGGATTGGAAGAATCAACATTGTGAAAATGACTGTACTACCCAAAGCAATTTACAGATTCAATGCAATCCTGATCAAATTACCAATGGCATTTTTCACAGAACTAGAGCAAGAAATCTTATGATTTGTATGGAAATGCAAAAGACCCCGAATAGCCAAAGCAATCTTGAGAAGGAAAAATGGAGATGGTGGAATCAGGCTTCCTGACTTCAAACTATACTACAAGGCCATAGTGATCAAGACAGTGTACTGGCACAAAAATATGAAGGAAGACCAATGGGATAGAATAGAGAACTCAGAGGTAAGCCCAAACACATATGGGCACCTTATCTTTGACAAAGGAGGCACGAATATACAGTGGAAAAAAGACAGCCTCTTCAATAAGTGGTGCTGGGAAAATTGGACAGCAACATGTCAAAGAATGAAATTAGAACACTTCCTAACACCATACACAAAAATAAACTCCAAATGGATTAAAGACCTACATGTAAGGCCAGACACTATAAAACTCCTAGAGGAAAACATAGGCAGAACACTCTATGACATCCATCAAAGCAAGATCCTTTTGGACCCACCTCCTAGAATCATGGAAATAAAATCAAGAATAAACAAATGGGACCTCATGAAACTTAAAAGCTTTTGCACAGCAAAAGAAACCATAAACAAGACTAAAAGGCAACCCTCAGAATGGGAAAAAAGTAGTTGCCTATGAAACAACAGACAAAGGATTAATCTCCAAAATATACAAGCAGCTCATGCAGCTTAATACCAAAAAAGCAAATAACCCAATCCACAAATGGGCGGAAGACCTAAATAGACACTTCTCCAAAGAAGGCATACAGATGGCCAACAAACACATGAAAAGATGCTCAACATCACTAATCATCAGAGAAATGCAAGTCAAAGCCACAATGAGGTATCACCTCACACCCATCAGAATGGCCATCATCACAAAATCTGGAAACAACAAATGTTGGAGAGGGTGTGGAGAAAAGGGAACTCTCCTGCACTGTTGGTGGGAATGTAAGTTGGTACAGCCACTACGGAAAACAATTTGGAGGTTCCTTAAAAAACTACAAATAGAACTACCATATGATCCAGTAATCCCACTCCTGGGCATATACCCAGAGAAAACCATAATCCCAAAAGAAACATGTATCATAATGTTTATTGCAGCACTATTTACAATAGCCAGGACATGGAAGCAACCAAAATGCCCATCAACAAATGAATGGATACAGAAGATGTGGCATATACATACAATGGAATATTACTCAGCTATAAAAAGGGATGAGATGGAGCTATATGTAATGAGGTGGATAGAACTACAATCTGTCATACAGAGTGGAGTAAGTCAGAAAGAGAAGGACAAATATTGTATGCTAACTCACATATACGGAATCTAAAAATGGTACTGATGAACTCAGTGACAAGAACAAGGACGCAGATGCAGAGAATGGACTGGAGAACTCGAGGTTTGGGAGGGGGCGTGGGGTGAAGGGGTAGCTGACACGAAGCGAGAGAGTAGCACAGACATATATATACTACCAACTGTAAAAGAGATAGCCAGTGGGAAGTTGTTGTATAACAAAGGGAGTTCAGCTCGAGGATGGAAGATGCCTTAGAGGACTGGGATGGGGGGGGGGGAGTCAAGGGAGGGAGGGAATATGGGGATATGTGTATAAAAACAGATGATTGAACTTGGTGTACCCCCCCAAAAATAATAAATAAATAAATAAAATTTAAGAAAAATTGGCCTAAGACCTTAATATACACCTCACAAAGAAGATATACAAAGGAAAATAAACATATGAAAAATGGTCCACATCATATGTCATCAGGGAAATGCAAATTAAAACACAGTGAGGTACCACTACAAACCTATTAGAATGGTTAAAATTCAGAACAGTGACTGTGCTGTTAGTGAGGATGGGGAGCAACAGGAGCTCTCAATCATTGCTGGTGGAAATAAAAATGGTACAGCCTCTTTGGAAGACAGTTTGGCTGCTTCTTGACACTACTGAACAAATTCTTACAATACAATCTAGTCAGCAATCACACTTGCTTGGTAGTTACCCAAAGGAGTTGAAAACATATATTCATGGAAAAATTTACACATGGAAGCAAGCAAGATATCCTTCAGTAGGTGAATGAATAAACAAACTGGTACATTCAGACAATGGAATATTATTAAAGAAATGACTTACCAAACCATGACAAGATATGGAGAAATCTTAGATAACGTGTTTCTAAGTGAAACAAGCCAATATGAAAAGGCTATATACTATATGATCCAACTATATGACATTCTGGAAAAGGCAAAAAGACAATAAAAAGATCAGTGGTTGCTGGGAGTTGGGACAGATGAATAGGTGGAGGAGCACAGTGGATCTTCAGAGCAGTGAAAATATTCTATATGATACTATAATGATTTATACGTCAATATATATTTGCCCAAATCCATATAATGTACAATAACAAAAGTGAATCTAAGGTAAACTATGGACTTGGTGATTATGACATGTCAATGTACATTCATGCTTGGTCACTCATCATTTTAGTGAGTGATGTTGATAATGTAGAATGCTATGCATGTGTAGGGGCAGTGGTATATGGGAAATCTCTGTACCTTCCTCTCAATTTTACTGTAAAGCTAAAACTACTCTAAAAAATAGTCTTTTTTTAAAAAGTGAACAGTGTGGCCTAATTAGCAAATCAAATGGAAATATTTCATTGAGAATTTGTTTTTTAAAGATAATCTAACCTCTATAAATCTACTATCCTCAGATTATCTATGTAAATATCCTCCCAGATTAAATATGGTTTACAAAACAGATTTTCCCCAACCCCTCTTCCATGAGTCAAAATTGTCACATGCTTCCAAGTTCATCTTCATGCCATATCTCTTCTGAAATTATCCCCAATCCTTCAGTAGAGTGTCCTCTTTGCTTTTTTTAGAACCCCAATAAAGCTTGGTTTCTACATCTCTTATACTGCAGTCATTTGTGTTCGTACTATCTCTAATATCGTCCTGTCTAGATTGCTAAGTCATTTAACTTTGAAGGCATGAACAATGCCTTAGTTATCTTTTTTAAGTCCAGCAGGGGCTAGCACTTTGCTAGCACAGTAGACATGTAGAGAATTATGACTGAGTCAAATTGTATCATAAACATCTCTAGGAAGAGCTAGGTCAATATAGACAATATGTGAATTATCTTTCCAAATCATAGTCATTGTTACAGGCCTCCAAAACATTCAAACAATTCAGTTCAAGCCTACATAATTCCAAAACGAGAACATATCCAGGTGACCAGGTGACTTGCATGAATAATGAAATAAACATATTTCCATTATTAAGTAGACAAAATTAACCACTTACTTCAGGGTTCCAACACTGACACTTGTACTTGTCTTGCCAGCCTAGGTAATGCTACCACCATCTCTCAATGGAATTATGGCATTAATATCCTTATGTTCTACTTTTTCCCCCCACCCCTCTCAAATCTAAACCCCACACTACTGCTGAACTGATTTTTATAAAGCAAATCTATTTGTGTCACTCTTGTATTCAAAATTCTTCAATGTCTTCACCTTGCTTTTATGATTAAGAACAAAATCATTGAAATAGCTAAAACACCTACAGAGTCTACCTCCTATCTACTTCTGTACAATTTACTCTTCTCCATTCTTTAAGTTTCGCCAAACTGATCTTCATGTTAGTTGCTCCAATTTCATCATATTCCTTTCTGACTCAAAGCCTTTACATATCCTGACTCCACTGCTTAGAATCCTCTCCTCTCATTATTCCTTCTACCTGGTTAACTCTTACTTATCATTTAGATCTCAATTTAAAATCATCTCCTTGCAGTGCTTCCCAACTCCTAAACTGTATCAGATGTCTCTATTATATGCTCTCATAACATCATGTAATTTTTCTTAGTTATTCTTATTGAAGTTTATAATTACAGATTTTGTGTGTTCATTAATTACTGTCTTCCTCATTAGACTATAAACTCCATGAATGGAGGTGTCATTTCTACTATGCTCACTACTTGGTATGGTGCCTGACATATGGTAAGTGCTCAAGAAACATTTTTTTAAAGTATAAATAGGTGAAAGTGATTAGTCAAGTGTGGACTCCCTTAAGATCATGCAATCTTGAGACCATCCAGAGCACCCTTCTGGAATGGAAAAGACTGAACAATGCTAAATCTACCACCCAACAGCTTTGTGACTTTAAACAAGCTGTTTAACTTGCTGAAAAGAAATAACAAGCCTCAAATGGAGTCATTTTCCCCCATGATAGCAAATGAAGAATTAACTGCTCTTTCAACCTTTCCAAGGAATGCGGACAATCTTAAATTTTCCAATGAGCAATGTGTGGTAATTTGCATAATAGGGCCTCTGTCATTCCCAACCCCACAAAAGAAAATGAACTGGCCTTCAAAATTCTTTCTCTTCTTTTGCTAAAAACTTCCTTTTCCCACCCTCTTTCTTCCTATAAAAACTCACCATTTTGTACAACTTCTTGGAGAGCCCTTCTAGTTGCTAAACGTGATGCTGCCTAATTCATGAATCATTGAATAAAGCCAATTATCTTCAACTTTACTTGGTGAATTTTATTTTTTAAGTCTCATTTTCTTCTGTGAAAGGGAGATAATATTTATTTTACAAGGTTGCTGAAAAAGATTAAATGACATAACTTTATACCTCTTTAGTGATCATTATAGTTTTAATTAATCAATTATTAACTGACTATGTAATATTTATTTTAATGCCTATTCCCAATGCTCAGTTATAAGCACCTCAGAACATGGACCATGCCTGTGATGGAATCCTAGTGGAGGTTACAGTTAAAGATGTGAGTTGATGGAATTGAGATGAAACTTTATTTAAAGAAAATTGTGTATTTGAACAGGCTTTAATGTAAAAGGGTTGTGTCTATTTTGTCTGCTTGTATTGTGGAGATTGCCATTGTATCTCACTGGGGAATGGTTCCTCTGGTTGGTATTGTAAAGACAGGGCATGTAAATTCACTCTACAGGCAATGTTAATTGAACATGCTAAAGGGAACCAAAAGGGTTATCTAAACCCACAGAAAGTAACCTGGGGCCCGATATTTGGGGGCTAATAGAAGAAATAGTGGAAGTTTTTCCCCATGGGAGAATTAGACTGCAGTTAACTTGTGTACTCAGAAAGAGGGCCTTTATTAAATTCCTTGTACAGACTTTTTGAAGGCATGATACACTGAGCAATTAAATTCTAGAACATAAAAATATTTTGATTTCTATTTTAGTTGGAAAAGATTCTCACCGATATAAAGAAGCAAATTTTTAAAAAATGTAATTGGATGGGTGGATCAGCCTTTTGACATGATTTAGGCAGCAATCTAGTTCTTTGGGTAATTAAAAGCCACTGTCTTTATCTTGCAAATCTCTATAAAATGGGAAATGTAAATACAGCCCACAATGACCTAAGACTGAGCCCAGTTAACTCAATTAGGTAGAGCCTGAAACCAGGAGGAGGGCAGGAAGTGGGCATGAGGCCTTTTTAAAAGTACAAACTGCTGGAAAAGTCACCAAAAATCTAATTCATAGTCTAACATAATTAAAATTATTTGTCAAGGACAAATACAAATTCTAAAAGTATTTACCACAAATAGTAAAAAGACTTACTCATCTCAGCTAATAAACTTAACTTATTCCAAATGTTACTTATAAACTAGTGAGTTTTACATTGTTATACCTGATTTGTAACTAAAGTTTTAAAATGAAAGCTATGAAATCTCTGGTTATGTCTATCTGTATATATGTATGTACGTAAAAAGTATGGTATTTTATATTTTTGGATATTATTACAAAAATTAATTTGTAAAAGAGTTCTATTTAAATTGGCTTCAAAGTGAGCCCTTATGAATGAAATATTTCTAAATCTTAAAAGTGTAATATAAACTAACCTTACTGTTTTTCAAATTCACATGATCTAGCACTAAAAGCAAATTTATTGTTTTAATTAAAATAGGCATATCTTTACAGTTCTCCACATTAAATTTAAAACTTTTCCTCTACCTAGGTTTACTATAAGTCAAACAAGTTCATGTTATCTCCATTAAAAAATACGTCAGCAAGAAAAATAGCTTGGGATGATGACTGACTTTGTCTAATGTGTCATGAAGTTTCCATGGGTAATCTAAACAAAATTGTTGGGAACAAGTGATTTAGATAGATATAAATGGGGTAAGGCTTTTCAGGTGAACTTTTTTTTTCTTTAATTTTTATTGGCTCATAGTTGATTTACAATGTTGTGTTAGTTTCAGGTGTACGGAAAAATGAATCATATATATATATATATATATATATATATATCTCCACTCTTTTTTAGTTTCTTTCCCATATAGGCCATCAGAGAATTGAGTAGAGTTCCTTGTGCTATACTGTAGGTCCTTATTAATTATCTATTTTACATATAGTAGTGTGTATATGTCAATCCCAATCTCCCAATTTATCCCTCCCCCTTTACCCCTGGTAACCATAAGTTTGTTTTCTACATATGTAACTCTATTTCTGTTTTGTAGATAAGTTCATTTATACTTTTTTTTTAGATTCCACATATAAGTCATATTATATGATGTTTGTCTTTCTGTGTCTGACTTACTTCACACAGTATGACAATCACTAGGTCCATCCATGTTGCTGCAGATGACATTATTTCATTCTTTTTAATGGCTGAGTAATATTCCATTTTATATATGTACTGTATCTTCTTTATCTATTCCTCTATTGATGAACACTTAAGTTGCTTCCATGCCCTGATTATTGTCAATAGTGCTGCAATGAACATTGGGGTGCATGTATCTTTTTGAATTATGGTTTTCTCTGGATACATGTCCAGGAGCAGGATTGCTGGAGCATATGGTAATGAACTTTTTAAAAATAATTATGTTTTATGATATGTCTAATTAAAATTGTTTCTCCAAATATTTTTGTTAACTTGAAACATTGAAGTTTTTTGCTAAGTTAAATGTTGGGAATTCATTGGATATCTAGATCATTTCCTGAGAAGGTAAAATAATAAAACATTAATTGTTAAACGAATCTGTTTACCGACTTCTGTCTTATTACAGAAAAACTAAATATGTTTGGCTTTATTAGAAACATATCTTGTACAACATTTTTTTTAACAAAAAGAAATTACACTATATGGAAGTGAATGTATGTTTCTAGAAATTATGAAATGTATTCATAAGTTTGCCAATCAAGAAAGACTGGTATAACAAACAGTTCACAATTGCTTATTCCTTAGCTTTCACTGGAAATTAAAGTTTCTAAGGGTTAAAAATACTAACTAATATATGCAATTAAAAATACTAAACTTAATAAGAAAAGCATCTTTGTATGCAAGGAAATTTTAAAAAGAGATATAAGGAATGGAAATATACTTTGATAAGAAAAAAAGAAAATAATTGTGCCCTAAAAAGAGGTTTAAAGAGGGTGAAGGAGGGGGCCTAGGCCAAAATCTAAATGTGATAAAAGAAGTTGTAGAAGGGTTGTGGAAAAAAGAACCCTGGTAAGAGTTTTGTATGTTGTCAGTACTGGTTCAGATTAGAACAAATTTAATTGAGTAAATTATTTTAATATTAAAAGTAAGCTGCTTAAAAACTAGAATTTAGTTTTCTCTCTAAGAAAAAATTTTCTTATAATATTGACCTGCTTTTAATAACAGATTATAAACTTCTTTACCTTTTAAGTAATTGGTTGTAACTTCTACTATTTGCCTTTGAAATCTTTTATTGCCACGTTGGTTAAGTAAATAGGTATAGTTTCACAGTGACCTGATTGTATTTGACCAAGTTTTTATAACTTTTTGGTATCCATGACAAATTTCCCCAAATAAAATTCTAAATGAAGTCCTTTTGAACTCTAGCTAACTTTGAAAAGTTTAAGAGGGTCCTTGAAATATCTGAAAGAGACATCTTAAGCTAATTAGGCTTATTTGGCATGCTAAATTATATGGAAAGCATTGTCAAATAAACGAAGATAAACCTTCTTAGGTTATATTGTATGGGTAAATGTTATTAATACAAATGTTCTAAAAATTTTATGAAATTCTTAAAATTCAGATACGTCCTGGTAAAATGTTATCAGTCATAATTCCAGTTATTATCTTAAAATATTGTATGTCACAGAAATAACCAAATTTCTTTGTCAATTGCACTGTAATCAGGTCTTTAACAATGCTATTTTGTTTTTCTTATTTATAGAAAATTGTTTTACTCTGATATTTTTATTTAAATGCTTCAAATCAAGAATATTCTTGAGGAGATCAAGATGGTGGAGTAGAAGAACGTAGAGCTCACCTCCTCCCACAAACATATCAAAAATATATCTACATTGGGACAATTCTCACAGAATACCTACTGAAAGTTGGCACCATGGAAACCTCCTTCACTGGCTGGGAGGTCTGCCAGGACAGATAGGGAGCTTCAGAGGCTCAAGAGGAGAGTGCAGAAGCTGGCTTGTGGCAGGCAAGGTAGAGAGAGACTGGCACAGATGGTCCTTGCCATGTTGCTGCACTTCCTAGCCCAAGACATGTGCCTGCTGGTGTGAAACAGGCTTGCTGCTGAAACAGGCTTCAGTGTGCATACTCAAGAAAAGGACTCAGTTTGGCTGTGCAGACACAGCATCAAGGGCCTGAAGTGTCGTCTTGGCTACAACTGAGGTTTCGTACAGGATGGAGGTCTACCACCGGAGCCCTATTATCAATGTGTGAAAGGACGGGTATTGGCACACTGCAGAAGTCTCATTGCTAGCATGCTCGCAGCATCTAGTCACTGTGAGCTTTTCGAGCCTATAAGCACCTGTGGGTTGCATACACATGGAACTGGGGCTCAAGTCTGAGCCAATTTACCAGTGCTTCTACAGCAGATGTGGAGGTGTCTTTGGCAGGTTTTCCCACCAGCAGTTTTGTGAGCCTAGTGGCTGGAGGACATCTGAGTTGATTACTGGTGCTCCCACAAGTAGAGGTGGGTCGAGGGCAGTGCCATCAATATTGTACCTTGTGGGCATGGACACCAGGTGGCATGTGACATCAGAGAGTTGCATGTACAGTAAGCCCCTGTGTACGAACGAGTTATGTCCCAAGAGTACATTTCTAACTCCAATTTGTTCATAAGTCCAACAAATTAGCCTAGATACCCAACTAACACAATCGGCTATGTAGTACTGTACTGTAATAGGTTTCTAATACTTTTCAGACAAATAATACATAAAAAAACAACACAAGAAATAAAGAAAACATTTTTAATCTTACAGTACAGTACCTTGAAAAGTACAGTAGTACAGTACAACAGCTGGCATTCAGAGGCTGACATTAAGTGAATAGGAAAGAAGAGTTACTGACTGGAGGAGGAAGAAGAGGTGGGAGATAGTAGAACTGAAGGATCATCAGCAATAGGAGATGGAGGGCAAGCTGCAATTTCACTCACATCTGACTTTGATGACACAGGTTCTGGCTCCTGTTGGATTCAATTCTATCCACCCTCTTGAAAAAATGATCCAGTGATGTCTGGGCAGTACACAGATGTACTCATCATAGATGACACAGTAGCACTGGATTGCATTCTGAATAGCTGCTGCAATCTTCATGTACCATTCTACATTCAGATTCTGTGCCTCAAAAACTAACAGTGCCTCCTCGAATGAAGAAAACCCCCTGGCCATTTCCTGCTTCATGTATTTTTTCAGTTCTTCAGTTAATTCTTCTTCCTCTTGTCTCTCTTCATTCTTTCTCTGGGCCTCCAATTCCATCAGGTCTTCATTAGTAAGCTCCTCATGTTGGACAGCAAGGAATTAAATGGAGTCATCCTCTTGCAGCTCTAGCTCCAGCTTCTTGATGAAGGTCAGTAAATTGCTGGAGACTTCTTTGAACTCCTCATCCACCTTCTAAAATCCACGACTTGAAGGCAAAGGTTCTTCCAAATTCCATTCATGGTGATGGCTGTAAGCTCACAACAAGCAAAGTCAATGTTTTTTATGGCTTTGTAGACATAATAGACCTGCCAAAATTTTCACAAGTTTGTTCCTGATTCATCACTCGCCTTTACTGCCTGATGAAAAATGTTACGTAAATAATATTTCTTGAAAGTCCCTATAACTCCCTGGTCCATAGGTTGGATGAGCAATGTAACATATGGTGGCAGATGCACTACTTTGTTGTTGAGCTGAAAGTCATCCATG